>NC_135310.1:9797633-10448883 GCF_048772815.1 Callospermophilus lateralis
TCTGGTGTTTGAAGTGCCAAGGTGCTGTGTTCTGTGGCAGCAGGTCCTGACCTCATGGCCTTCCCCACAAAGGGAGCCCGAAGAGGGTTTTACTGCCATCATGAGAAGTCGCCTTTCCTGGCTTGCCAACTCGCTGTCATCGTGGGGTTGGGTTGCTATGTGACTTTTAACTTTGCCTTGTTTATGGACAGTATACATGTACGTATTCTTGTGTTCAAGCATTTAGATGCAGAAAGTCTCAGCTAATTATATTTTTATCTGACTTTACAGTGTACCGAGGATTTAAAAAAGTACCAAACTCCCTACAGGAGTCCCTTGGTACCAGTGCACTCCTTTCCCCCCGTTTTGCTATACTGGGGACTGAACCCAGGGCTCTGCATATGCTGGGCAAATGCTCTATCACCAAGCAACACACTACCCTCTTATTTCTTTGAGAAGGGGTCTTGCCAAGTTGCTCAGACGGCCTTGCATGTGCCACTATGTCTGGCCTGGTTGATTTTTCAATGTTATCTAGTGTTTGAATACAAATTTATCAGTCCTTTGTTACTCACAGATTAAGTCACTGTTTTCAAGCATAATCACAAGAGCCACATTTTGGGGGCTCCAAAAATGACACCCCTAAGCATGGCACTTTGACATGCTAAGCTATACAGTCCCAGAGCCAAGGTCTCAACCTCCCCCTGCCCTCATCCCTCCTAATCCTTGATCATCTTTCTCCCCAAGTGCAGGGACATCTTTCTTGCAGTTCCCTCACCTAACAGAAAGTCCCTTCCCAGGAAGAACTGACTCCTGAAGCAGTGACTGAAAATCAAACATCCCACAGCACAGCCTGAAAAACTGGCGGTCACTGTCTGTTCTGGGGCCCATGCATTTCCCCAAAATCATTTGCTCCCCCTTTCCCCTGTAAAGAGGGCATGTAAGCCCCAGCACTTTTCTTTCTCTCCTTCTCCTTCACTTTGTCATGACTGGGTGGGCAATGCAACCCTGAGCCGAGCGTGCAGTCCTTTGAGAGTGCCGAAGTGAGGGCTGGAATCCCACTCTCTGCAGCAGAGGAGTTCACCCGAGGAGGGGCAAAAGTGTCCAGCTAGAGTTCCTCTTTTCATGGAAGCTAAGTGTTGGCAGCTCACAGCTCATTACAGACAAATCTTTACTAGACATCAGAGAGAAAAGCTGGGAATAAACTTAGGTCTATTCATTAATGTGACTCAGAAATCTTGGGTACTATTTCAGGATTGGTTTTTATATATGAAATCCAGAAATAATTTCAACCTCTTAGCACTCCAATTTTCTCCTGAAAGAAAGGGAAGCAAAGGCATCTACTTCATACTGGAGCCAGGGGTTTGGTTGTGACTGCTATCTCTACTGGAAAACTGCAATGTGATCTCCAGGAGATGGTCACTTCTCTTCTACATTGGGTTTTTGGAAGAGTTAAGCTGATTTCCTGTTCTCTTCATGCTACCAGGAAAAGAATCCTAAAAACTGGAATAAAAATAGAATGAATCCTTTCCAAAATAAGTTTAAGTTTGTAGAAGGAAAGAGATTTGCTAAATTTTCTTACTAAGTCACTAAAAATAAACCACTCAGGGCTGGGGCTGTAGCTCAGTGGTAGAGCCCTCGCCTAGCAACACATGAGGCACTGGGTTCAAACTTCAGCACCACATAAAAAAGTGAAATAAAGATATATAAAATAAATAAATAAACCCCTCCTGGAAACACTGTCTCACAGCCAATGGTCCCAACGCTGACAACGGGCACGGTGGGGACAACAGTCCTAGACGCGCCCTTCTGATGCCCAGGTATGAGCTGGTTGTTTTGGTGTTTGGGAGTTCTTCTTTTCATGGAAGCTAAGTGTTCCCCTGCCCTGCCCTGTGGTAGGGTGTTGGAGCCTGTTTTGGGCCAATTTTCCTTGCTACCTGGTAAAAGTGATAAAGATGCAAAGAAAATTACTTAAAGTTTGTCAACTTTCATAGTAAAATAAAATGTTTTAATTCTTTTACAAAATTCAAAGTGGTTAGCATTTATAACTACTACTACTACTACTTAAAGCATAGATTTATAATCTTACAATAATTTCAAAACAACTTACATCAGAATTTGTTAGAGTTGACAGTGGCTTGGGTTATTCTGTTTTTCTGTCTGTTATTCTCCTAAAACCCAAGTGACCACATGTCTATTTTTTTTAATCTCCAAAAGGAACTAAAGGGCAGTTTTGTAAATATATACACATAAAGTCTTTGCAGAGATAATTCCTATGCCCCAGCTTCCTGCCTGTGTGTTCATAGGAAACTTGAGGGGAGAGAAAGCAGGCCCTCAAGTACTCATTAGTAATAACGATTAGCAATTATGTTAGCACTGTAGAGATGAACTGCTTAAAACCAGGCTTTATTAAGTTTCCTAAGTAACAAAGAAGGTGTCCATATAATTAGCACCTTTGATATGTTTTAGGGCTATACATATGCATTATTAATAGGACCCTCTTTAAAAAAACAAGCAAAACCAAAATTAAACTCAAATCAATTCATCAAGAGCACAAACCAGTCTCTGACCTTGCAAAGTGGGCAAAACAATGATAGGAATCTCAGGGTCTTAAGTCACAGGTGGGAGTTGCCTCAGGACCTTTGAAGCAACTGGAGGGTGGCCAGGTCATACCAGTGGAGCGAGGTGATGTCTTCTCAAAGGACTCAAGACCCATATCTGAATTCTGCACACAAGTAGAAGTTTTTTGATCTGCAAAATTTTATTAAGCAATAGCTGGACAACTCTTACAGTTTCAAATCATCAAGGAAAAAAAATAAGGAGATTAATCCATCTCAGTAATAAAGGCAGAAAATAATTTGGACAAACCACATCATTTTGAATGCAAACCATTAATGCCTTCTAGAATACCTCCTGCACAATCTAATACACAAAATACATACATAGAGAGGTGAATAAGAGGAGCTCACTGAAATGCAATCGGGAAACTCAACAGATTTTGCCTGGAAAGTAAAACAAAGCAGGATGCTGAAGTAAAAACAAACGACACTAGAGGAACCGAGGTGCACAAAGCAGTGCACGCCCTTCCCAAGGTCTGAGAGAACATGCTGGTGGTCTTATGTGGTCTGGGACCTGTGTGCCTCATCACACACTTACACGGTTGGGGGAAGGAAGAAAAAGAAAATGCCAGTAGTAATAAACTCAGAAGTGATGTTCAAATTTACAGTACCAAAATAATGCATTTATAAACAAATGCAAAAACAATACCCCTTTGGTAAATAATACAGTGCCTTTTTCACTCAAATGCATAACCCATGCTTTTTTACAACATGAAAAAAAAATTTATCTACAATAAACGAGATCTTAGAATCCTAGCCCCCCCTTAAAAAGAACTTGTAAACAGAAAATATAGGTACAAGTAAAATTACAAGAAAATTGCACAAAGTCAAAGAAAGGGAAACAAAATAAGCCACAACCTTTCAGAGTTTATCAGCCAGAGAAAAGAAAATACCCAAATGGCGCCACATTCTGAGTCGTGTGTTCATACAAACTCCCAGGACCCAAACAACACTTCAGACGCGTTTTGTCTCGGCCAACTTTGTCCGCAACCATAGACCTGGCCACATGATCTGCAGCCCACACACGGGTTCCTTTTTCACAGGTCCCTTTTTGATAAACCTTCGGATTAGAAGGTGGTGCAGCGCTGGGAGCACAGGAGCACACTAAAGGATGGGATCCGCCTGGATTCATACTCCTCTCTTCTTCCTGAACACACTCTCAGTCAGTTATGGGGGAAAGTGGTGACTTATCTTAGGGCTATTTTCAAGGGCGCCCACTGAGTAGGGCACACTCAGGGGATTCCTCCAACTTGCCTGGAATCAGTGCTTTGTGTAATTTTATGAGATCAAGCATGTTTTGAAACGTATTTAGAGGTGAACTTTCTAAAGATATTCTGTTAAACGCACTGGTTTATATTCAGCAGACAGCTCACAGACTCAGGAAAGGAAACACTTCTCCATAAAAAGGCAATGTTTTGAAACACACTTTCCACGCTTGTCAAGTGGGAAGATGAAGCTGCTCAGTTCTGAGCTCTCCGGCTGCCGGGGGAGTGTGGATGATAGTCCAGGCGCCTCTTCCATTTTCCAGATGGACAAAGCTGGATCTGGCAGCCCCAGACTTGCCCAAGGTCACCCTCCAACCTTATGACAGATCAAGCTTGACCCTGGGGCCTCCTGACCTTCTGCTCTGATTTCAGAGTGAACCTCAGATGTTTCTGCATGTCCTTGTGGACACCTAACAGTGGAGCGAGGGCTACAGATGAAAAACATCAACCTGCAAAAGCCTTTCATTTACACACCATTAGAGTCTTGAGAGCTTCCTCCTTCTTTGGCCCCAATTTTTCCCAGGTTAAACATTCAATGGGTATTTTGTATACACATCCACGGCCTTTGGTTTGATGAGGTTAAGAGCTAAACAAATTTAAAATTGGTTTTTATGTTTGTTAATATACAGATTCCCTTAAAAAGACCTCATGTAGTTTACTTTACATTTCACTAATATTTTTAAATTTAATAAGGTATCTTGACATTCATAAACTGCTACTAATAAGCACAAAGTACCTGGAATTCTGCTGCTTAAACTCCTCGTATTGGTGGCATTTAACCTCTACGATGAAGTCAGACACCATCACGGCACCATGGCTGCAGCCAGCAGCTTCCACCTCACTGGGCAGGAGACCCTGCTTCTCATGCCCCTGCAGACTCGGGCGAGCAGCCATCCCTGATGCACCCATCTGTGGCTCCTTGGGGGGAAAATGGCTTTTGGGGAGTCATTTGTTCTTATTAAGAAAAGTCCTAAAATGTACCCTTTTGTGGCTTTTGCATCTCAAAAACCAGTCAGAACTGAAAGAACTAAAACTTATTTCTTAAGAATTTCACTAACGGGTCTCTCCATTTCCTATAATCCTTTATTATGAATTGAAAATTTAAAATTCTCAAAATAAGGGGAATTAGGGCATAACTGTCTCAAAGAAATGTTCTCTTATATATAATCAATACCACAGAATTTTTAAAAAGGATCACTTCTAAAGGATTAATAGGAACTTTTCCCAATTAGAAAGTTACAAATTACCCAGCAAAAACATCTTCTATTATATCCTCTTTATTTCTTGTGGTAAAGTATACTACCACCAAATGAATCATTACAAAGATACTATTTTTCTAAATAAACAATAAAATGGGCATAACTCACCAATACCTAGTAACAAAATAATTCCTAGGAATACTATGAAAAGCAAGGTAATAATTATCTCTTGGTCAACAGAATAGGGAAATTGTATTTAAATTACTTCAGAAACAGGCAATAACAATTATTGCACAACTAATAAGAAGCACTGAAACACCATATCAAGCTCCAGGAACTCATACAATAAGAATTAGACAAATCAAAATTTACCTATCAAACAGTTGGGTCTAATATTTTAATCTCTAACATGGGAAACTCCAGTATCACCTGGGAGATGTCCTTCTTGTTAAAAACCTTGTTGGCATTTCTTTGGACTTAAGAGTGATGAGTGATATCTCCTCATTCTACAAAAGGAATGGGCCAGTTTCTTTTTCTAATTTTAAATCCAAATAGGAATTAATTTTTTTTAAATTTAAAAATACTTTTCTGTAGCATCTTCCATCCTTCTGTTTTTAAATAAAATCCATATTTAGGAGTTAAAATCAATAGACAGTTCTTGTACTTTGGCCATAAACATCACCACAGGAATGAACACCAAACCACCATCAAAAAATGGACCGGACCTTGTGACAGACTGGGATACTGCGGAAGGGGGAGAGGCAGGCAAAGAGACTTGAGGCAGATTTTTTTCCCCCTATTAACAAAGAAGTAGAGAACCCACTCCCTAAAGTAAGATCGATAATTTTAACAATGTTTTTTTCCCAGTGGTTTACTGTTTGTAAATTGTATAGACTGTTTACTAAGGTAATAACCTTAGTAAACAGTCTATACAATTAATAAACAGCTTTTTGTTTCTTTAGAGAAGATCCTAACTTTTGTCAAAGACTTGACTATGCTCCTAACTTTTAAAACCCTGGCAAATGCTGACAATATTGTGTTTATAATTTCTATTTCGATGGAAACATTTCTAGTTAATTGAATTTTAACATAGCCAAGAGGAGGAAAGGAGTGATTTCAACTCAAGTCTCGTCCACAGTTTTAGGAAGAGAAAGGATAGAACAATAATATTGGAAGGGAAAAATCATGTTTACAGTAATGGGTTCTAGGTTCAAAAACCAAAGGCAGAGGGAGGACAATGGCTGTTTCTCAGGAAGTGGATCTAGTGACTGACCACCACACCGTCTTGGAAAACTCCTTGCCCTACCCCGGGCCAGGATCTTTCCCCTGCTGTCTCCTACCTTCTGCTGAAGTCAACCTCAATGATGATCATCATTGGTCCCACGGAACTCTGACACAGGATGAGACTAGTGGAGTCTCCCAACGTAAACATCCTTGGAAGAGGAGCTCAGCCCTTGCACAGGTCACACTCCTGAGTCACTCAGGTGTCTGCAAAGCATTGTGAGCCTGTCCAACATGCAGTTTCTTCCTCACCCATCACTGACATTACTCATGACCAAACTGCAGTTAAGCAGTGACAGCACCCCCATACAGAGCCTGCTTTCATTAGTCAACAGAGTTCATTTGCCCAAATGCCTTTATTCCTCAAGTCACCTTTTAGGGAGTGGCACAATACAAATAAATTAAAAGCTGTCCCCATTCCCCCAGGAGAACCTGAATCTGCAAGATTTTTGGTTGTGATCTTTAAAAAAGTTTTTGTTTTGCACTAGTGGTAATGTTGGAGGAGTAAAGGCCAGAAGTTGTGGAGAATGAACCTAACTCATATTCCCTATGTCTGAAAGAAAGGCAGGCTAGCAGGTGGTCTGTCTTCTCTCCAAGGCCCTTGTCCCAGGCACTGAGAAGCAGATCCAGGAGAACATTTAACAGCCAGGCTGTCCCTCCTGAAAGAACACCAGGCCCCTTGCACTCTTTGCTTCCAAATGTCACACGACTGAAAGAAAAGAAAGACAGTAAAGGACAACCAAATATGCGCAAGGCCTGAGGGTTAGCGCCCCTCTGGCCTCAGGGCTCTTCCTGCCCGGCTGACATCTCAGGTCTTTCTGGTACCAGCAGTGCAGGCTCCTCCTCCCAAGGCTCCTCGGCGGGCGTCTTCTCTCCACACCAATCTCTTCATTTGAGGCGCTGAGTCACATTGGCCAGAGCCACTGCGAAGGCCTGCACAGCTGAGAAGGGGTACTGGAAGTCCAGAATGTATGCATTGCCGTCAATCCGTCCAAACTGCATCACCTGAGGGGAGGGGTGGCAGGGAAGCAAAGAAACGAAAGGAAACAAGGTGGGAAAGAGGCCACCAGGTCTGCTGGCTCCTGATGGAAGTAGACAGCACAGTCCATGAGTAGTTCTTCAGGAAGAAGGTAATATATGAAACCAAAAATTGAAACATCAACAAATAGAAGCATGTTCTTTGCAAATATGATGGCAAATACTAGGAAAAAAACAACCACTAGGAAACACCTGCCTCAGGGGGAAAAGGTGCCATTAGGTGGGTATGGTGGAGCAGGATCTTGTTTTCCTTACAAATCTCATGGAATCATTTGACTAATACTTAGTACATGCATTACTGGGATTAAAAATACATAAGATAGCAGTGGGCATACTCAGAATCATAATCCTAATGGCTCCACCTAAGAGACATTAGTTGTTTCCTCTCATCCTGCTTGGCTTCTTTTTATGGTCCTGGGTATTGAACCCAGATCCTTGCCTATGCTAGACAAGAGATCTTTTGACTGAGCTATGCCCCCCAAACCCTTATTTTGAGACAGGGTCTCCCTAAGTTGCCCAAGTTGGCCTTGAACTTGTGATCCTTCTGCCTTGGTCTCCTGAGTAGCTGGGATTACAGGTGCATGTCACCATGCCTGGCTCTCACTCGGCCTTTTGAAGTTTTCCTGGAAGGCCAAAGCACTGATATCCTTCACTTAGTGGCCACAGCCCTGCAACTTTCTTACCTGCCGCCCCTCCAACTCGATCTGGAAGTTCTTGGCCGACTCCTGGGTCACCCGCCCTCCAAAGTCCAGCTGGTACACCTGTGTAGCCTCGTTCCACAGAGGTTGCTTGTTGGCCATCACGTACACAAATCCCTGGCTGCCCAGACGCCCATCCTCCTTCTCACTGGCTTTGCGGCACTTGAACTCCTCCAGCTCACTGGCTGTGCGCAGACTCCTCTTGCTTTTCCACCCCTTCTTGCTGCCCTGGCTTTGGTTCATCAGCTCGTCCCCGCTGATGAACAGTTCGGGCTCACTCTCTGAGCTGTCCTGGAACTCGTTGGTTTTGTTCAACTTCTTTGACTTCAGCTGATCTTTCTGACTCTTCACTTTCTTCTTTTCTCTCCCTAGGCGAGGACTAGAGATGAGCGAGTTAAAGTCACTCAGAGTCCGAGCCTCCTTCTTCACTTTACCCTCAGTGATGGCCTGAACACTTCCTTCCTCTGCTCGGCTGTCCAGTCGCTTCCGGTTCTTCTTTCCAAATTTTTCAGTCCGTTGGGGAACAGGGCTTTCAGTCAGGGAGAGGACTTCTTGGAAGTTGTCTGCGGTCTCTACCATCACCTCTGTACCCATGTGGCTTTGGAGGTCAGGTGGTGGTGGGGACACCAGGGGCTTCTCCACCACCACGTGGGGCTTGTGGGGAAGAGTGCCCTGGGGGTTCTGCACGGGTGGGCAGGTGCTATAGGAACTCCATGGGTGCAAGGCGATAGGTGGCAGCTGTAAACTGGAGCACGTGCTGCTTCCTGGGTACATGGGGGGCAAGGTGCAGTATGAGAGGCTGGGTGGGTGCGCTGGCTGCAGGACAACGGCAGACTCCTGTGGTGCAAACTGTGTTGGGGACAGGGCATCTTTGGGGGAGCAGGGAGCCTGCACTCCAGGCAAAGGGGTGTTATAGCTTCCTGGATATGGAACTCCCATTCCATAGCCTGTCTGGAAAGTGGCAGTAGGGCTGGCAGGAGACTTGGGGGAGACAAAGGGTACTCGGGTCACATCCAGGTGCTGGCTCTGCCCTAACATCAGAGGGGGCAGTTTTAAGGGGTTGGGCACCGAAGTCTGTGCTGTCCTTTCCTGGGGGACCCAAACATCCTCACCCAGCACAGGGTCCCACTGATAAGGGGGAGGCCGCTTCACAGTGACAGCAGCTTCGGGCAGTGGGGGGTGCCTAGGGGCCTTCTCAAGCTGACAGTGCTGGGACAGGGCCTCATCCTCTGTGAAGGCTGAGTTCACGTAGTCAGTGCGGTCGCGGGCACTGTCGGGCGGGCTGAGGAGGCTGTAAGAGGACTGGGAGGCCAACGGGGAGGTGCTGACAGCATGGGCCAGAATGGTGCCTGACTGTGCGCTGGGCCCCGCGCCACTGCACTGGCTACAGGTGTACAAGGCTGGCGGGGGCCGCGCAGGGTGTTGTGCCACTGCTCCCCCAGGGCCACCCTTGGGCTTGGCCAGGGGCTGCAGTGGGGCTCGGGAGCTATCAGCCAGCTGGGCCACCTTGAGTGCAACCTCACGGTTGTTCCGCCGCAGGGTGGCATGGATGAGGCTGTTATCCAGTCTCTGGGCAGCACTCCGCCCCTGGGCCAGCTGGCTAGCAATTTCGGGATATGGGGGTGGGTCCCCTGTGGGTATGGAGTAGCGAGGGACTGTCAGGCGGTTTAGGGTGGCACTGGTGCAGGGCTGGGAGACCTTCTTCTCAGTGGCGGTGAGCCTCAAGGTAGCTGAGCTGCCTGGGCCGGGGAGGGTGTAGGTGTTCTGGGAGCAGAGCATCCGCGTGCGAGGCCGGCACACCTCCTCCACGTTGCCGCTGCTGTCGAAGGTAGTGATCCTCTCGTAGCCCAGCGGGGGCTGGTAATGTACTGATGTAGGGTAGAGAGAGAAGTCTCCTTTCTTCAAGCACACATCCACTGGGGCCTGTGGAGGTGGCAGAGGGGGTGGGGGTGCCGCTGTGGTGGGGGCAGCAGGGATGGTTCCTGGGTAAGGGGGTGGGGGATTCATCTTCGTCACCTGGATCTCCTGGGGGGCACTGAAGACCACTGTATCCCCCTCTGCTGCCAGCTGAGGCACCGGCCGCAGGGCCTTGGTGGACTTCTGTAGGTGTTCATGGTCTCGGTCTCCGTGGTCCACCACAGACAGCTGCATGGCCCCCTGCGGTGGCGGCGGCGGTGGCGGTAAGGGCAACTGAGGAGGGTTCTGAATGATGCGGCCCATTTCCACACCTCCAAAAATCACCTGTCCAGGGTTGGAGTACCGGTTGGAGACTGGGTATTGGGTGGCACTGTCAACTGCATGTTCTGCTGCCCCCACCACTGTAGTTTGATTGGTCAGGATGTCCAGCTGCACATTCTGATTGGCCAGCAGAGACTGTACCAGGCCAATGCTCTGTGTGGGGGACATAGCTTGAGCTGAGCTGTGAATTGGTGCAATAGGGATATTCACGGTACAAGGTGGGTTGTTCTCAGGGACACCAGATGCTCCTGTCACTGAAAGGAAACTGGAATAAGAACTGCTTGCAAAAGAGTGTTGTGAAATAGGGTCAGAATAAGCAATACATCTGAACTTATCCCACCCTTAGCATGTAAAAGGCAAATGCTAGAGAATGAGCTGTGTTTGCTTAGAGAAAGGGCAACTGTTCCCCAAACTACTCTGTTTCTGGAAGGGCACACAACAGCCTGACTGTCACTGTGGGTTAAGGGCATTGCCAGAGCTTTTCAATGAACAAAGATGGAACCTTCTGCATTTGGTACCAGGTGCCCGAATGATGCCATTACAAATAACTACAGTTAAAGAAACTTGAGGGTAGTTATGTAGTGTGGAACTCTACTGGGGACTTACAATGTCTAGGCTTCCAACCTATCCATAATTGTGGATTGGTTAGAGTGGGAAGTGTTTCCAACAGATACACATCTGAAATTACAGAATTAAGATTCTGTAAGTAGAATCACCTAAAACGTAGAAAAACCAATAAAGAATCTGCTAGCAATGTGCATATTGGGTGAAGAATAATTTCACGGGTTAGGCAGCCCTAATTAAATGCTCTTTGGCATTTCAGACACTACGGAAGGTAGAGCTACTGAACAAAACCCTATCAACACTCCCTATTGCACGCAGTGGGGATTTCATGGAGCATGCGTGTGAACCACACCGGCAGGCAGCTGCTCAGAGCTGCTGTCTGTGCCCATGTCGGAAGTGCACCCTGGCAGTTGAGCTCTTAGAAGCCTAATGAGCCACTGTGGCTCCTGTTCAGAGAACACTTCCATTGACTCAGAAGCCCGAAGGATGGGGCTAACTGCCATGTGGCAACTAGTCTCTGGGCAGGAAACAGATCTAACAGGCTTGTGGTATAGGCTGGTTGACATCACACCAGAACTCCAGAAAGCAGCCAACTGGCTTATCAAGAGTTGAGCCCGCACTTGGGGCCTGTAACTAAGGTCTCTAGTAAGATACAACCATCCTCTGGCTGCACAAACCTGGTTCCATTTCAAGTTTCCTATCATTACTGTGCAGATCTCTCTTCCAGATGTTCTCTGGTCTGCAGGGTATAGTGAGAATAGGCATCTTCCCCTCCAAAGGGAAGAGTCTCTTTACTGAGTCACTGTCGGTGAATGGAAGCCCTCAGTAAACCCGCCTCTCTCCCTGGGAGCCACAAACAGCAACAACAACTGCAGCAGCAATATAGCACTGGAGGGAGCTATTTGGGGAGATAAGGGAGACCATTAAGGGTAAAGTGTAAAAGACACTAAGTATAAAACTCCCTAAGAGAGGAACCACAACAGACCAGTCACATGTGTGAACACACCTGGTAAATCATCTTCATCTTCACTGAAAACATTTGGGTTGAAGACAGGTAAGTTAATATAGTCCATGGAAATCTTCCGAACTTCTGGGAGATAGATAGTCATCTGCCGTGGCTGGAGATGCAGCAGGCTGGTTTTATAGATCACTGTGAGGATGAAGAAGGACACATGAATAGAGGTACGTCAGAGGGGAGCCAAAGCACCAGTGGAGTAGTGGTAAGAGAAAAGAAGGGCTGTGGCTCTCTGCCATCAGAAGACAGCTCTACATGTAGGGCCACGAACCCAAGGAGCTCCTTGTCCCTGTGCACCTCTATGCAAGGCTGGTGCTCGGGCTGATGGCTAAGGGACTCATGTGTTCACCACTCCTGCCCACAAAAGAAAAAGAATATAAATTTTGGTGAAATCATTATGTATGGTTCTATATAACTTAAGAGTTAATGCATTAAAGTGCTATTCTTTGTTGTCCCGATTGACAAATAGGGAAAAAAAAAATGTGAGGAGGGATTAGGAAGGCAATATCAGCTGCCTCCAGGAAGAAAACTAGGTGTCTTTGATTTTTACTGTATATTCCTCTTAATCTACTGAATTCTGAATCTCTTATGAATTTTTAAAATCAAGAAATGCTAAAAAATTTTCATGGGTTAGGCAGTCCTAATTGAAGGAAATAAAATATCCAATACAGTGAACTACACTCACTTTTTAAGTTCACAATATACAGTCTTTGAAAATATTTAATGGGACACCATATATATATATATAATGCCTCCCAGAATCTAAGAGTTAATATCTTTTCTCCAAGAGAATCATGTGGAAAATTTTTATAGTTTGATAACAGTAACATATAGACCCAAGTGCTCTTTTTAAAAAGGTTAACGATTTGAACAATGATTCCAATGCTTTTGTCTTAGGGCACCCAGATGACTGGCAGCAGGCAGCATCTGCTTCTTCAAGGAGTCTCACAGACTCATTTGTGGATCTACTCATCATACAAGAAATAAGGGTAGAATGAGAAGATCCCTTAAGTGAAGTCTGACTTCCATTCCTTTTTTCAATATTTATTATAGGCAGATGGCTGAGTTGTCAGCTTACTGATGTGGGGATAATAATGATATTCAAACAGTGGTTATTAAAAATCAACCATCTCCATCAACAGGGCACTGATGCACAGCTGCACAGACTTTTGTGGTCCTCAGAGAACTTCTAGGTTGCAGAAAATATGCTTTCTTTGCATCATGAACAGGGGTGGTGTGTTGTTATCTCCTCACTTTTATGTTTTACTTTTATTCATCTTTTTTCTTTGAAGCTAAGAAACCCTAAAATGAAAAAATCCAAATGCAAAGCTCTTGAATAAATCTCTGAAGATGCATGCAGAGCAAAAGATCTTTTTTTTAACATCTGATTTGCAAGAATTATTTATATTAAAGGATCTGCATGAAAACAATCTTACAGATTTTAAATTTTTCAAAAACCATTTTTAGTAGGTGACATAGCACATCTGAGATGCAGCCACAGGCCCGTCTGACTGAGCTGGCCTGGCAGAGACGTGTATATGGGAAACGAGATGGCAATGAGGAAGATAGGGATGGGCCACAGCCTCTCAACCAAACAGAGAGCCACCCAGCAGAAAGAAGGTACTTTTAAAGAATCTGCCATTTTCCTTTCTTCTTTATCTCTGATGTCAATCTCACAAGGGAGCACTCCTCAATTGGGCAGGATGCAGATGAGAACCAAGGTCTGCATTCTGGCCCAGTTTCAGTCCCCTTAGTTTGGTTTTCCTCTGTGTCTCAAACTTGTCATGGGTGGGGCATTTATCTGGTACTGAAAAATGAAATTATAAATATTTACCACTAAGAACAGTCAGCCAACTTCTTAAATCCCTTAAAACTATTTTCCTCCATTTTGTTCAGATGTTTCTTGTAATTCAAGAAGCTGGACTCTGGTCTCACGTGCCCACATAAACCAAAATAGCTAAACATCTTTGAGAGCTTTGACAGAGTTTTATATTTCTCTTATTTATTTATTTCTTTAAATTCAGGAATTAACATTTTAAAAAAGTGCCAGTAGCAAAAGTGATCTGAAAAATTAATTCATTCAAACTTTTCTGGGCTGGAGTGAAGGTTTGGCAGAACACACAGGCTAATCTGGTGCTGTCTTAGGAGCTCATTTTCCACTTCAGGCTGCCAAAGGTTGAAACTGAATCTTTTAGTCTGATTTCAAATGGGGCAGTGGAATAACAGAATAAGATTTTTTTTTTTTTTTTTATTTTATTTTTTTACCTGCACCGAGGTTGGTTGGCAGGAAAGCAGCCAAACCCACAATCTTAAATTTGGTTCCCCAGATATTGGACGTGACCTGAGCAAGATAATTGTGCTGTGAGGGAAAAAAGGAAAAGAAAAAGTCAGAATCTCAGTCTACTTCCATGTTTTTTATTAGTCCCTGTAAGAATTTTCATACTTATTGCACACCATCAATCATTCCTGCCATCCTTCTGTTGTTTTTAAGACCAGGTGTTAACTAGAACAGGCCAGGCTCCCATTTTCTAATGGCCGTGCACAGAGCAAGAGTGAGAGTGGTTCTGTCCTAGCATGTCCACATGTACAGTTTAAAATGCCATCAAAGCTGGAGTATGGGGGCATGTACCCGTAATCCCAGCTACTCAGGAGGCTGAGGCAGGCAGATCACTTGAGCCCAGGAATGTAAGACAAGCCTGGGTGACACAGAGCAAACCTGCTTAAAATAATTTAAATCAATAAATAGTCCACCAAAGTGGTTTGGGCACAGTTTTCTTTGCCCCTGCTTTCCCCCAATCACTGGTCTAAAAAAGGAAACCGACTCTGAATCCACTGTTCTCCTTGGAAATTCTCTTGGAAACTCTTTGTGTTTCCAGCAGGCTGAGTGGAGGCAAAGGAGGCAGGGGAGTCAGGTATGGCTGGACTGAGGGGCCATGGCTGGGGTTCTTGCTGAAGACAATGGCGAGTCACTCTAGGACAAGAATTGACTTGAAGGGGCACAGGTAGAAAAGTGGATGTGCCTCATTCAGAGTGCCACTGGAGGAAGTTTCTAGAGGCAGAGAGGCACATGGAACAGAACCAGGCACCTGAATGCAGGTAGTAGAGAGTAGGGCAGGCAGGTAGGGGAAGGATGATGGAGTGTCCAAGTGGCTGGAGGGTTCAGCCATGTGTTACTACCTGAGTGATGTCTTCAAAAGGAAACTCTCTCCGAGTCAGGCTGGGTGAGCCGATGGAAGGCTTTCGCATAGGCAACCTTGGAGATCGGGAGATCTCCTGAGCAGCCCGGGGCAGCTTGGGAGACTTCCGGGCCTCAATGCTGATCCTGTGGAGACAAAGTGAGGGGGGGTCAGGCCAGTATTTCTTCCCTTCCAAGGTCAGCAGTGGACATCAATTCTCTGCAGCCAAGGTCCTATTTTCACAAAGCTCTTACTCCTGCTTTGGCTTTAGGAATATGAGGAAAGAATGAATTGTATATTGAATAATAAATACAACATCTGAAAATATGTTGAAATTAGATCAAGATTTTTTTTCCTCCCATTTCTCTGTATGGGGGATTGAACCCAGGGCCTTGTACCTGGTAGGCAAGTGTTCTACCCCCAGCCCCCAATTAAGTCATTTGAAAGGAACTTCATTTGTAAGGGAACTGTCTTTCACTTTCTACCCACTTAAGAGTAAGTTTGGAAATGTCCACATGACTTCTGCCAGGGGTGTGTACAATCAGTCCTGGGGAAAATGCAAGAAGGGAAGTCCTCTCTCACTCTGAGGCCACTATGATTTTTTAAAATTCCTTCCACGACAGTTTGAATTTTAACAGATTCATCTAACACTTTACCACCTGCAATAGTTATATCAGATCAATGAATTTAATACTTTTCTGCTGAATTCTGACACCAGATTCTAGCTCTGCTCGGTTCTTTATACTTTCTTTCTTTATACACTGAGGTGCACATGTTCAATGCCAGTCTACCCCAAAGAGAGGGTTACAAATGAATATAACAAGGTTTCTAACATCCTATAAATATGTGTTGAACCTCATACATAATGCTTGCAAGCTTGTTGAGAAACTTCAGGCTCCTGAGGAATAGGGGAATTGGGGATCAAGTTAATGAAAGCTGTGAGCCAGGGCTATCAGCCTGGATGCTGTGTGGAGGGGTTCCAGGCAGGAAGAGGAGGAGGAGGAAGGGACCAGGCAAGAGGTGGCAGCCTTAAATGGACATCTACATGCCAAGGGTTTAATTTCTTATATATAGTAAGTGCCCTCTGCCCAATGAACTAATTGCTTCAGAGCTAGGCATTTGGGTATGTTTACATCTAATGGAAAAAAATCAAGCACTGTGGCAGCATTGTAAGGTTCAAAATTTTATGTGCAATTTTAACAAACTTTAGAATAAAGATGAAAAAAAATCAGATTGCTGGACCAACTGATATCTATATGGGAATATGAACTTTTACCTCTAATTCACACCGCACACAAAAATTAACTAGATGTAAAGTTGATCTGAGATACAAACTCTCGAGCTGCTAGAAGAGAACAGAAGACCATCTTCTCAGCCTTAGGGTAGACCAAGATTTTAAAATAGGACACAAAATGCACTAACCATAACGGATTTCACATGGTGGACTATTTGTTAAGTATACACGTTACTAAAGACCCATTGCTAGAATATACAAATAACTCTTGCAAATCAGTAAGAGAAAAACAACCCAATAAAAAATGGGCAAAAGGAGATAGATAGCCAGGTGGGCTGATCTGCATATGAAAAGGTACTTAGCCACTTAACTGGTCAGAGAAACTAGACCTAAACCATAATGCAATATCACTATATACCCAGAAGAATGGGCAAAATTATTTTGAGCAATGACAATGGAGCTATAGGTGAGAATGGACGCAGGTAGAGCTCTCATGTGCTGCTGCTGGGAACTGAACTTGCTGCAGCCAGTTTGGAATAATGTGTGGCAGTTTTCAGAAAGTTTTAACAATGATCTAACTCATGACTCTGCCCCTCCCTTCTTAAGTGTTCACCCAAGAGAAATGAGTGCATGTATTCAAAAAAGAATGTTTATATGGATTTATTCACAGTAGTCCTAAACTACTAAATATCCATGGAAATACAATAAACACACAGAAGTATATCTGCAATAGTGGAATAATTCCACAGAGCAAAAAAGAAAGACAAACTACTGATTCATGCAATAACACAGATAAATCTCGAAATCATGTTAAGCAAAAATCCACATATTGTTTGATGCAACATCATGAAGTTCTAGAACAAGTAAAATAATCTATCATGTCAGAAGTCATATAAAATGGAAGAGACACGTGGGATTCTCCCTGATGATGGGCATGTTCTTTACCTTGAACCGAGTAGGGACACCCTGGTATATCAACTGCCCAATGAACTAGTTGCTTCAGAGCTGGGCACTTGGGAATGTCTATATCTGTATGTAAATTGATTAAACACCTTAATTTTGCATAGCATCATGGAGCTGTAAAGCTAGTGGGGATCTTGGCAAGGATCTGGTCCATCCATTATCATCCATAGATAAGGAAGCTCTTACCTCTATCCAAGGTCATACTGCCTACAATGCTGGCGGCAGAGAAGGCAGGCAGTACTCTCTAAGACAATGCAGGCCTGTCCATTTACTCTTAGTTTTCTGTCTTCAGACAAACCCTAGGAACTATTATTTTTTAAATTTACTATTACTTTCTCAATTACAGCATTGTAGGCACTTAATTTGGTGTTCTCAACATGCAGCACCCACTGTAAAATCTTTTTCTTCCTTTTCTTAAATTGTAAGAAAAAACAAATAAACCTGAGAACTATGACCAGCCCTATGTCACCCACCATTGCTACTAACCCCTGGAGATATTCTGAGGCTTGGGTAAACTTCCCACTGAGTGTCTTTTCTATCCTTAAGAAAAACAAAAAAGAGCTGTGAATATTCCAAGTGCAGTCTCCCAGAAGAAAAAGTGATGAGGGAGAAAAAAAGGTTGATCTTGACAAACAGCTGTCAGCTTCTTCCTTCCTTTCTTTTTCTTTTTTTTAGAAGTAGCTGAACACAATAACTTTATTTTATTTCTTTTTACGTGATGCTGAGGACCAAACTCAGGTCCTCGCATGTGCTAGATGAGTGTTCTACCTCTCAGCCACAACCCCAGCCCGTCTTCCTTTTTTTTTTTAACATAACAAAGTTTATTTATTTTTTTTAAATTTATTTTTTAGTTGTAGATGGATACAATATCTTTATTTATTTTTATGTGGTGCTGAGGATTGAACCCAGTGCCTCACATGTGTGAGGCAAGCATTCTACCACTGAGCTATAGCCCCGGCCCTAACAAAGTTTATCTGAGCAAAAAATGTTCTTGAACTGGGCAGCATTCTGGATCAAAGATGGTTCAGAATATGCCCCTAGTGTCAGATTCAATGGGACTAATTTGCTAGCACAAACACATTTCTGTCCAGAGCTTAAAAAAAAGGCGGGGGTGGGGGTGGGGAACACCCTGAAGACTGGGATTACCTTGGGAGTTTGGGTGACTTGCTAGCTCTGGAAATTTTGGGAGATTTCTTGGCAGCCCAGTCGTCACTCAGCTCAATGTCACTGGAGTCCGAGCAATTGCAGCTGTCAATCACAGTAGAAATCAAGCTGTTTCCATAGATCTCATCTGCAAGATACCAATTTAAGGGAAGCTAAATCAATTAGACTTTAACAATGATCCCTGCATAAACCAGAGGATAGACTGGCAGATATAGACGAACAGGAGCCTTCCTAGGTCGTAAGCAGGTTCCCAGGGAGGCGGTCAGGGAGCCTTTGCTTGGCATGGGTTTCTGAGCTGGCTAGAAGTCCCAACAAGCCAGGTGGTTCTCCATGTGTCATGAAGCACAACAGCAAAGCCATTTTGTTTTCAACTTTCAGTTCAGTGAACAGTGCCAGACTATTTTGTGTATTCCTTGGGGCATTAAAATACCATGTCATTTTGACAATGGCAGAAAAAAAAAATTCCTAATTCTGCTTAGAAAATAGCATAAAAATGTCAAAGGAAAAAATACTAAGCTCCTTTCTATTTCAGCCTCTAAACCTAAAGTAATGGCCTAGTCAGTCAGTCCTAATCCAACAGAATTAGGACCTTATAAAAAGAAAGAGCAAGGTCTCTTTTTAATGCACAAGGTCCGAGGACAGGCTGTGTGAACACACAGAGAATTCTGGCAGCTGTCCAAAAAGCAGGAAGAGCTCTCCCTGGAACTACCTGTGACAACGCCCTGATCTTGGGACTTCTCACCCTCCATAATTGTGTGAACCAATTCTACTAATAAATCACATACACACAGAGGATGAGTTTTGTTTCTCTAAAGAACCCTGATTAATCCTGATTTGGGTACTGGGAAGTCAGTGCTGCCGTAGTGAATAGTGGAATAAACGAAAGAAGCTTTGCAACTGGTAATGGGTAGAGGCTGGAAGGTTTTGAGGCGCAGCAGAAACACAAGCATAAAGGGCAGTTCTGACAGTTTGGGACTCAACGCTTATAACCTCATTTAACTTTAATTATCCCCTAAAAGTCCTATCAAATACACTCACACTGGAGGTTAGAACTTCACATGTGAATTTGGGGGAGAGTGCACACAGTTCGGTCCATAGCAAGTTCTGATAAAGATTCCTTTTGAAAATCTGTGAATTTTCACTAAAAAATATACTTGGAGAACATTTACAACAGTGGATCACAAACTTCAGTGCATAAAAATCACTGAGAACCCACAGCGAGCAGGAACTTATATTAAATAAGTCTCCCTGGTGGTCTGCATAGAGATGGCCCATGGACAACATTTTGAGAAACAATGATGCATAGGCTTGGAAGAGTTAATTGGCTTCTCAAGATGAAAAATTCTTGGCTTTTCAAAGACAGGAATCATTTCCTTCTCTGAGCTAGTTTATATATACCATTCAGTTGGCAATCAGTCACACTGTGCCTTGTGACACAGCTTCTATTTTTGTCATGAGGTATTTAAATTTGATTTCTTAACTGAACTTTTCAAGTGTTTGTCTTGTCTCGCAGAAGGGTTTACAAACTCCTTAAAAACAGAGATAATCCCGGGCCTTCTCTGTTATCTAGGAAACTAAAGGACCTCATACAAAATAGGCACTGTTGACTGGTTTGCTTTACAACTTATAATTCTTTAATTATAAAAATAAAACATGGCAATCCCCAAAGGATTGTTAGCAATTGGTCAGCCTCTTTGGTATGAGCTGACAAATGTCAGCACTAGGGGAAAACAGGCCTTTGGGTAATGAGGTTAGGCTTTAAGCAAGTCTGGCCTTAGGAGGCTGCAGCCTTGGTGCCCACATACCCCCTCCTGTCCCCTCTGTAGTGGGAGGACAGACAGTTCTTCAGGAGTACCCTATGATTTCAGCATAGGTTTTATGGAGTCCCATCCAGAGGAAGGGCCTTAGATACTGACAGCCAGAGAGAACATGTGCGCAGGCTCTGCTTGGGACTCGTTCTCTATACCCCTTCCCCAGGCACCTCCAATTAGTGTCAGCTTTCCTTCTCCCTTTCCTGAAACCATGCTAACATCTTCTGCTCTCTTTTCTATCTTCCCTCTCCCTCCTTCCTATATGCCTCCTCCCCGACAGCTCCAAATTTTTCTATTTGCTTTCTGTTCCTAGTACTAGTTTGTTACATAAGTCAAAAAACAGGAAAAAATACATATCTAATATTTTAAAGTAGAGGTTCATTGCTTTTGAATTTATACAGTAACACTGGTAGGAGAATGTTCCCAATGATGCTGAGCAAATAATGTGCAGCGGACAGGTAGAGCAACTGCGTAAAACATCAGCATGGGAAAGCGAGGTTTAGGGTGAACAAGCCCACTGCTTTGTGATATAGGGTCATGCACATGTCACAGCAGCTTTAGGGATGTAATGACAGACAAAGGATAACCTGATGAGCAGGACAGTGAACTAGTGCAAGGAAGTAGGGACATTAAAGTATAAACTAATAAAAACAGATTCAATCCAATAGTGTTGTTTCAAGGTCAAGCACTTGGGAAGCTCTGGGGGACAAAAAGACGA
Source organism: Callospermophilus lateralis (assembly GCF_048772815.1). Lineage (NCBI taxonomy): Eukaryota > Metazoa > Chordata > Mammalia > Rodentia > Sciuridae > Callospermophilus > Callospermophilus lateralis. The sequence goes on from NC_135310.1 coordinate 9,818,592, forward strand.
CTCAGTTCCCTCCCTTGGGTCCTCAGGATTTGATGGGCAAAGCCTCTGAACCATGATGACTGCAGTGTGCTGAGAAGGTCTAAACAGCCCATGATCAGGGATGGTACCAAGTACAGTGCTGTTCACTCTGTGGTGGGTGTCAGGTAATGTCTCACAGAAGGCAGCACATTGAGCTGCAGGTACTGATGGGTACGCAGACACTGGGCTAGCATTAAGTGGCACCAAACACCAAAGTACCCTCTTACAAGAGCATCACAGTCTAGGATCTGAGAGAGAGGGAGGCAAGAGTATCCTTAACACATTAACTAAGCAATGAGGACCAGCACAGGAAGGAGTCTGTTCAAGGGTAGAGTGAGCCATCATGTTAAAGATTTTATAGACAAGCAGGAAATTTTCACTGGTAACTAGCTAAAAAGCAGTTAATAGCGTATCAGTGAAGGACAGAGGCAGAAGGCCAGGAGGCCAGGGACAGGGCTGAAGGCTTCAAGTGTTCTTTCTTCTTCTTCTTCTTTTCCTTTCTTCTTCTTCTTCTTCTTCTTCTTTTTTTTTTTGAGCACTGGGGATAGAACCCAGGGCCTCATGCATGCTAGGTAAATGCTCTGTCTCTGAGCCACACTCCTGGCCCTGAAAAGATAAATTATCTCACCTACCCAAGGAGGGCAGAGACATGGCCCATTACTATTTTCAAACCACCTCAATTTGACATTAGGGCACTCATGAATGCTTGGTCTATAATTGAAAAAGAGGAGGCTTTCCCTGCTAGAAGCTGGGTCAGCCTTCCCTTCTCTCAGAGCTGGTTTTCTCTACCATGGCCCCAACTCCATCATGCCTTATACAACATTATTAACCTATCAGAAAGTACATTTAGAAAACTGTCACTTAAATAGGATTTTAGGAATGCAGGAGCTTCAGGGACATTCCACGCTAGCCAACTCAGGCTCACTTCACAAAAGGCATTCTTTTGGCATGGGTTTTAAGTAATGACATTCCATAACCATAGGGGAACAAGGGCTCAGTCCCTCAGCAAGGGTCCCACCTGTCTTGCTATCTGTCCGCGGGTCCATGATGACAAACTCTGGCCGTAGCTTGCTGATACGTCGCCCCTTCAGGATGGGCACGAGCCCGCCCAGGTACTCCAGATAGAGGGTGTAGCACGGGCCGCCCACCTCCGGGTCGTCCTCTGTGCGCTTCATGGTGCAGTGCAGCCGCTCATTGCCTGCTGAGGGGTAGCTGACAAAGTCTCGCATGTTGTTGGGGTCTGGAATTGGGGGCTAGAGGCAGGACACAGGCAGAAAAGGAAAGAGCTGGGACTCCAGAGACTCACACAGAGAACAGAGAAGGCGTGGGCACATCAGGTAGCTTGGGAAAGGTTAACTATGTGGTATGGAACAGCAACTCACAATTTGTGGGTGCTCATCACACAACACCTAAGCTAGGATCCCACTTGAGACAATTAAATCAGAACCTCTGGGGGTAAGACTGGTTAGGTTGTTTCCTAATATGATACAATACAGCAATGTTGAAAACTGCTGGTGTGGAATCAATGGAAAACATCTAGGAAAAAAAAAATCATGAGAGATTCTAAAACTCTGAAGTATCAGTAAAAAAAAAGCACCCAACAAATCAATCTGATACTCAGAAGTAGAGATAAAACATAGAAAAGGACCTAGGGTACTGAGGACCTGCACGAGTAGCAGGTTTACATTCACATGCTGCCTTTATAGTTTCTGGAGGCACAGTCAGTATGAAGGACGGCAGGCGGCTGTATTGGGCCAGGGATCAGGGTAGGGGGGCTCTCCCTCCAGCACAGCAGAGAGGAGAGCTGGCCTAAATTTTGACTGGGTCCAATCCTGCCTCTTCCCTAATTAGCTGTGGGGCAAGTTACTTCACTTCTACCAATTTCTTTCTTGGTTTCTCAAGTGGAAACAATGTCAGATTCTGTTTGGAAGTCAGGATGGAACAAAACTGATTTTTACAAAGGATGGTACAAATCTAGTATACAGTTAGTGCTAAATAAACACTTGTTCCTTTGATCATCAGGACGACAGGGAGTCAAGCTGGGAATACCAGCATGAACATGAGAGAGGTGAAACTACCATACAAGGCAAAACTCACTTTGATACTCAGGGAAGTATATGCGGGCATGGAAGGACATGGCGCAACTCTGCAGAGTCACACTTGAGCCATTTTTGGACACTCTGGTGAAGCAGGGAGCCCTGTGCATCTTTTCTGATGCCCTCCCCCATCTCTCCTGTCCCTATCCTCCTCTTGGTGAGCAGTGGGTGGCAGAGAGGTGAGGATGGAGAATGGGGAGGGCAGAAGGCTGTACCTTGATGGTGGGGATGAAGGCAGTGGAGAGGTAGGAGCAGAGGCGGGGGGGCAGGGTCAGCTTGCTAACATCCTTGTCTTCTCGCAGGGTGCTGGCGATGGCCTGCTGGCACAGTAGCTGTAGGCTGGACACCCGGTGTTCCACTCGAACCACGTACAGGGCGGGTCCTGAGGCCATCAGCAGCCGTGAGTCCCTGTGGCCCCAGCAGATGGAGATGATGGGGCGCTGCAGGCAATGAGAAGAAGACAGTGCTTAAGCTTTTGCTCTTCTGGTGAACAATGGACATTATGTCCAGTGTTCTCAGTAAAATAAAGTGAGCGGACAGTATTGAGAATATTGGTTTTAAGAGCATAATAAAGAATATTAAATACCATATTATGAAAATTGAGCATTTTAATTGAAAAGGAATGAGATCTTTAGGCCAGAGCACAAATAAAGGACTCGAATAATTTTATATTTTTCTGTACAAGCACTGTTTTGTTTAATTTGATGCCATAAATCCTAACAGCTCTATATAATGGCCTTCTACTAGCCAGGGCAATCACCCCAGGATGTAGTCATCCATATTCCGTACTGAAGTGCTGGTCATCAGAATCCCCAAATTACCCAGTGTTGTTTCCCATAGCTCAGGGAGGTGGTGGGTAGGTAGATCTGAAGGCTCTTTCCGTCCATCCCAACAGGCAGCATTTCAGAGTCAACTCAACACTGGACTTGGGGGGCCTGGGCATGTGAACCGGGGAATATTTCCCAGTCAAAGCCTCTTAATTTTCTCAGGAGTCAACTGGGAGCACTGTGAGAATTAAAGGACATGGTGGTACCATGGTGCTTCTGCAACCCATCACAATCTACAACCCAGGTATTATTCACTGCTAATCTCCAAATGACTGGGCAGGGAGGCAAGGGGAAAAGCTCTATGGAAAAGGGAGAGGTGGCAGGGAGAGAGTTCCTGTGGTGGCCTTGCCAGGTGTTTGTGGCCATGATTTTTTTCAAAAGGCATGCTGAAATCCAAATATGTATGTTAGAAATGTCTTGAACTGAAAACCCCCAAAGCTCAGGGGTGCCATTAGCCAGGCAGGGAAGAAAGAGGTAGAGAGCTGTGATGGAGAAGCAGCAAGAAATGTGTTCATTCCCATCCAAATAGATGGAGCACTAATTTAATGAAGTCTCCAGGGGGTTCAGAAACCAGAAATGGGAATACCAGATCTTTTATATGAATGACAGACAGGAACAGAATTCACAATACTTTAGTGACAAACATAAAAATAAAAGAACACATGAAGACACTTCCTTAAAATACCCTCCAGGGTCAGCTAATCCTGGTTTCAACTTCAAAGCAAAATGCAAGGCTGAGGATAACTCATCTTGCATTTCCATCCGTGAGGCCAGGCAGTACCAGGATGGGACAAGATTAACAGGCAGCACCCCCAACTCCCTAAGGAGGACTGAGTGATTGCTGGCTGTGGACCTAGAACCCAAGTCTGAGGGTTTCTGAAGCATGTTCAAGCTGGGCCTCCTCATGAGATGATCCCACCCAGAGGGCAGACCCCATACAGGGGACTGTGAGCTCACAGCAAGGCACAGCCACTGCTGAAAACCAGGACACCAACACAAAAAATACAAAAAAGTCTCTGGCACCATCAGCCCTGTAATTGCAGGTTAGAACAGAGGCCTTATCAGCACCAGCACCAAAATCTGAACCCAGGGCCTCCCTACTACATGATATACACACACCCTACTAATGAGGTACATCTCCAGCCCTCATGCTTAATTTGAAAGGCAAACTGCTGCCTCTTTATTCCTGAACCCCTAAAATAATATTCCGCATAGAGCTCAAGGCATGAAAACAGTCCTCAATCATCACTTGACTCACTGCAGCTGGCTGCAGACATGAAATACTTCTCCAATCTTCCATTCCTCTTTCATCAATTGATCCATCTGACATGCTGGTGGTTACAAAGCAGGAACTACAGATTTATCCTCCCTTCTCCTAGTTCTGCTTGTCAGAGTAACTATCTCTGTTGAACAGCTGATTATATGTTTTATATAAAATTATCATGGGTAAGTATGTATGTCTTTGTGTCAAGAACTACTAACAGACTCTCAAACTGGTTGAAAATCCTGTTACATTTCCACAAATAATCACTTCCCATCATAACAAAAATAACCATATCTTCAAAACTTACCACATTCCAATAGCACACAGAGTGCCTGCACATACTCCCTCAGCAGGTCCTCTCAACTTGGCTACACAGGCATTATTAACCCATCTAACACAGGAGGAAAACAAGGCTGAGGAGGCTGGGTAACTCAATCACAACTCAGGAGTGGGAGAGCTAGGGCTCATCTCACCAGCGGGTGCTGCCTCTGAAGTGTCAGTATACCCACGCTTGGACTAAAGAATGTGCACTGTTTCCTTGCAAAACTCAACTAACTGCCAGTCACAGATGCGGTGATGAGTCCATTATTCTTCCCTAGTCTGTTCTGCTCAGAAACAAACCAAACGATGTCTATGGAAAAAGCAAATGGACAAGAGAACAGACTTTACCAATAGAACATGGACAATGACCTGACTGGTTCATTTATGGCTGAAAATAAGTCGCAGATCATGTGGGCCAGCATGCAAAGACAAATGACCAGGGAGTATTGGTAGATGAACTGGAAATAGCATCAGGATGATATGCCTGGATGGTGAGGGAGGACAGTGCTATTCCGAACTGGGCATCACACAAATGTGAAAAACAGATCCCTCAGTCAAACAGGAGTGTGAGGTCTTCAAAGATTAAAGGACAGAAACCAGAACCCAGGAAAAAGAGCTGAAATTATTTAGCCTGGACAAATAACACCTACAGGGTTTCAAGGGAATCAGTATTATCTGGATCAAGGTTACCCCCAGATTCCTCCTTCTAAGAACAGGACATGGATACCAACAGGAATTTAAATTAATTTGGGGTGCAGGACTCAGTCATTTATCCAAGTTCGGGATGGTTTACTCCAGCCTGGGGGATACATTAGTTTTTGTAGCCTATACTCCTATGAAATGATAAAGTAGCTAAGAAAGTGTTAATACCTTTCCTCTTGTGATTTTTAAGATTGTATCACAAAAACACAGGGAAGAAATTACAGATAATAAAAACTGTCCCTCTAGTGTGAAGATTTCCAGGTATCATCTGTGTGGGGAAAATTAATTCTTGTGGTTACCATTTAGTCAGATGTCAGGCAGCAGGGACATGACCTCTCAGGATCCCCATAAACCTGTCCACAGAAAGTCCCTTTATAACACATTGTCTTTCATTTTCAAAATCACATTCCCAGCCTGCTAGGCTCATGTTACAAATACGCTGCTGCTTTGGAAGCAGTCAGATTTCAAACACAGGCGTCCAGTCTTGACTTGGCAGCCATCATTTTCTGTCACTCTGTCCTCTGGGTTCAGCCATTCTGGCAGAGCACGAGCCCACTGTCTGTTTGCCCACAGACCTCACAACACAGAGCATCCTTCCTCCTGAGGAATCTCACCTGTTGGGTTAAGTTGCTGGAGAGAAATGCACTCCATGTTCCGTTCCAGTAAAACCCCGGGACATACAAAGGTCCCTCAGACTCATGTTCTAATCTGAAGAGCTGCTATCCGCTAGGAAGAACTAGAAAGCTTGTGGATTTAATCTCTCAAATCACATAAAATGACTGATGGCTAAAACTGTGAAGTTGAAAATGTTAAAATCTTAACTTGTGGGGCTGGGTCTGTAGCTCAATGGTGGAGCGCTCACTTAGCATATGTGAGGCACTGGATTCTATCCTCAGAACCACATAATAAATAAATACCTACATACATACATAAAATAAAGCTACAAATAAACCCTTAACTTGTGTAAAGAGGTTCACGTATTTGGTGTATCGGAGGTAAAAGGGCAAAACAAAACAAAACAAAAAGGAGCTGCATCTAAGAGAGTCAGCAAGGTGGACACTGCTGCTCTGCTGGATCCACAGGAGCTACTGCTTACCTGGGAGGATGTGTCATTCACCACGGCAGGTGCGAGGCACAAGGTTAATGGAGAGTCCTCCTGCCCTGCACCTCCCTCTTTGGATGATGATGCTGAGCAATGTAAGCAGTGGGTGTTGGCTTCCTCTCCCTCTCTTCCTCTGGACAGCAGTATGGACTGTACCCCTGAGTGACCACTTCTCACGCCTTACTATGGCATCCCATCTCCTGCCACTACACAATACATGCCCTGTGTCAACCCAATCATTTATTCATCTATTGCACCACCAACCAGTCATAAAATAAAATATTTCCCAAATGTATACAATGGACCAGATCCATTCTAGGCATTAGGGGAGCAATGCTGAACAAGACAAAATCCACCCCTCGGGGAGCTTACATTCTGGGGTGGTAGAGAGAAAGAAACATCTTAACATGTTTGACAGGGACGACCTGATAATGTCAGTAGTGAGGACGCTATGCATTGAAGACAGGGTGGTGTAAGGGAATAGAGAAAGAGCGCAGGAAGCAGGCAAGACCGCTCCAAGGAGGCCCTCTGAGCAGAAGCCTCGCTGATAGGATGGCATGTATCACTGAACTGGCACCAAAAGGTTCCTTCCAATATCACCAATTTTATATCTATTAGAGCAGTTATTCAACAGTTTTGGAAAGATGTAAGAAAAAAGCAGGTGTTCTTTACATATTAAAAATAAGCTGTCTAAGCAGATTAGAGGCAATTACATTGGCCCAAGCCAGGGATAAGGAGGCAGTCCTGGTAAAGACTCCCCAGATGAGAACCAGCTGCCGAGGTGGTAGAGGAGTAGATCCCTGTGGAGGTCAAAGGCCTCCCGCCCCCTTCTCCCATGCTTTGTTCCTCCTCTCTGTGGCAACCCTATAAAGGGGGTTCTCTGGCAGGAGGAAATGCACAGAGAAGGGGATATTGCAAGTTCACACAAGCACATACAACAGAATTCACTTCAGAAACCATGGATTCTGAGGAGATGGAGATGATCAACCTGATCTAAACGTGACACGACACAATGCATAAAGAAATATCCCATGGGACCCATTAATATGTACACTACTTATGTTTTTATGTATCAGTTTAAAAAAATAGTGACTGTTCATCATCAAACTGTTGGGTGGAGCCACGGACAATTTTGCATATGAAATCGTAATGATTTGGCCACCAACCAAGTTGTAGTAATAAAAGCTGGCTCAGGATTCAGCCAGCCGAGTCTCAGTTTTAAAAGAACACAACCATTCTCCTATTCTCTAAGCAGACGACACCCACGGAAGACTTGCTCACCATTCGCAGCAAACCTGGAATGCTACAATGACAGCCCTGGGAGAGCAGCCAGTGCTTCTCCTCAACAGAAAGAGGCAGACACATTTTTGGCTAAAGGATTCTCCTTCAGGGGTACGGAAATCTCCAACCATAAATGCAATTTCTCATTTTCTGTTCCCATAACTTCTTTCTTAAAATTTCTCTGGAGGGCTGGGGTTGTAGCTCAGTGGTACAGTGCTTGCCTAGCACATGTAAGGCACTGGGTTCCATCCTCAGCACATTTAAAAAAAAAATAAAAATCACTGGAACATCTTACTTCAACAACCAAAACTTACAGAATACATGGTGACCCCAAACCAGCCTGTAATGCCAGATGTTCATATAACAAGCAAAAATCCCAGACCCAAATTACTGAGGCCCGCAAATTTCATTCAGTAGTACTAATTCTAAAAATCCTTCACCAGATTATCAGATATTCAAGTAGATACAGATGATCAGACCACAGCTGATGAGGTAACTTACAGAATTTTAAACTACAACACATGCAATAAGGAAAGGAAAGTAACTGATAATAATTTTCCTTGTAAGAGCTTTAGCCACAGGCATTAATGTTACAAGTAAATCAAGAAAAATCAATTTTAAAGCCAATACTGCCACATGTTATACCAGGCAATGGGCTTTGTATGCAGTAGCCTACAATCTAATTAACTTGGAAATAAATTTCCAATCTAAGTTGCATTTAATTCTTTTTATAAGCAGTTCAATAAACTGCCTAACTTCCTTCCTGCTATAAAAATTTCCCTGCCTTTAGACTCCTTGAATAGCACAGCACATATCACACATGGTTTGAGAATCACTGCAGTTAAGAGTTAAGTTGCACATACTGAGTATTGGACTTCATTTTCAAAGGCAGTATTGTTAGCCTTTATATCAACACAATATTTTCAATGGTTGCACTAGATCCTAAATGAAAAAAAGAATCAATAACTGATTAAGGTGTTGAGACACTGCAGGGACACTCCACCGACGAACGCTGGTCAAGTCTCTCTCTTATTCCTGAGCCCAAACAGTTCAGATGCAGGACCCATATTTCATATGGCAGCTCATGAGAATTTTTGCAAAGGCTAAGGCCATCAAGCCTCTACCACATTCTAGTCTGAGTGAAAGTCAGAAAAATGAGGAAAACATAGGATCTGACTTGAGTAAAATAAAAGACAGAAAGTATAATTCATCCTAGAAGTATTAAGCATCCCAAGGGCTCATCAGGAAGAAGGGTCTCAATCCCACAGGCAAATTTAGAAGAGAATGTGACTGGGCTGGTATTGAAGCTTTCCTAGGAAAGACACCTCTGAAGAGGGAGGAGAATGCCAGCAGGAGGCATACCTAAGTCAGAGAGGACAGGGGACTACAAGGCCGAAGGCACTCAGAGTGCTTCAGTCCTGGATTGACAAATATTCAAATATAATAGCCTTATGAACTCAGAAAGAGCTGAGATTCTTACCTTCTCCTACTTACCACCCACTGTGGTTTGAATGTGTCCCCCCCAAATTCCTATGCTGCTGGCATTTGGGTGGGGCCTCTGGGAGATCCTTGAGATTGGATGAGGTCATGGCCTCATGATGGCATTAATGAGGAAAGAACCCCACCTAACAAACTTGCTCTGTCTTGCCATAAGATGCCCTCTGTCACACAGTGATGCTAGAGAAGGCCCTTACCAGATGCTGAGATGCAAGCAGCATACTCTTGAGCTTCATGGCTTCCAACACTGTGCAGCAAAATGCTTTAGGACTCAAGCATTTTGTTATAGCAACAGAAATAGGCTAAGACATTGCCTATTAGGCTACAGATAAAAAGCTAACCTGAGATCTGATTAGAAAGGGCACAAGCCTTCTGGTCTAAACCATCAACAGAAAGACTGAAGAGCACCTATGTTGGCAACTGTCTACCCAACCCGCTGAACAAATATTTACAGAGAACCTACTATGTTCTGGCAATGCTCTGGCCATGGAGTCACAACCCTACACAGGGTAACCTCTCCTTCAGTCTCAGATTCGCTAGGACTCCAACATAAATGCTCATGTTGCCAGACAGCCTGCTGCACACTAATGGCCTCAGCTCTGCTTCACTTCAGCTCCTCCACGTGCTCACGTCATCTCTTATAACTATTTCACTTCTAAAACAGGAATCTGACATTTCTAGCCAACCATAGCTTCCTACTCTGTTTTCATCACTTCCTCTTGAACAGGCCTTTCTATGACTTTATGCTTCCTGGTCTCAGGTCATGAAGCATCAAACTATGGAATGGTTGCCCGTTTCCCTACAGGGTTCTGGGTCTTTGTGCTGCACTCTGCTTTCCAGTTTCTAATTTAGACACGTTGTATTTCTGACTTGGGACTGCAGAGAAGGCACGGACAGCACAGATTCTGGCTTTGGAACAGACTGTCCAGCTTCGGTGGGGACTTCACTTCAGCCTGCCATTCCAAGGCTCCTGTGCCATAGTCCCTGTGGCACTGCATTTTTCACTTTTCTTCTGGCTCTTAACTAGTTGGGATGAGAGAAGTTGTCCCATACCAAGTGCTTTGTCCCCTCCTTTCCTTACCAGTCGTTCAGCTCTTTCTGTAGTCTGTCTTTCTGTACCTCGTCTCTAGGCTGAAGTGATTAAGTCACAGGAACTGAATAGGATTAGCACCCTTATAAGAGAGGCTAAAGGGTGCTTCTGTCCCTTCAGCTTAAACTTCCTAGCTTTCAAAAACCATAAATACGTTTCTATTATTCATAAACATCCAGTCTAGGGGATTTTGTCAGAGCAGCCTGAATGGACCCAGGTGCCTGACACGTCTATCCTTTGAGTTACTCATCTCAAACCCATACTTCCTACCCCACCCTGGCTCTGGCTATTCTGCTTCTTTACTTCTCTCTGCACAAAGCTTTATCATTTGTTTGTAAGCATGGTCACACTCAAGGCACCACCCGCTTTCCCCTTCTCCTCAATCCCTGTCACACAGTTTACACAGCTAACACTTCAGTTATATCTGCTGCCTCAAATCCCTCATGAGTCATTTTGTCACTCATTCTTTATCTTAGCTACTACAGCTATCCATCTAGCATCTAGAACAAAGCTTGGCACTAAGATGGTTCAATAAAAATTGACTGATGAAATGAACCAACCTTTTACAACGTGACTGCCATCACCATTATTCTATTGAGAAGACTTGTTGACCTTAAAACCTCCAAATCCAATTTTCTCATGTCTACATTCAACTGTTGTCCTCTTAGTTGACATATTTCCTTTAATGGCTCTTTTATGACATTCCCCTTGCATCTCTTTCTTCCTTCTGCTGCTTGCTAAATGAGGATTATCACTCTACTATTCAAGCTCTGCACTTGGTCATCTGCTCCTCTGTCCTCTCTCTACATTTAATACAAATTCTTTTCTCCAACCATGGTCTCTCTACACAAGGCTCTACCTGTCTCTTTGATCCAGTCTCCTGCCTGAGTTCTTGCCCCATCTCTCCAATTGCCTTCCAATTACCCCACCCAGACATCTGGCAGGACTCCTGGCTGAAAGCCTCTGCCTCTGGAGCCAGCACCCTCCTCCTCCTGGGTGGCAAAGAGCCAAGTCTAGTGTCATCTCGCTGAATTCTGCTTCAGCCACTCTATTCCCACTTCCTGGCCTTCTCCCTCATTCCTTCTGGCTGGGATTACACTGCCCCCCTGACAGATCAGCCTTCCCAAAACCCTGCTGTCTTTCCCTTGCTCATAAAACAAAAATTCAAAGACAACAAAATCTAAACCTCTTGGCCAGTGCTGCTGTCTGAATGTGTCCTTCCAAAACAAAACCAATTCCCACTGCTGTAGTAATAAAAAGGTGGGACCTTTGAGGAACAGATTAAATCATAGGAAATGAATAGAATTAGCGTCCTTATAAAGGAGGCTGAAGGGCTACCTCCCTACTCTGTCCCTCCAGTCCTGTGAGGCACTGAACCTGCACTTCTTGATTTTGGACTTCCTAGTCTCCAAAAAACATGAGAAATAAATTTCTATTATTTACAAACTACCAAGACTAAGGGATTTTCTTATGGCAGCCTGAATGGACCAAGATGCCAGACACTCAAGACCTCATACATCTGTCCTACAGCAAGTGTAATCTTATTTCCTGTTGTTGCTCTTCATCTAACCTATGCCAGAGTTAAACTATACTCTATTTCTCAAAGTAATTTATTACTATTTTTTTTAGAGAAATCACACTATAATTGCCAGTAGCTGAAGAAACTAGGGGATAATACAAATAGCAAAGAATCTTATGTTTTCTGACCCTGGGAACTCATTAAGCAATGCATAGCAACAAAAATGGGTAGTCCTGAGGCTCAGCCACCTACTGAACCACTGCTTATTGAGACTCTACCACAAGCCAGGTGTGGTTCTAGGCACCTGAAGGACAGTGGCAGATAAGACACACAAGGTTGCTTCACATGGGTCCCTTATATTCTAGTGGGATGAAACAACTACTCAGGAAATAAAATTGAAGAATTTCAGATTCTGATACATGCTAAGACAGAAACAGCCCAACAAAATAGAACGCGGCTGTGGAGTGGAGTATCGTGAGGAAGATACTATGCAAAGCCTCTCCTGGGAGGTGAGACTCAAGCTCGGACTGAGGGTGAAGGAGTCAGTTTTGAGAAAGGCTAGGTTAGCAGCCAAGGGAAGCCTCTAGGATGGCACAGCCACAGGACTTCTGCTACCTGAGGATGAGCAGGACACATCTGATAGGCGAGATAGGCAAGGCAGAGGGCGTGCATGGCCTGGTGACAGTTTGCAGGAGGAAGTCTCTAAGGAGTTTCAAGTAGGACTGACATGCTGAACAGAAAACCTGCAGGGGGTGTGAGGTGAGAGTTCTCAAACAGTACCTCTTCTAGATGAAAATTGCTGATCATGAGGGTCTCCTAATGTAGTAAATTCACTCTTTTAAAAAAACGTATTGCCTTAATTCATGGTGTAAGCAACTGCTCTGTGTTCAGCAGAAACATTTGAATATAGCTACAGCCCTGGCATGAAGGCTGCTGTTGTTCAAGTGGCTCTTTCACTCAAAGATACCCTAATATTGACAGAAGGCTTAGTGTGCATAAGACATCGTGCAGGAACAAGGAACGAGACAGGACCCTGCTGCCATGGCCTTGAAACAGATGAAGAAATAATGACACCTTTGAGGAACATCACTACAACTAAAAGGACAGAGTGCTGTGGGGTCTGCAGCATGATGCTTCCTCTCAGACAAAAGCACAGGCAGAGTGGCCAGGTGGTGAGTGGGAAGAAGTGTGCCTACAGAGGGAACAGTATGGTGCAAGTGGAGGAAAGTGAGCTCCGGCACGACTGAGGAGCACAGGATGAGGACTGGCAGGGTTAGAGAAGGAGGGGATATTGACAGCTAGTCCTGCAGAGGATGAGGGCCAGCTTGTGGAGGTCCCTTTAAATCACAAGAGACTCTGACGTGGCTGCCAAGGGAAGAGTGGCCCAGGAGGGAAGGTGAGAGGGAGGGGCTGGGACAGAGTGGTGGGTGGCGGAGAAACAAGGTATAGACACTGAGTTATCTAGGAGGTAAAATGCAAAGGTGAGTCAGGATGACCTGGCCTGCGGCTGGAGCTGCGCATGATGGGGCCGGAACCCAGAAGGAAGAGGAGCTGTCTGTGGGGGAATGCCCCGAGGGCTGGACATGATGGTAGTGAGTGCTGGACTATCAACAGGTGTGTGAATGAGCAACGGGGTCTATACAGGCCGCTGTCTAGAAGCCACCCTTTATAAAGACAGTACTTAAGGGGCTGGGGAGGTGGCTCAGTGGAAGAGTGCTCGTCTAGCACGTGTGAGGCACTGGGTTTGATCCTCAGCACCATATAAAAATAAGTAAAATAAAGGTACTGTGTCCACCTATGACTACAAAAATAGTAAAAAAAAAAAAAAAAAAAAAAAAAAAAGAGGAAAAGAAAAGAAAAAAAAAGACAATACTTAGAGCTGTAGGAGTGACTGGAATGGCCTGAGGATTGGTGGGATAAGAGGAGGGACCAGCAGAGTTGGAAAAATATCCACCAAGAACAAGTCTTAGTAAGACTCCTTTTCTCCATGCTACCAGAGCACCTGGAAATAGTTCTTCAAAATCTAATTTTGGTGTATATTTGTCTGCCTTCTTTAACTGGCTTCCAAGCTTAGAAGGAAGGGATGTATCTTCCTTATCTACTCCTAAATAGCAGTCCTGAGAGCTCAGTGCCAGTCACACAGTAGCCCCTCAAAGAGTTTGCAGGATGCTTGAACAAACAAGAGGACGGTATGCTTACTTGCCCAAGAAGATGTTATCAAAGATATACTTAAATCTCACAACTCAACAACAACAACAAAATAACTTGATTTAAATATGGGCAAAAGATCTAGGCACAGTGGTGCATGCCCTATAATCCCAGCAGCTTGGGAGGCTGAGGCAGGAGGACCACAAGTTCAAAGTTCAGCAACTCTGTGAGACCCTAAGCAACTCAGCGAAGTCCTAGCTCTAAAAAATACAAAAAAGGGCTGTGGATGTGGCAGTGGTTAAATGCCCCAAGTTCAATTTCTAGTACCAAAAAAAAAAAAAAAAAAAAAGGTAAAAGACTTAACCAGACGTTCCTCTAAAGACATACAAATGCCCAGTGAGTATGTGAAAAAGACACTCAACATCACTAGTCACCAGAGAAACACAAAACAAAACCACAGTGAGATGTCACCTCACACCTGACGGGATGGCTACCATCAAAGACCCCAGAAAATAAATGTGCTATATTCATGGAGTTGAGTATTACTCAGCCTTAAAAAGGAAGGAACTCTGATATATGCCACTGTACAGAGGAACCTTGAGGACACCATGTGAAGCAGAATAAGCCACAAAAGGCACGTCATGCACAAGTCCACTTAAGACAAACACATAGGCCACGCTCAGACACAGAAAGAAATAGCAGTTGCCATGGGCTGGGGGAAAGTCCGCCTCCACCTGCCAGGACATGCCCCTTTCTGCAGCAGGAGGGCACAGCACTGCTGGGGACTCCAGGGGAGAAGGCCCAGGACAATGACCCTTGCTTTGTAGTGCTGAAACAGAGGCTCTCCCCACATTCTCTCTTTGCTTCAGCAGAGCAGTTTAAGCCAAAGCCCCAACGCCTAGATCGACTTGAGGGCTGCTTCCGTCTCTGATTATTTCCTATGTTTGTGAGAGGTGTATGTGCATCAGACTTCTGTGTATTTCTCCGGTTATTTCTGTCCTTTGTTAGGAAGTCCCAACTAAGAAGTCATAAAGATGATTTTTACTCTAAGTGAATAAATGAAGATTCGGCCTTCACGCCAGAGTGCTGTTCAGCACTAGCTCCCTCTGATTATTTACTACTCATTCATTTGACTGGGTAATACAATAAGGCATTCTGGTTAAGAGGCAAAAACTGTTCTCTCCCTTATTAATCCTAGTTTATACAACAAATTCAATTAAAGTAAAAAAAATGACTGAAATACAATTTGTCAAAGATAACTGAAGTGAGTATAATAAACTCATGAATGTTTACCAGACTGGGTATACTGACACAGTGACTTTTCTTTAATCTCATTACCTGAACAAGAGTGTCCAGTGTGAAGATGTGCTCCCCCCGAACATTGTAGAACTTGACCATGGCACTCTTCAGAAGGGGACCATTGGGGAGCTCGCTGAGTTGGGTCTGCCGCTCCATCCCAGCAACTGCCAGCAAGTCTCCCTGTGTGCACCACTGAGCTACCACCTCTGAAACCATACAGAAGAGACACTCAGCATGAGGATGCAACCCTCCTCAACTGCCAGTCAGCCATACTGGCATGCATCTTCAGTAGTTTAAAACATAGAGATGCTAACCAAATATACAAGTAGACCTCCCCTTTCATGAAGATAACAACCCATTTCTTTCATTTTAATTAATTTATTTTAACTAGGTATATATGACAGCAGAATGCATTTTGATTCATTGTACACAACTGCAGCACTTTTCATTTTTCTGGTTATACACAATGTAGCAGCGCAATACATGTGCAGTCACACATGTACTTTGGGTAATGATGTCAGTCTCATTCCACCATCTTTCCTGCCCCATGCCCCCTCCCCAACAATCCTCTCTTTTAAGACTTACTATAAACAAGCTGTTACATGGTTGGAGATTATAGTTTCTCTAAAACATGTCTAGATCAGGTAGAAATACAGATATAAGAAGGTTGCCATGTTAAAGGTGGGTGTGGTGGAGCAGCTGCTTGGGAGCCTGAGACAGGAAAATCACAAATTTGGAGGCTAGGCTGAGGAACTTAGTGAGACCTTATTGAAAGAGGGGGGGAGGGGGAGGGGGGGAGGAAGGAGAAGAAGAAGAGGAGGAGGAGGAGGAAGAGGAGAAAATGATGATGATGATGGTGATGAGGAGGAGGAGAAGAAGAAGAGAAGGAGGAGGAAGAGGTAGAGGAGAAGTAGTAGTAGTAGTAAGAGAAGGAAACAGAGGAGAGGGAGGGAGAAGAATAAGAAAAAGAAGAACTGTTTTAACTATCTCTAAGCATTTCCATAATCTATCTACACCAGCATTTCCACACTGAGACTGTGGAACATTTCTGCTAAGCAAGTTAAGTGATAAAACCTGTGACCCTATACATGTCACATCAGTGTTTCCCACTGCTGTGCCCACCACTCCCAGAGAAGACGCCGAGTTTGTACATGCTCAAAGTAAAAAGTTGAGTCAAGGAAGCCCATGTTTACTCATCTGATACCTGGATAACACTAGACAAGTAAATCTCTGATGAAGGATATACACACATACAAGGGCACTGACTTCTATTTAACACTTTTTTTTTTTTTTTTAATGCTGTCAGACTTAGAAAAGAAGATAAGCAGTCTTGCTGGGGGGCAGGTAGTACTGTCAGAGAAATTTTCACACTAGAGATGCCAACACTCATCTACAAGCCATTATTTAACTAACAAGTAGCTGTTAAATGGTTTGTCTTATCCCAGTGTGAGCAATTACCTAGTTCTTGCTGGTGAACAGATCTATAAGTACCAACAAGATTTAGCATTTTTTCTCTCTTAAAACCACAGAACCATAATCTGGCTTATATTAAGAGCTCTGAAATCTATATCTAAGTAGCCCATTTTGCAGAGAAGCTGAACTGAATTAAAAGAAGGTGCACTGGCCAGGATAGGCACGTATTCCAATGCCGGGGCTATAGTGCAGCAGCTTCTAAACTCCTTCCAGTCACATGACCATAACATCCCTCTAGTTCACCCTTGGAAAGAGTTTCGGTGCTAATTCCAGTGCATGCTGAAGTCACTGATGCTCTTGTACAATGGCCTTGAAAGTGAGCACACTCCATGAAGCAAGACACCTCATCAGGTTTGCTGCAGCAGAAACCAGGAGACAGAGAGCTGAGCTGCAGCAGTTATAGACAAACACAAATCAATCCCAAATAGTGACAATACCAATAAAGGATTTTTTGTATGAATAAAGTTAGACACAAACCAGAAAACAAAAAATAAAAAGAATCAAGTAAATATCCTGGTAAATAAAATTTTTAAGATGTCAGAAAATGGAGGTTAGAGGATTTGTGCCTCTTCTAAAATGTGCTCTGAATATTCACTGCCAGGTCTAGGTCTAGAGAAAATCCTGGTAGGGATCATGAATGAAATAATCTTCAGTGAATGGCAGTGTTAAGTAGGTACACAAGAACACCAAAAGGAGAAGCAGCTAATAGTCAAAGTGCTAACAAGACAGAGTCTATGGACTCCTGGGCAGAAACATCACTGTAATATGGTAGGTAATAAAGATGCCAGCACTGTGGTTGCAGTGGCAAATGCCTGTAATCCCAGCGGCCTAGGAGGCTGAAGGAGGATTGCAAGTTCAAAGTCAGCCTCAGCAACTTAACTAGGCCCTAAACAACTTAGTAAGACTCTGTCTCAAAATAAAAAATAAAAAGGGGTCATTTTCTGCCCCCAAAATAAGCCTTGCCAGGTGCTTCACCGTTTGACTCCTCTGCTGAACACCAAATAAAGAAAAGCCTGCTGGAAAAAATAATAATAATAATAAAAGAGTGGGCTGAGGATGTTGCTCAGTGGTTAAACCCCTGGATTCAATCCCCAGTTCCCATCCCCCACCAAAAAACACAGATGGTAACACTAAATTCCATGGCTCCTCATCTGACCTGTATTGATTCGTACCATTCTTTTATTTTTTAAAAATATTCTTTGAATTTTGTCACAAAATGGTTTTGAAAGTAAGAAGCAGGCTGCTTGCTGCCCTTATAGTGCTGGCCTGGACACAGATGCCTTCAAAGACTGCTCACAGCAGAGGCCAGCACACACGGAGCTTTTCTGTTGGAGGTGAGAATGAGTCCAAATATGTCTGAGCACACACTCAGGGATTTCTTGAATTCAGTTGCAAAGTCACACTGACAGTTGTCATCTGCAAAGCAAGTCACTCTTTTGCAAAGAAGAAATTCCATGTGAAAACTGCCACTTCATGTTCTGGCAGTTACAGGATGTGTAGCATCAAGGGATGCAGATGTGGGCTCTTCTGATGCTCAGCAGACCAGTCCTGGTCCACATGGTGGGCACACCAGCTGCCAGAGGAATGGGCTATTTCATAAATCCTTGACACCAAGAATTCAGGAATTAAGAAGGAATATCCTGGAATTGTCCAGAGTCAGTCAGGAGTACCGAGTCCTCAGCAGGGGCTGAGTTTCTGGGTTTGGAGTTTAAAATTGTCATAAAAACAACAAATTGAAAGTAAAAATGAAAGTAAAAGCAAATGTTCATTCAATTCCCAGATATCACTATGATGAAGAATACAGAAGCCCAGATGATTGGGACAGAATTTTTCTGTTTCAGAAATGTTTTGTAAACCATGTCTATCATATTTTAAAAAACAATCTCCAATATCCTTGCCCAAGGTTTTTGTAATAACTTTCTTATTCTTTAAATCCCTAAGATTGTATTTAAAATAAAACTTAGGAGGAACAAATGAATATTATATTCAGTAGCCTTCTTTTGACTCTCCCTAAAACTCCTGGCCAAAAGTTTCTAATGTTCCCCATTCGGAGAACTGGAAGTTCAGAAGCATCCAGGTGATCCATCTTCCAAACACACTTATTTTCTCAATGATTTGGGGCTAAGACATGGGGGGCATTTTGGCCTCTTAAGTGTTTGCAAAGAAAATCAGTAGACTGGTCTGGGGTTGTGGCTCAGTGGTAGAGCATTTGCCTAGCATGTGTGAAGCACTGGGTTCAAGTGTCAGCACCCGCATATTACTAAATGAGTAAAATAAAGGTCCATCAAAAACTAAAATTTAAAAAAAGAAAATCAGGGCTGGGGTTATAGCTCAGTTGGTAGAACGTTTGCCTTGCATGTGTGAGGCACTGGGTTCGATCCTTAGCACCATATAAAATCAAATAAATTAAATAGAGGCATTGTGTCCATCTACAACTAAAAAAATATGAAAAGAAAAAGAAAACTAGCAGATTTACACTGCTCAACTTAAACCAGACAATCTTATGGATCTTTCTTGGTAAAAGCTGGGGGTAAAATTTTCATCTAAAGTTAGCAGTGAGAATTGGTTCTTTCATGTTAACAAGAAACCTCTTTTGTGGGATTAGTGCTGGGTTCAAAGGAGGCAGCTAGGTTTTAGCAGGAAAAGAGTGGTCTCTTAACAAACACCACATACACTGCAGCTGCCTCGTGGCTGCCTGAGGTTAACCCAGCCCTCTGTCCCTTAGGTTTCCATAGTAACGAATCACCTTTCTGTTAGTTGACTCTTGTTTGTGGGCACATGCATGTGCACGTGGTGCGAGAGTGGGAGGAAGGAGACAACAGCAGGTGATTCCTCTTTAGAAAGGCCGTTTTCAGTGAGTATAGTAAGGACTGGGAAAAAAAGGGCCCATATCCACTGAGGACCAATCTGCTACCAGGGGCCCCAGCATCACTGACCCCTGTCCGTTCCCTCAGAATGAGTGACGAAATGCTAAGAGGAAGAAATTCTGCAAAACAAAGCATGGGGTGGAGGCCTTTTATTTCATGGCACACAGGGATGAAAGAAGTGCCTTTGAAAGCTGCTTACAGTACTGAGGTACCCAGCTCCTCGGGGAACACCTGAACTCATGACTGAATCACTCTTCCTCAAGAAAAAGTAGAAGTCACAGAGGGTAAAGTCCGGGGGAATAAACCAACTCAATGCTTACTGTGTCCCCAGCTGGGTTCCTCCCCTGGTGGAACTTCCTGGGCAGTAGCTACAAAGCAACATCAGACCCTACTTCCTCCCCAACCCTAGAAATCTGCAGCGAAAACCAAGGGTGGCAGGTGGTGCAGAAGAGGGCTGGTCACAGGGACAAGGGATGACCTGGAATCCTAATTCTTCTGCACATGATATAAATTACAGCACTGGTGGTAAGTCAAAGAAAGGGCATGTGAGTCACCTTTTTCCCCTTGAAAAGTTGTCTAAGTTAGTTACAGAGAAAGACCCAGGGGATCAGAGACCTTAGGGATAGGTGACAGACCTGTCTGTGATAGGGTAGATAACTGTGGCCAACTGCTCTTTTCTCTTTTTTTTATTTTTTAAATTTATGTGGACAAAACATAAATTTAAAAAATAAAAAATACTGCTGTTCAGGCTACATGTAAGATCAAGTCTAAAATATTCTGATACCATGACAGAAAAGAGAAATCATCTCCATGAGGTACCTCCTGGCTGGCACCAGTTCACTTCAATTTCATTCATCTTTCTGAAATTAGGAAGACTTAGTACAATGGCATCTCCCCTCCAGGAAGGTGTAAATAATTGAAAACATTTTAGACTACATTAAGATTTCTAGTTAGGCAATGACTACAATGCTGAATTTGTCTGAGTTTTTAGAACATGACTCAGGTAAAAAATCTTTACCTTAGTGAGGGCCTCTTTCAATCACTCCTCAAATCACCAACTCCTCCTCTTATACTCAGCACCATTGATGGGGCTATGTCAGAAATGCTGCTACAGCCAACATGACTTGACAGGTATAACATAAGTCAACAGACTTAAGGAGCCAAAAAAAATAGTTTCCATAAGCAAGATGGTAAAAAAGACTGGAAAATTCATCTTGTGAAGAAGAAAGAGGAACTGAGTGGTAATTACATTATTTTCAGTCATGACCAGATATTTCATAGAGAGCAAATTCAGAATTCCAACAGTAGTGGCAGATTTTTAAGAAAAAAATAACTTGGTTAAGAAGTTTGAAAATGTAATTTGTGAAGAAAAATGGAGATTAGATTACTAACTATATGGGGGAGCTTATGATGACCAAACATATTATTTAGATCCATGAAAGACAGAACATTCAAAAAACAATTTACAGAAAAGCAAAGGAATTTAAGTTCATCATCAGCATGAAAATATTTACTTAGCTCATAATGAGGCCTATCTGTGTGATATAAAGGAGGGCTTCTCCATACTTCATGCTGCACAGGACTTTATAGGCTAAATAATTCCTTATAAATCTAGTTCTGAAACAGCAGAAGGGGATACCTAAGAAGGAGTATAACCTGCTTCTAAAAATATTCTATATTTTTAAAATAGAATTAAGTAAGGCTTGGGGGTATTAGAGATGTATGATATATTTCGGTCAACCATCAGTGACATATATAGACCTGATTCCTGAAGAATTCACACAAGCAGCAGCAGCAGTACAGGACAGTAACTCTCTAGACTGACATCCAATTTTGAATTTTGGCAGTTAACTAGGTTGCAGTCAAGTTCCTGGCTGGCTTCTCACCTCCCTATTCAGGTTACAGTAGGTTCTTTGAAAATATTAGCCAGAGGCAATCCAGGAATTTCTTTCTTTCTTTCTTTCTTTTTTTTTTTTTTTTTGGTGGGGGAGGGTACTGGGGATTGAACTCAGGGGCATTCAGCAACTGAGCCACATCCCCAGCCCTATTTTGTATTTTATTTAGAGACAGGGTCTCACTGAGTTGCTTAGGGCCTTGTTGTTGCTGAGGCTGGCTTTGAACTTGAAATCCTCCTGCTTCAGGCTCCCACAAGTATGCATCACCACGCCCAGCCAGGAATTGAATTTTTAAATCTTTCTACACTGCACCATTCAATCCTCAAGAAACAGACTGTTTTTCCAAAGAATTCACCAGGGCCACAACATCAGTTAATATTCTTGAATTGAAAAATTTAGAGCATTTCCAATGCCTATGGCCACTGATTTTCTATCCAGAAGGCAGCAGTGCTTGATGCCTGCCCTTCACATCCACGCCTCCATCTGGCCGTTGCAGAACCTCCACAAGTCTTTCAAGGTAGCATTACTGCACAATGATTGGTACCTTAATAAGCCTGTCAAATTCTTAAAATTACAGAGCTTCTGTGTAAATGATGACTGTACACCATCTGCTGCCTCAGGAATGGCAGGTGCTAGTATCCGTTTACTGTGCAGACAGTGTGAACCAGATGCAAACACACATACACCTGGGAGGGTCATTCTTGTCAGAGTGAGGAAAGGAGTAGGGTAGGACAAAGACTGATGGGAATCCCTCTTCAAGATAAGACCAGCTATGGAGTTGTCAGGTAAGCAGAGGAGCTAGGGGAGTGACCTGTGTTAACAGACTCCATTAAGCCCAGAAGAAGTCACTGCAGAGGACAGGAATCAATAAGTACCACGTGTGTGACACCAGCCCAGAAGGCATTCGAGCACAGGGCTGCGGGGATGGGGCATGGCAGCGTTTTGTACCTTTCAGCCCTGAGCGGATGACAGTGGGAGACAAGTCATCGTAGTTGTTCATTAAGCTGATGTCTCCCGAGGTGAAGCTGACAGTGAGCAGAGGCTTGATGTTCTGCACTGGGATGGGGTACGCTGCAGGACCATCTGTGGAAACACAAGTGCCAAGTGAGAAGCAGGCAACAAGGCTGTGCTCTTGCGTGGTGCCCTAAAAACTGCCCAGTGATGCAGCTCTCACTCTGGACTGGGATGTCACCAAATGAGGCAGTCACTGCACCATTCAGGAGCCACACAAGTCATCAGTAGAGCACTAGCAGAAGACCTCAGAATGAGGAGAAGGACATGGAATATGCAATCCAAGGCAACTGCAAGGTAGTGAAAATATGTGTGAAGTTTATTAACTTGTATATTAATGTGTCATGCAAATTAATAAATGCAAATTATTTTAATGCTATACAACATATAAGAATAGTGGGAAGGAGGATAAAAACATTTTCTTAATTTGGGTCCAAAGCATCAAAAAAAGCTCTTTTCAATACTAAATGCTCTTCCATTGAATGTTGAAGGCAATAAGCAACCACAGTAGTCACAATCAGTTCTTTCCCACTTAAGTTTTTCCCATAAGAGACTGAAAATCTGGAAAGAAGGCTGAAGTTGGATGTGCTATATACGCAGCACCTGGCCACCATAAAGAAAATCCTGCTTTGCACATCCAGGAGTGCTTGTATGTGAGGGGCTATGGACTGGGTCTTCCACGTGTTATTTGAGAAAGTGAAAGTCCCTCTACATACCTGGATAAGGCAGGGCTCTTTCAGAAAGTATCATGGTCACATGAGCTCAACTCCAGCAGCCATCCAGGGTGGCCTGCCTGATATTCACCTGACTTAATGTCTTCATGCTAAGACACTGCACTATACCTACCTCTGCACTCCAATTCTCTAAGCCACCAAGAATATTGTTACATCTGAAATGCAAATACCTGTCATCCCCTAAAGTGCTCCCTGCTTCTGAGAAGGGTAACTGGCTAGAGGAGCACCATGGACTGACTAATGTCTTGGGCTGACTCTGGACTTGCTTTGTAAATCTGGTCTCTGGATCCCATTTCTTCCAGTAATAACATGGTTTGAGTGAATCTAAATTCACCCTACTAGAAAGGAGTTCTGAGCTGAGTCCATATTTTGACTTTCTTGCTCAGAGACTGTAGAAATATGACCAATGATTCACCTGAGGCTGTTGTCTATTTGGAAAAGGAAAGTCACCATCCAAGTGGATGTATAGGTACTAGGAAATCTCTCCCTCTCAAGACCCAGTGATCTGGAAACCCTACAGCCAATCTTAATGCTTTTCACGTGGGAAACCATCCTTCACACAACATGCAAGTTGCTGGGAAGCATACCATATTATTTCTGTCTCTGTGACAAGAGGGAGAAGTACCAGTGGAGACAGAGGCTGATGGGGGTGACTTCCAATTTTTTCTGGACCAGTTCCTCCTAGGATGACAGGCCCGAAGTGGCAGGAGAGGTCAGAAACTGTCCAGGACAACAGCCTGCAACAGTGTGACCATTTCTAATTAAGGGGCCAATCCCTTCCACTGTGTCATAATATATTTTTCTTAAAAAAAAAAAAAATTGGTGGGTGCAGAGTATGGGACTCTGGTAAAGGATATAGGCCAGTGCCGCATACTGACTCTGGTGAAGGGCAGAACCACACCAGAGGGTTCCTTCTACTTTTTTTGGTCTTCTAAGGGGAGGAGAGATGAAACACACTGCTTGAGCACAAGAGGCTGGAGTCGCCTAAAGCAATTCCCACCAAGAGTGTCTGGTATCACAGTGAGGTCACGGAGGGTTGGGGGGATCATGTGACCTGAGAAGGGGTTTAGCTTCTGCCTGAATCAGGAGAAAACACAGGCATGAAATATGGCCCAGACCCTGGCCTTCACTGTGGCAAAACTGATTCTCTTCTCATGCAGTAAAGCTACAGGCTTCAGAACCCTGAGGGATCTGTCCACGCCACACATGAAGCTACTTAACTGCACAGAACTCTCCATCTTAAAGCTCTTTATTCCTGCTCAGCAGCTAAACCCCACAGCACCCCAGGGACACAGGAAGAGCCATCTTTATTCTTTACATCTAAGAAAACCTAATCCCATGGGGCATAATCAACTTCACCCTGATCCTGAGAAAAGGGACAGCAGAGAGGAAGCAGTCACACCAAGAGGGGAGATCAGGCCAGTTGTGCCTTGCATTTCAGTTCAAGAACCCTTCCCAGTAAGTTAGAGAGCCGCAATGGCAAACCTTCACCCTTTCTTTTCCAAATCAATTCTTTCTCCTTATGGTGCTCCGGTCTGTTAAATGAGTAAGAAAGAGAGGGCCAGCGAGCTGGCTACCTTGGGGAGGGGAGTAGTCGTCTGAGTCGGTATCACTCTCGCTGCTGTCTTCCACCAGGAAGATGGGGTAGTTCCAGGACATGCTGAGGATGCCGTCAGACTCATGCAGGAGGACGTGGGCCAGCATCCTGCCGTGGCAGTCCATGACAATTACCTGCCCGTCGGCCGTGCCAAACAGCACCTGCAACCAAGGACCAGAAGCCTCGACTGAGTAGGACAAAGTGCTGTGGTTTCCGGCAAACCTTGTTTGTACCAACTGGTTTTAGGACAAAATATATTTAGACTAAAAAAAAAAAACCAGTGAAGTAACTGAGAGTGACTTAAAATATTAAATAGCAAACACTCAGCTGGCCATTATTGCAAGAATTCTAGACCTCCAATATTGAAAAATGAACTAACAGCAAAATGAACACCTTAGGTTGTATGGACATTTCCAAATGACACCAGCAAAATTTATTTCTCTTTTGTGTTTTTTCATTGAAGAAGGGTTAAGAAAAGACAATATTAATTTACTTTTCTGGAAAATAAAAATAAAAAAAGAGATTTATTATAATTCTCTTAACTTTAGAAGAAAATGTTTAAATTTGTTGGCCAAAGAGAAAATATATACCACACAAATCACTTATAGACTCAAATCATTTTACAGACTCAAACAACTTGGGAGAAGTCAAATAGGCTGACCATACCACGAAGTGATCAGGCCAGGCTGGCTGCCTGACTAGAAAGGCTAGAACTTACACCCAGAGAAAGTTACTCGAGGCCTCTTTGTCCTTGCTTCTCTTTGCTCTTGGGCTTCTGACATAACCTCCTTACAGCAGATGGCACAGCTGGATCTTAGCACCTGGCAGTTTGGGTGCCCAGTGGGCACTCATAACCATTTTTTTGTGTGTGAAATGAATGAATTACAGTCAGTGACAATGGAAGGCAATTCTGCTGATGACTGAGATAGACTAACTGCCAGGGAAAACATGGTGCACTTAAGCAGTATTAAGTTCATAGAATTACAGAGCTGTTTAGAGTTGTTTTAGAAGAAACCAACTATTTATCAAATATTCTATTAATCAATATCTATATTTTAATGAATGAACACTAAAAGAAGGTTAAAATAATTTCTCCCAGAGCAATGATGAGTTCATTAGTGTATACTGCATAAAGGAAAAGCAGATGAAACTGCTTTGAAACACTGTGAAATTCATTTTAGAAAGAGCTGGAGTTCTAGCTGTCAACAGAATAATAAGTATTAAATGGCATGGCATATCTACAAAGCTCTCATCCAACACAGTCTCAGGGATGGAGACCTCAGGGCTCATAGACCTGCTGAATTCAGCTCTGGAAGGCAGACGTTTTTGTTTTTTTTAACTTTTATTTTTATGTGGTGCTGAGGATCGAACCCAGGGCCTTGCACATGCAAGGTGAACGCTCTACGGCTGAGCCATAACCCCAGCCCAGGGCAGATGTTTAATGTGCCTGTCCAGCAGTTTTCAACAACAATAAACAGAGAATGTGTTTTCTCAAAACTTTACCTGAGATGTACAATTTACATGTTTTACAGGTGAAAGAGGTGTGGGAATCCCAATGTGCCACTAGTGCTATGGGTGATGTGCATGGAACAGGCTAGTCTACATTCTCATTTCTTCACTATGGGTGTGAGTGTAGGGGGTGGAACCCAGGGCCTCTGCATGCCAGGCAAGCACCCTACCACTGAGTTACATCCCCAGGCCTATTCACTGTTTTTTTTTTTTTTAAAGAGAGAGAGAGAGAGAGAGAGAGAGAGAGAGAGAGAGAGAGAGAGAGAGAATGAATGAATTTTAATATTTATTTTTTAGTTTTCGGCAGACACAACATCTTTGTATGTGGTGCTGAGGATCGAACCCGGGCCGCACGCATGCCAGGCGAGCGCGCTACCGCTTGAGCCACATCCCCAGCCCCCTATTCACTATTTTGAAAAGGTACCTATGAACCTTCATAGTAGGTGAAAGGATTGTTTTATCATATAAGACTCTATTGATGAAAATAATTCATTAGCAGATGCCAGCAAACAATTATTCTTCAAAAGTAGTCAGGACTTATATTTACCAATTCCAACAACTTCCCAGAGCCCTCCCTGCTATAGGTCCTCCTAACACCCCTGAGTCTTCCCTTTGGAACATTTGCTATTGTTCTCCTGTCTTTACTTTATGGTATTTGGTTTCCTTCCGACTCCATACCAGACTATAAGCTTCTAAGAGCATGGACTGAATGTTGTGTACCTTCCGCCAACCAAATTTATATGTTGATGGTATTTGGAGGCAGGGCTTTGGGAAAATGATTAGATGTAGATGAGGCCTTGAGAGTGGGGCCTTTGTGATAAGAGATCTGAGCTTGCGTGGCTTCTCTCTCCACCATCAACCACTGAGGGAAGGCCGGGTGAGGACACAGGGAAAGGGCAACTATCTGTGAGCAGGAATGGAGCCCTCACCTGCAATGGCTGGCATTTTCAACCTTAAAACCTCAGAACTGTGAGGCCACCCTCAGTTGTTTCAGCCACCAGGTCTGTGGCATCTTGTTACAGTGGTCCAAGTTGAGACCTGAACCCCGTGAGCGCTGCTCATCAGTGTCTCCCGGAACCTCTCATTGTGCATGATGTGCGGTAAAGTGTGTGTGAACGAAGGGTGGGTATGTCTCTGTTCTGAGTAATGCTCAGATTTTTTTTTTTCCATTTTAGAGAAAAAGGAACAGATACCAGATAGAAAAACAGACACATCATTCCTGAATTCAGCATCACACTAAAGCAAAACACAACAAAAAAACAGTCTCTAGATCCCCCACCATTAATCCATACCAACTACGGCTCCCATAGAAAGACAGTCTGTGATTAAAATGGGAGGAAAATGGAAAAAGAAGCACTTATAGTCTGGTTGTCAGCAGTGATGGAGGAAGCTACTCTGTTTTGGAACAAGTTCGTCACAGATAAGTGACAAACACTGGTAAAACATGAAATCAGATTTAAAAAAAATCTCCTCTTCATTATAAGTTGTTTCCATGCCTAATAACCTCCAATGAGATAAAGCTTATGCAAGCAAAGAACTTCATGAGAACCAGACAGAGAGTCTAAGAATAATGAATACACACATGGCAAAGGCATCAATCTCTGCTGCTTCTGCTCCCTAATCCTGGGCAATGAGCCAGCTTGAGACAGGCTGGAGCTGGGGGTCCCTTACAAGGTACAACCCACCCTTCAGGTAATCCTTTCCTACTCCTCAGGGATGGTCCTAGGCCCTCCTCTCTTAAGAGAGCACAACCAGACCCACAGTACCACAGACTCCATTCACAGCTGACACCCTGCCAAGCTTTTCCCCGAGTCCCAGACTTATACAAAGAGCTGCCTCGGGGTCATTTTCCCCTGGACATGCCCAAGGCCCACTGAAGTCAACATATTCAAAATGAAGTGTGTTAGTATCTTTATCTCAAGCAAGCACACAACCAGCTCCCTTCCAGTTAAAAGTGTGGCTTGTGTTTCATCTCCAGTGTCCCAGGTAATGTCTAGTATCTAACAAGTACTCGGAGAGCTCAGGTGAAGGGCTCTAGAGACCCATCACACAGAATTAATCTCCCGCGAACCATGGTTCCCCAACACTCTGAACCTGGCTCTGATATTGTGTGCCTGTTTCCCTGTAAACCATAAGCTTTTTGATGGCAGGTCTGTACTCCTGGCTTGTCACATGCTGCTGTCCTGACTAGACGCTCAATGACTAAAATTGATTTCCTGCCCAACATTTCTTACAAATGAAAACTTTCCCTTTCTTCTGAAAACTAGAAACCAATGTTCAAATCTTCCTATGAAACTGGTTCCTGAAACACTATCGATGATGAATTATGTAAATCTCTGTCCTCTATTTTCATGCTGTTTCCTTTTGTGGCTTGTAGGCTCCACAGGGCAGGTACAATGTTCCTTCTGTGATGTGTACCCCGAGACCACATAAGTTGGCAGAGATGTGTGGGTCAGGCCATACCACTTCAATGGCTGTCTCTTTGGGTTTATTTTATTTTCCAGCAAGGAAATTTTTAAGAGCAATGCAATTATGGTATGCATATATAATCTTTTCCTTTCAATGTAATAATCCATTTTAAGCTATTTTTAGGTGTGATTATTTTTAAACAAACACAATTATTACCAGTAGTTTAAAATGAACCAAGTCATGAACCAAAGGCGGGTAGGGAGAGAATGCCAAATCATTCGGAAGATGTGTCTGGGAAGCAGTGGCATCTCTCCAGCACTGTTATCTTTGATATGGTACTCATCTAAATTCTTGAATAAAACTACATTGAGAAATTTCAACTTCAAAAGGTAAAGTACCATAAATGTTTAGTTCTTTTGTAATGGAGTGTGAGTACCAACACTGGATCTAGTTCCTGAAGGAGGCATGACAAATTCCTACTAGAAACCTTAACTCTGCTGGTAGAAGACAGCTGAACTGGCTACGAGGATGCAGGACTGAGAGGACAGCCACAGCAACCCTCCCTCCCTCTAAAAGGAGCCTGTGTCTAAATGCTGTCAGAGGATGGCTGTTTTTTTTTTTTTCTTCCTGCTCTTTCTTTCTTCCTTTCTTTGTTTTAAAGATCTCCATTTTGAGTTTCAGAACACTTGCCTTCAGAGGTGCTTCAAGGCCAGGTCTGACATTTTTGCAATGAAATAAACAGTTATTGAAATCAGACAGCTGAAAATGACAGAATTGCTCACTCAAAAAAATATTTCCTTTCCCCCGCCCAAGAGATATGAAATGTTATTTCACAGTTGACTGTAATACTCACTTCTAAATGTGTATCTTTGGGCTAAACATGTAATTTTAAAGTCATCTCACCTCTTTTCTGCAGAAAAGACCACTTGAAAACTAATGCATAAAGACGAGAGACTATCCCATGTTTGAAGATTTTCAGAGGAGATATGCTATCTGCCTCAGGCCTCAAATTTAATTTTATTAAATAATTCCGGTTACTAGAATATTTTCTCCCCAAATCTTCAAATTCCATTGTAAAGTTTATCCAACCTTGTAAACATGTGGCAATTTCTGAGGTTTGTGAAAAGGAGCAGTCTGACCATGGGGGTGATAAAAAGTGGCCTCAGTGAGAACATCTTCAGGACAAATACCACTCGAAGCACATGCCTCAGGAAGTGCACTGGTTGCTGAGGGACAGCGGAAAGGGCCTTTCCACCATGTGTCTTCTGGAACATGGAAATGCTCTATCTTTCCCACACCAATGACTGAGGGCGGGGGCAGGGCAGTGGGGCTAGTCCCGGGTGACACCTACTTACCTAGTAACAGTGCCCATTTTGCCTGAGTGCTGATCTCCTATCTGCCACAAAGCTACAACATATGAACTCTCAAACCCTTCCTATTTCAAATGCTACAACTCCTTAAAATACGTCTAAATGTTTCTAAATATGATGAAAGTAACTTTTTCCCGTGGCTACTAATAAGGGTCTTCACCCAAGGGCTGGGTGGACTTCCGGGGCTGTAAGCCATGGCCGTTGGCACAATGATGGGAGCAGACCCTGTAGCACTCGTGATGGGTGCCAACAAACGAGGCCTGACACAGGTCACACCAGGCAGAACAGGTTTTAATGGGCGATAACTGCTGTGGCAGGGACAAGAGTTCAACATGAGCTTAATTTTACTTCCCTCTGTGCAGAGGGAATGAAGGAGTGAGGGGACGTGTCAAGGGCCTGAAGAGAGCAGAAATGAACAAAAGTGGGAAGGGGTTTGTCAACGTGATTCGAACTCCGAGGTCTGCTAACCAGGGCTTATCATAATTAGGCCCCTGCCCTCCCACAGTGACAGGAGATGGGGCCCAATCTTCAGGTGATGGCTGGGAGAGTCAGTTTTCTTGGCAGCCTTGAGTTTTCCCAGGCAGGAACTGAAAGGGGCTGGTGTCATCATTCTAGGGACATAGCCTTGAGATGTTAGAAGTGATGTCAGAGTGATGCCAGTGTTTGTTCAAGCTATTAATTTATGGAGGAGGGCAGGAGGGGGAAGAGGGTGTGAATCAAGCCATTTGTATGCAGATCCTGCAGTTCTTGTGAGGTCAGGTGCAGTTGGAAAGAGGGCTCTGAGGGGCCTGAGCAGAGCACACACCTTGCTTCCTCCCAGCATGCCACAGTATGCACTCTGTGCTGAGGGCAGCGATGCTACATGGGCTGCTGAGGACAGAGGAGAGAAAGGACAGTCACTGCAATTCCACAGGAACACCAGAGGGAATCCTAAAAAGACCCAGTCTATAGTTTAGCCACCTGGCCAAACATTGGCATTTAGGAAAGGTTTTTTGAGTCAAAACCAAGGCCATCATCATGATGTGGTACTAATAAAAACACACAAAGAAAATCTAGGGAACTGGGGTAGTGGCTCAGTGGTGAGTGCTTGCCTAGCGTATGTGAGGCATTGGGTTTGATCCTCAGCACCACATAAAAATAAATAAAGGTATTATGTCCATCTATAGCTAAAAAAAATTAAAAAGAAAATCTAACACTAAATAAGCAAGAAACTACCTTTAAGAAGGTATATGTAAAGAAAGCCAGTGAATATGAATAATCTCCTCCCGTCTTCCACCCCGAATCTAATTTGTTCAATGTAAATTTCAGGAAATATTTTTAGTGTATTTTATAATTAATTCATCTATACTGAATCTTCAGTGATTCATCAACGATCTGAGTCCAAAGATAGTACAGAGAAACTGCGCTTCCAAACATCTTAGTTGTCACTGTCAGTAACCAAAACAACACTGACAAAGAAAATGAGACAGAGTATAAACCCAGTAGCCGCATCTGTTTCTGCTAAAGAAACATTTACTCCCACAAAGAGTTCAACAAAATTTCCAGAATACACACATAAAAAGAAGCATCAAGAAGCAAAATAGCATAATAGTTGGATAAAGAAAGCCAGGAAGGGTGGGAGGCCATCTCCCAACTTCTTTCCTGAGTAGCTTCCACTCTTCCTTAACTGTGATGATTCATGTACTTCTTGCCTATTTTGGCAAGAACCATCCTATATATGTTTAGTTTGGGGCTTAAAATAAACTTGGGCCTCTCCCTTTGCAATGCACGTGCTACAACAAAGTCATGCACAGATCTGGTGGGGAGGGAGGAAGGAGGATCATCCCAGCACTGGTTTAATCTCACGAGCAAACTGTGCTCCCTGAGCTATGAGCCAGCAGTTCTATACAACAGGTCCTCTAACCTACTCACAGATGGTGTACAAGAAGGATCTTCAGCACAGACATGGAGGTTTTGAGGTTTTGTGGTTATTTTTTAAGGGAAATAATCTAGTTCAAGAGTCTGTATGAGAGAGATTACCCTCCTCTTTTATTGTTGAACACCAGCTTTTGAGTCTTTCCAGGGGAGTAATGACCTATACCACAGGATTCCCAGCCTGCAGGCTCCTGGAACTAGAGCAGGGCTGGAGATGAGGGAGCAGACCTTCAAGGGCCAGCAGGGGAAATTTTCTTACAGCTAGTAAAAACTGCCTGCTAATAATGAACTGTGACTGACCTGGGGGTTTGCCATGTTTGACTTTTTTCTATCAAGCGGGATCTAGTGTGTTAGTTATTACCTACGTGTTAAATCTCAGCAACTTATTTTGGTTTATAAAACTGTTTTTAGCTGAGAAAGCAAAGGGTTATATTACTTTTTAAACTTCCCTTTATAATTCCCTTACAGTGCAAGACAAAACAAATCTTCGGGAGGAATATCCATCTCCTTGATGGACACTGCCCAGAGCCACAGGCAAACCCACATCTAAGGACCCTCCCTGCTGTGAAGAACAGCCGGGCTGTGACACTGACCTGACAACACTGCCTGGGATTTGTTATAAGAAAATAGCAAGGGAAAAAAAGGGAGGAGTATTTAAAAAGTGATGCAAAATTTGTGGGTTCTTTATTTACTTTTTATGAGATACTAAAAATTTTCATAAATTAAGAAAAATTATGTTATTATTAATGAAATTTATTTTATTCAATTAAAGAAGAAGGATACATACAATTTAAAAACCCTAAGAATCATTTATTACTTGGACTACATTTGGGAAAGTAGCAAATTTCCTTGAGTTCTAATTTGTTACTTCCGTCACAGCCTTATATTTTAAAAGTAAGTGAATATTCTTTCATTTACACACTGACTATGTGAGTTATCTGTGACAGTTCATTTCTCACCAATTAATATCTCCAACAGGTGCCCAGAGGAAAGAAAACAGGGAAGGGGCCCAAACTTGGAGCCTAGACACAGCATGAGGGAGTGTCAGTGAGGAAGCAGTGGAGGCAGAGGTGGGAGGCTGGGAAGAGGCGAGATCCAGCTGAGAGGGCAGGTGTTGCTGGAGAACAGCACCCAGGGCTGCAAGGGAATCACTGCCCACAGTGCCAGGCAGAGGAGGGGCAGTGCAGTGAAGCACCAGGCTGCTAGGAAGACCTCAGCGGGGACCACAGCCCAGAGATGAGGTTACTTGTGCACCTGTGGCTAGGAGAGCTGCAGGTAAGCCTGAGCAAAAGACAGGTGAACTAAGGGTGCTGGATGAAGTGCTGCCGAGGGAGGGAAGCCACACATGCTGGCAAGACAAGCACTCCCATCTGACCAGGCCACACCCACCATGGGAGAACACAGCTGTTCTGACTTTCCTAAATGTGTACATTTGAATGCCTTGAAATTCTCCTGAAATTACTTTTTTAAAAGATGGTTCGGGTAGCCACAGTATGTAAGTGCCATGATGCAGGAGCTCTGGGAGGAATGGAGTCCAGAGATGAGAAAGGAACAAAGTCACAAGCACATTTCTTGTAGAGCCCTGTCCCCATAGCAGAAGGCACTGAGGAACTTCTTAGGGCTCTCCCAAGAACGCCAGGAATCAAAGAAGTTTCTTCCCATACTGTGTGCGCTGAGAACAGCTAATAAATAATTTTTTTTATTTGAACTGAATCCCTGAAATTTGAATTTGAGGCTTTTCCCTTTAGTCCTGTTCTCAGGGGACACAGACATGCCAGTTAGTCTCTGCTCTCTGAGGAGAGTCATGGTCGTCCCAGGAACATGCCGGAGAATGTCACCATTTTTACATCTCAAGCTCTCAGCAGAATTCTTCAGTGCACAGATGGCCACTAAGACCCAAAATGTGCTGGAAGGACAGCTTCAAATACCTCCATCTCAAAGCCCTTTCATAAATCAAGGGATATGGTCTTCTACCAACCCCTGGAGAACGTAGAGGAAATGAAACATCTTGTCCATACAAGTTAGGCCATGAATCAAGGGCTTCTCTGCTGCATTACTCTGGATCAATGTAGGAGCCACAGATATTTTTTCCTATCATATTTATATTTATTTCTTTGTCATTTTCTATTTATGCCATTTTGTTTTTCCCCCAAGCCCTACAAATACTGTTCTATTTATAAATTTGCCTTAAGTTTATCAAGCTGAGTTTATGTCATTGTTTTTTCTATGAATTTTGTGTTCTCTGGTGTAATTTTTATTAGTTTGTTATGGGCTAAATGTGCCCCAAAATTTATATGTTGAATTTTGTTCAGCAAATTTGTTTAACTTGTTGGATTCCCAAAATTATTATCACTGCCAGGATATCCAATAACCACCTTCTCTCTATGCTAAGTTTGTCCATGAATCATCATGCTTCTGTGCCCTGCAAACCATTTTTGAAAGACAGTGGAACATTTTGCTGAGTATAAATCCTGCCTGGGAGTGACAGCAATCATCAGGGCAGAGGGTCTGGTCCTGAACCCCCCCACCCCCGCCCCCCACCATACAGGCTCTGCCCTTGCAGATGCCTGCAAACTACAGAACAAGCCAGGCATATCAGCATGCCTCATGGCTCCCATAGCCACAGCCACAGCACTGTGGGCTCCTTTGGTCAGTGTCCACTGCTTCAAATCTAACCTGAGAGAATGGATACCCTAGGCTCTACCACATGCCACATTCATGTGGCATACCCCACCCTCTAGATAGCTTAGGGTCTGTCTGCTCCACTGGCAGGACCTCCACCAGGCACAATGGCAGTATGCTTATCATCTGTCTCCTCCACAGATCCACAAGCATTCCAAAGGAGGAGCGATGTTTCACTCACTGGGGCATCTCCAGTGGGACCCATACCTGTTACAAGGTAAGTGTGCAGTCTGTTGAGGACACGGGCTGGCACAGCCTATCAAGGGACCACGAGGTGAGCCTCGCAGAAGGCACATGGGCTCGTGAGAGGAAGGATGTGAAGCCTATTTTTAAGTACGTTCACATCTGTTCCTTCATCTGATCATGACTAAAGCCCTGTGAATGAGGCAGGAAATAATTCACACCTGTCCTTACAGTGGAGGAAACTGATGCAGGAAAGGTCAGGTGCTTTGTACAAGGCCACTTCATGGACTTTTCTATGAGGATACTCTAGGGATAATAAAGCTTTACAATAAATCCAAAGGCTTCCTATGAATACACACGTGTGTGGCAGGGAGCAAGGGAAGGAATTTGCAGTTGAAAATATGTTCTCATAAATCTACTAATACTAATTTTAAGGAAAGAAAAAAATTTGCCTTTCTTAATTAAAAAAAATGGAAACATGAAATAAATATGTGGTGCTCAGAGGAAAGCAATTCAGTTAAAAAAAAAAAAGAAAGAGGCTCAAAAACAAAAATTACAGTTCCATATTGTATTGCTTGCTTTTACAAATACTAAACTTAAATCTCTTTAGGAAATTTTCTGGCATAAAACATAAGGTTTATATTTACAAAGGTTTTAGCCTGTCAATCCTTATATTTTAAGAGTGAATTATCAAAATGTAATTTTATAAGGTTATTATATACTATCATGAAAACCAAATAGGCATAATAAAAACAATTTTGAAATTAAGAGTTTGGAAGATGAGCCACAGAATAGGGATGTGGCTCAGTGGTACAGCACTTGCCTAGCAAATGCAAGGCTCTGGGTTCAATCCCCAGCACTACTGAAAAAACAACTAAAAGAGAAGCATCTTTGTAGAAGATGAACCAGAGATTCACATCCACCAAATAACTACTGAGGAATTCTGATTCATTTCTGTCCAGTCCTTTCCAACTTATGGATGGGTTTCTTTTGGTTGTTTTATGATGTGGCAACACAACACACATGCCATTTCATATCCTAATTTTTTTCCACATAACATCTTAAAAGCTCTTTTAGATTATTATATCATCTTTATAACCACAATCTATAATTTATTGAGTTACTGTATATTCTTTTAAGTGATTATGCCATGGTTTATGTAATCATTCTTCTATTTTATTTTTTTATTTATTTTTTAGTTGTTGATAGACCTTGATTTTATTTATTTATATGCAGTGCTGAGAATCAAACCCAGTGCCTCACACACACCAGGCAAGTGTGCTACTGCTGAGCCCCAGCCCCAGCCCCATCTCCTATTTTAGACAAGGCTGTTGACAAATTTTACTACCATATATAATGTCTTTATAATTATAGGTAATTTTGTCCATTTTTGTTTCTTTTAGATAAGTTCCAAAAGCATATTATAAAGGTGGATAGTAGTTTGTAAGCCTTTCAACATATACTGCCAAATTGCTTCTCCAAAGGTCTAATATACATTACCAGGAATGAATAAGAATGCTTACTTGCTTACATTCTTATCATAATCAGTAAATCACCTGTGTCATTTTATTATCATTATTTTTTTAAAGAGAGAGAGAGAGAGAAAGAGAGAATTTTTAATATTTATTTTTTTTAGTTTTCAGCGGACACAACATCTTTGTTTGTAATGTGGTGCTGAGGATCAAACCCAGGCCGCATGCATGCCAGGCAAGCGCGCTCCACTTGAGCCACATTCCCAGCCCATTTTATTATTTTTTAATAATAGGTGAAAAATATACCCTCCTAGTGCTAATTTTAAAATTTCCCCAGAGAATGAATATTTTCCTATCATGGTTATTAATTGAACTTCCTCTTTTGTGAATTATTTTTTTATATCCATTATTTATTAATTGGTTCATATGAATTTTAAGATAAATTTGTTTGAATATTTTATAAACTAAAATGTTAACTCAGTTACCTTACTGGTGGAAAAAATCTATGCTTCATTTAGACTTTTTGTTTTAGTTTTTACCTTGATGTTTGGTTCTCTCCACTGTGATAATCTTTAAGAGGCTTTCACACCAGCTCCCTCTCTCCCACACCCTTCTTCCTCCTCAGCCCCCAAGATTTTACCATTACACATGCAGAGTGAGAGGCATTACCTGTTGGTCATCAGGAGTCCATATGCCACATGTGATTTGACTTTCCAGGTTGATCTCAGATGACCAGTGTCTTTGTCCACTGACAGAACCAACCAGGACAAACCCATCTCGATACGAAATAAGTGCTTGAGTCCCATCGTGGCTCCACGTGAAATCACTCACCTTCAGACACACAGAGAGAAGGGTCAATTGTGATCTGAAAGGGGAAACACTTTTACCAAAGCCTAGATAGAGTCCTTAGCTTGGCCTTTCGGCTAAGATCAAGAGGGCCTGAAGAGAAACCGCAGTGAAGGCATCATCAGGAAAACTCCAGGGACTGCAGTGAGGGGCAGCGTGGTCCTCGTTAGCACTGTTTTATGTACTGTGTGGACATTCACCCATTAAGCCCCACACCAATTGCCCATGAAAGTGCTGTCCCCCATCTGCAGAGGAAACCAAGACACACAGGGGCTACGTGATCTTCCCCCAGCCACACTGCAAGAGAGTGGCAGAGCCGAGAAGAAGCCCAGGGTTCTGTGGCTCCAGGGTTCTTACTTTTAACTGCTGTCACATTGCCTTCCGCTTAAGATTGGTGACAGATTCTCCATGAGTGTCTGTGGTCATTTACCAAAATAGTAAAGCTCTAAGTTTCTGATTATATTCTCTCATAGTCTTGCTAATAGTATTCTCTCAATCAAAATGGGATACATTTTAAATTTTCTCTTTTATGGTACTAGGGTCAAACCCAGGGCCTTACAGGTGCTAGGTAGGCATTCTACCACTAAGCTACATCTCCCACCTTATTCTTGATCAAAACGAAGGTAAAGAAATCTAAGTGGAAAACATTACTTACAACTGAATTTCTCAAGTGCATGCATTGAATCTATCCAAATCTCTCGTGATCTATTGTGGTAAATTCCTTCTATGGATTATCCAGTATTATTATACTATTCTTATATACCTGTGGATATTTGGACTCTGCTGTATAAGTAATTAAGACTGGGGCTGGGGTATAACTTGTTGGTAGAGCACTTGCCTAGTATGTGCAAGGTCCTGGGTTCCATCCCCAGCATGAGGGGGCAGGGGGTGGGGGATGAAGGCTACACATTTCTCTCACATTACCACTTTAATCCTATCTTACAAATTTTAATATATGCTTTATAAACATGCATTAAATGTATTTTTTAACCCAGGAACTATTTCACTACACATTTTTTTTAAATCTCAAATATGCAAGAATTTATTAACTCTTTTTGTTATTAAGTTTTAACCCAGGTTCAATGAACTCATGGGATTGTGATCTATAGTCATGGTACCTACCACTGGAAGTCTACTGAAATTTACTTTATAACCCAAATTAAGGATTGACAAACCACAACTTATGGGCAAATCTGGCCTGTCAGCTCTGTTGGTCTACCACTCAAACTAAGAATGGTTTAAAATAGTTGAAGGAAAAAAATCAATAGCAGAATATTTTGTTATTCACAAAATTCAAGTTTTTTAAAATTTTTTAATTTTTATATGGTGCTAAGGATCGAACCCAGTGCCTCTCATATGCTAGGCAAGCACTCTGCCACTGAGCTACTGCCTCACTCCCGAAATTCAAGTTTTAACAACCATAAAGTTTTTTTATTTCATCAGTAAGTTTTCAAAATTTGTTTTCTCATTACATAATACCTGATTTTTGGCTCTTGATCCACAAAACCTAAAATATTCATATTTGCCCCTTCATAGAAAGTTTACAGACTCTTATGCAAGAACAGGTCAATTGTTAAATGTTCTGTAAGAAAAACTGTGTTCTAACTGGTAGACTTGGGACCTCCACATATCTACTAGGTCCAGTTTGTTAACTGTGTTGCTCCAATCTTCTGTATCTTTGCTGGTTGTTTGTCATGAGTGTGCTATGTCATTAACATAGACAAAAAGGTTTGTATCTTCCCACAATGTCAGAATTTATCGAACAATAATCAGTTCACAGGTACTTTCATCAATGGCAATTCACTGAATACTCATGGGTCACCTGGTAGTCATAGGATAGGCAATCACAGGTTCTTTTATTCCTGTCTTAATTTTTATTATCTACAATATTCAAATCACATATCACACTTCACCCAATTATATATATAGGTTACAGAAAGACAAGGAAAGGGCCAAGGCAGCCACAGGGGTTCCAGAGGCTCCCTGAGAGCAAAGGCAAAGAGCAGATAGGAATGCAGAGTCACTATGGGTGGTCAGATAAGATTAAAAACCAGTCAAAGAACTTGTTCAGGACACAATGCAAGAATTTATTCTAGGCCAAGGTCTGGAGGCAGTTTCACAGTATCAATTTGGAGGGTCAGCTTGGAATGGGACTTGTGTGGTCATCATGGGCAGGAGAAACCACACTCTGCTAAAGATTCCTCACGGTGGTGATTTTCCAGGGCAAGGCTTGTGACCAATGACCCCAGTGAAAGAATCAGGGTGCCTCTGTGTCCAGTCTTACGGTGTGCCTCTTTTTATGAGTCTTGACTGAGGGGTTGCATCATTCACTGGTCTGGTGTGTTCCATAAGCTCGTGGGCCTGGATTTTCTGATATGAGTTTGATTTGCCCATATATCCATGTGCTTCTGATTAATTCAATAAGTTCATTCTTATTAGCATGAATAGTTTATCAGTTAATGCCTTATGAGTGTGCCAGGCAAATGGTGGTTGTTTACTTGTACAAACAAGGTGTAGAGTCATTCCTTCTTAACACTTAAAACTCACAATTAGTTTGTTTATGGCAAACTGCTGCTTTTCAAAATGAACTGACAAACATTCAGGAAGAGCCTGGAAATTGCTGCTCTACACATCACGGACTAACTCAGAGAGGGCACAACCTGCTCTCCACACTGCTGCCAACACACGTCTGAGTATGTCAGTGGATTGATCAATCTTTCCTTTCAGTTCTACCAGTCCTTCACTATTTTGATGGTATTATTAAAAGTATATATATTAAAAACATCTTGATAAACTACAGTTTATCATTATCTGATGTCTCTATTAACAGATATTTTATCTAATATTAATCTAACTACACCAGCTTAATTTTTTTTCCCTTGGTATTTGCCAGATGTATCTTTGTCATCCTTTTACTTTAAATTTGTACATGTCCTTAAGTTCTACATGTGGCTCTAAAAGACATAGATGCCAGCTTTTAAAAATATAATCCATTAAGCTTTATTTTCTGATTTAGTCCATTTGTATTTATTCTAATTTGTGCTGTACTTCTATTTAGCTCTTGTGTGAGTACATGCGTGCGTGCACCCACCTGTGTGGTACTAGGGATTGAATCCAGAGTACTTTACCACTGAGCTATACTCCAGTCCTTTTTATTTTTTAAGACAGGATCTCACAAAGTTCCCAAGGCTGGTCTTGAACTTGCAATCTTCCTGCTTCAACTTCCCAAATCACTAGGATTACAGGCTTGCCTCACTGTACTTTCTTAATTTACTTTTTCAGTTTGTACTAACTTTTGTTTCTTTTTAATCTTTTCTAACACAAGAATTACTCTGTGATCGTCACTGTTGCTTATACGTGGAACTATTCAAGTCTCTTTAAAATGTGACATTATGGGGCTGGGGTTGTGGCTTAGTGGTAGAGCGCTCGCCTAGCACATTGCAAGGCCCTAGAGTCAATCCTCAGCACCACATAAAAATAAAATAAAGGCATTATGTCCAACTACAAATAAATAAACAATATTTTTTAAACAATGTGACATTACTAGATGAATCATATTTTAAGAAATAAGAAAAATATATGAACTAATTGCAAAAGGGGCTAAAGGTTTATAATAAGTGACCAGCAATATCTCTTATCATGACAATGGCATGATTTGTTAAGTAGCTCTTGAATAATTGCTCTGAGAGTCCTTAAAAAAAAAAAAGACAAACAAACAAAAAAAACCCATTTCTTCAGTTAAATCTAGAACCTTGGGTTCCTTTAAGTTATATCCCAACCACCTGAACTACCTAGTTTTTCTTAATTTAAAACAAAAATTGTTTCACACATTATATTCTGCAATAAAATTTAAAAGTTCTTTCATTTTGCAAAGATAATGCTATTACTTACCAGCATTTTAACTATGTACTAAGAGGAAAAACATCTTAATAGAGAGCTAAGGCAAGGCCAGGAAAATGAAGCTTCTCAGGGATATTATAGCAACCCATCTTTTTCAACAATCATTGTTTCTTTGTAGTGAAAAAAATGAAAATCCTTTCTTATAGCTGTTTTGAAATACCTAGGACACTCATTACTGATAATTACCCTACTGTGCAACAATACACCAGAACTTCTTGTTCTTACCTAACACTAACT
The DNA here is from genome assembly GCF_048772815.1 of Callospermophilus lateralis. Taxonomy (NCBI): domain Eukaryota; kingdom Metazoa; phylum Chordata; class Mammalia; order Rodentia; family Sciuridae; genus Callospermophilus; species Callospermophilus lateralis. The sequence continues at coordinate 9,859,855 of NC_135310.1, forward strand.
TAATACCCACTGACCAACCTCTCCTCATCTCACCCTCTCAACCACTGTCCCCAGCCTCTGGTAATGATCATTCTATTTCACCTTCTATGAGACCAACATTTTGTAGATTCTGCATATGAGTGAGATGGTGCAGCATTTGCCTTTCTGTATCTGACTTATTTCACTTAACATGACGCTCTCTGGTTCCACCTGTGTTGTTGCAAATGACAGAATTTCATCCTTTTTCGGTTGTTGTATTGTGTGTGTGTGTGTGTGTGTGTGTGTGTGTGTGTGTGTGTGTGAATCCTTACCCATATAATTACTCATTTTTAATTTTTGAGGAACTTCCAAACCCTTTCATATTGGCTGCACTAATTTACATTCCACCAACAGTGGGAATTTACACCTCCCTCCCCTAGTGCTTACTGTCTGTCTTTTTAATCACAGCCATTCTAACTTGAGGTGGCAGCTCACTGTTTTTCTGATGATTAGTGATGTTGAGCATTTTTTTTTTCATATACCTACTGGCCATTTGTAGCTTTTCTTTTGAGATGTCTCTACTTAGGTCTATTGTCCAGTTTTTAATTGAATTATCTGGGAATTTTCTTTTGAGTTATTTGAGATCCTTATTATAACTAATATATTAACCCACTGCCAGATTTACAGTTTGCAAATATTTTCTTCCATTCTGCAGAGTATATTATATTGATTGTTTCTTTTGTTGTGTAGAAGCTTTTCACTTTGATATAGTTACTTGTTTATTTTTGGTTTCCTGCACTTTGGGGATCTTATTTAAAAAAAAACAAAAAAAAACATTGGCAATCTCACATAAGGTGATGCAGGATGTTCACATGAATTAACTGGGTTTATTAGGCAGCATGGAGCAACAAGAATATATCACACCTAGAAAAACAAAATAGTGAAAACCAAAAATAATGTGAAATCAAATACTGAATGCCGGAGAGAAAATAGAAGAAAACTTCCCTTCTTCTGGTTGCTTTTCAATTGCACTGGGTTACAATGCCTTTACTTTATTAAAGATAGTACTCAGACGAGGAATAACTGAAGCTGAGCAGCAACCCAACCAATAGCTGCCTGAGGCAGCTTCTCAAGAGACTATCTCAGTGCATGTGCCTGGCACAACCGTCTTCAATGACTAATATGGTACAATAATGTGCGCACTGTTGCAGACCCTTTTTGAAATACAGGACTTATAATCAATGCCTGAAAAAGAAATTGTTAAGGCCATCATTTAGCTTCAGCCAACTTTTTGCTTACTTACTCCATGACAGTGAGAGACACTCTCTGTATCGAGGATCACCTGTTATTTCTTCTAAAAGAAGAAAAGTGGCACTCTTCTCTAAGCCGGCTTCAAGAACGCTCATCCTCCAAGCTGCAGAACTATTCCTTTCACTAGACGCTTTTCCAAGCATGCAGAGCCACCAGTGCCCCCACCAGTGACCCACTGGAACCCATGTGCAGTGTTTTTTTAAATTCAGAAAAGATCTGACTCAGAGCAAATAAAAGCAACCAGTCCTTCCCAAAACATGCCAGTGTTTAGTGGTGAAAACTGCTCAATGTTTTGAAGAAACAAAGTTTCAAACAGCAAAATTTCATGAAATCGAAATCAAGTCACAAGATACAGTGGTGACACCAGAGGAACCTGGCAGCAAAGGCATTTGTAGGTTCTGGATGCTGCCAGCTGCTCACAGCTCATTGGCCTCCAGAGCTGAACTCATCCTACCTTTCCTATTTCTGACATGGCTGTCTGCTCCACACTCTCCATGGAAAGAAACAGAGAGAGACGTGACAGGTGGTGGTGATGATGCAGCTGCTATATGGAGATGATGAGATCCCCAACCAAGAGAGGCTTCTGCCAGGAGAAAACCACGTGGCGGTGGCGCTGCTTGGCTGGTGGGGTGGGTTTCTCAAACAGTAATAAAGTCTGAGCATTTGGGGATACACTGTGACATATGCATTTCTGCCAAGAGAAAACTGCGCTTGTCTGGGAACAAGCCATGCAGTGAAGTGCCCTGGACTCACACCAAGGCCCGAGTCCTCACATCGCCACCCACGAGCCTCTGTGGGCAAGCTACTGAACCTGCCTGATCTGGACTTTTCTATTAACTGAGAATAAGAACATTTTCAGAATAAGGTTCCTATGGAGATGAAGGGAAATAACACATTAAAACGTCAAGCACTTGGTTGGCATGTGACCTAGTGTCCTTTTCCCTTCTTCCCCTAAGGAATGACTTTAAGCACTAAAGTGCTTAAGCACTTAAAGTGCTCTTGTCATCCTAAATCTGAAGACACATCTCACCCCATCATGTGGCCTTAGAAAAGCGTCCTCTACTTTGGTTAGAGACTCTGTGGGCAACCTCAGAGAACTGTCCACTTCATAGGAATCCATGAATAGCTACCAACTCCAGGCCTGCAATTTGTCTTTGGAGATGATGCCTGGCTACTGTCTCAGGGCAGGTGAGTTCTATGCTAGGGGGCTGTGAGGAAGTAGTACTGACAATCAGCGCAAGCACTGCCTTAGTGTGCAGGGACAGCCGCCATACACTGTGCTTTTCATGTAGTCTTCAGGGATCCTCTGCTCTGTCACAGGTGAGGAAACTGAGGCCCAGAGATGTTAAATACTTCCCACTCAGAGGTCAACAGTGGGATTTCCTGCCTCTGCTGACTCCAGAGCTAATGCTCTTGACTACAACACGCACCCTCAGAGTGACTTGAGTGCCTCTGGGTCAGGAGATTTCCCACATTTGTACCTCTCCTTCAGGAAGACTGGTTAGTAGTCACAGGGCTGGTGCTACCTCTTCTCTTGTCAATCCAAGAAGGCAGGTGGGAAGCTGATAAGGCTTTATTAGAGTCAGTCAATATTGTTACGTTTACCCTTACTAACAAAGAACTCACACAAGAAGAATGTTGTCTTCAGGCAAAGGGAAGTTTGTCTTCTGTGATGGCATCTTATGATCCTTAGCCTGCTAATTCTCACTGACAATAAATCTTCCTTTCTTGCAATTTTATGCCACCTGACTGGGCTATATCTTTCAGATGGAAGCTCATAGGTTATTTAAGGAACAGGCAGGAGAGGGAATCCTGTCCCTTAGAAATGTAGAGCAAGGCTCATGAGAACTCATTCTGGAAGAGTTAAAACAGTACAGGAAGCCCCATGTCAACAAACATCCCCAGAGGAGCCAGGCTCTCCAATCACTGTGCTGTCAATCTCCGTGACATGTGTCCTCAAACACAGGAGAAGGGCCCAGCAGCCACCCACCAGGTACTCAGGGACAGCATGGCTCAGTGGGGCATCCCTGGAGCAGCTCTCTTCCTCAGAGTGGAGACAAACTGTACCAGAAAGGAAGGGCGGAAGACGACAACAGGTGGCCACACTAACTGAAACCCCATAGAGGAGTGTCACAAACTCATGGCTTAGGGAGTAGGTTGTGAGAAACAGTCTTGTGGAGATGGCAGCGCAGGGAAAACACCTTCTAAAGGGAGGAAAAGAAACGTGCCAGGCGCACTTCCGAGGACCCAAAGTTAATGCATAGTCACAGCCCTGAGCAACGGGGAAGTCTCGCAGCAGCTGATAAGCAGCAGGGCACTCAAGGGACAGAGGGCACAGCTCTGCTTCTGTCCACTCAAGGGACAAGGGACAGAGGGCAAAGCTCTGCTTCTGTTCACTCAAGGGACAAGGGACAGAGGGCGCAGCTCTGCTTCTGTCGTTTCTCCTCCGCCTGCTCAAGGAGGAGCTGGGCGTCACCAGTGTTGTCGCCTCTGTGCTATAGCCCTGGCCAGGAGTCGCTGGGCGTCATCCTCCTGGGAGGAGGCCTGCCGCCCACTCACCTGAGCCCCGCGGTCGTTGACCAGTTCCACAGACCACCTGCCTTCGTACTGAATCCACACGAATATTCCCCCGTCTGCGTCGCACGTGGCCAGCTTCTGGTACGGCTCATTCCACCTCACCAGCACAACCTAGGAGACCACCAAGAAGACAGTTACCACGGGAGAAACCCGCCAGGGCCACAGTGATGAGGCCTTGAAACGCCAGAACTAAACAGTGCAGGGTCACAGGAAAAGGCTGGGGGACAACATGGGTGGAACCACACAGGGCAGTCTCATGTGGCTCCAGGCACACTTGACACATATCCTGGTAAACAGCAGTCACCTGGACAAACATCCAAACGCTGCCTGCACATGCCCACCACTGTGAAGACAGGACCCACCGGCACCCTGCACCTGCCTCTCCCAGGTGTGCAAGGGTCCCTCACCTGCTGGTCCTGTATTGTGGGAAATGATTTTTACAAGATTCATTGTTTTTGAATCAAGTGTTATTTATTTAGTACAGAAAAAAGAAAGGGTGAGTCTTAATTTAGCTTCATTTTCCACCAGAAGTGAAATTTTCTGGCACCCTTTTCAAGGAACTATCTTATATCTGAAGAATTTGGCATCAACAAATTCAGAAAAGGTACGGCTGAAAAATCTAATTTGTTTTAGGATTTATCACAAAGGAAATATGAAAGCCAAGTGTGTGGTGTATGCCTGTAATCCCAGTGGCTCAGGAGGCTGAGATAGGAGGATGGCAAGTCTGAGTCCAGCCTGAGCAACTTAGTAAAATTTTGTCTCAAAATAAAAAGGGATGGGATGGGGCTGGGGATGTGGCTCAAGCAGTAGTGTGCTGGCCTGGCATACGCGGGGCGCTCGGTTCAATCTTCAGCACCACATACAAGTAAAATAAAGATGTTGTGTCCACCGAAAACTAAAAAATAAATATTAAAAATTTCTCTCTCTCTCTCCCCCCTTAAAAAAAAAGGATGGGATGTAGCTCAGTGGTAGGGTTCCCCTAAATTCAATCCCCAGAGTATAAAACAAAAACAAACAAACCAAGTTAGAAGTTTCAAATTTCATGAGTGTAAGAACTAAATTCTTAAATTTAGAAAATTCTGAGTCTAGACAAATCACTTTCATCTTTCTCAAGTATAACTTTCTTAGCAAGTATCTCCTTCTTATCTAAAAAGGTAGAAAGTCTGTCAGTGGTTTATGACACTGAGTAAATGCCTGAAGCGTCTGAGATCAGCCCACAGAAGGACCAGTAAAAATCTATAAGGGAGCGGGGTGCCTGGACTGGTCCTGTGGACCATGTGCCACAAAACCAATACCTTAAGTTCACTGTGGTGAAGTGCTCCTGAGGCTGACCCCAGCTAGCCTATCCTGATGACCTAATGAACTGGTTCAGTCAGATATTCCACATGAATTTATAATTCTCATGCTGCTAGGCATGGTGGCACAAACCTATAATCCCATTAACTTGGGAGGCTAAGACCGGAGGATCACAAGCTGGAAGCTAGCCTCCGCAACTTAGTGAGTCCCTGTTTCAAAATTTTAAAAATAAAAAGGGATGGGGATTGTGGCTTAGAAATTAAATGCCCCAGGTTCAATCCCTGATCCTCCCCCCCCCCATTTTTTAAAAATTATAACTCTCATGCTATGTGGCTAATATTGAATTGGAAGATATAAACCACCCCCGTTGCCCTCAGCGAGTTAAAGGAGGCGAATGGGTAACATACATGGGTAACACATCAACACGGGAGGACTATCATGGGTCAGCAAGGGCACTATTATTTATCAGCATGTGAGCCCTGTCTACTCCCAATATTCTGTGCCTAATAAACTCATTGTAACTATTGTAAACACGTGACACAGGCATAAAGGGTTTCCAATTTCTAATTTGGATTCTAAAATACAAAATGAGCCCATGAACTGATGGTCAAGGACTTCTACAATGCCTCCTGTCCCACTCACACCCATCTGTCCAAAGCACACTTCCTGCTTTCAGACTAGTGCACAAACCCATAACTCTTCAAAATTATACAACCTACACATCTGATTTTAGGTCTTTCAACATGCTTCCAGGGCACCAGAGCTAGGAGAGGACCCTAAGAATGGTCTGATTTAATTCCCCTTGAGCTAGCCTTGGTCTGTCATACTTGATGGTATCAACATTTATAAGATGCACAACAAAATCCTCAAAACTTCCAAGAGGAAAATAGTACTAAAGCTTTTTAAAAACCCTGCAATAATCAAAGGAAGCGTGAGGTTGTGATCCTTGGAAACCTGTCGATGACTCATCACGCTAGTCAACTTGCAAGGATGAGACATCTAGAACTCTCCAGGAAGCTGCACCTGGTTGCATCCCTGGGTAGAGAGCCCCTTCCTTGCTCTGGCCCAGCTCTGCAGATACAGTGCTGACACGATCCAGTAACATCAGCTTGTGGATAGATCTGCTGTTGAGGAAAGGGACAGGTGGGCCTGTCTTCAAATATTGACACAGCAATTTTGAGCATATTTTGCCAAACAATAACATAGAATTAGAAGTTTGATCCATGTTAAATCATATCTTTGAGCTATAAAAACTATTTCAAGTAGATATTAAAAACTATTTCAAGTAGATAATTTTAAATTCCCAAAGGCATTTAACAACAGCAAATACTGACTGTCTGCCTAACATGAGCTAGACACTGTTAGGGGCTAAAAAGAGAGACTAGGACATCTCTGGCCCTGTTGGAGCTCAGTTTACTACACAGACATAATATAGTGCTATGTGTGCCATTAAGGTGTTGTGAACATACCCAAGAGCAGGTATCAATAGGCGGAGAGAGGAACAATAAATTAAGATTCCCATATTTAAGGGAATCCATAAATATGCACGTAGCTACAATCTGGTCTCAACAGACAGACATTAATCACTGATGTCTACATCATTACACACTTCAGAATGGTGATCACAGAATAGAATTTGACAAACAAGAACACAATATTCACAACTGATCAGTTTTTAAGTTATATCTTTAGGTTAACAGAGTGAACATTTGTCTGCTATGAGATTCTCTGCAAAAAGTGCTTCTAGACAAAGTGTCATATTTCAGAGGACAGATTATGTGGGTAGGTAAGGTAGTTAACTTCCCTGCCAACTAGGGACAAAGTCTTTCCCATGATTCTTCATTTAAAAATGGAGTGGAAACACGCAAACAGAGCCCCGACTCCAGACAATCACTGGGTCTGGACCTTTCCATTGTCCTGTTAGAATATCTTTCCAAAGAACTTTAGGCTTATGCACATTTTTTGGATAAATATGCCTTTCCGCAGCACTAAGTCCTGATGAATCCAAATTTAAAAAGTTTAGAGTAAAAAGGGTTATTTTAAGTTTATCTTTGGGGGATATATACCCCTTTCCAATTCCCTCTTTTTGCTTTAATAAGCACGTTTTAATTCTATCTTGAATGTCTGTATCTAATAGTTGTCTTAGCTTTTTGTATTTTTAATTTGAAATACCTTTACTTGACATTTTTAACCATTTTCTAATTCTTGTCTTCCTACATCTTTTCTAACTTTTTTCTTTTTAACTTTCTATACTTCTGTCTTTAAAGTTTTTCACTTCAAATTTTTAATTTTCTTTATTTAAATATCTTTTATCCTATTATCTTCCCATTATCCTGGGTTTTTTTTTTTTTTTTTCTCCGTCATGAAGGCATCTTAACCACCTTCAATTTAACCTTTTAAAACCTTTTAATTATCATCTATACTGTACTTTTAAATGTACTTTTTCATCACCTACAGCTTCACTTTTTTAAACGAGGCTTAGATTCTGTTTAAATCGCTTAATGTTAGTTTACATGGCTGCCCTTCAACCAAAGACCTTTTTTACTCCATTAAGAAGCTTTGTCTCAATCTGCCATGTACAAATACTTTTTTTTTTCTTTCTTCCCTTCTCAAACTTTTAAAGTAAGTCTAGTTTCCTCAAAATCTTTTTAAATGGCATTTCACAACTTTTTACTTTACCACACAGAGATTATCTCATCTAGAAACATTTCTTTTTCTTTTAACCTTTTATATTAAAATATATTTTCACATCTTCAATCTTTTAATATTTCTTTTCTAGCCATTAACCCTTTTTATAAATTCACATTCTGAAAAAACCCTTATAAAATTTCTGATTTAGACAAATTACTCCACTGTAAGAAGATGAAAGACTTTCATGTTATTTATGGTACTATAATACTGTAATTGAAACCCAACTGAAACTTCTTATACTCTTTGTATGTAAATTACACCTGATAGAATCTTAACACTTAGTAACCTTGTTTCAGCAAAGACACAGACCAAAGCAATATTAAACATTTTTCCATTCACCAATTTATGAAAACACACATAATGATTAAATATATTACCTTATGGAACTTAATAAGTAAAGAGTACTTGATTTTATATTTAGTGGTTGATATTTTAACACTTTAGCTTTGTAAATTAATTAGATGTCTGTAAAAACCAAGATCTTAGACAAGCATAGTAAACAGAATTAGCCATCTCTTTCTTGTTGAAGAAAAATCCTTCTACAGGATACCATGATGGTCCCATTGATATATTTAACAACTTCTCGTTTAAAAGCCACGGGCTGCATTTTTGTATTGTATCAACATATGCCCTAGCTGTTCTTGGTCTTACTGGGGTGCCTTTTTTCTCTAACAATTTTTCTTCCTCGGAGGTGAACAACTTCAAACTTTGAGTCAACCATTTTCCCCAGTTTGCCTGAGAAAGTTCTAGGAACAGGCAACTTGAAATAAAGACAAAATAAATCAAAACAAGAACACATTGTTTTTTGAAATGCTCACCCATTCTTTTGCTCTCCTTCAGGGGTGAGTAATTTCACTTACTTCCAATTTTTAGACTTTCCGAGTACGAGCCACCAGATGCCGCAGTCTCTCGGCTGGGCACAAATCACGAGTCTCCACACAGCTTGTAGATTCAAACAGCAATTCTTTATTCCCGAACTCACACCAGCCGTCTACAAACACGTTCTGGGAGAATCCACGTTCTCTTCCCAAATCCACACTCTGCCCTAATCCACTCTCTCCCAAATCCACACCGCATGGGCTTCTGTCTCTCAAAAAATACTGTCTGACCCTAAGCACTCAAGAGGAACTCAGCAGCAGGATACGCCCTATTCCAAAAGAGGAACACCCTAATCTCCTATTACTAAACCGCCCTATTCTAAAGGGGAAACACCCTACTCTCCTATTATGCTAAACTGCCCTATTCTAAAGGGGGAACACCCTAAACACGGATCCTGCCCTGGTCCTTGAGCAAGGTCACCTTTCAGAAGTCCTTCCACTAGACAGCATGGGAGTAAGCTGGCAAGGAATTTGTCATACCTACTTGGCTGATGGCTCCCAGCATTTATTTCCAGGTAACCCAATGTTTTTCTCTCACTTAAATCTAGTCCTGATCCATTTGTTCATTTAATTCAATTTGTTGATAAGAATGCCACAAATGAAATCATCCAGAGACAATAAAAGAATTCAGAGACCAAGTGCCTCTAAAAGGGCTCTGAGCCTGAATATGTTTGGGGAGGGGGCGGGGATAACTTTCTAGTTTCAGCTTCTTTAAGACACTTCCCAGGAAACTCACAGCTACACATTCCTTCCGGATACTTCTAAATCTTGTTGGAAAACAATATACCTTATTAGATAGAGTTTGTATAACCAGGCAGGTGGGAATTAGGGAAAAAAGAATTCCACCAAGTCTCCTGAGATTAATGTTAAACTACCATTCCTAGCCTCTCATCCATCATGTGCGAGCAAGAGTCTATCATTTCTGTAATACATAAAACTTGTTGAAATAACTGCATTCTAACTAGTCTTTAGGAAACCCAACAGTCCGCACTTTCATCTCTTCACCATATATAACCATTGATTTGCCTCAAAATCTAGTGAAATAACACCCCCTATAACTCTAACTTCTATCCTTTTCCACTCAATCTCAACTTATCTACTGAGTCAAAATTTACTTACAAAATGCTGAATCACACACACTAATAATTGAGGGTATAAAGTGCCTTCCATTTATGAATTATCATTTCCCCCCCAGAATCACTTCCTACTCTTTCTCTAAGAAACATTTCTGTGTATACAGTAGTTATCAGTAAACTGGAATTAAAATAAGACACTATTTACCAAGCAGTCTGTCTCACAAATGAAGACAGGTTAATGAGGTGAGACACCTGCCTAAGGTCACATAGCAGATTCCAGGCTGAGTTAAGGGCCAAGCCAGAGCCCTTGTCTTCTTTCTCCTCTTCCTGGGTACTCATCAACCACACTGTCCTGTGGCTGTCAATCACTCAGCCAATTATACTCCTGAAGCACCGAACAGGTGCTGCTAGGAAGGAGATATGTATAAAGAGTTGTCCCACTGCAAGAACCCCTGCAGAACATCAGGACTATTCTTTTTGTCTACCTCTACAATACAAAAATGTCCTGGAAAATAACTAATAATAGGTTTTAGTTCTGAGAAAAGAAAACAATCATGCTTAAAAATAACTAAATCGTCAGTGGTGGTGGATTATAAATTATTTTATTCAAACTTTTCTATATTTTCTGATTTTTCCTCTGATTAATATATTTTACTTTTATCTCCTCATACTTCTAAAAATAATTATCTTGTTTGCCAGAAGCCTTATATATCTTTCAGCAATGAAATGAAAATTAATTTTCATGTTATTTTAATCACACTATTTTATCTTCACAAATTTCTTAGGAGGAGGACTTACTATTACTCTAATCTCTTCTTAAGAGTGGCCCAGAGAGAAGACACACATCTCTCCACAGATTTTTTATTTTAACTTAAAAAAATTGGGCAATATTTGTGACATGCTCAAAAGTTCAGAGAAAAAGTCACTGTGAAGTATTCCGCATAAGACAATGTCATCGGTCCTATGGACACCCCTGTGTGATCCTCTTAGACTTCAATCCTTCCTCCTCTGACAAAAAAAAATAATTTCCTGGGGGCATTTCATGTTTTAAATTTACATAATCTTTATTATATATGTATGTATCCTCAGTATGTTTATTTTTCATAATTTTAAATATTGCAGAAATATTTAACAAACACCAAAGAATAACAATGGAGCTAATAAATATTCCATGTTCCCACCAGCAATCCAGCTTAAAAATTATCAACTTTTTGAAAGCTGTTAAAAGCTTCTTTTTTTTTTTTTAAAGAGAGAGTGAGAGAGAGCGCGGGGGGGGGGGGGGGGGGGAGAGAATTTTTTAATATTTATTTTTTAGTTTTCAGCGGACACAACATCTCCAGCACCACATACAAAGATGTTGTGTTAAAAGCTTCTTGACAATAGGCTGTAACTCACTTGCCCTCAGGGCACAGTCCTTACCTCATTTATCCATTCTCTTACTAAGGAACATTTATGCTGCCTTCCTTTTCCTCCTGCTGTGACAAATATATATATTTGGCAGTTGTCCCTGATTCCTGGCACACAACTCTTAAAAGCTCTGGAATCTCAGGAGTGATAAGTGTTTTGGTATGCTAATGAAATTAATGAGATTTGTGACCTGGGAATGCTAGATAGCTTTGGGATGGGGGGACTGGTTGCCAGAGAAACCAACCCTGTAACTATGGAGTTGGGACTTTCAGTCACAACCCTGACCTCTGGGAGGACAGAGGAGGGTATTTCAGACAATTCCCAATGGCCAACACTTTAATCAATCTGCCTAAGTAATGGGACTGCCATTAAACCCCCCTGAACCATGGGATTCAGAGCACTTCCAGGCTGGTGAACACAGTGAGAAGAGGGCATGGAAACTCTGTCCCAGTCTCTCCTTGCCCTCACTCCTTGCCCTATGCATCTGTACTATTTGGCTGTTCCAGAGCTGGGTCTTTTAAAATATACTTGTAATACCAAGTAATTCAAGTGCCTTCTTGAGTTCTAAGAGCTATTCTGGAAAACTATTATTAAACATGGTTGGAGATATGGGAACTTTGAACCACAGCCAAATCAGACAGAAGTGTGGATAATCTGGGGAACCCAATACTTATGGCTAAGTAAGGATGGTCTTCTGAACAGAGCCCTTAAGCATGGGAGTCTGATGCTAACTCCAGGTGTCAGAATTGAAGGATGCCCAGTTGGTGTCTGAGAGAGCTGGAGAGTTGTTGTGAAAGAAACCACAAAGGTGGAGTCAGAAGTGAGTAAAAACAGACCACAGCTGCTTTACTAACAATGCCATTCACAAACACTGTGCTACAGACTTCCTTGTGGAAAGTGTTAAGGATTTCTCTGTCGAGAGCCACAACCAAGTCAAGATGGTGCCTGGCATTTTGCCAGAAGGAGTGGTTGGGAGGTGACGCCAGCGAGCCATTGGGATGATGGTGATTAAGTTAAGCTGTGTATAATTATTGGGATGGTGACTAATTGCTGTAACTGGATGATGCTGGATTGGGGCAAGCTGTGTATTCAGTTGTGTATGAGGACCTCTGCTGTCCGGCAGTGGGGCAGCTCCTGCTGCCTCGGGTGCCCGCTACTTTTGAGTTCTCTTGGAGTTCCTGTTGAGTTCTTGCGGAGTTTCTTGCGGAGTTTCCGTGGAGTTCTGGAGAGTTCCCGTGGGGTTCGGGCAATAAAGCAGTTCCTGTTTGAACCTACAAGTGGCTCATGAGCTCCCGGTTATTTTATGCCCAGCCAGACTTCGGCATTTCTCCAGGGCATATTCTTAAGATGGGGAACAACTGGATTAAAGGCATGTGCTAGGCTCTTCCAAGTCATTTCCTGAAGTTACTGGAAGTTTTTATTCCATTAACGGTTTTCATTCCATCATGTAAGTTTGCCTTACATGCTAACTGTACTCAAAACTGCCAGGTTTTTTTTTTTTGTTTTTTTTTTTAAAGATACTTTTGCCAATCTAACAGGTAAAGAATTATTTCATATTTTACTTGTAATGTTTATTGACCACCACAAATCCTGGCCAGGCCCTATGCTCAACTATGTCCCCCTTTGTAATTTTCTCCAAGAAACTGAGTCTCAAGGATCCAACAGACCTACTGCCAGGCACTTGAAACATAGCCACACTCTTGAGAAGTGCCACAGGAACTGGATGCATTGGAAGGGGATTAAATATGGGCAGCGGAAAGATGTAACCGACTTAGGATAAATGCTCACAATTACTGATGGTCTTCTCTGTATTCTTTTTGCCAACTTGCTAAGGACTGAAAGTGTGTTTTGCAGAGCTGGGTGTCTGGAGAGGTACTGAAATGGAGGCCACACAGAGGCTGCAAAGAGGTGGCTGGAGCTAAGAGCAGCTAACTTGGTACAGTTAAATGAAGGGCGGTGGGGCTGCTCCAACACAGATGTGAAGTCAAGCCTTGCAGCTGGTACAGGATTTTCTTCAAATGACACCTTTTCTGTGTTCCCAAAGCCTCTGCCTGCCCTTCACTAGTTGCCCACGTGTCTGCAGTAAAACTGTATGGCCAGACTTTCTGACCGGAGGGTGTGGCCTTCTCTCTGATAGAATTACTGAAATAAGCAGAGTGTAAGAAATGCCGTCCAAATGGAAGAACAACATTCACAGAAGGAGAGGGGACAAGAATGGCCTTAACTACACAGAGGTGTGACTCTGGGAAAAGGATTAATGTCCGATGTTTTACTAAGGCACTGTGTTTCTTGACAAACCCTCTTTTCTCTGGTGTCTTCTGTCAGGTTCCCTAAAGGAAGGGACTGAGATGGGGATTCCTGTGCATTAAGTGGCTTCTTGGGGTTGTTCCTGTATGTGTTCAGGGAAGCAGGATGGGGTGGGGAATAAAGGAGGGAAGAATATGTGACAGTGGGGACCAGCTAGTTCAGCTTGATGTCATGGAGAGCTGTGGGGGGTGCACTGCCTCAGTCCCACCTAGTCAAGGGGCAGCCTCTTGTGCTCCCTGGGTTTAGTCACTGGCTGTTTGACAGGAACAGGGGTGGGGTGGGGTTGGGTGGATAGGAAGAGAGACCAGGTGGCAGCTGAGTCTTAGCAGCCAACAGGCACGGCAGCTGGGGATGGGTACCCACAGGTACACTGCCCTTGAGTTCTAATACTCATCTCTGTGTTTCCTTCCTAGGCCTTTGTCTTCCCACCTCCAACTGTTGAGAGCTCCAGGGCTGTGCTACTGTTTCTCTCCATTCTACAGGGATTTCCTAGGGATCTGCTCCAGTCTCGTCTCTGAATCCAATGTCCATCCATCTAATAAAAATGGATGACTTAGTTCCACACTCGCATCTTCAATTCCTTTACTCCATTCCCCTCTGATGTCTACCCGGATGTCTAACGGACACCTCAAACTTTTCACAGGTATTCCTGTTTGTTTCTTGGGGTGCATTTTTTTCTCATGGCCACCCTTTCTCCATCCACATCAACAACCCCATCCTTGCTCAGAGTCCTAGGCAGCTCTTCCTCACTACAAAGCAGACTTCCTTTCTGGGACACGTGGCCCATCAGCTGCAACGGGCCTGTCAAGGACAGAGACATGGCACTGCCCCCAGACTGGGGCAAGCCTTCGCACAGTGCTAGTGCTCCCTGTGTGGTGGTCATCACTAAGAGATGAAAACTCAACCACTGCATAAGAAATTACTCTTAGATTGATCTTTACCACCCAACTCTTGTCTTAACAATGGCTAAAACCCGCAGTTCCCACAAGCTTTTAAAATATAAGCTTAACATTAAAACAAAAAGTAAAAAATAAAAAAATAAATTCCTTGCCTAATTACAAACTGTGAGATACTCAAAAAGATTTGTGAATGTTTTTGAAGACATGGACTACTATATGAATTTTAGTTTTTGCTATTATTGTCAAAGGGTAAATTACTTTTTAAAACTTCCCAATAAACTTTAAATTTTAGAATTGTTTTAGATTTACAGAAAAATTGTGAAAACACTACAAAGGTCCCATATGCTGGCATCTAGCTTCCTCTATTATTAATATTTTACATTAGTAAAATTAGGATGGTGTATTTGTCACAATTAATGAACTATATGAATATATAATTATTGACTAATGTCCACCCGATTTCAGACTTCCATAGTTCTTGCCATTGTCATTTCTCTGTCACAGGATCTCAGGATACCAGATGATATTAGCCATCATGTCTCTTTAGGTGCCTCTGTTTCTCAGTCTTTCCATAATTTTGGAGACCTATTATGAAGTGGACTCAGGAAATATTATGTACAATGTCCCTCAACTAGGATTTCTCTGATATTTTCCTCCCAGTTGATGGGTGGGGACGATGGGTTTTGAAGAGACTGCAGAAGTCAAGTGCCACTGCCATCACACCTTGTCAGTGGCACACACTCTCCACACAACTCATTACACTGATACTGTATGAGTCAGCTTTGTGTTATTACAATGAAATATCGACACAGGCTACTACT
This sequence comes from Callospermophilus lateralis, assembly GCF_048772815.1. NCBI lineage: Eukaryota > Metazoa > Chordata > Mammalia > Rodentia > Sciuridae > Callospermophilus > Callospermophilus lateralis. Next base: position 9,875,076 of record NC_135310.1, read on the forward strand.
GTTTCATTTAGTTCACAGCTTTGCAGCTTCGAAATCCAAGATCAGAGGCAATGAGAGAGGCTTGGCCTCTGGTGAGGACAGCAGATAGTGACAGATCATAGTGGGACCAGGTATAGGAGCAAATGGTTCAATCTTGAACCACCAGCAGAGGAAAGAGAAACAGTGTGCCCCAATCCCCTTCAAGGGACTCTATCTAAGGAACTCTATCTAGGTTTCCTCCTTAAAGGTCAACAGCACCTTCCAATGTTGCTGCCACCTGGGGAACAAGTCTTTATGTGGACTTGAGAGGGAAACTCAACATCCAAATCATAGCAAATACTAGCTTTGACCACCTGGATGAGGTAGTGTTTGTTGGGCTTCGTCACTGTAAAATTACTACCCTTCCTTTCCACGTGGAACTCTTTGGAAGGCAGTGGTGACACACAGCCTCCACTCAAGGAGATATGAATTATGCTTCGCCTCCTTGAGGGTGGGGGATATGTGTGTATGTGTGTGCATATGCGTGTATGTGTGTATGCTTTTCTGCACAGATCTACATATTCTCTCCCATTTATTTTATTAGTATAGAGTTATAAACTGTTTGATGGTTTGATTTGGATTATAATCCAATACAACTTCACCAATTTTGTTGCTGAAATTGTTCTAGCTTTGACTACTGGAGTTCTTTTTGTGAACTATATCCCTTTGACATACTCCTCCTCATCACTGTGTGTAAGGTTTTTTTTGTTTTTTTTTTTTTTTAATGCACTATCTTATTTTCTCCCACTGCAAGATACTCCTCATCATCATGCTTATTTTCTGCTCCAGACCTCAAATTAGACATTTCTCCATGGACCTCTGGTTCCATTTACTGGGAAATGGTATTAGAAACCAAGGTCTGGACACTAGTTGTACTCACTGATACTGGCGAGCATGAGCACAAGCAGGTTTTGGCACAAAATGTTAACATATTATAATATGAGCCTGGGCCATCTTGTTACACTAGAAGGAAGGCAGGTATCAAAAGTCCTTTAGAACAAATTTGAAGAGGCTCTAAGAATGGAACAATTTGAGAGGATGGAGCTGTAGCTCAGTGGAAGAGCGCTTGCCCTGCATGTAAATAAAATAAAGCACCACCAACAACTAAAAAGTATTTAAAAAAAAGGGGCTGGGGATGTGGCTCAAGCGGTAGCGCGCTTGCCTGGCATGCGTGCGGCCCGGGTTCGATCCTCAGCACCACATACAAACAAAGATATTGTGTCTGCCGAAAACTAAAAATAAATAAATAAATAAATATTTTTTTTAAAAAAGTATTAAAAAAAAAAAAAAGAATGGGGGACTGGGGTTGTGGCTCAGCAGTAAAGCGCTAGCCTAGCACGTGCGAGGCCCTGGGTTTGATCCTCAGCACCACATAAAAATAAATAAAAATAAATAAGTGAAATAAATATATTAAAAAAAAGAATGGAACAATTTGAGCATTCAAAAAGAACTCATGCAAGGCACTGAAAAAAGTATGCTAAAATTCAGAGTCCAGGATGATCCTAAAAAAAAATAAGACAAGCACTCTTAACCTTTGAAGAATGTTATAAAACAAACTTATTACTCTGAAAACTGATAAGGGAAAAAACCCAAATGCACATTTACCTGCCTTTTCTCGTAAACAGTACCCCTTATAACAAATTAATCCTGAGTAAGGCAAAATTTTTCTTTGTATAAATAATCCAGTTATAAAGAAGAAACGATATAATTAGGATGTCACCATTTTGCAACTACTAATGATATAATGGCTCTTGGCAATGATCGTCAATGGCTGCTGCAATCATTATGTAGAAAGTCAACAGAAATATAGTATGAATGGATTAAACAGACAAGTCCTTTACATATTTAGAATAGCTAAAATCTGCTTTTCACGAAGATTAGCACTTCTATGTTGATCATATACTCCTACAACATAAACAAAGGAAATATGGTACCTGGTCCCCTCGTGTAAATTTCATAAATACTAAGTCAGGTCCCCCAGTGCCTCTCCCAACTCCAAAAAAAAAAAAAAGGTTAATTGTTTTGGACTTTATCCCATTGGTAATGAAAAGCCACTTAAGACTGCTATTCTTTTAAAAAATATATACACTTTAGGTAGACAGCAGATGATTATTATACATAACACAAAGAGTATTAAGAGCATTCCTTTTGTGACTATTAGAGAAAAAGGAGAGGGGAGAGTAGTGCAGGTGGAAATGATTAAAGTATGCTTTCACATGATGAGTAGGCCACAATGAAACCCATTATTATGTATAATTTAAATGCACTAATAAAAATTACAATCAAAAGAGCATTCCTTTTAAGGCTTAGAGTTATATTTTAGTAGTCACTGAGTCATAAAATTTATTAGGGCCAATTAGTGCATATCAAAAAAGGATGGAAGAACATACCAGAATCACAAAAATATAATAGCTTTGCCTTTAAAAACTTTAAATAATATATTTTTTAGTGTAGATAGACACAATACCTTTATTTTATTTATTTATCTTTATGTGGTGCTGAGGATCGAGCCCAGGGTCTCAGTGGTAAGCAAGCGCTGTACCACTGAGCTATAACCTCAGTTCTTAAAAACTTTTTATTGGAATACAATACATAAAGTTTAGTTGATGTCTAGTCATGTCTTTAGAAATTAAAAATAATATTAAAGGAGGATGTGAGTTTTCTAAAAAAACAAACAAAACTCACAAGTAGTAACTCTGGCTTCCATATAAAACTATGTGAATCTTAAAAGACATAATTCACATACATACCCACAAAAAGCTCAGAACCCAAGTGTCACAAATACAATTTCAATTTAAAAACTATATTCCTCTTACTCATATTATTTCTTCCCAACTTTAAAAAAACTAATCAACCTAATATTATGAAATGATTCCATTGCAGACCTTGGAATTGTTTTCTCAGTAATATAGTCCTAGTTGGTGAGGTAGGTGAAGAGTGTGTTTAAAAAGGACTCACTGCTCGGGGCTGGGGATGTGGGCTCAAGCGGAAGCCCGCTCGCCTGGCATGCGTGCGGCCCGGGTTCGATCCTCAGCACCACATACAAAAAAAAAAAAAAAAACAAACAAAGATGTTGTGTCCGCCGATAACTGAAAAAATAAATAAATGGGTATTGAGGTTCTCTCTCTCTCTCTCTCTCTCTCTCCCTCTCCCTCTCCCTCTCTCCCTCTCTCTTTAAAAAAAAAAAAGGACTCACTGCTTGATCTTAAAAAGGAAAAGGCAAAGAAAGAGAAAAGCATCACGTGCACTATGTTTACAGTGGTAAGGGCATTTCTGTCCTTGTGCTCTTCCTTTTTCTCACCTGTAAAGCTACTTCAGGTGGGCGGGCTGCTGGGATACAGTGCCCATCTCCCCACCTGTCTCCTCTTCAACTCAACTCTCATTTCTAGCTTTTACACTGCCCACTGGGGTCTGAGAGGTGTGTGGTTGTTGGGGTCAGAGAATGAGAAGATCATATCTTCACTTAGTAGTCAAACAAACGTCCGACTATAGTGTCTACGATCCATGTGAGGCCCACCCTCTGTTCAACCACGCCTGGACCAAAAAAGGGGTTTCCAGAATAGAAAGTGAGTCCCTGAAAACAAAGCAAACTCGAAACTTAAGTGCAAATAAAGACGTAAATAAGGCAAGCACGTTAGAGTCTTAACCCAATCAGCGCTTTAATCTGGATAAAGATTAACTGGGTGGTAACTGAAGGCAGGTAGGGTATGGCTGGAGGAGATGGGTCCCTGGGGGCATGTCTTTGGGGTTTATATTTTGTACTTGTTGAACAGAATTCCCCTGCCCTCGCCCGCTTCTTGGTGTGATAATATTGAGCCTGAGGAATGGAACTGGTTGTCTATGAACTGAGACTCTGAAACCACAAGCCCCCAAATAAACTTTTCTCTAAAATTGTTCTTATCAGGTCTTTTGGTCCCAGTGGCAAAAAAGCTAAAACACCCTATAAATAATTAGCAAAGGCCATTATTTCCAAAAGTCATTTTTTTTATTAGCAAACAAACTTTTCCCCCTTCATTGAGATTTGATTCTAATTTGTAACAGAGATCCCAACTCCAATAAAAAATCTTCCCACTGACCCACAAACACCTACATAGACTTGACTTAAGCCAACAAATCTGTTCTAAGACTACAAATCTGCAGCCAGTACATTATATAAGAACTAAAAGTGCTCTTGACCTTAACAATACTATGGCCTCAAAGTTAAACAAAAATCTGACTTTAACCATCTACCTATTGCTATGCTTGCTAAAGGAAAATTCAAGTATTAAGTTCCTTATTTTTATTAAAATTTCATATTTTAAATATTGTAATAGACTTATCTTAAAATGTTTACATTTAGTCTACTATGTTAATTTCCAGGTTGTTCTTGTTCATTTCTCAGGGAAGTTAAGACAGATGGATTCTCAACATCTTGCCCTTTAAAATCTCTACAACTTGGCTGACCACATGTAGCAATAGGTCACTCTAACACACTATAGTCATTTTGGTCTGCATTTGTTTGACTACCAAGTGAAGATAGGATCTTCTCATTCTCTGACTCCAACTATCAACCCAGACAACCACACACCTCTCAGACCCCAGCGGGCAGAGTAAAGCTAGAACTGAGAGATGGTGTTAGGCTAATAACAAGACCTGGGTTCCAATCTGGCTTCTATTAGAGGATGGCTTTGTTTGATGTGAAAAGTAATGTTCAGCTAGACAATTTCTAAGAAACTTACAGCTCAAATATTTTGATTTATAGGATTCTATTCAAATACTAAACAAATAAACATGCTCATTCTTAAGTCCAATATCCTGCCAAATCTAAAGATTTGCTACCCAAGAAGAAAATCTAGCAGCTGGATTATGACATAAAACACCTGGAAGGGGGTGAGGAGTGATAGAGATGGGGATAGCTCAGTGAATAATGGAGGATTTCAATTCAAAGTTTGAAGCCAAATATACTAGTTTCTTCTGAAGCAATCTTTTAAAAAATGATGACAAATAATATAAGTTCTTTAAGAGCTACATGTAAATTGAGTTTCTATGCATCACAGCACATTTCCTTGTGGTGGTTAATTTTGTGTCAACCTGACTGGGCCCCTCTGGGTTTCAGAGGCAACACAATCCTCATTTAGACATGCTACTCCAGCCCATTTACTGAATGACAAAAAGAGCTGCAAGCTGGAGAGGGCCCCAGAACAAGAGAGAGCTCTGCACAGGCTGCTCTGCCACTTAGCCACATGATCCAGCAGACGCAGTGGTGCTTCGAGTGGCAATGGCAGATGTGAATGCTGTTGGGACCTTTGGCAGGCCTCTATAGGTGAGCCATGGTGCATCCCCTCAGGATTTTGAAGCAAAGCCCTTGCTATCCTCCTCAGATAACTACTCTCCTTTGACAAACAGGTTATGGCCTGCTACAGGGCCTTAGAAGACAATGAATGCTTGACCACAGGCCACCAAGCTTCCTTGTGACCAGAGGTGCTGGTTATGACTTGGGTGTTAACTGATTCACCACTCCACAAAGTTGACTATGTACAGCAGCATCCATGTCAAATGCAAGTGACTGGGCCCAGAGAAGTGGCCCAGATGCCCATGGTCCCCACTCCTGTGACACTGCCTTCTTTCTTCCAGTCTGCACTTATGGCCTCATGGGAAGCTCCCTATGATCAACTGACAAAAAAAAAAAGAGAAGACCGGGGCTTGGTTTACCAAGGTTTTGCACAACACGCAGGCCACAGCATCTGGAACATCCCTGAAGGACAATAGTTAGGAAAATCCTCTCAGTGGACACAACTTCAAGTAGGACACCTAATGACTCACTTTGGATGGCAAGACGAATGATTCCTACCTATTCATGGGCAGTGGCTAATGTTTGGCTGAATGGTCAGGGAAATGCAAGGAACATGATTTTTAAAATTGTTAACAAGGAAATCTGGGAAAGGTAGGTTGATAGACCTCTCTGAATGAGCAAACAATGGTGAATATATTGAAGTCAAGTGAATGCTCATCAAAGGATAACCTCTGCAGAGGAAGATTTTAATAATCACATGGACAGATGATCCACTGCGAGGATAGCAGTCAGCCTCCTTCCCCAGCTGCCCCTGTCATTGCTCAATGGGCTCATGAACAATGTGGCCATGGCAGCATGGATGAAAGTTACACATGAGCTCGGCAACATGGATTTCCACTCACCAAGACTGACCAGATGAGTAGCTCCTGACCACCACAGCCCTTTCTGCCCTAGACAAAGTCAAAACACACTCACCAAGCACTTACTAAATCCCTGGCCTAACACTAGACAAGCTTCTCACAGTGAACACTTCAAACCTGTCCCAGGTTTGGTTATAAACTATCACCTGATAATCAGGCAAGGCTATGGAAATTTCTACTAACTCTTGGCAGCAAAGTCAGGATCTTTTAACACCACTGGAGATCTTGCTAGGAAGAAACCTAAGTGAAGGATAAGCTGTATTGCAGTAGACACTCTGGTCAATATCTGGGAATGTAATGAATTAACCATGGGAAAACTTTCAGCAAATTGCAGAAGGCCTGGGCAGGAGGTTAACACTTCTGTATGGACACTAGGGTAGTGGGATGGAGAAGAGCTTTAATTTTCCACTCCATAATGTAGATGTTGCCATTCTTATTTTAAGAAATAGAAAACTGAGGCTGAAGGGTCAAGTATTTATTCAACATCACAGAGTCACTCATGGTAGAACCACTAATCAAACTAAGACCTAACTCCAAAGTTTAAATTCTCCAAAAACATGAGTGAACTCTAGTGAAAAGAAACTTTCAGCTATAAAGGTAAACTAGATGACCAACTCCTAGATAGTGAGGTGATTAAGGCAAAAGGAAAAGCCCTGAACAAATGGATCCCCAAAGTGAAATAACTGCTAAGGGTAATTAGAATCTCCTAAGGGGATTCTCTGATTATGGAGAAAAAAGAGCCACCAAGAAATGTAAATAGAGAAGCCTGCACCTTGGGGAGGAGAAAGAAGGACAGGAAGCCAAATAGGGTATGAACAAGGCGTCACCCCTGCCTTCAGAGAACAGCTCCGGAGCTAGTGGAAGAGCCTGGGCTACTAGAGTTGGTTTAGCTCAGGAAGGGTATTGCAACCACAGGGAAGATTTTTTTCTCTTCTTCTTCTTCTTTTTTTTTAAAGTTGTACATGGACATAGTACCTTTACTTTATTTATTTATTTTTATGTGATACTGAAAATCAAACCCAGGTCCTCACACATGCAAGGCAAGTGCTTTATCAATGAGCTACAAGAAGATTTTTAATGACTTAAAATTCTAGTTAATTGGACTGAGGATGTAGCTCAGTGGTAGAGCACAGGTTCAGCATGCATAAGGCCCTGGGTTCATATCCCAGTATCATTTTTTTTTTAAAAAAAGTCCTATTTGACCTTTAGCAGTCACTGGAAATTCATTCTCAAAATAATGGCAATACTCACATTTTGCTGACATGATAGCAATTTGAGAACAATGTCATAAATTATATATAAACTTGTTTTAGCAAAACAAAAACAAAAATAAACAAACAAACAAAAAACAAAACCACAAACTACTGATTTGTTTACTGTAAGATTTGGTGTTAGTAGTTGTTCTCCCTAAGCCAGGATTCTGGAAGGGGTAATTTGCTTTCTAATGATTTGATATTCATCATTCGTTTTTTTGATGCAGCTACAAATATCATCCAAAGACCTTACAAAATCAATTTCCATTTCAAAATGTATACTATATTTTTAAACATAAGTTTTGAAAGAAAGCTAATAATTTTATTTGTCCTTGCTAACAACCATATCTTTAAAAACCTGAAATACAACCAAATATACAAAGGTTTTAAGTTATTGAGGATATTTGAGGATACTTCTAAAATGCTGAAGTCTCACTTTTTAATTGGAAAGTGAGTGAAAGTTCAGTTCATTTTAATACTATGATTTTCTGTACCGAATTATATACCATCTTCTTTTCTGTTTCCTCATAACTGTAAAAGAGTAACCACAGTCAACACTATCTGCCAAGTGAATAAACCAATCTGTGACTCCATCCATGTCCTAACTTTTCCATTTCAACTTAATTCAAATAATGTCTGATGAGAAACACAGCTGGGCTGTAAAAAAAATTAGCCTTGGGGTAGGAAGTGAAACTCCTAAAAGCCACAGTAGAGTCACCACTTGGGAATCCAGGTGAAGGTCACTGAGATAACAGGGAGGGCGTGGGTGAGGGGAGAGGCAGAGGCAGGGAATGCTGGGATACCAGGGCAGGAAAGCTCCCTAGGGGACACATGCACACCCACTCACCCTCTCAGCTAGGCTTTGGGTGTTTTTTAACTTCCGAAGCACAAAACAACTCAAAAGAATTTTACTTACTTTTACTTACTTTGTCCTCATACTATCCATGGGAACCTCCCTAACTTTTGTATAAATCAGACAGTATTTTGCATATAAGAAAACACAGGGGCTGGGAATGTGGCTCAAGTGGTAGCGCGCTCGCCTGGCATGTGCGAGGCACTGGGTTCGATCCTCAACACTACATAAAAATAAAAATAAAATAACGATATTGTGTCCATCTAAAACTAAAAAATAAATATTTTTTTAAAAAAAGAAAACAATTTTTATCTAAGATCTTTCTATTACTTATTTGCACTAAGATTCAGCTCCTAAAGATCAATCCAGAACACCGCAACACCTTTGACTAATTTCAGTCACACTGAGGTACAGACTGAGACACCTTATAAAACCTGAGGGTCACTCCAAATTATAAAGGCACATCTACATTTTAAAAATGAGGAACAAAAGAAGAAAGCGAGGAGGTGTGTCTTTGCCCACAGTGCAGAGTCAAGTGCAGCACAGGACCTGCTGGGAAGGGCAATCTGGGTCATCAAGAGCTAAGCCCATGTGCCAGTGCTAGGAAGGACTCCTTGTGAGGATGGCTGAAGGCCTTAGCCATGGCAACTCCATTTTAAAGCTCCAGTTTGAAACCTATAGTCTCACCAGGCACACCTAGGGAGCCCTCCAGTATGGCCCTCAGGCACAAACAGGTCGTGTTTCCCCACCCTGACAAACTGAGAGTGAAGCCTCTGGCATGCTGCCCTCACCCTGATAAGAGTGAGAAGCCAGAAAGTCAGGGTGGGGACCACCAGACCAGATGCATTAACCTCAGGACAATGACATCACTGAGAAACCTGGTAGCAGCTGATACCAATTGAAGGGACGTTTAAAAGCCCCAAAATTTAGTACAAATGATGGAGCAAATGAACAGACATTCAGCCAGCCAACACTGATGCACACAAGCCTGAAAGACTGGTGAGGACCTAGGCTGACATCCCACTCTTCTCATCTGCCTGATCCTCTGCATTGTTCTCATGGTTCTCAAACTCTACAGCAGCCTCTTGACTCTGGTGAGAAAAGGACTTCTCCCTATGACTGCCTCCTCAGCCAGCCGTCAGCTCTCAAGAGAAGCCTGCCTTGGTTCCTGACCTGATCACCATGGTCTGACTGAGTGTCCATCTGCTGGATTTAAAGCTTAAGCCTTGAGACTTTTGATTTGGCACATAAGCTTAGCATGCAGAGGGAATGTCTGTCATGAGCCTGTCGTGATTAGGTATGTTTGCAGGGCTTAGAATTAATCTAGAACTGTTTGCTGTGAATTGATTATGTCTATTGCAGTGCCTAGCATTTTCTTGATTCTCATTTCTTGATTAAGAACCTATAGAGTGAAAATGTATTGAGTGATTTGAGTGAATAAAGCATTAAAAAAGGCAGAAGCATGTGGACATTCTTCATTTCTCCCCCTCGACTGCAAAAGTCGCACCTTTTGTCCATCAAAACACTCCTTCATGCCACCTGCGTCCTCTGAGGAGCTTCCAGAGGAAGAGGCTTGTCCATCTTTTGTCACTAATTGATAACATTTACTTTTTATTGCTAGGGTTATTTTGACTCAACATTCGATTTATAAAAAACAAGCAGGGGATACATATACATTCACTATGTTTTATGCAACTCTTGTTAGATGCCACAAAAAAAAAAACTGTTTCATAAAAGAAAGTCAAATTGGAACTACCTGCAGGTTTTATCTTCTCAATCCAGAGGCCTTATTTTCTGTGGACTTCAATACACAGCCCACACTACCACGTGGTCCTCAGTGGTTCTATGTAAAGGACAGAAATGTCACCATTCCTTAAAGCTATACAATAGGTTGTAAATAGATACATGGAAAATATACACAAATTAAGAGGGGGAAGCCCAGCTGTGTTTCTCATCAAATTCAATTATGATTCTTTCACACTATGAAAGGTTAGAAAATTAACTTCTGCATTTCCAACCAATGCAACTGTTTACAAAAAGTACTGGGTTGTCTGGGCCACAGCACAGAATCAAATAACACTGGACTACAGTTAACATGTAAAAGAGACACTGGGAATGCCTGAGGTGTTTCTTACATTTATTGAGCATTTACAATGTGCCAGACACTAGGCTGGAGCCAAAAAGAGAGGTAAATGTAGCACTCAGCTCACACACTCAAGGAGTGCTCAGGATAGGGTGAGACAGGCAGGTAAATACAATCACACAACAATGAGCTCAGTGTAGGTTTGAAATGTATGCAAAGTGCTCTGAGTACAAGGTGGAGTGTCAGGAGCTTTCTCATTCCTCCACCCCCCAAAAAAAAAAGCATTTCCAGAAGAAGTCTCTAAACACCAGAGCAAGGGGGACTTCAGCACTACCTGCTAAAACCCCCATTATCCACATTAAATAGGCCAGTGAACGCCCTTCTACCCAGCACTTCCCTTTTAGAGCGAAAACTAGTGTAAGCTAACTAACAGTTATAAAGAGAAAATTAGGATTATGTGTTCCCTGTTAACAGTTAAGATTTCCCTCAAAATAGTTCTCAATGCTTAATCTTCTGTGTATATGTGCTATTATACTAAAACTGAGCACTGGCTCTCAGCCATTAACTTGAATTACCTAAGAATACACCTTGAATTATTTTGTATTGTAAATTCCATGTTGGCCACTCTGTATTTTCATTTAGTGACATCTCTATTTACTAAACTTAATTTTATCCCATTTTGCCAAAGGATTCATTATTCTACACACATCTGAAGCCTGCTGTCAGATATAAACACAACATTCTTTTTGAAAGGAATTATTAAAAGCAGCTTGGTTAAAAAAAAAAAAATCAGTTACCAGTAAACTGTACACAGAAGTCAATTCTATTTCATTGTGAGTAGTGTCAAAAATAGGAGACACTACTTACCAGCCAGGCAAACTCTGGTGAGTTTCATAACCTTCCCAAGCCTTAGTTTCCTTTTTCGTAAATAGGTATTCGGGAGGCTGAGGCAGGAGGATTGCAAGTTCAAGACCAGCCTCAGCAACTTAGAAGCCCTAAGCAACCTGGTAATACCCTGTATCAAAGTAAAAAATAAAAAATAAAAAAAAATTGCTGGAAGTGTAGCTCAGTGGTTAAGCAGCCCCAAGGTCAAACCAAAGTACCAAAAAAAAAAAAGTTCTTGTTAAAGATCACTGGATTCCCCTTCATTCCAGACTTCCATTCCCCAGCTTCTTCACACATATCATCTCAATCTGCACACAAAAGTAAACATAATTACCCTAGGATAATTATGACCATCCCCCTTTAAAAATGAGAAACAGGTTTCATCAACTTGCCCCAAATCTCCTGGCAAGTGGGGACAGAGCCAGGGACGATCCCTGGGCTCTCAAGTGCCTCCTTTCTTTAGGAGATGCAGTAGGAACCACTGGCCATTGCCTGGATAGGACAAACTCCCAGAAGCAACATCCATATCACTGACCACTACATTGTGCCACATGTTCTGTGGATGTTCCTGAGGAATCCTCAACCCAAGACAGTAGCCTGGGCATCCCACCCTGTCCCCCGTTCTGTCTGCAGACACAGGCTCCGCTGTTTGCTTCCTGGCATCCTGTCTGCACTCCCACTCCCACTCCCTTCCCACCTGCTTTACCAGTCCCCAAATTCCACCTCAAAGGATGTGTCCCCAAGCACTGATCCCCTGCTAAGTTGCTCTCATTCTCTCTACCCCTTGAGGAATGGGCTTCATGTCATTGCCCTCAGCTGTTGTCTGCTAGGCAGATTCCCAAATGCCTTAAGACCTACCTCCTCCAAGCCACAGAAACCAGGGCCTCCCAGAGGAAAGCTATAGGTACCTGGAGGCTGGTTCATATTCTCTGTCACTTCAGGAGTGAGCAGGACCCCACTGCCTGCTCCTTCTCCCTAGAGCCTCCTCCAGCAAACACATGGCCAAAACAAGAATCCCAGGCTCAGCTCATTTGGGGAAAATGAGGCCAATGAGACATCTGGTGTTGTACAGCCCTTCAGAGACTTGCAAGAAATGCAGATTCTCAGGCTACTGCAGGCTGTCTGAACCACAAGTTCTGGGATAGGGCCTAAAATCTGGTTCTCTATGACTTCCATGTGATTGGTGGAAGACAGTGTGTCTGAAGGCAGCGGAGCAGCTGAATCCTTTTGGTGTAAGACACTCCTACTCCAGGTGCTGAGGACACAAGCCAGGCTTCTAGCAGAACTGCAGGAGGCTCTGGACCAGAAGGGAAACAGACAACAAACCAAAGAAGGGAGGCTGGCCCAGAGGCACAAACCTGCAGTCCCAATTAATCAGAAGGCTGAGGCACGAGGATTGGAAGTTTGGGGACAACCTTAACAATTCAGTAAGATCCTGTCTCAAAATAAAAAGACTGGGGCTGTAGCTTGGCGGTAGAGCATTTGCCTAGCATGTGAGGCTCTGGGTTCAATTCCCAAACTGCAAAAAACCAAAAAACTGAAACAACATAGGAAGAAAGCCACAGGGTGAGGTCCTCTGTCCACATTTGTACATAATCATTTCCTTAGTGCAAACAAGGAAGGCAAGATTCCCTCTGTAAATTGTTTAAGAATGAAGGACTCAGCTGGGCACGGTGGCACTCGTCTATAGTCCCAGCCAGAGGATCTCTTCAGACCAGCTTGGGCAACATAGTGAGACTGTTTCAAAAAGGAGGAAAAATAATTGGAAGGACATTCGTACAGTTAAACTCTCTTACAATGAGGAAGTTGAATGCTGATGCCACCCTTTGCACCCTGGGGAACACAAACCCATAGTTCTGGTGGACAGCACAAATGCATTGCTTAACCCTGGCTATTCTGCACATGACAGATACCAGAGACAACCAAGGCCTAGTGAAAAACAGTAGCCTGCCTACCTGTGAAGAAAACGGGATGTGGGGTGGGGGGTGGTACCAGGGTTTGAACCCAGAGGCACTTAACCACTGAGCCGCATCCCCAGCCCTTTTTTTTTTTTTTTTAAAGATAGAGAATTTTTAGTTTTTTGGTGGACACAACATCTTTATTTTTATGTGGTGCTGAGGATTGAACCCAGCGCCCCACGCGTGCTAGGCGAGTGTGTTACCACTTGAGCCATATCCCCAGCACATCCCCAGCCCCTCCCCAGCCCTTTTTTATATTTTATTTAGAGAAAGGGTCTCACTTAGTTCCTTAGGGCCTCACTAGTTTGCTGAAGCTGGCTTTGAACTCATAATCCTCCTGCCTCAGCCTTTCAAGCTGCTGGGATTACAGGTGCGTGCCCTGCACCTGGCCTGTGAAAGAAAACTCACTCTGACAAGTGGAGTAAGGAGAGCTATGATAAATAAGCCAGGTTTGAATCAAGGAGAAGCCCGGATGGAATTCAATCTGAACACTCTTGACCAGGAAATGGAATATTACTGAGCACCATTACCACTTAGGAGGTCACAAAAAGCCCGAGGACTGTTACAGAGTACTTAACAGGGACAGTGTCCATAGGTAAGAGGCCTGACCAGCAATTTCCAAGCAGGATGCAGGTACTTCTAGGGTGTACATAAGACAATCCATAAGTGTGTGGGGAAAAAAAGATGAAACACTTCTCTTCATAGTTATTTTTTTAATGTTATTAATGGTGAATATTATAGACTGATGGTAGGCACCAGTGGGAAAAGTGGAATCCACAGTAATTTACTCCCTGCTTGCACCACACACGTGCTAGGCAGGTGGGCTTCTGAGTGAGGCTCTACCTGAACTCTACTCATCTTACAAAACAGACAAGTGGTTTTAAAAACTCACTGCTGAGAAGCCAGAGTGAAGATAAAACTAATCCTGCAGACACTTCTTGGCAGAAGTGACAGCTTTCCCCTCCCAGAATGGTTTCTTCACCAACCCCTCATGAGGCAAAACAAATATGGCCTAATCAGATCTGACAAGACTTAGGGCAATGGCCCCCAAAATAAAATCATCACGAAAGAAGTCACCAAGTAGACCGAGGATCTACACACACAACTGTGAAGTCAAACCCTACATCTTCAGAAGTTACCACATAACAGAACAAACTGATCTGCTGCCTGGCAAGACACTGAAAAATATGGTTTCACTATCATCTCCTCATGCTTCCACAGTTTCTCCTGTGCCTCTGTTTTCACAATCTACAGTAATAACACAGTAGTATTTATAAATGTGCAATGTACTGGGATGCCATTTATTGGAGATGCTGGTTCAAGAACAGTCTAGATGATGACTGTGTAAAAAACCTTTACATTAACTCAGTAAAAATTTAAAAGACTTATGGATAAATGTCCTTTAACTTGATAAAACTTTATCAAGATGGTAATTTTCAGTAACTGAACCCAACAGTTAATTCCACATTTATTAGTAATCTCCAGCTGGTTAAATATGGTTTGCTGAATGCCAACTCCAAGGCCAGCAGATTTCACAACACCAGCTAGGATGCCAGCAAGCACCCCTCTTGCCTGAACACTGGGATATAAAGAGCTGAGTGAAAATGGACAGCTGGAAGCCACGGTGTGGAGGTTAATCCTCAACTTCTTTCAGAGGTCCTCTCATCAAAAACCATGGGAACCCCAAGGAGCCCCAAGTTGAGCATAACATTCCAAGGCGGGGCTCTGATGCCAGGCAAACCTTCATGAACTCTGGCTGCAGAATAAACTAACTTGTTTGTGGCTTTATGCAAGTCTCATTCACAGAGAGAGGTTTTAAGTGAGAATTTTTTTAAAAGAATATCATGCTCCAAACATTCTTTCTTTATTTATTTATATGTGGTACTGAGGATTGAAACCAGTGCCTCACAAATGCTAGGCAAGCTCTGTACCACTGAGCTACAGCCCCAGCCCATAAGGAATAAATTTTAAAATCAAAACCAATTACCTTCACCAATTATCAAGGTAGACCAATGATATCCTGATCTTCCAAGAGCCGGACTTGAAACCCACTCTCTCCAGGGGGAGCTTTGAGGCCAGTGTTTTCCACAAACCAACTAAAGCGTGGTCCTTGGACTGGCGTCATTGCCAAGCTTGCCATGTACATCAGGATCTACCACAGACCCAGGGAATTAGAACCTGCATGTTAACAAGCATTTCCCAGCACGTTAAGGTTTCTGGGGAAGGGTACTAAAGGAGGACTGGAGTAGAAATTGCTGTCATGAAAAATGCTGAAACTGAGCTCCACCACGGGTGAAAGGCAGTGCTTCCTTCCTCAATCACTGTGTTACCTACTCAGCACCTGCAAAAGATGCCTGGGGTGAAAATTGTCAGGGGCTCACGGGGTGAGAGTCTCTGGTCATTTATTGGCTTGGCTAGCAACAAACCTTCTTGTCTTTTATCTTTCTCCTATTAGTTCATAAATCCTAAGGCAGAGACTTCCAATCTTTCAGATTCTCAAGAAATTGGGGATTAATCTGTATAGTTGCAAGACTGATGCAGAAGAAAACATCTCCTTTCTAACTGAACACCAATTCCTATGAAAAGATGTACCTGGCAATAGTACACACATAAGATGCAAGCACACACACACATACATACAAATCTAGGTTCTTCTGTACTAGAGAAAATGTCTGACAACTGAAAGATTAAAGTAACCCAAGCCTTAGTCTAAGACTGGTTTGCCACTTAGGGAGTGGCAAAGTCCATGACATATCATTACCAAAATGAAGCAAATAACTAGTTCAAAGAAAGGTCATGTAATTTTGTCAAGGCATTTAAAAAATAAGAAATTTCAATATTAGATGTCTACTAAAGAAAACTGGTTTCACTAAGCCTACATTGGTAGTTCTGTAGGCAGCTGAATACCTGAATATTTTTTAATAAATTTTATATACAGATCCCCAAATTACATTTCATAAATGAAACTTCTTTGATTTTGGGGAAGAAGGAGAGGGGTAGCATTGGCAGATTATAGTAAGTTGCACCTCCTATGACTTTCCCCACCCCCAGTCCCACATGCAGGCCTTTCTAAATTAAGAAGGGTGAAGCAGGCATTTGCAGCAATGCAGATCAGTCTAAGCATAAACATCACTGGCTTCATCACAAAGTGGTGGCCCTCAAAATCCCAGTGGACAAGCCCTCTCTCACTCCCAAGATGAAGGCCTACCCTTACTCCCTTCCTCTCACTATTGAAGAAGGTGAGAGCTGAAGTTTCACTCTAGAGGCCCCACCCAGCGGCTGAGGAGGTGGGGGCAGGGGGTGCACATGAGTCAGCCTACAAAGAGTTTGCTTGCTTTGGACTGGTTTGGAGAATTGGTGAGGTCTCTTCCCACACATGCACTAGATAATCTGTTGACTTTGAACAGCTAATGACTACAGGTTGCAAAGGTATCAGGCACCTGTTAAGCCATCACCCAACTGCAGAAGGTGGCCCAGCACAAACCTGTTACTTTTGTGGTTTTCTGGGACTAGAACTACCTTCAGTTTCCTGAAGAACAGCCTCTGGTTTTCAGCCATTTGCTTTCTAATTTTCATGGTATATGTAAAGCTGGAGGCCATCAATATATTTTATACCTCAAAATAAATCTCATCTTGATGAAGTAGGAGGATAAGATTAATAATCTACTAGAAGTTATATTATAATTTCACCTTGGCTCAGACCACCTATAACACATATCAGTCCTAGGAACAAGCAAACTGATTCTGCAGGATTGAGAGTACAGACTGATACCGCTAATCAATCAACAGTGGGGTATGTTTTGCTGCAATGACAATCTCATTAACATAAAATAGCACAGATTTATTTCCTGACTGTGCTTTGTACCCCTCTGGGAAGACCATCTTCACTCAGGGGCACAGGTTAGCAGGGCCTCTGATACATATAGCATGGTCAATGGCACTGCTGGGAAGAAACAGCACGAAAGATTAGGCAGAGCTTGCTTTTCAAGGTCTCTGAAAACACTCTACTAGACAAAGCCAGTTAACTGAAAACATCTAAAGGCAAAGAAGAAGTGCAATCGCATCTTGTGTCCCTGGATTGAGAACTGGCCAAATCACTCAGGTGACCATGAGTCCCCACCCCAGATCCCAGCAGGCATGAACAGCTGTCAGATGGGCAGACACTAACTAGCTCAACACTAGCCCCCAGACATGTCCTCGCTTACTATGATTACCCTGTTTGTGCAATTCCAAGCTGATCCACCTCTCCTTAATGAGATCACCTCAGACTGCAGTCCAGCTCAGCTCATGACTCAGAAAAAAAGCACATGGGTTTCTTGTGGGAAAGTTAAGAACAGCTGGATCCCTTCCCACCTGTGACTAAGCAAAGCAACCTAAGTTACATTACAACGCATGCTATGTGTCTATAGAAAAGCAGCACGGAGTGAGGACCCCCCTAACGGAAACACTGCTTATCTCTAGAAAATGGGTTTACAAGCAGGTATATATTTTTGTGTATTTAAATTCGGTTTACAAACAAATCTATATTATTTACCTAATTTCATACAAATAATTATATAAAAACTAGAGGAAGCTATATTATATATGGTCCTTTCTGTATATTTTCAGGAGACCAATCTTTTTTTTTAATTTTTAAAATTTTAATATTTAACTTTTTAAATTTTAATATTTAATATTTTTAGTTTTCGGCGGACACAACATCTTTGTTTGTATGTGGTGCTGAGGATTGAACCCGGGCCGCACGCATGCCAGGCGAGCGCGCTACCACTTGAGCCACATCCCCAGCCCCTCAGGAGACCAATCTTATAATAAATTCCTTCTTTATGTGTTACTTTTTCAACTCTGACTTTTTAAAATATTGCACGTGATGTAAAGAAAGCAAAAGATGATTATCAGAATACCTATTTTATTGTTAAAATGGATCTCTGCCTCAAATAAGGTAAACACAGTTAGGAACCTATCTGATTAAACTGCCTACAATTGAGGAAGAAGGTGACAGGAGAAATCAGGTGATGC
Source organism: Callospermophilus lateralis (assembly GCF_048772815.1). Classification (NCBI taxonomy): domain Eukaryota; kingdom Metazoa; phylum Chordata; class Mammalia; order Rodentia; family Sciuridae; genus Callospermophilus; species Callospermophilus lateralis. The sequence continues at coordinate 9,893,334 of NC_135310.1, forward strand.
TTAGAGAGAGCAGAGATCTGAAGATGCAGTCTAAACCCTGGACCAAGACAGGCCCAGTCAGACCAACTCGGGACATTTCAGATAGCTGAGGCAATACATTCTCTGTTTGAGTTAAGTTAAAGTTGGATTTCTGCAACTTTCAACTAAAATAATTTCAATTATTTTAATTGAAATTGCTCAATTGTGTCCATTAAATGTAACAAAGAATTAAGAAAATGCTGAATAAGGGAAAATGCTGTTTCTCTACTGAGCCAAGAAATAAAAAATTTGTTTAAAGGGTACAGTGGCAGTAAAAGAAGGCAGATGGCTTGCCCTGCATCCAATCCCAACATGCCCCCTCCTCTCTGCCTCTGTTCATTTCAATCCTACCCCTTCCACGCAGGCTGCAAGTCACTCTGGAAAGCAGCCAGGCAACACATACCATCCCTGCTCCCAATTCATTCTCCTTCATTCAGGAATCCCATGTGTGCTGCACTGGGACAGAAAAATCACTTGAAAGCCTGTGATTCAGAATGCCTGGTCTAATTTAAAATTTATCTTAAGGAAAAACACTTCACTGCTAAGAGAAAAATACTTTTAAAATATTCTTAGAAATATTTACCAATTTTGCCTTTTGTATACATTAAACTCCCTTAGAGAACCCTCACAAACTAAAGCTGATTATAAACTATTGTAATGACTTTTGGCTTAAGTCACAGTTCCTCATCCTTTTCTGTTGGGGGTGGAGGATCAAGATTTACTTTGTATACCTGAAATTAGTAAAAGGAAACAAAAGAACTGCTAATGACCTTGCTTGAATAAGGGCTGGTGTGTTGTTCTTTTTTCAAATTTAAGTAAGTCACACCACTGCATAATAAAATATTCTTTATAGATTTTATTTGAAATTTCACAAAAAGAAGTAAATTCTAACACTCCATCTCCTACCCAAACACTGCACTATATAAGAAAGTCATCCAAATGGCATTGGAATTGTGAGCATACTGCTATTTTATTTCAAATATTTTCATTTTATTCCTACTTTAGTTTTGTTTTTGGTACCAGGTATTGAACCCAGGGGCAATTATCCACTGAGCCACATTCCCAGCCCTTTTTTATTTTTAATTTTGAGACACAGTCTCACTAAGTTACCTAGGGCCACACTAAGTTACTGAGGCTGGCTATGAACCTACAAACCTCCTCAGGCTCCCAAGATGTTGGGATTATGGGCATGCAGCACAGCACCTGGCTTTATTCCTACTTTAAAATAAAAACAGGATCCATGCAAAATAAAACAATCCTGCTCACTGAAATTCTTTGTTCTTGAGTGTTTAACTGCTAGGAAGCCATTTATCGACTACTTGGTACCTGCCTTCAATTTGCTTAGCATTCTGTTCCTTCCTTTTCCTATTGTGATTTGATTTTTCTATTGGACATAGTAATAACTTCTCCTTACGTAGAAACCCTTACATGAACCACACTCTATATAGATGGCCTCTGAAGACATTTCCAGTTACAAATATATTTGATAGATTAAAATACAAAGATTGAGAGCTAGACCAATTAACTCTGCGGGAATCAACTGTCTATGCAGATAGAGGTATGAGCACTTCATTGTGTCAAGTCAACTCTAAGAAGTGAAATATGCAATAACATAGCTACTGACAGATACTATCCCATAGCCAGGACCCTCCCTGCTCCCATACTGTAGAAACTGACCAAAGAAAAACAAAAACCTGGAATTCAGATGTTTTCATTTGTTGTTCTTCCTACTTTAAGAAGGGAAGGAAGGAGGGAAAAGAGGAAGAGAGGAAAATAATTTGTTAATACATGTCTGAATAGTTAACTATGTTATGGCACATCTGTTAATTTAAATGGCAATCTCCCTTCTTCCTTCCCTCCTTTCCTTCTGAAAGTTACACACTAGGATACCATAATTTAATGAAAAAAAAAAAGCTGTGTACACTTATGTGCAGGAAAGTATGGAGGGTTTTGGCCTCTTATGTGCACAAGAATATTCAAGGAAAATACTAAACTGCTAATCATTACTTCTCACTTCATATCGTTCTTTTACTCTTTGAATTTCTTATTACACACATATATGACTTATGAAATTAAAATATTTTAATACTATTTGAACCACAAAAAAATATCTAGCATAATGTCTCATTAGTGTGCACATAAAGTTGTATACTACAGACCTGACACACCTGATTTCTCCTGTCAGCTTCTTGCTCTGTTTTAGGCAATTTAACCAGATAATGAAGAAAAACTTACAGAAAATTTAACTGTGCTTATCTTCTTTGGGGCAGAGGTCCATTTTAACAATCGAGTAGATATTCTAATAATCATTTTTTGTTTTCTTTACATCATGTGCAATACTTTAAAAAGGCAGAGTTGAAAATGTAATACATAAAGAAGGAATTTATTGTAAGATTGATCTCCTGTAATTATATCCTGTAACTACAAAGTGAAGTGTCTTTCCACAAATGAGGTGAGAAAGGAAGCATGGGACCCTCCTCCACCTCCTCACTAAATCCATATGGATAACACACAAGCTGTGTCCTGAGTTGTTCACCAACTCAAAGGACAGAGCATGCCACATGATTCATATACCCACTACAGCATTTTATAATTATATTAATGAAAACTTAAAAAAATTGTTCAACAAAATCCTAAAATCCTGCTTCTGTTGATTTCTACAAAACAAAGCTTTTAAAATGTTTTTGTTAACTACATTATAATTATACATAATAATGGGGTTCATTGTATTCACGCATGCATATAATAACATAACCAGTTCCAATTAATTCCCTAGTACTTCCCTTTTTCCTCCAGTCCTCCCTCCCAATTGTACTTCCTACTTATTTACATATAAATTTTTATTGGTGCATTATAATTATAAATAAGTGAGATTCATTGTAATAAATAGAGCACAATTTGGTTGATTTTATTTCCCTGCTCTTCCACTTTTCCTCCTTTCCCCTTGGTCCCCTACTTCTACTCTACTGATCTCCCTTCTATTTTGGTGAGATTCAAATTTTTTTATTCCTTTTTTCCTCTCTAGCTTCTGCATGAGTAAAAATATTTGAGCCTTGACTTTCAGAGTCTCTTATTTCACTTAGCATGACGTTTCTCCAGTTCCATCCACGTTTGCAAATGACAAAATTCATTCTTCTTTATGGCTGAGTGTACCCCCATTGTGTATATAAGCCACGTTTTCTTTATCCACTCATCTGTTGACAGATACCTAGGCTGGTTCCATAACTTGGCTGTTGTTAAAACTTGCACTGCCATAACATTGGAGGGCATGTATCACTACAGTATACTGATTTCAGTTCTTTTGGATAAATACTGAGGAGTGAACAGCTGGGTGGTTCCACTCCTAGTCTTTTCAGGAACCTCTGTACTGATTTCCACAGTGGTCATACTAATTTACAATCCTACCAATAGTGTATGAATGTTTTTTTCTCCCCACATTCTCACCAGCATTTATCATTTATATTCTTGATGACTGCCTTTCTAACCAGAGTGAGACTGAATCCCGGTATAATTTTGATTTGCATTTGCCTGGTATGCTAATGATGTTGAACATTTTTTTTCATGTATTTATGGGTGATTTGCATTTCTTCTTTTGAGAAATATCTGTTTAGTTCATTCACCCATTTATTGACTGGGTCACTGATTTATTTTAAATATTTGTTTTAGTTGTAGGTAGACACAATAACCTTTATTTTTTTTTTTTTAATTTTTAATGTGGTGCCGAGGATCAAACCCGTGCTACATGAGTGCTCTTACCACTGAGCACAACGCCAGCCCATGGGTCATTTATTTTTTTGATACTAAGTTTATCGAGTTCTTTATATATTCTGGATTTACACTCTGTCAGAAAAGTTACTGGCAAAGATTTTCTCACATTCTATTGGCTCAATTTTCACACTCTTTATCATTTCCTTTGCTGTGCAGAAGCTTTCTAATTTGATGCATCCCACTTATGGATTCTTGGTTTTATTCCTTGTTTTAGAGGTCTCATTAACGAAGGCAGCCTGCACCTACATGCTAAAGTGCTGACCCTGTTTTCTTCAACCACTTTCACAGTTTGTGGTTTAATCCCTAGGCTTTTCATACACACTGACTTTCGAGCAGGGTGACAGATAGGGATCTAGTTTTAACTCATCTATCCAGTTCTCCCAGGACCATTTGTTTAAAATGTTGTCTTTCTTCACCTTATATTTTTGGCACCATTGCCAAAGATGACTGTTATCTATGTAGGTTTCTCTGTATCTTCCTGTCTGTTTTATGCCAGTACCATGCTTAAGTCAGCTTTTTCAACACTGTGAACAAAAGACTTGCCAAGAATTTTAGAGAAGGAAAAGTTTATTTGATGCTCATAGTATCAGAGGTCTCATTCCATAGACTGTGGGCCTCACTGCTCTGGGATCATGGTGATGCAGAATAGTGTAGTGGAGTAAAGCATCTCAGGTCATAACAATCAGGAAGCAGAGAGTCCTCTGCTTATCAGGGACAAAATATATACCCCAAAGGCATGGCCCCAGTAACACACCTTCTATAACCACACCCTACCTGCCTATACCACTCAGTTAATCCCTATCAGATTAATGCACTGCGTAGATCAAGGCTCTCATAACCCCATCATTTCACCTCTGAACTTTCTTGCATTATCTCACATGTGAGCTTTTGGGGGATACCTCATGTAAACCCACAAGAGTATGATGGCTCTGTAGTATAATTTGAGGCTGAGTGTTATCTCTGGTCTTATTGCTCATGACTGCTTTGGCTATTATGGTTCTTTTCTTCTAGAAATTTTGGGAATTTATTTTTTCTAATTCAGTGAAAAGGGTCACTGGAATTTTTCTGGGGATTCTGTAGATTGCTTTTGGTAATTTGGCCATTTAACAATATTAATTCTAACTATCCAAGAACATAGACCTGAGGTCTCTCCATATTCCAATGTCTTCTTCAATTTCTTAATGTTCCTATAGTTTTCATTGTATAGGTCTTTTACCTCCTTTGATTTATTCCCAAGGTCCTTCTTTTTTCCTTTTGCTGAGGCTATTACGAATGCAACTGTTTCCCTGATTTCATCAAGTTTATTATGTGTGTACAGAAAAGCTGTTTTTCTAATGTCTTTTGGTGAAGTTCATTGGGTTTTCTAAGTGTAGGATCACATCATCTACAAACAGCAATAATTTGACTTAATTTCCCATTTGTATCCCTTTAATTTTCTTCTCTTGACTAATTGTTCTGGTGAACGGTTCAAGAACTGTACTAAATAGAAGTGGTGAGAGTGCGCATCCTTGCCTTCTTGATTTTAGAGGAAATGCTTTCAGTTTTTCCCTGTTTAGTATGATGCTGGCTAGGGTTTCTCACATATAGCATGTATGATGTTAACCTGCTTTTGTTCCTAGTTTCTCTGGTCCTTTTAACATGAAGGGTGCTAAATTTTCAATTTTTCTTCCCTCCATCTATTGAGATGATTATGTGACTTTTGTCAATTCCATTTATGTGATGCATTAAACTTTTTTATTTATTTGTAAATTTTGAGCCAACCTTGCATCCCTGGAATGAAAGCAACTTGATCATAATGTATAATCTTCTTAATGTATTTTTGAATTTGAATTACTAAGAGTTTATTAAGGATTTTGTATCCATGTCCATCAGTAATATTGGTCTGTAATTTTCTTTCCTTGATGTTTCCTTATCTGTTTTTAGTATTAAGGTGATACTGGCTTCATAGAGTGAATATGGAGTGCCCCTCCCCCACATTTCTATTTCACAGAATAACTTGAGGAGAATTAGCATTAATCCTTCTTTAAAGATATGGTAGAATTCAGCTGAGAATCTACCTAGTCCTGAGGTTTTCTTTGTTGGAACACTTTTTATCACTGCTTCAATCTCATTGCTTATTATTGATCTGTTTAGGTTTTCTAATCCTCTTGGTTCAACTGAGTAGGTCATACATGTCCAGAAATTTGTCAATATCTCCTAGATTTTCCAATTTATTGGAATGTAAGTTTTCAAATTAGACCCTAGTGATCCTCTGGATTTTAGCAGTATCTGTGAAAACTTTTTTTTATGTCTTATTTTGTCGATTTCTTTTTCTCTTGGTTAATTTGGAACTTTTTTTGTTTCTCCCCTTATTTTTCTATAACCCATTCATCATTCAAAAGCATTTATTTCTAATATTTACTTCAATTATGACTTTTCTTTACATAGCTACTATTCTAATCAGATTTGTCCATTTGTGGGCTCTTGGTTTTGTTTTTAATTTCTTCCACTCAAAATATTTCTTTATATTCTGTAGTAGTGACTTAGTAGTCATAAATTCTTTTAGTTCATGTGTATCTTGGAAAGTTCTGATTTTCTCTTTCAATTCTGAAGGATATCTTGGCTGCATAAAGCTATCTTGGCTGGCAATTGTTTTCTTTCAGGGCTCTGTACTGAGAATCAGTGTTAATTCAGATTGGCTTACCTCTAAATGTAACCTGCTGTTTTCTTTTGAGACTTTTAAGGTTCTATCATTGTTCTGTATATTACACATTTTAAATGTAATGTGTCTGCCTTAAAGATGACCTTTTTTGATATTGTGTACCTGGAGTTCTGGATATGTTCTGTATCTGGATTTCCATCTCATTCACAAGGTTTGGAAATTTTTCTGATATTACCTCACTGAAAATGTATGGATCCCTTAGTTTGTTTCTCAGAACCCTCCAATGACCCAATACCAATGACTCTCAAATTTGGTCTTTGTCGTCCCAGATTTCCCGAACCTTCTGGTCTTAGTCTCTCATCATCATCTCTTTATTGCTGTTTTTCACCTGAAATATCTATCTTCTATGTGGTCTAATCTACTAGTGATGCTTTCAACTGAAATTCTAACTTGATTTATCGTGGCTTTCATTTTCAAAGTTTTTGTTTATTTTTTTCATCATCTCTTTACTGAAGTGTTCTTTCATTTCTTGTATTTCCTCTTAGTTTGTTCCTTAGGTGTTATTTTTCATAGTTTGTATTTCTGTCCATCCTGTCGTGTATTTATCTTTCCTACTATTGTACAAGGGACATTTTAGTTAGCTGCTTTCTCTACTAAGTACCCTGTACTGGGAGATTATCTAAGTGCCATATTGCCACTCAATGTGAACCTACTCCTATGTCCAGTCTCTAGCTCTGCTTTGAGAGGAAATATGAATCCCCAGAAACTGTAACCACTTCAGAACAAAGCCATATACTAATAAATCTTAAAAATAAACAAAAAAAATTACTGAAAAGAGAAGACCACTAATCCAAGTGGAAAATGGAAATGATGTACTTGAATAGGCTGAGAAATTAGGTATTCAAGAAAGTTAAAATCACTATTAAATTATATTTGGCTCTCTGGTCACTTATTCTCAGTATTCTGATGTGGGTCTACAGAGGAGTGAAGATTTGCTACCTAGTTCCACTCCACCATTTTCTGAGCATCAATTTGTTTATTTATTTATTTTTCTTGTTTAGGTTTTTGAAATAGAGTCCTTTCTTTCTGGGGTTTCAGATATTATACAGTTTGTTCTCAGCTCTGATCCAAACTGGTTAAACTTATTCAGGGAGTCTGCAGGCAGAGTTCTACTCTCTTCTTGTCTGACCAGTTCTGTAATACCATTCCTTCTCAGAGCCTCAGTTCGTGTGCAGGGGGACATGTGTGGGATGAGTCAGCCTGCTCCAGCCCTTTCTAGGCTTGGGAGAGGTGACTCAGAGATCATCAGATTTGCTCTATATTTAATTCGTTTCAGATCCCTACTCCCCAGTGCCACCCAGGCTTGTTATCCCAGAGCTCACACTGCCAGTGTCAAGTGAAATGTCCTTTGCTCTTCTGAGCCCTGTAGGCTCAGTTTACTGCTGCAGAATTGCTGTTTTGATTCACTCTTGGGTTGCTGTATCATGGGTGCCTCTGATCCACACGCTTCCACTCCCAAAAGGATAAACTAAACAGATTTTAAAAATGTTAAAAATATTGTTTATTAAGAGAAAAGAAAATGGGGTAGGAAGACAAAGGAAAGGTTAGAACATTTAAAAGGTGAGGAGAGAGAAAGCAGAGGATTATAGGCATGTGTAATGACGTCTGGCCAAAAAATAACTTTTTCATGTATATAAAGAAGTACAAGGAAAAAATATGGTATCTCACTTTTATGTCAGGGAAAAGTGGCCTTTTAAAAATTGTAACTGCAAAGTTTAGTCAGAAAATTAAAATTCTTTGCCTATGATGATATTTTCAACAAAAACAGAGTATCTGGTAAAATTAAGAAACTCATTTGCTTCAGCTTCTTTCTTTCGAACTATAAATCAGTAAACCACACCATCCTGAGTTGGGAGACATTCATTTTCAAAACTCAGCCAAGGCATTAGAGGTAACTAAAAACAGGGCAGATGGCAACAGTGAAACCTGTTACCTACCCACCATGGCACCACCCTGTTGGGGGGAAGTGCTGCTTTTGCTATCATCAGATGCTTCTGCAAAACTCAAGGATAAGCTGTGATTTAGTTCAGGTTGTGCCATGTAATTCTGTGATTTTGATTATGATATTAAAGGCCATAATTTAGAGTTAATTAACTGTGGTGACTTCAGATATTTTTAAAAAAATATTTTTAGTTGTAGATGGACATAGTGCCTTGATTTCGTTTATTTTTATGTGGTGCTGAGGATGGAACCCAGTGTCTCACATGTGCTAGGCAAACGCTCTACCAATGAGCTGCAACCCCAGCCCCCAGATATTTTTTTAAATAAAAATAGTATTTTTCAGGTCACTGTTATGTTTCAATAATATACTTGTACAGGATAACAATGTCTCTGATGAAGGCTTTGTTTTATTCATTAGAAAATGAGCATATTATTTTCTTTAAGCAAATAACATGACAGATGAGACCAATTATATTACCAGTCATTTATATAAACAAAAATTTAAGTAAATTATTTACTAGTTAAGCACAGAAATTACTGTTCTATTTATACCATGTGAATCATATGGAATATGGCAATTTACTAATTAAGATGGAAAACAGAAAAGCCATAATTATTTATTCTGGCTAATGCGTTTTAGATACTCGAATCTCTAAACACTCTCTCTTCACATGTACATTTGTGACCATGTGAAGAGAGTACATTCTTTAATTTAGCTGTGAAAACCAAGCTACATTTGTAAAAACTCAAAGAAGGAAAGTCATTTTAAAGATTTCAGTTGGGTTTAAAGTAAGGATCATAAACTACAAAACACTAGTGATAATAATCTGGAGGCACAGCACACACGGCTAGCTTTTTTTCAAAAGAGTAGAATTTTGCTCAGAAATAATGATTGTAACCATTAAACTATATACAAAATTTGAAATGAGACAGGCATGGTGGCACATGCCTGTATTTCAGCAACTTGGGCAGCTGAGACAGGAGGTTTTCAAGTTCAAGGCCAGCCTGGGCAACTCAGTGAGACCCTGTCTCAAAATAAAAAATAAAAAGGGATGGGGATGTAGTTCATTGGTAAAGTACCCCTAAGGGCTCAATCCCGTGTGTGTGTGTGTGTGTGTACACATATATATAGACAGAAATGGATGTATTGCATAGTATATGAATCATAGTCATTAAAGATGTTAAGAAAAAAGAAATCCAAGGGGGTTGTATGCCCACAAACATGCAAATGTGTGCAAAAAGGATAATATGCAATCCCATCAAAACCTTTCTTGAATAAAATATTTGCAACATTGTGTTTTATAGCAGCATCTGCCTTGGACAATGGAAGAAACATGGTATGTATGTAGTGAACATACTGAAAAACTGTTTACTAGTCAATCTGTCACTCAGAAATTATGCTTTGGGCTGGGGTTGTGACCCAGCTATAGAGCACTCATCTGGGTTCCATCCTTAGCGCTACATAAAAATAAGTAAATAAAGTAAAGATATTATGCCCAAGTACAACTAAAGAAAAAAAGAAGTAATGCTTTAGGTTAAAATGTTTAATATATTCATGTATCCTTTTAAAATGATTTCCTCTTAACCAATTCCTCCCTCCTCCCACACCCCCCCCCTCTCTCTCTCTCTGACTCTTATTTTTTCTTAGATGTTATTAAGCACCTTCCAGTCCAAATTTCTTCAAATGAGGACATATATCAGAGTATGCTGTGTTAGGGAACTTCATGAAGATTTTAGACATATTTGTAACTGACAAGTGGTCACTGAACACCTAAGCCCTAGAACAATCTTTATGTTCTTGACCAGCCGTGGTCTCCAAGTTTTGATTTGTTTTTTTACGGTTAATACAATGAACTTGCATTGAGAGTTTTAACTGACAGACTTATAAATAGAGCCACCAGACTCACCATTCCCTACTGTCTCCGTGTCACAAGTTCTCCTGTATGGGGTCCCGGCAGCAGTATAGCTCCTCCATTTTGACTACTTTCTCCTAGATTTTCCTCACCTGTGTATGTCTGCAAGTCACTCTGAGATGAGAGCAATAACCTGAAAATAATTCTCCCCCTATTTTCAAAGTTTTTAAAACAGCAAACACTGTGAGCTCCATACACTTCTTTGGAGCTCCTGCATATCATCTCATTCAGGCTCACGATAATTCCATGAGACAAGAACTACTACTGTCCCTATTTTGCAAATAAGAATAAAGAGGTTTAGGGCCAAGCACCTTGGTATACACCTGTCATTCCAGCAGCTCAGGAGGCTGAGACAGTAGGATCACAAATTCAAAGCCAGCCTCAGCATCAATGAGGTGCTGAGCAACTCAGTGAGACCCTGTCTCTAAATAAAATACAAAATAGGGTTGGGGATGTGACTCAGTAGTTGGGTACCCCTGAGTTCAATCCTCAGTAATCACCCCCTCCTCCCAAAAACATGAGGTTGAGGAACTTGCTCTTGGCCATTTGGCTAAAGCATGGTGCGTAGCTAACTAGCCCAAGTGCAGCTGGCTTCTGTCTGTGCTTGAACACTGTGCTACGCTGTCTTTCTTACTGCAGATGCCCTGTATGAAATCCACAGTGACAGGAAATTATTGTCCAGGAGTTAAAGGTCCTTCTCATCCATGGAACAGTTACATTTTATAGCACATTATTTTGTTCAAAAAATAAAATAAAATAAAAGATATATAGTAAGGAGTAAAATTTACTACCCTGACTCTAGCAGCACCTATGAAGACAGTCAAGCTTTACCCTTGAAATAGGGCTCACATACTTAATAATAAATTTTCTTTTCTCCCCATGAAACACTGTATGACAATTTCAAATTAGTTAAGATTTTACTTGGTTAAATTGTGAGTAGTCACCCTTTTGTTGAGTGGCTGAAATTCAAAGTTTATTATTTTAACTCAGAAATCAACTGTTTGAATACAGTTTTTCCCTACCAAAACTCACGTTGAGGCTTGGTCCTCATAGGATGGTCTTTAAGAGGGATGAATGCTTCTCTTGCAGGTGAGCTGCTAACCTCAAGAGTGGAAGAGTCAGTTGTTATAAGGTACACTCTGGCTCCTCCCCTTGGTCTGTCTGGCACAGGTGCCCTTTTGCATTTACCCACTTCCCCATCATGAGGTAAGTCACCATGAAGCCCTCACAGGAGCCAAGCAAATGCTAACCATGCTCTTGAACCTGCAGAACTGTGAGCTAAATACTCTTTGCCTTATAACCTACAGCCTCAGATATTTTGTTATGGCCATACAAAACAGACTAAGGCACCAACGTTACCTGAAATTTATAATAAGACATTGCCAATAACAGGGGTAATGATCCGAGATTTATGGCTAGTTTAATTTTTAAAAAGTGTTTGGGGTGAATATTTCAGCTAGCTAATTATACGATGTATTTGTAGCTTTTCCAGATATAGGCTGAGCTCTATACCATCATATTTGATTGAAAAACTATTCTGGAGAAGGGAGGATAAAAATTTACATAGATTAAGGAACTTTTAAAAAGGACCTCTACATACCAAACACTGTACTAAATGATACATACCTATTAATGTAAGACATGTGTACATCTATATTGTAAACATATACTAGCATAATGTATATTCATGTAATGTGCACATGATCACATGTATGTACATGATCACATGTGTGTTCCGTTTTACGTCTATGTATAATACATTAGTTTAAACCTTGCAACTCCTCAAAGAAGTTTTCCACCATTTTATAGAAGAATCTGAGGTTCAAAGAATAGATTGGCTAAGGTGAACATGTACTAATCTGGAAGCCAGAGTCTGCTGACACCAGAACCCATGACACTCCTTCTGCTACGGCATGTTTCTTATTTTGACCAAAATTATTGAATATGAGCTCTCATCTATGGTATGATCTAACTAAAAGGGTGCCAAGCTGGAAGTCCTGACCATAGATGTGTGATGCATAACGGCAGCCAGGTGCAGCAGGAAGCCAGTAAGAAGGGTCTTCAGATGTTTTATCTGTAATGAACTGTCACCATAAGCCCTTGCTAATTCTGGCTGGTTTTCAAAACTGTAACTGTGGTGAGCAAGGCAGGAGAAAGACACAGGTGATCATGTACTTTTTCTGACTTCCTTGGTCACTGCTGAATGGGCTGCTCAGACAGACCTGCATTCACAGCAACAACATACTGAGGCAGGTGAGGCAATTTCCTTCCAGATGAAAGCATCCACTTACTTGCTTCCAACAGTCAACTAATTCTTAACTCAGAAGCCTGACTTTGGGTTTGGGAGATATAATCTGGCATTAATTTCAGAATTTCTAAAGCTACTGCTGGGAAGTTTTCCAAGCAGATCATTTGATTTGTAGTTAAACACACTCCAAATATTTATGAGTCCTTTATCATCCTCTGAATTAACAACCCCTCAGTCCCCCAAGCCCAGAACGTCTTGATCCCTGTATCCCTGCATCACAACCTGTCCAGGCCTAACAGTTGAGCCTAACATGGAGTCACTTCTCATGTCTAGCTGGGGTTACAATGCTACCTCAACCCAGTTCAGGCAGCTGGCTATTAACAAGTCAATAAAGTAGAGGCTTGGCCTGAGAAAAAAGAATCAACCAATGCCAACATATAAAAATATATAAAAATAAATGCTAAACAGGCATGAAATTCTTAAACTGAATGTCAAATTTTCTAAATTAAATTACCTTGTCATAATGTACACTACATTCTGGGGATAAAATATTGGCTTTATGTTTAAAAAGAAAAGCAGCATTTGAAATATTTAAGAAGACTGCAATTCTGGTCCTTCACCAGTCTCCTCATTCTAGCAACCTGACTCAGCAATCACTGATGGACCAACCTTTATCTATGGTCCTGGGATAATGTCTGATTCTTAGGTCTGAAGACTCAACCACTTTACAAATTCAGCTACTTTACTAGCTCTCATTTTCTTCTAAAACCACATTGAACTTTTAGTTCTTTTTTTTTTTTTTTTGTACCGGGAATTGAACTCAGGGGCATTCAACCACTGAGCCACATCCCCAGCCTTATTTTGTATTTTATTTAGAGACAAGGTCTCACTGAACTGCTTAGTGCCTTGCTTTTGCTGAGGCTGGCTTTGAACCTGCAATCCTCCTGCCTCAGCCCCCTGAGCCGCTGGGATCACAGGCACGCGCCACTATATCCAGCCAACATTCAACTCTGAAAAGATGGTCGCTGCACCCATCTAATCAGCCTGTTCAAAGTAAACATTTAATTACAAATGTCAAACATAAACCCCCTCTGCAATTCCCACACTATTCTGCCCTTACACCTGCACCAAGTGTCCCAGCCTTTGTTAGCTGGGGGAACCTTCCCAGTTCCCTCAGGCTCTTTCATCACACTCAGAACAGCTTGCCTGGCTCTTCTGTATCCCTTAAACCCTTTCAAGTCCAGCTCAAAGCATAGCTTCTAGGCATTGTGGACTCGCCTGTCATGCCCATGCTGGGTGTGGGTGAGTTCTACGGTACATTTTTACTTACCTTTGTAAGTTTCATTTAACAGTTATTCATGACCTTGATCACAGGTAACTACTTCTATCTAAATGATGAAAAACAACACCTTCATGATAGTAATAGTCAAATATATGAACCTTTCTTACAGGGACACAGGACCTGAGTTACATGGACAAATATTAATTGTTGTGTGTGCCACTTTTGTTATTTCCCTACCATCCTTACTATAAGACCATGAAAGTAAATGCACTCATGTTTGTGTTACAGCGAGGAACTAGTTTGTAGGGTCTCACAGGATTTACAAAGTTTAGAAGTGCTTTCATTACCCTTCACACCTAGTGGAATGTATACTGGGCAGGCGGTGTGATACAAAGCAGTAAGAAGTACCGAAAGCCAGTAATTACAAGATTGGCTTTGAGTCCAGGTACCACACCTTAATGACCATGGAATTTTGAAGTGGGTGCTGAGCAAGATAGCTTGAATTTAGTTTCAGATTAAGCAAAATGCTCCAGACAATGCTTCTCATGAGCCAGTAGTGGCTAAATTGGCTATGATCTTGATTGTCGAACCTGAGTCCTGCCATTTCTGAAACATCCTCATTCCTGTTCAACTTCATAAGATTAATGGCATTTGTTTTGTTATTTGACTCACTTATTTGAAAAGGACACTGCTCTAATTAATATGTCTACCCCTACTGTCATGACAACTCAATTTCTCAAATGAATGCCAAAGTTAATGATCTGGGGACTGGGGTTGTGGCTCAGTGATACAGCACTTGCCTAGCATGTGTGAGGCACTGAGTTTGATTCTCAGCACCACATATAAATAAATAAAATAAAGGTCGATTGACAACTAAAAAATATTTAAAAAAAAAAAAAAAAGTTAACTGATCTAGAAGTCTCGTGGCTTGTAAAGGGGTTATCAGTGATGAGAATTCCCATTTGTCCAGGCTTACTAAGTAGCTTGCCCCACAACATATCATTATTATTATTATTTAAAGTAATTGACTTTTAAAAAAATACCTTTATTTATTTATTTTTATGTGATGCTGAAGATCGAACCCAGGGCCTCACACATAGTAGGTGAGCACTCTACCACAGAGTCACAACCCCAGCCCATACAATATATCATTTAAAGTATCCCATTTCACTCCTTACTGCACACTTGTGGGTAGACCTTATTTATTAATCATTTCAGAGGAGAGAATCTGGCCCAGAGAGTTGAATTGAAACTAGAAAGGAATGGCAAACCAAAGCTCTCTTTGGAGTGGACTCCAAAGCTCTCTGCCCTCTTTGTTGCCTAAAGGAGCATGACCAATGGAGAGGAAAGAGGAGGATTTCCAACACCCATGTGTAGGAAGATCCTTAACAAGGTTGGAAGGCTTATTTTCCCATTCAACTGTGAGGCAAACTATCAGAAACAGTCCTCATCAGCTCATAGGGCACTGAAGCTGCTCCCTTGCCCTCCACTTCTCCAGACATATTAATTAGAACAGCGTCCTTTTCAAATAAGTGAGTCAAATAACATAACAAATGCCATCTCATCTGTGGCAGATGAGATCAGTAGACACAAGGACCACAGAGCGAAACCTAAGCAAGCAGACTTGGATGCATATACCACATGAGTGTCTGCTACGTCAGATGCCAGAGATAAAAAGGAAATTACATATTCTTTACCTGAAAGGAGCTTCCAGTCTAATTAGGGAGACATACATGTAAACAGTAATTGTGCTGCATTTAGTTAAAGGTGATAATGCCAAATCCAAGTAAATACATATTCAATTCACTATTTGGGGTTCCATTAAGAGAAGTTCAGTATTCATAATCTGAGCTTTGATAAAGATAAATGAACCTATACTATTGTCGTTATTAATGAATAAATACACTTGAATGGCCTTCTTGGATCAATAGCTATTTACTTCTACAGCTCAGAAGGCAGAATGCACCCCATGGAGCAAGTCACAAATTCAGTCATTTCATTCCCACATCCTGAAATATACCCCATAGGGACTGGGGATGCAGCCAGTTGATAGAACATTTGCCCAGCAAGTGTGAAGCTCTGGGTTCAAACCCCAGTACTACTAAAAAATAAATAAAATAGACCCTACAACTCTAATGAACATCAAGTCTGAAAAGGAAAAAACAAAACCAAACAGAGCCCTATGTTTGAAATATAAGTCCATCATCAATGATTCACCATTCTTAAGTATATAAATCTCTGAAAATTGAGCAGTTTTTCACTCAATGATAAAGCCTAAGCTGACTTAGGCTCTTTCAGTCTATCTCCATCCCATTTAGTGAGGTCTGTTACATTGTTTGATTACAGCATGATGCCCCAGCCCTGTGGGGAGACCTTCATGCTCTATGCTATGTACAACTCATATGCCTTTTAAAATTCAAAATACTTAACATTCAAGAACAATCTCAGGGCTGGGGCTGTAGCTCAGTGGCAGAGCACTTGCCTAGCATGTGTGAAGCACTGGGTTCAATCCTTAGCACCATATAAAAATAAATAAAATAAAGACATACTGTCCATCTACAACTAAAAAAAAAAAATTTAAAAAAAGAATACTCTCAGGTAAAATTATAGTACTATATCAAAGAAACACTAATTTGAGAGAGGAAGATCACTGTCAAGTAAGAAATGAAGTCTTTCCCTTCTCCCAAAACTCATTTTCTTCAAATCACCTCAAATCAGAGCAAAACATCTGGGAAAAGCCTGCGGAGCCTTCCACCTGGCACAGGCAAAGTGTGACCCTGCCCATGCCATGTCTGTCTGCTCTGGCAAGAGCCCCCCTGGGAAGGACAGCTGTTTCCTCTGGCCTTCTATCTGGAGCCTGGCACAGTGCCTGGGCTCTTGTCAAATGGCAAGAGTCCAACCCTAAGTTTATTAGTCATTTCAGCTTAGAGACTAATAACCCTCTTTTGCCCTTTGGTGCGATGGTACAAACATACACACTTGGGTCAGGTGTGTTCCTTCTGGTACTTTGTTCTGCTTGAAAGGTATGGGAAAGAACCAACCAGGCTACGTAAGGTGTGCCTGCTACGCCTAGGAAGGCCACTTGAAGGCTAAGATCAAGGATTCAGCACAGCTCTTTTCTAACCCTATTACTGCCAGAGCACAGGGAACTGTGTGGTCTGGCTGCAGGAAGGGGCCATCCAGAGCTCCTGCTGAACCTCTGTGTACAGTCTCAAAAGTATATTTGAGTCTCACAGGATCACTGTTTTAATGTAAATAAGGATTAAGATGAAAAACTGCTGATAAGACCTCAAAGTAAGTGAAACCAGGAAGCTTGCCTATTTTTACCTTCAAACTCTTTTACAATCTGGGAGACATCTTTAATTCCTCCTTTTCTTTAAGGCCTTAGATCAAGTCTGTCACCCAGTCCTTTCCAGTTTTCTTTGAAATAACCCTGGAAAATCTCCTCTCTGGTCCTACAGCCTCCACTTGGTTCCCATCATGGGTCATCTGTTAAAACACTCTTGGTGATCTCATTCAGTCTGGTGTCTTTTTTAAGTGGCTTGAAATACGAACTACATATACTTGGCTCCCAATTTTAGCTCCAGCCTATTCTCCCCTGTGAACTCCAGAATTCTTTATGAAACTGCCATTCACCATCTCCATATGGCTGTCATATAAGCTTATGAACCTAACAAGTCCAAAGCAGAGCTCTTGAAGGGCCTACTCCAAATGTTGTGGTCCCAGGCCTGAGTCAAATGCTCCAGAGCCTCACATAAACTCCATACCCTGGCCCCTGTGGGCACATGAGCTAGAACCTTCTTTTTTCTTCCAGTCCAGTAGGACTGCTGCAGAGCTGTGTGTGAGTTCCCACAATAGTGCTTGGGACTAATCACCCTGGCATTTAGTGCTCCTTCCTCTGGAATCCCACTCAGTCCTATTTTGTGATGATTTGGAGCAGTCCTACCTGGTGCAACGCCAGGCACAGGTTCAGTAGAGCGGAACAAACATGGTAGTCTATCTTCACCACCTTGGTAAAGGCAACTTCACCCTTCCAACTCATGAGGCCAGGGAGCTCTGTATTTTCTTCATCATACCTCAAATGTGATTCACTGGTGAATTCTGTCACTCTACCTCCAGGATATACCCAGAATAGAGCCAGTCGCACCATCACATATGCCACCAGCCTGGCCTCTCCTAGCAACCTCCTAACTGGTCCCTCTGCTCCTTCCTGGCTCTCCTCAGACAAGCCACACACACACAGATGTCTGCCCTTCTCCCTCTAAGGGTATCACTATTCTGGCTCCACCTATCATCCCTGGGAATGTGATTCCAAATGCTCTGTCTTGAGTCCTGACTTTTCCAGGTCTTAATTTACAATTAAATATACACTTACTTCCCCTGAGATAATCCACTATTGCCTCTAACTCAAAATTCCCAACTGACCTTATCTTTCCTTCAAAACGAACTCCCTCATACTAATTGCTCATGTTTTCTATACGCGATATTGTAACAGTGGCCGCTCCTTTGGGAATTGTCTTGGCAGTCACTTTCACTTCCCATCTGTTTGCCCTTGCAAGGATATGTCCCATCCCTATGCCTCTTACAAGAATTACATCCCCTCCCTCTTGCCAGTTCTTCCCCTTTTATCCTGCATTCTAAATTCCAAGAAGGAGCCACACCTAAATAATTAATATATTAACAAAACAATCTGTCTTTAGATTTACAGAAGCTAGAACATTTGGTGACTTTCAGATAACATCAGAATGTGTAACACCCTCCCCCTAGCCTTTAGTTCTGTGCATCAACTACATGAAGCATGCAAACTGTTCAACTTGCAGAAAAGTGATCTGTCTAAAGAACTACAGGAACTAGCCCTAGAAGTTCAAGGTCCATTACAATAGTGTGGCCAGAGAAAGAAAAAAGCAGACACACTCCGATTGATAAAGACCCCCACTTAGCATGCAGCCTTTCTGTTATTCTCCCCTGCTCTTCCTTTCTCTCCCTATGAAAGTTATTTGCAACTCTGAACTCTCAAGACAGAGCTTTGAGAATAACAGCCTCCTCCATCTTTCAGGGTACCTGCCAATCCCCGTGAGCACTTGGCTCCTAAATATTGGTTTTCAAGTGGTGAGCAGCCCAGAACAAGGTCCACTAACAAAATCAACACAATTACAAGACAGAAACCCTAGAATTATCACTTCCTTTTAAGTCTCAAGTGAGATTGGTGTATGTTACTTTTATAAAACTTGGGGAAGATCACAAAATTGGCCACAAATCATCTCCTCACTTTGCAATGTGACTTTGTAGGTCCTCCCATCAAAAGGAGAGGACTATTTCTCTATACCTTGAATCTAGGCTTGCCTTGTACCTCTGGCCAACAGAATGTTGCATGAAAGGATGTGACAATTCTAAGCCCAGGCCTCAAGAGACCTTGCATACCTCAGCTCCATCTCTTGGAATCTTGTCCAGCTGCCAAGAAAACAAGCCCAGGCTAGCCTGCTGGTGAAGAGAGACAGTGGCCTGGCTGCCCCTGCCATTCCAACTGACTGCCTGCCAATCTCAGAGCACAACTGCCTGGTTGACTGGCAGATGATCTGAGACACATGATTGAGTCTACTAAAACCAGAAGAGTAGTCTGGCTCAATCCAAGCCAACTTGTTGACCCACAAAATCTTCAGCTAAATAAACAGCTATTTCAAGTAGTAAGTTTTGGAATGGCTTGCTATGCTACAACACAAAATAACCATTACAAAATTTAACCCTATGTGTTAAAAGATAATATATAAAACTACTATAGCACATATAAGGCCCTCATAAATGTTTTGTGCCATCTCATATGCAGGGAAGAGGCCTCTCCACTAGACTTGGCTCCTCAAGGGTAGAGATCCCAGCATTTTTATCTCCATATTATCAACACCTAGCACAGCGTCTAACACAAATGCAGAGGCTCAAAATCTGTGTAAATGATAGTCATGTGACGAGGTGAAAAATATAAACATCTAGGGCAAATTTCTTTTATATTTAAAACAACAAACTACTATACAGTTAAACTTAGCAAGGCTACTTTAACTTTTCCAAGTATTTGTTTTCTCATCTATAAAAACAATGAGGATAAGAATACCTTCCCCTAGGTAATATTTCTGAGGTTTAAATGCAACGGTTCACATATCCTCAGCATAAAACCCAGCCAAAGAAAACAAAGACAAAAAACCCCACATATAATGTTGCGGTTATTGTTACCCATTTGCTTTTCTAAAGTAAATTATAAGATGTAGCCACAGTGATATTATTTTGTGCATAAGACAGTGCAACAGAGCTAATGAGTTCTTATTCATGGAGATCCCAACATATTTCTATATTGTATATATTAGTTTAAAGCTGGGGGTGGTGGTGCATGCCTATAGTTCCAGCTACTTGGGAGGCTATAGTAGGAGGATAACTTGAGCCCAGGAGTTCAAGGCCAGCCAAAACAACATAGTGAACGCTGATCTCAAAAAAGAAGACAAAGAGAAAAGGAGTTATTGGGTTTAAAAGAACTTATTTAGTTGTTTAACTTATATATGAGTACCTGGCTTCTTTAACACTTGAGTTTATGTAAGTATAAAAAGGTCACAATTTTAAAGAGAGAAATAATACCCTAATAACTATGTAAATCCATTGAAAATATGTCCTTAATAAGCTACTTGAAAAAAATATCACAGTTCACACATGTTTTAAAATAAAAATATAATGAGTCCTAGAAGAAACCACTCCCGAATACATTTGCTGTTGAAAAACTAAAACCACTACACCTTACTTGCAACTGATACGGTGTCAAACTTTCTATGTTCATTATTTTACTATCATTAGAAGAGAGCAACATTCTATAGACAACTTGGACTACTTCGACTACTTGTAAGACATTAAAAAGTAAAATGGTAAATTTCTGAAATTACACGGAGAACAAAGGAATGGCGTGGTCAGTGGCAGTCTGGGAGCAAAACCCTTGACCTCCCCTCTTCTCCCATCTGGCAAAGTTTCCAGGATGGGACACAAAATGGGGAGCTGATCCTAGAAAACTAATGAAGTGGCTATCTTCTTTGAATTTCATAACTCAATTTCTTTCCATTTGGGGGAAATCACTGTAACTCACAAGAAGCCACCCATATTTGCAATATAGCCACACTTGTGACCTGCTCCTGGAAAACGTCTATCCTTTCTGATCAGCACGGCACCCAAGCAGGCCTCTGTATTAGTGTTATTAATAGCATCCTAATGGCACTATTGAAAAACAAGAAACAGCCTGCAACCAAGGTTCCCAAACAGCATGATGTGTCAACACAGAGATTCACATTTTCCCGAGTTCGGTATTTCTTTCATAACAAAGGAAAATATGCCTTTCTCAGACTCTCCTCAGAACCCCTGGAACCACAGCATACCCCACAACCCCTATTCCCTTTGGTAAGGTCTTCTGAGCTCTCTGTCCTTTTGGAATCTACACAGTCTCCAAGGACCAGATTGTATCCTAAAACCATATTTCCAACCACTGGAACAGAGCAGGAGTTCAATAAACATCTGCTGAACATATCAAGAAGAAAAAAAAACTAAAAACATGCTGCATTATAACACAGCTGGTAGGTGTGTATTATAAATAAGTCCTAAGAAAAAACGTCTATGGTCTGGATAGAGGCACCTAAAAAGGCAGCTTCCTGGAGAAGTCAGCTTTGCAGACACCCAAGGCTGCTACCACCAGCTGAACCCAAATGTCCTCTCCTTAAAAAGCACTTAATTTCAAATACAGAATTATCATGTAGATATAAACTCCACAACCAGTGGAACTGAACACAGCATTTAAGTCTGGTCCTGGTACAAAGTCAGCCAGGGTGACAAAGACCGCCAAAAATTAATGACCCTGCGTGCTGCATTCTGTAACCATTTATTCGGTCTCCCTGGCAGTACATCACTTTGACTCCTTAATCTGCGGCTACTCGAAGGAATACGGCTCCAGGAGACACGACAGGTGGTGGAGAGCACCAATTTCCCACTTTCCCACTGCATGCCAGGTGCAAGTCACTGAACCACCCCCAGTTTCATGATGAAGCACCTGCCTCTGAGGGCTCCTAGGAGGATTCAACAGGCCAATTCCCGCAAAGTACATAAGATGTCGCCTAGGACACAGTAAGAGCTATGTAGGTGGGGTAAACTAACATCGCTGTAAATACCGTTCTCATCGTTAGCACTGTCTGCACTCTCACTCACAATGGAGAACTCTGTAAAACCTGACTAAGTTTCTACCCCACTCCATCATTACCTACTCTAATCTCCAGGTTCTTTCTGTCTGAGCAGGGCCAAGCTGGTCAGGCCTTGCTCAATATTCATGTTGTGCTGACAGAGACCACCACCAATAGTTTCTATAATTATTGTATAAAAATAACCTAAATATCAACTTGATTTCCTAATTCTTCATGTTTTCTAATTGCTGTAGTGTGGGCTACTTCTTTAGGATATGAAAGTATTGAAACAGCAAAAACAAAACAAAACCACATCTTGTATAACTTCTACTTACTGGTAATAAAATGTGAATATTATGTTTGGCAAAAGACAACCAGAAAAAAAAAAAAAGTCCTCAGGGGAAAAAAAGTCCTGATTAATACAGATGGGGCCACGAGCTCCTGTATATTGGAAATATTTTTATTTTAAAAAGTCAGGTTAGCTAGAGTGTATAAAATGCTTGTCATTTCAGAGTTCGTTCTATTATTAAGAACAATGATTCTCAACTATTACTAAAGCACTCCAGGGCCTTACCAATTATCTCATGCTACTCAAATTCTTAAAATAGAAATTTATTTTAATCCAATTTAATCTTTAAAAAGTATGCCACAATGCACTTTTAGGAAAATGTTGAGATGTCAGAAAAATCAACAGTAATACTTCTGCTATTATGTAACCCATTGAGTCCTGAGGTTCAATGTTAACAGCTTTAAAAAATAAAAAAAAACTCCATTTCCATCTCCATAGCTGCTTGTTCTGATTTTTCTGCTTTGGAAGAGCTGGTAAAGAATGAAGGGTTGGGGCTGGGGCTGGGGCTGGAGCTGGAGCTGGAGCTGGAGCTGGAGCTCAGCGGCAGAGCATTTGCCTAGCATGTGTGAGGCACTGGGTTCAGTCCTTAGCACCAAATAAAAATAAACATATAAAACAAAGGTATTGTGCATCTACAACTACCAAAAAAAGAAGAAATGGTAGTCAAAATATCATGTGTCATAAGATGCTGTCTTCTGAAGGTCTCTTATCCTTTCCCTGTTTTGCTGTTGCTGGGTTTCTGTTGGAGTTTTTTAAGTCACCCAATAGCTGGCTGGCTGATTTTCTTTCTTCTTCCCCCCACTCTCTTCTATCCTTCTATATAGCAGAGAGAATGAACTTATATTTTTTAAAACCTAGAAAACAAGAGGTGATTCAAATTTCTCAAATCTCTCAAATGACCTTTACTCTGGAACCTGAGCAAAACTAGTAGCTCTTGGCTGTCATGTGCCAAATGGACTTTTATTCTAAAATACATTAGATGTATTTAACATATAACCTGTGCCAAGTTAAGGAATTAAATATCTTGCAAATTCTGCTCCACTTCAGAATCAGTTATTGGTAAACCATGAGGTGAATTTCTGACTGACTACTCTAAAAACTACCAGAATGCTTCCCATGTGACAGGTATTGTGTTTCATAGATGCATGTCATTCATCCATCTAAATCCTAAAACTTGAATGGTATTACCTGTATCCATTGGGATTTTTATTTGACACATATGGCAGTAAACTAAAGAAAAAAATACACGAACTAACTAACCCCCACAGTGAGAAGTCCAGACAAGGCCAGGCCCAGCCAGGCTCACTGAGACCCCAAAGTAAGGTCCCCTCCAATTGGTTTGTTCTCTGGTTCCTAGTGCTAGAAAGTGGAAAACGGTTACCCAAACCTTGCATTCTCTTCTCATTCAAGTCTGGTGGGAAAATGAACAATTTTTTTTCTTCCGTTGTGCCAAAGTCTCTCATTGCTCTATCATGATCTCACTGCTTTCACATGATCAGGATCCCATTTCACTGTTGCCAGGGACACACAAAGCCTAGGCCTAAGTCATCGAACATTCTGAGCTGTTTTGGACTCCCAGGTGAAACCTCAGCAGAGAAGGAGAGGGCTGACCCAAAGGGTGAAAAGATGCTGGATGTCAAAAACAATAGCCGTCCACCCCATTTCTAGAAAGAAAACAAGACCCAGAGACTTTGAATAAACTGTAGATAGCCAGAGCTACTCTCTAACTCCACAACCATTTTATGACCACTGCACAAGCTACCACAACAAACCAGAGGGTTGACCGTGCTTAATTAGGGTTTTCTGTCCCCATATCCCACTTTGAACCCATTCTTTGGAGAATAGTTTTAAAAGAATCTTCCACATGCAGACTAACACTCCCTAATAATACTTCTTGAGCAAAACAATAGGAGAAATATGAACAGACTCCCTTATATCTGAACAAATCTACTATTAAAATGTATGTAATTTCTGTGTTTTTATCATGTATTGTTTGAATGCTTATGACATATACATGGTTCAAAACTGGATAATGGAAAGGGATGCAGAGAAGCAAAGCTCCTTGTCTCCCATCTCTATCTCCTGGTTACCTTCCCAAAGGCAACCACTGTTACTTCCCAGAGGTAACACTGTTACCAACCAGTTGCTTACACATTACTTCCAGAGATGTTCTATATATACAGAAATAGAAGTGTATAGATTTTCTAAAACCAAATGACAGCATCATTTGTTCTGTATCTTGTTTTTACATAGCAGAATCTCACTCAGCTTCCACCTCTGGAAAGTTCAAGTGAAAAATGTCTGGATGCAAGCTCTAACAGCTGCTACCCAGATGGATGCTCACAGTCTCAGGACCCCATTGCTGCTGGCTTGCTCTATGCCAGAGGCTGACCCAAAGTATCTTAATGCTCAAATTTTCTTTCCTTGTAGAACAACAGTCATCACAAGGCACTGTAACAAAATAAGAGCTGCATAAAATAAATGCTCTCCTGGGGTTAAAATTATGGGCTTTACATGAAAATCTATTTGTATTTTTTAAACTGATTCTAAGAAGTTATGAAAGGGGAGATCCTTCTTGCAATGTAACACATTATTTCCTACAATAGCGCTTTGGAACTATAAAAGAATTCCAACAAGCAACTTCAGAACACATCATGACACATTTTTCTGCAAGGTCACACAGAGACCTTCTTACACAGAGACCTAGAACCATATCATAAGGATTTTCTATACCATGCTAGGTAAACAAATAATCTGCTAAATACTGTGAAAATACCATGAGGATAAAAACATTAAAACCTTGTAACTCCTTGCTTGCCCCACCCCCATGAATGACTATATAATTTTTTAAAATGAGATCTTTTTTTCCAATATATTTTTAAGTGTCCATGGACCTTTATTTTATTTATTTATATGCAGTGCTGAGAATCAAACTCAGTGCCTCACACATGCCAGGCAAGCACCCTGCCACTGAGTGCAATCTCAGACCCTTACTATATAATTTTTAAAAAAGAGAAACAAAGAGTATGTGTGTAGATTTTAAGAAAAACGGCAATGTTGTACATTCTATATCCAGGTTTCACGCCCTGAAATGGTTTTTATGACAGCAATGGATCTGTGATGATCCATTTCTCTTTTAAGAACGAGGCTCTGGGACTGGGGATGTGGCTCAAGTGGTAGCGCGCTCGCCTGGCATGCGTGCGGCCCGGGTTCGATCCTCAGCACCACATACAAAAACAAAGATGTTGTGTCCGCCAAAAACTAAAACAATAAATGTTAAAAATTCTCTCTCTCTCTCTCTTTAAAAAAAAAAAAAGAAAGAAAGAAAGGAAAAAGAACAAGGCTCTGTGCTCAGAAAACTGAAAGAAATTAACTGGCTGACCCAGAGGTTAAAGTGCCAACAGAGTATTCATACAGAATATTCATGCTATCTGAGCTCAACAGCCCCACTTCATAAATGCCATCAAACACTACTAGGAATAGACTAATGTACACTTTCTATGTATGACAAAAAACCTAAAAGATGCTGTTCAAAAAGGCTAAGAACACTATGCTGAGTCAGGCAAACTGAAGAGAACAATTCAATTTTGTTATCTCACTTTAGAATTAATAATATTTTTACACAAAAGAGAACTGTTTTATGGAAAGTCACTCTCTAGATAATAATTTTTTCTAACAGACAAACCAATCAAGGGACAAGGAAATCAAGGAAATGAAATTCACAGGTAACTCAAACTTCCACATGCAATACGTCATCACCAGCATGTCTAGAAGATGGGGCAGCACCTACTGGGAAACATAGGGCAAGCACTCTCTCGGGCCACTGCTGCTCCCACTCCCTCCTCAGATCCTCCCTCCACCCTGCTGTCCTTCCTTCCCAACACCAGGCCCTCACCCCACTCCTCTCTATCAGCAGCATCTGATTCTCCAAAAGTAGAAAGCATGTGCAATTCTTTCTTTTACTTAGAAGGTAAGCTCGGAGAACCAGTGACTGGAATTAAATTTGTATTTCCTCAGAGTTTCCACTTTGCCAAATTTAGGATGCTATCTGTAAAAGTTTTAAACTCATATATCTACTTAAAAATAAATAACTACAAATTAATAATTTTAATAAAAGTGAAGGGTTTTGGTCTGTGTTTAGCCTTCTTGTAGGTCTATTTTTTTAAGCTGGATTCCCCATCTCCAGCTCTAAACAGATACCATATGGCTGTTTCCTTGCTAACTTATTT
Organism: Callospermophilus lateralis; assembly: GCF_048772815.1. NCBI lineage: Eukaryota > Metazoa > Chordata > Mammalia > Rodentia > Sciuridae > Callospermophilus > Callospermophilus lateralis. Next base: position 9,919,975 of record NC_135310.1, read on the forward strand.
ATTTTTCAAAAAATGTTAACTGCAATTTTGGCAGTTCTTCATTAAACATTATTCATAAACATAAACAAACAGCTCCAGCAATCATCCATGAATAGACTTCAGAAGTTTGTTTAAAAAAAAAAAAAAAAAAGGAAATTTCTTCTCTTTCCAACAGAAAACAATCCCTCCCCTTCCTTTCGTGGGCCCCTCTAAACCATGATGGAAGAGTCAAACTGCTGAATAATCATGTTTTCCTTGGAGAAAATGAAAAGGGGTCCCTATTCCTAAGAAGCTGCTTCTGGGGATGTCCAGTCTCTGGAGTCATGCCAGGGAAAGGGACAGATGTCAGGGTCAGAAAAGGGACAGTGGCCAGCACCATTCCCACAGGTGTGATCTTTGGGTAAATGGCCAAGGCATTATTCCTGTGGGGTTTTTTCCTCTCCAAAAGCAAAATCCAGCTTGGAAAATAACAACTGGGAAGGCAAATAAGACTGGAAAAAGTTCTGCAGAGGTCACAACCCTGTAGACATCTTCTGAGATCATTGATTCATGAACTTGTTTGGCCCAATAGGAAGGGAAAGTGACAATAATATGCTAAATATCCAACTGCATGGATATCCTCTTGCTACCTGGTACAACTGGGAAGTCAGAATATGTGGCCCTAGATGGGACTTTGAGATTACTTACTAAAAATGAAAAAATAAAGACAAAGAATTTCTGGGCAGGATGCCTTTTGAATTCAGGTTTTAAATACCACTCACTACTTCAAATGATAGATAAAATATTTTTAGGAAGGAAGAAAGTCGTGTTTACAAAACAAGAGAAATGAGACACACAAACAACTAAGGCTAAAGCCACAGTTCTATGATTCAGACATTACCAGGGGCTGGAGAGGGAACATGGCCAAAGGCACATCAGTCTGGGTAGGACAGAGTCTCCACCAACTCCACAGTTTGTGGGAAGAAACTGAAAAAGACCTGTGACCACTGCCCAGGGCCATGGCTGAGATAAGGCCATGCTGAGGGCAACAGGGGAACACAGAGAGCTGCCTTATCAGGAAAGGTAGGACCCTGAACTCCCAACTAAAATCAGTTATAGGGGCTGAGGATATGGCTCAAGTAGTAGCGCGCTCGCCTGGCACGCGTGAGGCACTGGATTCAATCCTCAGCACCACATAAAAATAAAATATTGTGTCCACCTAAAGCTAAAAATAAATATTTTTTAAAAATAAATAAAATCAGTTATAAATGAGGAGCCTAGAAAGGAGATAATCAAAACCAACACAGAGAGAGAGGTAAGGGCGCAGACAGGGACAAAGACTTCTACTTAAGACAAGCTTCTAAACTTAAAGCGCAAAGCTCATGAAGAAAAAAAACTCAAGATCAGAAAATAAATTTACTCCTGACAAAATGAAAACAAGGCACACTGAGAACAACCTTAACATAAATGGGTTAAAAATCCAAAGGGATGGGAAAGGAAAGCAAACAAACAAAAAAGTATTCTTTTGAAAATAAAATCAGGAAAAGGTAGACTGGAAAACAAAAATCTGTTAAAATCCTGAAAATGAGAAATACAGATCAACAGATGGGAGAAACTCAACATCAGCCATAGTCAAAATAGAAAATGAATACCTGAAACCCACTCAGAGTTCAGAAAGAGATAAAAAAACATTAAGTGACATAACAGAGGAAGCAACACCTAATAGGATTCCCAGAAATAAAGCTACAAAAATGGAGGGAAATCAGTATTAGAACAAATGCCAAAAACTTTCCAGAACTGAAAAATCTTAACTTGACAGCTCCCAATGATCACCAGGTAGACAGGGGGGAAAAAAGTGCCCTCTTAAGACAACTGCAATGAAAGAAAACCTCGAAAGCTACCATCATGAAAAAGAGTCAGAAGGTGATGATGATCAGACTGGCAACAGACTGCCCCCACAGTGACCTCAGAATCCCATGCCCAGGAAGAGTGAGGATAAAACAGGAATATTTCCTGAGGTTTAACAGGTGGTGTTGTAGCTCATGGTAGATCACTTGTCTAGCACTCACTAGGGCCTGGATTCCATCCTTAGCCCTGGGCAAGGAAAGGAAAAAAAAAAAAGACAAGGTTTACCCTCTATACCTTCTATAGAGTATTAGTTACTAAAGGAGATCCCCTTTGATAATAATAATTTAACACTCCCCCGCCACACACAAAAAAAGCAATAAACTAAAACAGAGACTAAAGGCTTCAGAAGTAATTAATGGCTGAGTCAAAAAGAACTGTACTATGTTGATTCTCAATTTAGAATTCTTTCCTCTAAACCAACTCTGCCTCTCAATCTTCAATTTTATGTTTTGGCATTTTAGGTTCCAGTTAGTTATAAAACTACACTTTTATACCTCCTAAATATTAGCAAATTATTTTTTACAACATTCACATTCTTCTTACTTCCTTGGAATATGATTAAAATGAGGAAGAATTCTCCAAACAAAGGCACCAAAAAATACATTGGAGAAAAGAATAGCCTCTTCAACAAATGGTGCTGGGAAAACTGGAAATCCATATGTAGCAAAATGAAATTAAACCTCTATCTCTCACCCTGCATGAAAATCAAATCAAAGTGGATCAAAGACTTTGGCACTAGCACAGAGACCGCACCTAGAAGGAGCAAAAGTAGGCTCAAATCTTCATTGTGTTGGCTTAGGACCTGACCTCCTTAACAAGACTCCTAAAGAACAAGAAGTTAAAATCAAGAATTAATAGGTGGGGAGCTAGAGTTCTAGCTCAGTGATAGAGTACTTGCCTAGCATGTGTAAGGCACTGGGTTCAATTCTCAGCATCACATAAAAATAAATAAAAGCACTGTGTCCATAAACAAGTTTGAATAAAATAAATTTTAAAAAAAGAATCAGTAAATGGGATGGGTTCAAACTAAAAAGCTTCTTATCAGCAAAGGAAACAATAATGTGAAGAGAGTGCCTACAGAATGGGAAGAAGTCTTTACCACATGCACCTCAGATTGAGCACTAACTCCAGGATATATAAAGAACTCAAAAAACTTAATACCAAATAAATAAATAACCTAATCAATAAATGAGCTAAGGAACTGAACATACACTTCACAGAAGAAGAAATATAATTGATCAACAAATATATGAAACAATGTTCAACATCTCTAGCAAATTAGAGAAACGCAAATTAAAACTACACTGAGATTTCATCTCACTCCAGTCAGAATGGCAATTATCAAGAATACAAGCAATAGTAAGTGTTAGCGAGGATGTGGGGGAAGGTACACTCATACTTCGGTGTTGGGACTGCAAATTGGTGCAACCACTCTGGAAAGCGGTATGGAGATTCCTTAGAAAACTTGGAAGGGAACCACCATTTGATCCCGCTATCCCACTCCTTGATTTATACCCAAAGGATTTAAAATCAGCATACTACAGTGACGCAGGCACATCAATGTTTACAATAGCTCAATTCATAACAGCTAAACTATGGAACTGACCTAAATGCCCTTCAACAGATGAATGGATAAAGAAAATATACATACGCACAATGGAATATTACTCAGCCTTAATGAAAAATAAAATCATGGCACTTGTCAGTAAATGGATTGAGCTGGAGAATATCATGCTAAGTGAAATAAGCCAAACCCCAAAAACCAAAGGTGGAATATTTTCTCTGATAAACAGATGCTGATCCATAATGGGGGGTGAGGGAGGGGTGATAAGGAAGAATGAAAGAACTTTGGATTGTGCAGAGGGGAAGGGAGGATGTGTGGGATGGGAAGGACAGTGGAATGAGATGGAAATTATTACCCTTTATACATGTATGATTACACTACCCATGTGACTGCACCATGTACAGCCAGATTGAGAAGTTGTGTTCCATTTGTATGCAATGTGTCAAAAATGCATTCTACTGTCATGTATAACTAATTAGAACAAATTAAAAAATGAAAAATTTTAAAATGAGGAAGAATTCCAATTGAAATTTGTTAGTCATTTCATTAACTATGTACTTGGTTGGTCAAGTTACCTGGAACCTTTGTAATATATTCCATTTCCTCCATATTTAACACAAAAACAATTTTTTCCTTCTTATTTTGAAAGATGAAGTTTCGATAAATAATTGACAACCTCCTTTGATTTGCACCTCAATGAAGAGAATTTATACATTTTTAAAGCTGAATTATTTTAATGACATTATTTCACATTATTAATATGCATTTATAAAACTGAGACATTGCACATAGCAACTGTATATATTGTCAAGAAAAACAAAAAATACATGGCTGCCTCTTTAACTCAGAAACACACATCAAAACACCAAAATAACAATATATAAAAATCTACCTGGTACTCTAAGTGGATAAAAAAACAGATCTTAACTCTGAATGATATAACAGTGATTCATATACAAATATTAGTTGCTTTGCACAACCTGTCATGTAAACACATTCCTCAAAAAGTCTTACTGAACCTCCACATCTGTATCCCCAAGCAATTACCTGCGTATTTTTAGGCTCTATAAATTATTTGTAACCTGAACACAGGTTCTATGGTTTTTCATGTGATGGAACAGGCAATAAAAGGAATATTAATCTCAAATAGCACATAACCAGACAAGCACCTGCCTAATAGGGATACTGTGTCAGTCAGAGTCATGACACAATGGTTTTTACGTAAGTACACATACAGATACCCTACTTCCCAGGTTCCCAGACCTTAGGGAAGTATAAATATAATCATGAAAATCCCTCCGGATGGCTGGTCAAACTGAATAAACACAAACACAGTCTCTTACATTGAAAGTAACTCCACCAGTATCAGATGTCACTGGAACAAGCTCAGTGTTATCCATGAAAGGTCACTTTGCAGGACATACTGAAAGACAGTCTGGTCAGAGTGAGTACAAATACCTCAAGAGTATGGGTTCATAACCCTGGGCAAGAGTTGATACCATCCAGCTGAGTATTTTTAGACACAGGAGGACAGTTATGCAACAGGGCTATTTCAATGATGCTATGGGTCCTTCTGTGTAGAGACCAATAAAAGTAATCTTTCAATTACTAGAGAAATTTTCAAAACTGAGGAGTTTGAATATTCTTGATGCAAAATAAATAAGGCACCTAAAATTTTTATGTGTATGATCAAAAAAATGTTTTAAGTTATAACACTAATCCACTGATTACAAATAAACTCATGAAAAGCCAGACAATCTGGCACAAGGATTAAAGGGCTTTGGGAGTTTTCTTATAGGGACCTAGACTCTCCTCTCAATTGTAAGGGCAATATATCGCTGTTTTTAAACAGCAAAACACACGATACTCATGAACTTCTAATTTTTTTTCTACAAACTGTATTTAAATACTACTCTAGTCAAATAAAGAGTGAATTTGGATGTACCCTAACAGTGATGGCTACTCCTGACTGCCCTTCTCAGAACCATCCAACAATTCTAATCTCACCCAGAAACTGAGAGTCAGGACAACGGCACCAAGGGAGGGATGAATGGACCTAGATTGCTGCAAGGTTCCTGCATTTCACCATGAAAATGCAATGTTCACTTCAAATATAACATGATACATTCAAGATGAAGGTTACAATCCTTAGAGCAGTCACTTAAAATAAAAAGCAAAGAAATAGAACTTAAAACCCATAGCAAGGTAAAAAAAGATGTTTGGAAAAGTGTTTTGGTTAACACAAACAAAGGTAAGAAGGGAGGATCAGAGGAACAACAACAAAAGGTGAGATGAACAGAAACAGAGCAAAAGGGCAGGCCTGAGCCCGAATGCACGAGCAAGTGCATCTATGCAATTCTGCTTACGGCATGAAAGTGCAGTAACAGCTCATTTCTGATGAGGATGATCATCTCAGATGATGGACATGGCTGTACCTTTTGCTGGTCCCTCTCCTGGGAGGGCTTTCGCTTGCTCGGGGACTGTCTTGTTGCTCAGAGTCTAAAGTATCATTCTGATAATCTTCGATCTCTCTCAATGATAAGTAAATATCTGAATGACAAATACCTGCCAAATAAACGTTCACAGATTCCCTCCCTCCCCTTTCACCCAGTCTTCTGGTTATCAACACCATTTGTTTGTAACGGAATCCAATTTTTCAGAAATACAACATTCCACTTGTTGCCACTGCATCCCAAAATGTTTTTTAAATTCAATTTCCACAGGCACTTCCCCATGCTGGCCTTCTCCGCTCCAGGTGGAGAACTCTCATTTCCCTCTGTGCTGCCAACTTCACACTCTGACCTCTGGCCTGCACCTCCCTCTTGAACTTTCATTTATTAATCAGCTTTTTAAAAATATAGCTTAAATACAACAAAATGCTCATTAAGTATACCTTCCATTGAATTTTGGCACATTTGCACACCCATGTAACTACCACTACAGTAAAATTCCATCACTCCATAAATTCTCACATCCTTTTACCTTCTCTGTCTTCCCAGGCAATCAATGATCTGGTTTTCTGTCTTCCCAGGGTTTCATATAAATGGAATCATGTACTATAGATAGTCATATATATCTGGTTTCTTTTACTCAGTATAATGAAGAGTCATCCATATTGTTGCATTATTAATCCAAATGTGAAATTTTAATAGATATCCCACCTGATCTTCAAGTGACATTTCCCCAAATGAACTCCACCTTATTCCTGTAAGTTGATGCTGTGCACTTATAAACTGGGGAGTCACTTTGGTCTCCACCTTCTTTACCTGCTAATAACACCAAGCCTGTCAGCACTACCACTAATTTTACCTCCAATATATCTTTTTTTCCCCCAATTTTTTTAGTTGCCACCTTTACTTTATTCATTTATTTATATGCAGTGCTGAGAGTTGAACCCAGTGCCTCACACATGCTAGGCAAGCTTTCTACCAATGAATACAACCCCGGCCTTTATCTCCAACGTATCTTTTCAAATTTGCCTGTTTCAGTCTCATTGCCTGAACATGCCCCTCTGTGCTGAGATTCTTGTGAAAGCCTTTTACCCAAAGTCTCCTAGCTCCCTCCCAGTCCCTTCTCTTCAATTCAGAACCTACTCTACAAATAAACTGTGGTAAATGCAAGTAAAATTAATTCATCCCCTGCCTTTACAGCTTCAGGGGATGAGCTAACCCCTTACTTGGCATTCAAAGTCTACTCTTCCAGCTTCCTCCCCTATACCAACAACTCTCCTCACAACTCCTAGTCATCCTCAAAACTCTACCTGCAATTCAATGGATCTGAACTATCCCCTGAAGAACTCCTTTCCTGCCTTATGAACTTCTTACACACACTTCTACCCAACTGCCTATTTCACTCTATGGCAATTAATTATCTGACAATGAACATCTTCAGGGTAAGTAATTTATTCTTAATTCATGTTTGTCAACAAGTCACCTCAACAAGTTTTTCATTTTAAGCAACAAAATAAGAGAAAAAACTGACACTCTGTTAAGCATATCTGTTCCAAATCTATTAGAAGGGAAGTACTGAATTTGTTCACAACGATGCCAGTTAACAAGTAAAGTAACATAATGGAAAGTGTCAGCTTACTAGTACAACAGGATGTGCCCACACAGCCTCTCTTGCTCAGTGGTGACATCACCCATTTGAACAATTGCCAAATGCCTTAGAGATGAACTAAAAGAAGTCAAAACACATTAAAAACTACTCACATTTCACATTCTATACTCACTTTTTTTTTCTGTTAACCAACAAGTATTAAATGTTTCTCCAAGAAGTGCAAATACAGGAAAAAGTAAAACCATAATCCTCTAGTACAATTCTCTAAGTTTGGTGATCAATGTTGCAAAGGCACTTTTTTTTTTTTTTAAATCTTTTATTAGAGACAGGGTCTCACTGATTTGCTTAGGGTCTCGCTAAGTTGCTGAGCCTGGCTTTGAACTTGTGATCCTTCTGCCTCAGCCTTCCAAGTCACTGGGATTAAAGGCATGTGCCACTGCACCTGGCTGCAAAGGCACTCTTTGGGAAGTGGTGCTGGCTGAGCACCTGAAAGGCCTTCAGGTGAGGATGTCAGAGACACTGGAGACTACAGCCAACTTCCCCAGAACCAGTGCTGCTAAGAGAAGACACTGCTCATGTGTAGCAAGTGCCCACATAAAACAGAACCACTTTAGGAAACCTCTATGTATTTCCACTTACACAAATACAGTCAAAGGCTTTACTTAGAAGACTTTCACTGTTAGAGAATGTTTCAATGTCCCAAAACAAAGAGATTTTAGTGCCTGCAGAAACTGTAAGAATTATCTATTTGCAGGAATCTGAAATTTGAAGAGAGAAGATACACATACTACTATATTTGAAGATGTTAACAAATGAGTAATGCACTATTTTAAGACTTGTTGTATCTCTCTGAACAAACAGCACTCAATAAAGACACAACTGAACTAATTAAAGAAGCTGTAAACTTGTAGCTGCAAACTGAAAAGGTATTTTCAGATACTGTAGAAAAGAGAACACATCGAGAATTTTAATAGGTACATGTTCTCAATTTACACAATACTAAAGCATACACACACACACACACACACACACATATATATATATATATATATATATACACATATATAAAATGTTTATTGTTCTATAGCTTCAAAATCTCAAGAAATTACATATAGCTACAGGATTTGAATCAAAATTGTAAAGTAATCACATCTGCAATAATTTGAGAGAATTAAAGTAGGACATAAGCATCTTTTTAAACTAAATTATAAAACCCTAATGGGAAATACAAAGGAGAAATAAGAAGATTCCATCTAGAATATTAAATATAGCATTTTCCCAATTAATATGCAGGCTTGACATATGATCAAAAATGTGGTGGGAAGAGCCTCCCAGAAGCAGAGATGGGAAGAAGCAGCACAAACTACTGAAGCCAGAAGGTACAGGAAATGAACAGGACCAGCCACACTGCACGGCAACAGCAATCCCAAGCAGGACTGCTAGCTGGTTCATCCTTCTTTGGGACCTGAAATTTTTTTTCATCAGCTGGAAACTGCTCTCTGCAGCCTGGACTATTAAGAATAACACAGTTTATCAGAAAAATTAAATAGACACAAACACTAAAGGATATTTGCAAGGAAAAACTTATTTGCCTTTTCTTTATAATTTAAATCATAATAAAATTTTTAAATAAATAGGTTTATATATTTGTTCTAACTTTAAAATAAAGCTAAGTATATGGTGGTGCATGCCTATAATCCCAGCAGGTCAGGAGGCTGAGGTAGGAGGATCACTAGTTCAAACCAGCCTCAGAAATTCAGTGAGGCCCTAAGCAACTCAGCAAGACTCTGATTCTAAATACAAAGGGCTAGGGATGTGGCTCAGTGGTTAAGAGCCCCTGAGTTCAATCCCTGGTACCAATCAATCAATCAATTAATTAAAGCTAAGTGTGATTATCAGTGATATGGAAGATCTGTGTTAAAGCAGAAGAGTTTTTCTTTAATATTAAAAAAACAAAATTTTAATGAATAGGGAGGACATGATAAATACAACATATAAAAATTCCCTATCCTCCTTAAAATATAGATGACAGATTTAAATTACTTTAAAATTTCAAACTAACAATTGAAAAAAAATCAAAACTAAAACAATGATATATGACTTTATACCCTTTAATTAACAATAACAAAGACTCCACAAGATCCAGAACTTCTAGACTGAAGATGTTTATAGAAAACCTGGTGTGCATTTTACCAGTCTTTCCAAAGGAAATATGGAAACATATGACAAAAAATTTAAATCATTTTAAGTTGTTAATCTTATGAATCCCACTTATAAGACTGAATGTTTAAACAAATAATGACCAAGTGAATTCAAAAGTAGATCTTTAATCATATATTACAAATGACAAATTCATCAGCTTTATCAATACAAACAATTCCTGAATTCTACAGGTGGCTAAGTTTGTAAAGTCTACAAATATAGTTATAAAACACATATATAAAGGAAGCATATCAACCTAGAGTCTTCCCCAGGAAATGACACCAGTGTTTCTTCATATCTTAAGAACTCTCACTTGCAACTGTATAGCAATACTGTTTTAAATTTAATAGAAGGCCTTTATCTTACGATTGGCTGGCTGCAAACCTGTTGCTGAGCCCCTTTCTTTAGAAGCCAGCACCCTCACTCAGTCTGGCTCCACAGAGAGCAGACAAGATAGACAGCAACAGTGAGAGACAATCATCTGAGTTGGAAAGACGGAGCAGCAGTCTGGAACAGAAGACAGCTCTGCACTAAGAGAATGGACTTCATCAAGCATCCATGGTCTACCTTACTTGTGACTTTTCTTGAAGGGCCTACCTAAGTCTGAGCATGTGTGGCTCAGCACTACACAACTCTGGATCATCTGCACATGAACATACAAATGCACAGGGACCAAGCGCAGTTCGACCTATCTGAGCTCTTTAAAAGCACATACAGACGCCACCTCTTCCTGGGCTGGGCCCACAAGTGTCTACTCGCCTAGGAGAGCTGCTCCTGCCACTGCCTCCCCATTCATCCTGGGGTATCACAGGTGGCACGGGCACCAAGATGTCCAAGCAAGTGGTCTGTCAGAAGCCAGGAAGACAGTCACGCGGGAGCTGGTACACGGCCTCAGGACTACAGCTGAACGCAAGGCTAAAAGGTTGGCTTTCACAAGTACAGTCAACAAAAAGATCTGCACTAAAGCCATTACTGCCCCCATGCAGGACACATGTACTGTGGGTCTTGAGCTTCCCATGCTTACAATCAAGGGAGTCCATCTCTGACTTGGAGAATTTTCATCCTTAGGCCTTCTCATCACGTGCCCCTCTCTCCAAGCGCACTTTCCAGTGTGGATATATATATATAGGTCACCTCTATATGACCTTCGTATTGACCAAAAGGTTTAAGGCGAGCTTTGGGAAACAGGAATGTTTGAAAGCATGACTCTACAGACAGATGAAGGTGAACACAGTATTGAAATGCCATTTGCCTTATACAGCTAAAGCCATGGAAGGCCACAGGGTGAGTTTACCATTATTCCTGTACCAGTTGGAGCTCTGAGTGAGTCAAAAGAACAGGAATTTAGAAAACTCTTCAGTAAATATCTAGCAGATCTTAATAATCTCTTTGTGGTTTCTATGATTTCTGCCACTAGGATCAAAGGTTGTTACAGTTCCTATGATGAATCCTGGCAGGAGATTTATAGATCCATTGAACATCTAGATAAAATAGGTATGAGTATTATAGAACAATCAGATCGTGTATCTTTTAGCCATTACTTGAAGAAACACCATAATACTATATGTGGAAGGCATCCCATTGGGTTGTTATTAAATGCTATCACAGAGCTCCAGAAGAATGAAATGAATATGAGCTTTTCCTTTCTGAATTATGCCCAGTCAAGCCAGTGTAGTTATGCCTTGAGTTATGTAGCTGGAGCACTCACAGTCCACTGAAGCTGAGTCCTCGGGGATGCAGTCTGTACATACTCACACTCTGCCTAAGGTCCCAGCCTATCTTCTTACCAAAATATTGGTTCTGGTTGGAGGGGATTCTGAAACCTCAAACTAACAGAACTTTCTTCTCTTCTTTTCTAGTAGGTATAGTCCTTAATTTCAGTTCATTAAAAATATTTACATTGGGCTGGGGTTGTGGCTCAGAGGTAGAGCACTTGCCTAGCATGCTTGAGGGTTCGATCCTCAGGACCACATAAAATTTTAAAAAAAAATAAAGATATTGTGTCCACCAATAACTAAAAAATAAATCCTAAAAAAAATACTTTATAGTTTTGGGCAGTGGAAGGGAGGCTGCTATCAAAAATATTTTGATTATAAAAGGTGACAATATAAGGCCTAGTTGTGACAGAGAGTTTTTTGAAAGTAACTTGCAAAGCATCTACCATATCCTAAATTTATACCCTTTGCAGACTTGTGCATATATATTCTGCTTTCAGAATATTATTGCAAATTGTACACAAACAAAAAAGAGTGAAAGCTTTTTACTAAAGAAATTGCATTTAAAAATGATCTGTATCAGAATATAACAAACCTCTAGTTATAGACAATTACTACACTGGCCAAAAATATATTTTAAAATGTTCAACATCGTTAGCAATTAGGGAAATGCAAATCAAAACTGCTCTGAGTTAGAATCTCACTCCAGTTAGAATGGCAGCCACCAAGAATACAAACAATAATAAATGCTGAAGAGGATGTGGCGAAAAGGAAAACTTTTATACTGTTGGTGGAACTGTATATGAGTAAAACCACTATAGGAATCAATTTTGAGGTTCCTCAAAAGACTAGGCAAGGAACCACCATACGACCCAGCTATACCACTCCTCAGTATTTATCCTAAAGGATCAAAGTCAGCATACTACAGTGACACATGCATGCATACCTAATTTAGCAGGACAATTCACAATAAACAAACTATGGAACCAGCCTAGATGTCCACCAATAGATCAACAAGTAAAGAAAGTGTGGCACATATACACAATGGAGTTTTATTCAGCCATAAAGAAAAATGAAATTATGTCATTTGCAGGAAAACAGTTAGAACTTGAGATTGTGATGTTAAACAAAATAAACCAAACTCAGAAACTCAAGGGTCCGATACTTTCTCTCATATGTGGAAGCTAGAAAGGAAAAAGAAAAGAAAGGTCAGGACGGAGGGGGTCTCATGAAAATCAAAGGACAATCAGTAGAGGAAAAGTACCAGGGAGAGGTCAGAGGAGAGAGAAGGGGAAACACTAAGAAATTATAGTCTAATATTTTTATATTGTGTACATGTATGAATATATAATAACAAATCCCATCATTATGCATAGCTATAGTGTATCAACTTTTTTAAAAAGGTAAAAAGAATAAAAGATGGAGAAGTGAAAATATGGTGTTAGGTAAAGTCTCTCTGAAGAAGTCACCTTAAGGAAGGTAAAATCTAAGTGTCAGGAAGGCAGAACCAGTCAGGGCATACAGTCAACATCATGGCCCTCAGCCAAAAGGCAGGGGCAAGCTTGGTTTGCTTCAGGAGGACTCACCTCAGAGACAAGGGACAGAGAATGGAGTCAGAGGCACAGTGATCCAGAGAGGTCTTGTGGCCATAATTAGGAGTTAAAAGACCAGTGGAGAGGGCTAAGAAAGTCAGAGGGCTTCTGAGGGGATCTTTGGATGCCTCAAAAACATTACTGTGGTCATTATGTAGGATAAAGAAAAGTCAGAAGAGAAGCCAGTGGGCAAGGTCAGGTCAGTGCACTAACCCAAATGAAGTGGTAAGTGGACCAGGGCTAGGTGCAGAATGGGCAAGTGAAGGGACTGGGAATATGTATATATATTTCATATTTATAATTTTATATACTATGCTTATGGGTCATGGCAACTTTTAAATGAGAAAGGTTTTATTTATATGAAATATGTAACCTTCTATTTTTCAATTAATTATAATGCAATAAAGTAAAAAACTATGCTTAAGATAATTTTTCTTAATCCAGAGGATACCTGGGAATACTTTAATACCCTTAGGATCATATCACTAATATCAACTGCAGTTCAGGAAAATAAGTATTCCCAATTCATTGAAAGCCATATAAATGGTATTTTATTGAAATGGCTTATTTTAGGAAAAAGTGCAACAAAAAGGTACTTGACACACACACACACACACACACACACACACACACAAAAAAAAAAAAAAAAAAGCCCTGACATTTCTACAATCTAGATTTTAGAAGAAACTACTTTATCTTGCACGTCTGATGCAGTGGTGGTCAGATTTTGCATCTAATTTTTGAAAAAACAATATGCACACACATTATAAAAATTGAATGCTAACTTAGCAGATTCCTAAGTCATGAGGAAAGGGTGAACATAAGTTTTGGGGAAGGAAGAAAGGGAAAAAGGGGCTGAAGGCATTTTTCAGCTGAAGTTTAATGTCTAAATTAGTCATAAATCATTAAATACTCTGCCTAAATGGAACTTTACAGTTCAAAATACTGGAATTTTTGGTACTAAAATTAGCCAAGCATAGAACTATAGATCCTTTTTATACTTGATAAGCTAAACAAGAATGACAAGTCACATAATTTTATTAGTATTTTCTCCATGTACCTCAGTTTACTGGCATTTTAATTTTAAAGCAAACTATTTGTTCCAACAGATAAAAATAAAAACTTAAAAGGCTGGTAAGCCTCCACCAGTCTTTTTCTCACTGTCTTAGTCAGTTCAGGCTGCTGTAACAAAGTACCAAAGACTGAATAGTTTATAAACAACAAAAAAGTCTCTTTCAGTTTTGGAGAGGAACCTCTCTGGGGTTGCAGATGGCCACCTTCTTGTTTCTTCACATGGTACAGAAAGGATGAAGGAGCTCTCTGGGGCCACTAATCCCATTCAAGACTCTACCCTTATGACTCAATTACCTCCTGAAGGCCCCAAGTTCTATCATTACTGAGGTTAGGATTTCCATATATAAATGTGGGGGGCACACAAACACTCAGGCCATAACATTTACAGCCCTTTTCCCAGAATTAATGTGAGTTGTGCCTGGCTCAGTAGGAAACACAAAAAAGGAAATAACATACCAACAAGTTCAATGAACAAAGTTCAGGGAATCTAAATCATATTACCATCCTGGACCCAGCTTCAATCTAAATCTGAGTTCTTCACTGAATATATATTGTATTAGTAATCTAGAGATAGAGTATACAGGAGCATGTACGCAAGTGATACCCAAATATAATGCCAGTTTACATAAGAGACTTGGGCATCTGTGGATTTGGTATCCAAGGGGTCCTGGATCCAATCTCCTATTCTGTAAACATTGAGGGACAACTGTATATGTACATCAAACCATTGTGCTGATGACATCAGATAATTTTGAAGAAGTTTCCTCAAAGTGTTAACCTCAACACATAATAAAAGCTACAAGTACATACATATATGTCTCTATGTGTATATAAATATATGCATATGTCTATATACACACAATATATGTATATATCTATTTATTTATTTTTAATCCCATTTTCCACTATACAAGCCTAGCAGTTATAATTTATGAAACTTCTTCTTGGGTCTTGGAATTAAACACTTTCCTAGACATTCATGTAAGAAATAAATTATCCTATTAAATCCTCACAACAACCCTATGTAATTTTGTAAACCTGCTGAATAGCGGACCTTTTAAGGAACCATGGTGAAGAGAATACAGCTAGTGGGTCATAGAACACAGAGTGAATTCAAGATCTCACTCCAAATCCTATGCTCTTTATGCCACAGTGCCTTTTACTCACCCTTTCAGAAAACATGTATTAGAGTTTGGATATAAAGTGTCCCCCAAAGATTCCTGTGTTAAAGGCTTGGTTCCCAATGTAGCTATGCTCAGAGGTGAGGACCTGTGGAACTCATTAGTAAATTAATCCATTAGTAAACTCATAATCTGATGACATTATGAGATGTGATAGAAAATGCAGGGGGTGGGGACTCAATGGAGGAAGTGTGTCACTGGAGCATGCACTGGAAACCCCCCCCCCCACCTTGCTTGGCTAACATGAGGTGAGCAATTTTGGCTCTGCCACACCCTTCCACCATGATATTCTGCTTCAGTGCAGACCCATTGCAATGGAGCCAGCAGACCATGGACTGAATCTTCTCAAACTGTGAGTCAAAATAAATCTTGCCTTTTTAATTGTTTATGTCAGGTATTTTGTCACTGTTAAGAAAACCTGACCAATACAATGGGCAACTGAGCATGCAGTCTTGTGATTTCATTTTAAGGTATTAAATATAAAATCTAAGACACATTATATAATTAGTTGTGTTATTATTCTAGAAACCTTTCATGCTTAAGCTACCAAGTTGGCTATATAATTAAAGCCTTGAATGGATCAGCAATGTGGGAATATTTTATTATCCTCAAACAACCCTGGCTTATAAATAAAACACTGATATTCAGGATTCATATCTAAATGTGTACAAATGAACAAGAAAAGTGAAGATGCGACTCGTATTGATCAATACTACAAGTTTTTATAAACTAATCTTTTATTTAAAAGTGAAAAAGATTCTCAGGCATGCTTTTAAAATGGAGCCTTAAAATTCATTGACTCTTTAGTCTCATTTCATCTGTGCCACTTTTCGGGACAGCTCAGCAGTCCCTCAAAGTCTCTAATTCACATAAGTGATAAATCAGGGAAGCAAAATGTACACGTTCCTAAAAAAATAATAGAAGACAACAAGTATAAACTCAGCAAACAAGAAGTGGTGAATGACCACAGGATCTCAAAGAGCTGCACTAGAGGAAGAATGCCAGGGAACTGTGCCCAACTCCCTGCATGTCCACATACAGAGTGGGGCACTAGGGAGAATGTAGGACACTCACTCAAGGAAACTCAGGGAAAATCTTAATACAACTAAAGTAATAGGTGCAGTTATGAGCTTCCCTATAAGTTATCTACAGTACTGTTCTAGGTTTATTTATTTTGGTGTCTAATAAATTATAAAACAATTCTGATAAATATCTTACCCCAAAATGCATTTTCTCTAGTCACCAAGTTACCAAGGAGACTGACTGTACATGCCACCAAATAAAATTCCAGATCCTGAATATGCCCTATTGTCCATACAGAGTTCAATTCACCTCTCAGGAGCAAACCCACATCAACTAAGCTCACTTGGATTCAATCCTATACCTGAGCATGGGGAATTTCCACCCATCCAGGATAGTTCACACCTGCATAAGAGCTGCCATCAGGATTCACATGAGGAAAAGTAAGGCTATACCTACCGGAAAGAGGAAAAATCTGTTCTACTCAAGGCCTACCGGGAAAGCCATGCTATTTAGGATGTCTGTGATCATTCCCTTCCCCAAGGACCCTCCCTACATCTGACTTCCAAGCTCACCTGGTCCCTCTCTAGGACTGGCTCTGCCCCAGAGCAGTGATTTGGGTCTGTAGCTCAAGCTCATCTTCCAGCCTGTGAGCCTCACTATTCCCCACCAAAGGTGCAGCACAGTATGACTGGCTCAATGTCTTGAACATTAAACCAGCTACTGTTACATGGAAAAGTACGTCACTAAATTCTCCAGAGGACCAGGGATGAAATGGTCACTGTCCAATCCTGGAGCAGTTTACACTCCAGCCAGTACTTCTGTAGCATAGACTGACTCACAAGGAGCCAACTGGAGCTACAACGTGCACTTCAACAAATTCACTGCATGAGAATGTTCAACCTAAGATTAATTGTAATGTTATGTTCACCAAATTCTGGTGCCTTTAAATCTACAATTTTAAGTGTCAGATTTTTATTATTGTGTTCGTTACACTCCAAAGCATGATTTGTATGAAAGTGCTCCCTACAGGTGCTCCCAGGGCAGCCTGTATTTTCTTTACCATAGTGACCACTCTGTTGTTAGTGCTAGCTGAATTCTGTCTTCCTCCACCAGGTTGCAGATTGTAGGAGGGAAGACGCTATTATTCCATTCATTCCCTGATCCTAATGCAGAGACTTGATCTCCCCTCTGGAAACCACCATTCCCTTCTCTCAGTCTACCTGCTTGAAGAGGGGACAACTCAGGACATCTACCCTGCTCCAAGATGCACAAGGATCAGGCCTGGCCAACTGGAGCACTGCCTCCCTGGAAACTGGTCCAGGTTAGGGTACATGATTAGCCCCACATGGTAAGAGTCAAGCCCAAGACTTTTACTAAGAAAGAGCAGCCTCAGGGTTAGTCTCTCAATCTCTCTGAGAAATAGGAGACCATGTTGAAAGAGCCTGTCTGAGAGTAAAGCCAATAGACAGAAGCAGAGATGGAGAAACACCAGGTCCTGATGGCTCAAACTCGATATCACCTGGGTGTTTTCAGTTCCATGAGCCAATACATTCCTTTTATTAGTTGCTTATACCAACTGGAGTAGTTTTTCTGTGCTTGCAACCAGAAATATCACAATTAATAAAATCTGTGTTTATCATTCATCCCTGTAACCACACCACTTGCCAAGGAGGTAACACACAGAAGCTGAATATTTTTTTTCAAATGAATCGAAAGAAAACTTAGGTCAAAATATTTTACATACTGATTTTTCGTTTAAAAAAAAAAAAAAAGTAATAGTAAAAAAAAATCACCAAGCTCTTTACTAGAAAAAAAATGTGAAAAGTTAACCTTCCAGGCACAAATCTGTCCAGAAAAGCCTTCCATTTCCTGTAGTTAGTTATCATAAATCCAAGCAACTTAAATGAATTTCAGAGTAAATGAAAATCCTGGTATTTCATACCAGACTAAGTTAAATCTGTGGTGCCCACTGACTGTCATGTGGCAACAGAAATTGTTCTGCACTTTTGAACATTATAAAGAGACAAGGGCTACCTCAAGAAAACTCTGGGAATTTAAGAATTTTAATGGCAACTTTTTTCTTTTTTTCTTATTATTTATTTATTTTTGCATTGCGATTCTTAATACACCATTATACCATAATTCATCAAATCTCTGTTTGTATATAAGGCATGTTGACACCAAATTCACATCTTCATACATGTGTTTTGTATAATGATGAGGGTCTCCTTTCACCATCCATGCTATTCCCCTTCTCCTTCCCTTTCCCTCCCACCCCTATTCCCTATCTAGAGGTAATCTTCCTCCCTTGCTCTCCCTCCCAACCCCATTTTGAGTCACGCCCTTTATATCAGAGAAGACATTCGGCATTTGATTTTTTGGGATTGGCTAACTTCACTTAGCATAATCTTCTCTAATGCCGTCCACTTCCCTGCAAATGCCATGATCTTATTCTTTTTTATTGCTGAGTAATATTCCATTGTGTACAAATGCCACATTTTTTTTTTTTTATCCATGCATCCACTGAAGGACATCTAGATTGGCTCCAATTTAGCTATTGTGAATTGTGCTGCAATAAACATTGATGTGGCTGTGTCCCTGTAATATGCTGTTTTCAGGATATAGTCCAAGAAGAGGAACAGCTGAGTCAAATGGTGGTTCCATTCCCAGTTTTCAAAGGAATCTCCATATTGCTTTCCAAAGTGGCTGCACCAATTTGCAGTCCTACCAGCAGTGTATGAGTGTACCTTTTTCCCGCATCCTCTCCAACACTTGTTGTTGTTTGTCTTCATAATAGCTGCCACTCTTACTGGAGTGAGATGGTATCTTAGTTTTAATTTGCATTTCTCTGATTGCTAGAGATGATGAGCATTTTTTTGTATATTTGTTGACTGATTGTATATCCTCTTCTGAGAATGTCTGTTCAGGTCCTTGGCCCATTTACTGATTGGATTATTTGGGGGTTTTTGGTGCTTATTTTGTTGAGCTCTTTATATACCCTAGAAATTAGAGCTCTATCTGATGTGTGAGGGGTAAAAACTTGTTCCCAGGATGTAGGCTCCCTATTCACCTCACATATTATTTCTTTTGCTGAGAAAAACTTTTTCACCCAATTGTTGATTCTTAGCTTTAATTCTTGTGCTATAGGCGTCTTATTAAGGAAGTTGGGGCCTAGCCCCACGTGATGGAGATTAGGGCCTACTTTTTATTCTATTAGACGCAGAGTCTCTGGTTTAATCCCCAGATCCTTGATCCATTTTGCATTAACTTTTGTGCATGGTGAGAGACAGGGATTCAATTTCATTTTGTTGCATATGGATTTCCAGTTTTCCCAGCACCATTTGTTGAAGATGCTATCCTTTCTCCAGTGCATGCTTTTGGCACCTTTGTCTAACTATAAGGTAGTTGTAATTTTATGGGTTAGTCTCTGTGTCCTCTATTCTGTACCATTGGTCTACCAGCCTGTTTTGGTGCCAGTTCTATGCTGTTTTTGTTACTATTGCTCTGTAGTATAGTTTAAGGACTGGTATAGTGATACACCTGTTTCACTCTTCCTGCTTAGAATTGCTTTAGCTATTCTGGGTCTCTTATTTTCTAGATGAATTTCATGATTGCTTTTTCTATTTCTATGAGGAATGCCATTGGGATTTTGATCAGAATTGCACTGAACCTGTATAGTGCTTTTGGTAGTATGGGCATTTAAATAATATTAATTCTGCCTATCCATGAGCAAGGTAGATCTTTCCATCTTCTAATTCTCTCTTTAAGGTTCTATAGTTTTCATTTCAGGGTTTTTTTTAGGTTGATTCCCAAGTTTTGTTTTGTTTTGTTTTGTTTTTTTGAAGATATTGTGAATGGGGTAATTTTCCTCATTTCCTTTTCAGAGGATTTGTCACTGATATGCAGAAATGCTTCTGATTTATGGGTGTTGATTTTATATCCTGCCACTTTGCTGAATTCGTTTACTAGTTCTAGAAGTTTCTTGGTAGAGTTTTTTGGGTCTTCTAGGTATAGAATCATATCATCAGCAAATAGTGCTAGTTTAAATTCTTCTTTTCCTATAGTTATTCCTTTAATTACTTTCGTCTAATTGCTCTGGCCAGTGTTACAAGAACTATGTTGAATAGAAGTGATGAGAGAGGGCATCCCTGTCTTGTTCCAGATTTTAGAGGGAATGCCCTCAGTTTTTCTCCATTTAGAATGATGCTGGCCTTCATTCACTGGCCTGAAGCTTAGTATAGACAGCTTTTATAACGTTGAGGTAAGTTCCTGTTATCCCTAGTTTTTCTAGTGTTTTGAACATAAAGGGGTGCTATATTTTGTCAAATGCTTTTTCTGCATCTATCGAGATGATCATATGGTTCTTATCTTTAAGTCTATTGATGTGATGAATTACACTTATTGATTTCTGTATGTTGAACCAACCTTGCATCCTGGGGATGAATCCCACTTGATCATGGTGCACGATCTTTTTGATATGTTTTTGTATCCGATTTGCCAGAATTTTATTGAGGATTTTTGCATCTATATTCATTAAAGCTATTGGTCTGAAATTTTCTTTCTGAGGTGTCTTTGTCTGGTGTTGTAATCAGGGTAATACTGGCCTCGTAGAATGAATTTGGAAGCACTCCCTCTTTTTCTATTTCCTGAAATAGATTGTAGAGTATTGGAATTTGTTCTTCTTTAAAGGTCTTGTAAAACTTAGCTGTACATCCATCCAGTCCTGGGCTTTTCTTGGTTGGTAATCTTTTGATGGCTTCTTCTATGACTCAAGGAATTTATTGATGCCTTCACTATCTTCTATTTTATTAGAGTATAAGGTTTCAAAATAATTTCTACTTATCTTCTGTATTCCTGTAATGTCTGTTGTGATATTGACTTTTTCATCCCAAATGCTAGTAATTTGGGTTCTCTTCCTTCTCTTCGTTAGCATGGCTAAAGGTCTGTCAATCTTATTTATTTTTTCAAAGAACCAACTTTTAGTTGACAAAAATTTTTTCAATTGTTTCTTTTGTTTCAATTTCATTGATTTCAGCTCTGATTTTAATTATTTCTTTCCTTCTACTGCATTTGCTGCTGATTTGTTCTTTTTCTAGGGCTTTGAGATGTAGTGTGAGGACATTTATTTGTTGGCTTTTTCTCCTTTTAAGGAATGAACTCAAGCAATGATTTTTTTTCCTCTTAGTACTGCTTTCATAGTGTCCCAGAGATTGATATGTTGTGTCTGTGTTTTCATTTATCTCTAAGAATTTTTTAATTTCCTCCTTGATGTCTTCTGTAACCCATTGTTCATTCAGTAGCATACTGTTCATTCTCCATGTGATGTAGAAATTTTTCTTCCTTATTTTATCATTGATTTCCAATTTCACTCCATTATGATCAGATAAAATACATGGTAGTATCTCTACTCCTTTGTATTTGCTAAGAGTTGCCCTGTGACATAATATACGGTCTATTTTTGAGAAGGATTAAATGGCTCTTTTTTTCTACACACAAAAAAAATAAGACAGCTCCAAAACCCTTCCAGCCTGTAAGCCTCATGATTCCCCAAGGAGCTGGAACAAAACACAAGTCTCCTCCTACTGGTCTGGTCCCCTGTCCATCACCAAGTCCCTGCTCCTATAGAGCTTATAGTCAAATAGAAATGACAAAGTGTCAAATACTCTCATTACCAATCAATCGGTCTGATGAATTCTTAAAATTAAGAATATTCAAAAAGAAATTTGTATACAGACGTGAACATTTAATTTTTTAAAAAAGACTCAAAAGAGCAGTTTAGGAACTATATACTAAAAGTAGGAAATAAAAGTAACTAGGAGAAAGACCACCTCATTTAAAAATTTTTAAATTTTATTTATTTATTAGTATGTGGTGCTGAGGATTGAACCCAGTGCCTCACATGTGCCAGATGAACGTTCTGCCACTAAGCCATGACCCCAGCGCAAGACCACTTCATTTTAAGATTAAGAAAACTAAAGGTCAAAAAGTAGCTGATTGAAGGCCACTGACCTACTGACTCTGGGAGTCTCCTCCTACTGGTCTGGTCCCCTGTCCATCAATGCACACTAGCTCAGCATAAATGCACTGGCCCCATGACTCCTGTCTTCATTTTGCATTGTCTACCATTTCAAAAAGCAAGTGAATCCCTGCAATATTATTTTCAACTTTTCAGATGCTGAAAAGAACCTGGGTTCTTCCAGCCTCTGGATAGGGTGAGCTTATTTACAAAGGAGGGCCTTTCACACAAATCTTCAACAGCAGAAAGGTATTTGAGGAACTAGTTCTCATCCCTGCACCCATGTCACACACAGATGTCTGTCTTCATTATCTCCTCAATTTGAGTCAGGAAGAAAAGTCTAAATTTTATAGCCTGTAACACCATTTCAATAACTTCAGCCCTGCAATCAAATGGACAGAATTCTAAAATACTAATGAAACTTGGACTCTGAGCAAAACAATGAAATCAGGAAGAAATCATCTTAAACAAAATGATCCACTTAACAGACAAGAATCTCCAAAGGGGGATTAGTACTAGGGACTAATTCAAAATAGATCAAGAAATCCAAGGGTTAAAAAAAAAAGGATTTATAGTCCCAATTTTAACTAAAATTCTAACTTTACCAGAATGGTAGTCTCTCTGTTCTTTAGTTTAATCTATTTCTAGAAGGTGCTTTAAAACAAATTGCCTGGCATATCTAAGAGTGCTTAATTAGTATTTGTCTTGTTGTAAGAAGCCATGGATGAAAGAGTCTGTAACAACTATCAGGTACATGTTGCTTTTCTTACCTGCAGCATTCTTTCATGAACCTTTTCCCGAGTTAGAAGGAACTATGGGTAAATTCCTCTATAACCTACATGTAGGAAAAGACTTTCTAATTATGACTGAAAATCTAGCTGCAATTTTGGTGGGGCGATACTGGGAATCAAACCCAGGATCTCAAGCATGCTAGACAAGCACCCTACTGCTGAAGTATATTATCAGTTCTTTATTTTAGAGAGAGATAGACAGACAGACACGGGGTCTTGTTAAGTTGCCTAGCCTGGTCCTGAACTTGTGATCCTCCTGCCTCAGCCTCCCACGTAGCTGGAATTACATGTATGCCACCACACTCACCAATGAGTGACAAATTTGACATCAAACTTTTTAAAAACTAAAATTTTTGCATGGCAAAAATTCAATAAGCAAAATAAAAAATTCATTAGGAGAAAATATTTGCAATATATGTCAAAGATAAAGGACTATTGTCCCCCAAATACAAAGAATTTTTAAAATGTAGAAAGAACAGGGTGCTGAGGTTGTAGAATGTGTGCTTAGCAGGTGGGAGTTCCTGGGCTCAATCCTCAGAACCCAAATTAAATTAATTAACCAATTAATTTAAATCTGAGGAAGGTAAAATGACCAAAATTCCTAAATAAAAATAGATAAAAGACGTGATAACTTATAAGAGAAAAAAGTGGCCCTTAAATGTTTGAAAAGATGTTCGACTTTACTCATAATAAGAAACACCGAAATTAAAACCACATTGAGGTGCCATTTCTACCGGATAAAGCTTGATGATACACTCTGTTGATGAGGCTGTGGGAGGAAAATGTATTCTCACACATTGCTGGTGGGAATGCAAAATGGCTCATCATTATGGAAGGGAGTTTGGCAATAGCTAGCTAAGCTACGTATTTCTTCACATTTCAGTGCACCAATCTCAATTTGAAGCATTTGCCCTGAAGATACCTATCCAACACACATACAGGTTATTCACTGCAACATTATTTGTAACTGTGAAATATCAGAAACTCCCTAAACATTCCGACTTGGGAGACTGGTTGAATAAAGGGTGGTACATAAACACAATGGAATACCAAGAACTACAAAAAAGAATGAGGAAGGTTATGTGAGCTGACATGAAGCAACTGCCAGATGTTAAGTGAAAAAACCAAACACAAAACAAGCACATACAGTAAGCTCTCTTTGCCAGTGAAAAGAAAAGGAAATATGAAAAATAAACACACACACACACACACACACACACACACACACATTTATTGGCCTATTTTTACTGAAAGTAACAAAATTAGATCAGAAAATCATGAGGTTCCTGCGTTCATGTATGAATACACAGCCAGTGAAACTTCACATCATGTACAACCACAAGAATGGGATCCCAAGTAGAGTAAGTTATACTCCATGTATGTATAATATGTCAAAATACCCTCTACTGTCATGTATATTCAAATAAAAAATAAAAAATCATGAGGTTAATATCTACAAGGAGGGTGGATAAAGTAGAAACAACGAGGGAGGGAATATCACTTCTCTGGATCTACCTTTTTATATGGTTTTGATTTCTGAATGCACGTGAATGTTCTATATATTCAAAACATATAATCAACAAGAATGGAAAGAGGAAAGAAAAATCCAAAAAACTAAAAGCAAACTGAAACAACCAACTGTATTTCAAATGAATTCTTAACCATACTGTTTTAGTCCATTTGTGCAACTATTACAAATATATGATACTAGATAATTTATGAACAGAAATGGAAGTTCTGGAAGCTAAGAATTCCAAGATCAAGATGCCATCAAAACAGGTGGCTGGCAAAAGCCTGTGCCTCATAGATGGCACTTTCTAAGTGTCCTCATGCAGTGGAAGAGAGGGGCAACCCCACTTATTCAAGCTCTTTTCTAAGAGTTCTGCCCTCGCGACTTCATCACCTTTTAAAGGATCCTCCTCCTAAAACTACCATATTGGCAATTAAGTTTCAACATATGGATTTGGGGAGATATGTTCAGACCACAACACACACTCCAAGGGAAGTAGAGGGGAAATAATCCAAGCAACTTGTGAACATCAGTACTTGATTATATACATGTAGTTTGGGAAGCAGGAGTGAAGGAAGAGAAAGAACTGCAAACAAATTCTGAACTCTCTTCAGTTAAGTCTTAGACTGCCACAACAAAATTCCACAAGCTATGTAGCATAAACAATAGAAATTTATTTCTCACAGTTCTGAAAGCTGCAAAGTCCAAGATAAAGGTCAGTAAGGTAGGTTTCATTTTGAGGCCTCCTTCTTCTCTTGGTTTATAACATAGCTGCCATCTCACTGTCCTCACATGGCCTCTTCTTTGTGCAAGTTTTCTAGTATCTCTTCTTAAAAGGCCACTAATTTTATCAGGAGGGCCCCACCCTCACCATATTATCTAATGCTAATTACCTCCCAAAGGCCCACCTCCAAACACCATCATGCTGGGGACAGGGGAACATATGAATTTGGGAGGAACACAAATATTCAGTCATAACATCCCTTCAGTAGGTTTGGTTTTGTATTAGTATGAGAAAAGCAATTTTGAAAATATTTTAGCTAAGTTATGGAATTGAGAAAACTATGGAAAAAGGAAATATAAATATAAATTGGGGAAATGCATACATAGGGGCAGTTTAGAATTGTAAATATTAGTAAAAACTCATGATTTCTAAGATACAAATATACTCATAAATATAGCTGTCCCTCATAAAAAGTTGGTTCCAGGGTCCAAAAGAATACCCAAATTCATGCATTCTCAAGTCCCATATAAAACGTATGGCACAGTATTTTCATATAATCTGTGCACATCCTCTCACATACGTTAAATCATCTGTAGATTACTTGTAACACCTAATACAATGTAAATGTTTTATAAATAGTTTTTATAATATTGTTTAGGGAATATAACAAGGAAAAAAGTCTGTACATATTCAACACACGCACAATTTTTTCCTGAAATTTTCTATCATGGTTGCGGAACCTACAGATATGGAGAAATGACTATACATGAATATATGTACACACATGTATATCCCCAAACATACTCTTCAACATACGTTCTTTTATAATAATAAAACTACAGACTTGCTTATAGTTTCTCCTTTAAGGTGAGCACAATATTAAACTGTCTCAGTAGAGGGCGCTGGAGGAACACTGGAGGAGAAAGAGAGTTCCTGCAATTTCCGGAGCTCCTTGGGGTAGGGAGTGCCTTGTGGATAAGAGAATAGTAAACCCTACCCAGCCACTGGCCCAGAATACAGTCATTCTTGTGACTACATTTATAGTCTGTGTCTAGTGGTAGCCTTTCACAGCACCCCCTGACAAGGAAGTCAGAGCTCCTACCACTTGTCCATACTAACTGCTGCCTATGGCCTGAAGGGTCACATGTCAAATGATCAAACCCTTCTTCTCCCTACAATCCATTCGCTTTGAAGGTCTTCAGCCCCAATCTTTCCTTGCATACCTGGCCACCAGTTGGCGATCACCTGCTCCCCTGCCTTCCCTCTAGAGGTTAATTCATGAATCGCCCAGCAATTCCACACAAGCTGCAGCATGGCTAAGTGAATAAATTTCTATGCTAGCCGACAGTATGCTAGTTGACAGGCTCACCCACACCTTCTCTGATAAGATCTGAACCCCTTCCAAGCGTGCTCTTTCTTGCATCCTCCCTCTCAGTCATATATAAGGTCTCTATTATTATAGAGATTCCTCATATCTTAATAGTTATTCTCTTATTGGTTACTAATACTTTATACTGAATTTTATGTGTTTAACCTACTGTGTGGTTTCTGTCTCCTAACTGGCCTCAGGGTGTTTTTTGCCATACATAAATACGCATATTTGTATATGCACATGTGTCTGCTGAAAGAGTCTAGAAGCAGACAACCCCAATAGCAATGAGCACATCCAGATCTTGGTTTTTAGTAACATTCCAACTAAAAATAGTAAGATTTTTCAGAAAAATGACAGTTTCTAGACTTGCAGCAGCAGGAGTACAAACTGAGGCTGGAACATCATATTATTCCAATTTGATCAGGGTACACCAAAGGGACACATAAGCCAGCTTGAAGGGGCTTCCACTGGTCAAACCTGGGACAATCTGAGCAACCTGGATCCAAATAATTAAAGTTGATAATAATTGAGAAAAAAATGAAATCTATTACTTCATACTGATAATATATAGGTAAATGAATAATTAGACAAAAGGAGGGAAAGAGGGATAAACAGGGGAGAATGGGGCTCTGCTTACATGCTATCAGCTGCCCACGTTCTGTGGAGGGAATACTGGAACTGGAAAAATCTTTTCTCTCTCTCTCTTTTTTTTTTTTTTTTTTTTTGCCATGCCTGGGATCAAGCATGGTCTTATATTTGCTAGGAAAGTGCTCTACTACTGAGCAATACCCAGCTGCATAAATCTCCATTGTGTAACCACTATAGAAAAAAAAGGTTTCAAGGAGTAATCATCAATGGATCATAAACTAGAGGAAAATTCTGATAACGAATAAGATATTCACAGTTTTTAAAGTACCCCCTATAGATTGGTTATCAAATGCACAGAAAAAAATACTAACTATACAGCAGACAAAACATGAAGCACTTTGGCCAGGTATCAAAATTACATCACTAATGCAGGGCAGATATCTGTGTCTCTCCATGTGAACCCCGAGAAGGACACAAAATCATTTATGTAGTATTCTGACTGAGAATCAATTCAAGTTTAGTAACAAAGAAAAAGAAATCAGACAAACTCAAAATGCAGAATAGTCTATTAGAAAGAGGGAAGGGTCGTCCTCTTTAATGTCAATATCATTAAAGAAAAAAAGGAAAAACTGAGACTGTTTCCAATTAAAAAGGTGTAAAGATACCTAAGTACATGGTCCTAAACTTGATCCTGTATAAGAAAAGCTACAAAGGATATTATTTGGTCAATTGATAAAGTGGAATATGGACAGTAACTGAATGTTAAATCAATGACAAATTCCCTGAAGCTGGTTAGTGTACTACTATGCTTCTGTGAGAGAGATTATTATTCTTAGAAAATACACACTGAAGTATTTCAGAGACAGACGCATACTCTCCAATGATCCATGGACAAATATCATATATGGTATATGATATATATTATAGTTTAGATATGTGTCCCCCAAAAGCTCATGTGTGAAACCCTGCAAGAAAGTTTCAAGGTGAAATGATTGTGTTACGAGAGCCTTAACCTAATCAGTGAATTAATCCCGTTTAACTTGGTGGTAAGTTGGTGGACAAGTAGGGTGTGGCAGGAGGAGGTGGGTCTCCTGGGGCATGCCTTTGGGGTATATATTTATATTTTGTCCTTGTTGAGCAGAACACTGTCTCAAAACAAAAAGTTAAAGAATGGGGATGTGACTCGGTGGTTAAGTGTGCGTCCCTGCTTCCTGGTGGTCCTGAGCTGCTTCCCTCTACACCACACTCTTCCCTCAGCATGTCAGTCTCAAGCCCCGAGGAATGGAGCTGGCCATCTATCCATCATTTATTTAATATTCTGACTGAGAATGACTAAATGAAGTTATTAACAAAGAAAAAGAATCTGACAAATCCAAAATGCAGAACATTCTATTAGAAAGGGGAAAGGATAGTCCTCTAAAAATGTCACTAAGGCCTCTGAAACTGCGAGCTCCAAAATAAACTTTTCCTCCTCTAAAATTGTTCTTGCCAGGTCTTTTAGTCACAGCAGCAAAAACCTGACTAAAACACACACACACACACACACACACACACACACACACACACATAAATGCACACATTTATTCACTGAAAGAAAAAGGGAGGGAGGTAGTCATGAGTATATAAGATAGAATAAATAAGGCAAAATGTTAACAACAGGTAAATTTGAATAAGAATGATCTTGTACTGTGTTCCAACTTTTATCAAAGTATAATTTCCACATAAAAAGTATTTTAAATGCTTTTATTCAAAGTTCTAAGACATGCATTAGTGATCTCTGCACCTCTGCACCGCCTTTCTCAAAAAGAAAAACTATCTAAAACTTCAGAGCCCGAACTGGTAGCAACTAGCCACATGGGGCAACTGAGCACTTAAGACATGGCTAACCAAGATTGGAGTGTACTGGGAAGAAAAGGGAATATAACAGTCTATTAGGTTTGTATGTTGATTACATGTGGAAACGATAATACTTTAGATATACTGGGTTACATATAATTAAAATTAATTTCACCAGTTTTTATTTTTTAAAGCAGCTCCTATTTATGTGGCTAATATTGTATTTCTTTTGCACAGAGCTGATTTAAAATATAATAATTTTTAAGAGCTGTTTACTTTTTTTTTTTTTGGTACCAGAGACGGAACCCCAGGGGAGCTTAACCACCCAGTCACTTCCCCATCCCCTCACCTCATTTTTTGAGACAGAAGAGTCTCACTAAGTTGCTTAGGGCCTTGCTGAAGTGCTGAGGCTGACCTTGAACTTGTGATCTTCCTGCTTCAGCCTCCCCAGTTGCTGGGATTACAGGCATGCACCACCAAGCCTAGCAAGAGGTATTGATTTCTTAATCAAGTATTTCAGTACTAAAGGAAAATGTGAGTTTATATTAAAGATCCTGACCCCCTAGACAATTAGGTTTTTTTAAAACATAATTAAGGGGAAATAAAAATTTAAGACTTAGGAGACAAGAGAGCTCTTAGCTCATGTTAAATAATTCTCTAATTAATCATAAATGCCATCTATATTAAATTTCCTAAAAGAGTGGAAAAAAATCAAAATCAGAAATTGTGAAAATATCAAGTGAATGGAGAAATAACAAATGATTTTTACTTTTGTTTTTTTCTATATAAATAAAATCATTTTCTCAAGTCTTAAACATTAACTCATATTGTCAGAAAAAAGTCATTAAACATTGATTTCTACTACCAAGGAACTCACAAACCAGACCTTACTAAGAATGATGGTATTTATTTTCTATTTTAAGGTTCTGATTAGTGAACTTCCTTAATGCCTAAAATTGTAAGAAGCAAAGAAAGAGAAAAACAAAGCAAAAGAACCAGTTTTTTACTTTCCACATTGTTATAGGGCTTATATTCAGGGAGAAAAAAGAATAGGCAGAAGTGAGCCTGAGTAGGAAGATTACTTCAGGATAAAGAACGGTCTCAAGGATAGAGATAGTTTCCTCTGTGTCTTGTTAGACCAAATCTAACTAGGCCAAGTGGAAAAAACAACACGTCAAATGTAGGTTGCCAGGTACAATAAAAACACCCCGCAGTGTAATTTTGTGCAAAATGCATATGCCTGTTTGTTTTGGAAGCTCAGAGTCAAGTGCATGAGTGAACTGGAGTAGAAATACTAAATTGCAGGGTTGGGATTGTGGCTCAGTGGTAGAGCGTTCGCCTTACCCGTGAGAGATCCTGGGTTCGATCCTCAGCCCCACACAAAAATAAATAAACAAAATTAAGATATTGTGTCCATGTATAACTAAAAAAATATTAAAAAAAAAAAGAAATATTAAACTGCCACACACTATAGATTCTCACATTCTTCCTTCCAGTGCCCTCTATATATACCCCATTATATACCATATCCCAGGGAAATGGCTTTGACATCTA
This sequence comes from Callospermophilus lateralis, assembly GCF_048772815.1. Taxonomy (NCBI): domain Eukaryota; kingdom Metazoa; phylum Chordata; class Mammalia; order Rodentia; family Sciuridae; genus Callospermophilus; species Callospermophilus lateralis. The sequence goes on from NC_135310.1 coordinate 9,950,642, forward strand.
GACAAAAACCCCTACTAAAAAAGGATGCACACTGCCCAGTGCATGACGGATCCATTTTTGCATTTAGGCCTCAAAGCCTTTTTGTCGAAGGGCCTGTGGGTGGCTCATGCACAACTGCTGGTTCCACACAGTTGTTATCCAGCATCTGCTGCCTTGGAGATAAGGAACTGACGCACAGATGCCCAGTGTTCCCACATCCCAAATGGACACACGTGCTTAGCTGCCAGCTCGGCTGGATCACCTCCCATCCAGCTGCACACCTCACATTCTATTCCCATACTTAGCAATCAGGAGACCCCTCTTCAGCACAGGGGCCACGGGTCCCCTGTTCCAGCCATGGGAAGAAATGCAGAGGAGTGAAAAACCTAAGGATGACAATGAGTCATAATTATTAGAAAGAACTAACACTTTTGTTCCAGAGACTTTGATGCCTTCCATCCAAGGATCTTTCCGTCACCCAGACACTTTAGGAGGTAGATAATATCACCACACAGGTCATGTGGCCACACATAAAGACAGTAAGTCACTTGATTAACATCAAAGAAAGCTAAGCTCAAACCTAAGCAGTCTGTTTCAAGATCTCACAGGGGTTCATCTGTGAATCAATCACAAACACCAAGTATACAGTTACGGAAATATGTGTTTGTGACATCAGCAGTCATCTTCATACTCATCTTGACATGATGCAACCTAAAGCTGCTTTCCTAGGAGGTCATTACCAAAAACTTTACTGCCTACACCCACAACCCTTTCTCACTCTCCCCTGCAAAATCTCACCCGGGAAACGGCTCCTTCCCATGTATCTAAGTTACTTTCAGTCTTGATGCTTGATTTCTATTAAGAGAAAAAGTATTTAAATAAAACAAACTGTTAAAGGAAAAAATAAACAGTGCCATTATTTTTGATAAATTCTATTTTCTTACTAAAAGCTAATTCTATGATATACTGTTTTAGTTTGGGAGAAATAAATCTACATTTAATGCCTTTAAGAACCTTTTTTTAAGGGCTGGGATTGTAGCTCAGCAGTAGAGGGCTTGCCTAGCACGTTCGAGGCCCTGGTTCAATCCTCAGTACCACAAAAAAATAAATAAATAAAATATTGTGTCCAACTACAAGTAATAAATATTTTTTAAAAGAACCTTTTTAAAAAATACCTTAACAGATATATTTTTTAAATACCTTAGCTACTGATCACATCAAATCTTCATATCAAAATGAAGATTATTCTGATCCTTCTCTTGGAAACTGCCTCAAACAAGAAGGTACACATAAGCAAACACAAACACAGTCTTGGTGCCAAGAGACAAAAAAAACCATAATGTCAAACCACAACATCTAAAGACAGAAAATGCAGGGAAGAACAGAGGAAGGCTAGAGGAAGTCCTACAGAGAAATGTCCATGAGAAGAATCCCTGGAAAGGCTCGTATACAAGGCTTCAGGTACTGTGGGAGGCGGAGGTTGAGCCCAGCTGAATCCAGTGGGCCCAGGTGAAAAGCTACATCCAGAACAGTTCAGCCCCCAAACACCCACTCCCACCCATGCGGCCAGACACAGCCCTCAGAGCCATGAGATATATGTGCCTGGGTAATTCTCTCCCACCAACATCAGGCACTGAAGGCTTATCCTTTGGATAAACTAAACTACAGAAAACAATCTTGAGGACTAGATGCTAAATGAAGACATCATGATAAAAACAGGAGAAGTCCTCCAAGAGGCCGAATTGCATAGTGGCTAAGAGTGTAGAATGTGAGGGCTTTCTGAGTTCAATTTCATTGTCAGTCAGCAGAAATGCCTTACCTTGGACAAGCTACTTACCTCTATACCTCAGTTTCCTCACCTCTAAAACGATGACAAAAATAAGATTCAAAATCATAGTTGAAATGGAAAAGAGAGTTAAATGAGTTTAAGCACCAGAATGGCACGTGTACATCATAAGTGGTGCATGTACACTATAAGTAATCTGTCAACATTAGCTCTTCCTTCCTCCTCCTCTTCCCCTACTTCTCGAGTCATTAAACTCTGGCCCAGGGCACTTGCATGGACACAAAATTGGATTTGCAGGCAGGCAACTGAAAGGGCCTTATCTAGTGAAGCTGAATCACCTCAGGGAAAGACACCTAGGGCTGACATTTGATGGTCCCTAACTAAACCCACAAGCTGTTCCCAAGATCATTCCACAATAAAGCCCACAGGCTAAAATACTTACCCCATATAGAGAGATGCCAAGTAGCTTTGCAATTTTGTTTTTAAATCTGAATAAACACTTAAAGATCATTAAGCATTTAAAGGCCTCAAGTATGAAAAATAGGAAGAGAAAGATTCAAATAAAATCATCCCCACATATTCTATACTGCCAGAAAAAGGAATATCAAGCAAAGCAGATCTAATACATGGAAGACAAAACTTGTTCAAAACCATCATTTGTTTACTCAAAGAGGTATGTGAAGATACTGTGTCCCTAAAATAAGCACAGGCACAGAGAATGAGAATAAGCTGTTGGAAATGAAAATCACTCCCCAAAAAATTCATTAGAAAAACTTGGAAAATAAAGTGAAGAAAAAAAATCTCTCAAAAAGTCAAACAAGAATAAGTAAAATGTTTTTTAAAAGGAAGTTAGATTCTAAGTGGTTCAAAATCTGAGCCATAAGAGAAAACAAAGAAAATCCAGGATGCAAGTTTAAAAAGTTGCTTGGGTGTTTTTTTTTTTTTTTTTTTGGTTTGTTTTTTTAGTACTGGGGATTGAACTCAGGGGCACTCAACAACTGAGCCACATCCCCAGCCCTATTTTGGTACTTTACTTAGAGATAGGATCTCACGGAGTTACTTAGCACTTCCCCATTGCTAAGAGTGGCTTTGAACTTGCAATCCTCCTGCCTCAGCCTTTGGAGCTGCTGGGATTACAGGCGTGTGCCATCACTTCCAGCTTTATATATATATATATCTTTTTTTTTTTTAATGTCTTGGAATAAAGGACCATGTCTCTACCAACTGGGACCATTTCATCAAAAGAAGAAAGACATTCACTGAAGGCCACCATCATGCCATTTCAGAACATCCTGGAAAAAGAGTTAATGTAGAAACTTTCACATTTTTATAAAAGAGGTCACATGTTAAGGATTTAGAATAATAATAACAACCAAATTTATAAAGTCCTCACAATGTGAAAAACTCTAAATAAATTCTTTACATAGAGTAACTCATTTAATACTTAAAACTAATCCTTTGTGAGAAAAGTATTACTTAAACCCCCTTTCACAAACAGCAAAACTATAGTACAGAAAAAATAGATAATACACATAAAGTCACAACACTATTGACAGTGCTATGCTTTAACTGCCTCTGGCTCAGAGGTCTGAAATTCTATTCTCAAAAACAACTCTGAAAGTCTGAAGAAGATGGAACCAACCAAATTTTTGGAGGCACCAACCTAGAAATCTATACCCTTTCAATCAAGTGTAAAGGCAGAATTCAGACAATCTACGTGATACAAAGTCTTAAAATTTATGAGTTTCAGGAAGATACTGGAGATTATGGTCCAACAAAGAGGAATTAGACTAAGAAAGACAAGACACAAGATCTAAAAACTGGGTACCTGGCAAAAGCAAGGGACAAAGAGGTTTCCAAGGGATGATAAAAGGAGGCTCAGGAAACCACCTGGGCAGCAATCCAGCAGCAGCAGCAGGGAACTTTTAAGGAGGCTTTCCGAGGAAAAAATTAGAATATATAAACCATCTACTAGTGAGGGAGGGAGGGGAAGCATGGGAGGAATAGATCCACTCTAGATAGGGCAGAGGGGAGGGAGGGAGAGGGAGGGGGTTAGTTAGAAATGATGGTGGAATGTGATGGAAATCATTATCTCAAGTACATGTATAAAGACACGACTTGGTGTGAATATACCTTGTATACAACCAGAGATATGAAAAATTGTGCTCTAATTGTGTAATAAGAATTGTAATGCATTCCACTGTCATATATAAATAAAAAAATAATAAAAAAGAAATAATTTAAAAAAACATCTAATTGATCTGAACATGTGAAATTGGCAGTACCTTATAGAACACAGAGACATGAAGTCAGTTCTGGGGTCTGCCAACATCTAGCTCTGTGACACTGGTTAATTCCCATCACATCACTGAGCCCCAGACTCAACTACATAGCAGGGTAGTAACACAAAGTTATAGAGAGTTGTTATGAAGGCTATAAAATAATGGACACAAAGCACATTAAAAATTATGAACATAAACTATATGACAAGTGTCATCACCAGCAGCAACATTATTTCCATGAGAATGGTATCCATGCTCCAATGTTCTGATTATCAAGCAGGAACAGAACCTGTTTCATCACTATACAGCCAAAGCCCAGCAGCATCCAGCCTTGTGCAGGACCTGAAGCTTTTATGGAACAAAAATCAATGTCAAGGACTGACTCATTCTCCAAACTCCCAGGAAGCTTCCCCGACCACCCTGGTCCACAGCATATCATCTCAGACATACACTGTCACCCAGCAGTCTATCAGCCAGCACAACACGCACCACCCATTTCTTCAGGCCTGTCATATTAGCAAAGGCAGACTCAACAGCACAAGGAAGTTAACTGTGACTTCATTCAGGGAACTTAAAAATGTGTTTCTTAGAAGTTGAGTTTACTTCATCCACATACTTCTCCGTTCTCCCAGCCTCACTATGAAGATCTTTTTACTCAGTTTTTCCTAATTGAAAATTCTTTAATAATAAAGCTGGCAGGTAAAAATGGGACATTCACCCAACTCTAATAGGTACATTTTATTGGTTTAAATTCCTTTCCCATATATAAAATTAAATAAGTTTCCATAATTCCTTTTACTCAATACAGTTTACCTTCAAAGAGAACAGGAAAATACAAGCAATTATGGTTTTACAATTCATATATTTAAACATGCTATAATTTTGAAATCTGCTAAGCACAGGACCAAAACCACAATCAACACTGGAACGTTAAACACCTCATATCCTTGTTTTACCTAGAAGTGAGTTAGAAAGCAACTGGTTTTCTGGGTAATAAGTCATACTGAAAAAACTGGAAAGTAACTATAAGGTACTTTACTATCATTAAGTAAAGAACAAAATTTGGCACTTGTCATCACTTTTGAAGCCCTGTGTAAATGAGCCACTGTGCCAGTAGTATTGCTGGCAGGCACAGTGGCTCAGGTTTGTCATCCCAGCAATTCAGGAGGCTGAATTAAAGGACTGCAAGTTCAAAGCCAGGCTCAGCAACTTAGAAAAACCCTGTCTCAAAAATAAAAAAGGGGGCTGGGGATGTGGCTCAAGCGGTAGCGCGCTCGCCTGGCATGCGTGCAGCCAGGGTTCGATCCTCAGCACCACATACAAACAAAAATGTTGTGTCCGCCGAAAACTAAGAAATAAATATTAAAATATTCTCTCTCTCTCTCTCTCTCTCTCTCTCTCTCTCTCTCTCTCTAAAAAAAAATAAAAATAAAAATAAAAAATAAAAAAGGGCTGGGGATATAGTTCACTGATAAAGCATCCCTGAGTTCAATTTTAGTAGTAGTATTAGCAGTAGTAATACTAGTAGTACTAATTGAATCATCTTATTATAATAAATACTTATAATAAATTTGAGTAACCTTATTACTGCAATTTAACCATAAGTAAACAAATGACTTCAATGACTTGGACAGGACCACAGGAACTAATTAAGTGGCAGAGCTAGAACTTCTTGGAATGAAGGTATGGAAAAAGAACAGTCATCACCAATGGAAAGAACAGCCATCACTAATGAAAATAAAACAGTCCCCCCTTACATCCATCACTACAATACCATAGCTGACAATCACGGTCTAATAAAAGCCACTTTCTATTAAAAAAAAAATTGTAAGGAAGATAAAAGATCTGCAGTGAGGTTTTGCTGATTTTAATCCAAAACGGGACAAGTTTTCTCACTAGAATTTGGTACACATTGTTAAGTATGTTAAATCCTGTGTAAATGTTTTTAAAATCAAAATGTGTTGTCAAATCTCTCCCAGTGTTTAAGCACGTGGATCATCATCATGCCCAGCAGTGCCAACTTGGAGCCTTGCTCAGTTGCCACAGCAGCTTTGGGCCTTCACCACCAGAGCACAACAGAAAACTGAGATTCAACTGCAAAAATCATTCTCATATCTAGAAATCCCCATTCTTTGGGGAATTGTGACGTGTGATACAGTGTTTTTAAGAAAAAGAAAAGATAATTAAAGTACATTAAAATAAAATTTTTAGAATATTTTCACAATGCTTGAAAAGTTAAATATCCTAAGCAAAGTCCTCTACAATAGTTAAATGGAGGGGCTTAAGGCAAAAGATTTGTGAAGAGGCTTGTTCTAAGTGTGGAAAAAGGAAAGTGGCACGTTGCAGACAAAACCTGGAAGTCAAACACAATGAGAGATCTTGCTGCTAATAACTGGACTTGGGGGACAAGGAATGTACAGGCAGATTCCATAGTGGGAGTCTTCATTGACTGGCTGGTCTTCCGCTACCAACTAAAATGGGGAAGACAGAGGGTGAAAGTTGTTTTGTGCTGAGGAGCAATGCAGGAGAGTCCAGTTTGAATGACCTGGTTTGAGGGGCCCACAGATGGATATCCAATCATCTATCAACTTGGAAAATATAGTCTGAAACCAGAGGGAGCTGGCAGATGAAGACATAAATTAGGAAGCCAATAGCACACGTTTGTTTGAAGCCAACTTGGAAAGAGAATCTAAAAAAGATGCATACCTGGTAGCATCTAACATTTCAATGTAAGCCACATGCACATACACAAAAGCAGAGGTACACAAAAAGGTAAAAAAGTAGAAGCCAGAAAGGTAAAATAGGAAAACCAGGAGAATCTGGTGTCCTGGAGAAAGAGAGGACAACATTTCATCTCCACTGTTGCCCCGGAGACATCAGCACAGTGGAAGAAAACACTGTGGTGGGGACAGAAGCCACACTGAAGTGGGCTTAAAAACCAAGGGTAATTTTAAAGACTAAGTTACACTCCAAAAAGACGAGAGGGGAGTAAGTTAATAGACAAATCTGCCGATAAGTTTCACCACATCATCAAGCAGATAACTGAAGCACAAAAGTCTGTTGGGGGGACAAAAGAGGGAGGCTTCAGAAAAAATACCTTTCCAGAAAAGATGTAAGCAAATCCAGGTGAGACCTCTTCTGGGTTATGTTCTTGGAATGAAACTGATGCCAGCAAACACTCAAGACTATCTACTTTGGTCAAGAAAATTCCATTAAACAAGATTGGTACTGACCTTGACTAATTTGCATAACATCAACAGTATCTGTAAGAAACTGTTTTCTAGGGCTAGAGTTGTGGCTCAGTGGTAGAGCACTTGCCTCACAAGTGTGAGGCACTGGGTTCGATCCTATCACCACATAAAAACAAATAAAGGCATTGAGTCCATATACAACTAAAAAAATTTGGAAAAAAGAAAAGAAATTTTTTTCTACATCTTAAACATTCCCAAGTAGCTATTTTCTGAAATAACCTTCATTCTGGAACATAATAATCATTTTTCAAGGTGCACATGCCCACCTGGGAATATTCTTTTGGGTTTGGTGGTGGGTGTTTTTATAAGACCAGGATGGCCTCTAATTCAACCTCTTCCTGCCTCAGCCTCCTGAGTAGCTGGGATGGCAGGTGTGGGCCATCAAGTCCAGATGGTAAGACTTATTTAAAAGACAAAAATGAAAAATGTTCACTGACTGACTGGATCATTACCCTGCTTTACAATGAAGGAGCAAATAACTTTAAGGAAGTGTTACTTCCGACAATCATGAAGAAATGTCCCATGGAGTTTCAGCAGGTACACCTATCTCTCTTCTAGAATGCTGCTATCAAATGTTCAAGAGAAAGACTGACCAAAAAAATTATTTGAGTATGTTTTCTTTTTCTGAACACAAATTTCAAATAAAGTTAATCTGGGAAGTTGGTCTGGTGGACTATCTTTTCTGAGAGTTCTTTTTTGTTTCGCCTTATGAATATGCCCCTTTGCTTTCAAGGGACATATTTTGACCATCTCACAAAATCCGTCAGCATATGTTTCAATGTGAAGCTATTTCTTAACTATTTAGAATTACTCTATTTAGGTTTTCACTTACTGCAAATTTATAACAACAGAACACACAAATGTAAGAAACACTAGGCTAGACACAAATGTTTACCAAAGGATTTAATGTCAGATTCAGTTTATCTACAAGATAACTTCAAAAATGTTTAAAAGTAACATTTGCTAAATACATAATACAAAACAGACTTTACATACTAGCTGTGGTTGAAACAAATTATCTTCCATTCAGCTTCATTTTTTTTCTTTTTTAATTTAGTTATGAAATCAGCAGATTATTTGATCTGATGTCTGCAATTCAATTGTATTCTGTGACCAGAAATATAATTAAAATCTTGAAACAGTCCCTTCAATAAAGTTCTTAAGGCAAATCAGGTAGGACAAGGGTTACTTTGCTTGTTGTGATAAAAGGGGAGTAAAGATCAAGTAACTAGGCAATGGACAGAGATGACTTAAATGTCATTTTTCCTGAATATGAAAAATAGATAAAACCCAAATTTTCTTTTCATGAAGATACAGGTTCACAATCTCGAATACAAACTCCTTGCAGACAGGTAAGTTCTAAAATTCTGAATTTTTGCAATTTTAGAAAAGTAATACAAGGCAGATTCCATCAATTATCCAACTACCCCAGTAGGTCAGGATAGCCTTTGTAATAAAACATAAATATTTCTGCAGGTGAAATGAGGAGTAATGATTTAAAACAAAATATAACAACAACAAAAGGCCTTATACGTTAAAGTCAGACATTGCCCTTAAATGAATTATAAAAAAACTTCCCATTTCAGAGCCCATAGATTTCACAATTATGAATAAGGGATTGGAGACCTGCATTCGGCCTAAGTTTTAAGAAAATATAGATAAGTTAAAGGAGAACAGTAGAGCCCTGGATTCAAGTTCCAGCTCTCCTCTATGTAAACTGCACGAATTTAAGCAAGTTGTTTAGCACCTATGCATCTGAGTACTCTTCCCTGTAAAGGGAAAGAAAGGTATCTATCGACCAGGAGTAGGCTGGAAACCACAGGCACAGGTTGAAAGGTCCTCTGACCAAGTTAAGCACCGGGCAGTGGATAACCAATTGTTTCAGCATGCCTGGGACTTCCCTAGATTTAGTATTGATAGTCTCACATCCTGGAAATCTACCTAGCAGGTACTCATAAATGGGACCTATTCTAATACAAAGAACAGAAATTAAATTAAATTCAAAATATACAGTGGAAAAAAATCACTCAAGGGCTGAGGATGTGGCTCAAGTGGTAGCGCGCTCGCCTGGCATGCGTGCAGCCCAGGTTCGATCCTCAGCACCACATACAAAGCAAAGATGTTGTGTCCGCCGATAACTAAAAAATAAATATTAAAATTCTCTCTCTCTCTCTCTCTCTCTCTCTCTCTCTCTCTCTCTCTTTAAAAAAAAAAAATCACTCAAAATACTTCCAATGGTTAAACAGTCAGACTACTATCTATAGATTATAATCTTACCACCTAACCTCACATACCTAGTACACACTCCTCTTCTTCCCTGGAGTGGAGGTAGGCACATCCAACTCAAGGAGCCCTTCTTCAGAAAGTCAGAAAGACTGCAAGCTATGGCAGATGCCCTCCGGCTGGCCCTAAAGAATCACCATGGCAGGACCAGTGAGCAGCATTCCCAAGAGTATCAGTCCTATAACCCCAACAAAGTGCATTACACACCAACAGAAAACCATATCTTAAAAGAGTATCTACTTCAAATTACAGATATCTATATACATATGTGCATGTGTGCACATACCCACTGTAGTTAAGTATGGAAGTGTCTATAAAACATAATTCCCTATACTTTTGCTTTTTTTTTTTTTAAATAAGATAAGTTCAAATTCAAAAGAAGTTTCTTAGTAAGTTAAATTCAGGCTGGAAAAAAGAATCTCAAAATACTTCTGGTTGCACAACTGAAACTTTCATACATTGCTATGGGGCATAAAATGGTACAACCATCTTGGAAAACTATTTGGCTATTTCTATTAAACCTAAAAGGATGCCAACACTATGATGGAAATTCCATCTTCTGGGTGCCTGGGTCCATGAAAGGACATGCAGTGCCCACAAATGTTCATACCAGCTCAAGTAATAATAGCTGAAAAATGGAAGCAATCCAAATACCCACCAACAAAAGAATGGAACAATTGTGGTATCTTCCTCAGTGGAAAACTAACATCAGCCAAAAAGAACAAACACAACAAGGGTGAGTCTCAGATATTTTACTGAGTAAAAGAAGCCAGAAAACACATACAGGGAGAATGTAACGCAGAATACAGAGGTATGCCATGGCCTGAATCTATATCTCCACAAAATTCATGTTGAGGGCTGGGGATGTGGCTCAAATGGTAGCGCGCTCGCCTGGCATGCGTGCGGCCCGGGTTCGATCCTCAGCACCACATACAAACAAAGATGTTGTGTCCGCCGAGAACTGAAAAATAAATATTAAAAATTCTCTCTGTCTCTCTCTCTCTCACCTCTCTCTTTAAAATAAAAAAAAAAAAAAAGAATGAAGTTAGTGCCCCTGTGAAAGAGGCTTGAAGATGCTTTCCACCCTGGAACTATGTCCAGAGGACACAGAAATAAGGTGCTATCTATGAAACTGAGAGTCAGCCCTCATTAGACACATTTGGTAAACCTCCTGGAGCCTTGATCTAGGATTTTCCAACCTTGAGAACTATAAGTACTAATCTATTATTTATAAATAACCCACTCTAAGGTATTTTGTTATAGTGTAAAGTCTGGGACTGACCATCAGGTACCTGTAACAAGTGCTGGCAATGTTCTGTATCTTGATCTAGTTGGGTAACTGAACATATAATTATTGAGATGTACACTTAAGATTATTGCACTTTACTGTATGTTATATTACTACAGTCTTAATGTTTGTACCCCCAACCTCAATTTATATGTTAAATCCTAGCCCCCAAGTAATTAGGAGGTAGGTTTAGGAAATGATTAGGTCATGAGGGCAGAATCCTCATGAAAAAGACTGGTGCTCTCCTAAGAGGCCCCAGAAATACCCCTACCAATCTTTTATCAAAAAGGAACTATTAGGGCTGGGGATGTGGCTCAAGCAGTAGGGCGCTCGCCTGGCATGCGTGCGAGCCCGGGTTCGATCCTCAGCACCACATACAAAGAAAGCTGTTGTGTCTGCCGAAAACTAAAAAAAATAAATACTAAAAAATTCTCTTTCTCCCCCCCCCCGCTCTCTCTCTTCTCCTCTTTAAAAAAAAAGGAACTATTTTTGTGCAACACAGAAGAGGGCCCCCACCTACTGTGCTCACACCCTCATCTCCGACTTCCAACTTCTGGAACTTTGAGAAATAAATTTACATTTTATAAGTCACCCAGTCAATGGTATTTTGTTTATATACTTTGAAAATATTCTTGCTCCTGAAATTGTTATGGATTCCTCATAAGAAAACACCCAAATAAATTAGTGACTATGAAACAAGAATACTGTCAAGGAGCTGTGCGAGTACACACTGCAAGGAAACATCGGCCATGGTGTTCTTTTAAACATGGTGCCTGAAACTTAAGCACTGAGTAAATGTTGGTTGAATAAATTTCACAGATAATGTCCCTGTGTTTCAGAATACCAGGGAAAGCTATATATACAAATACACAGCATAATAACCTCAATATAAAAGACCCAAGAGGTGAAAACTATGGCTCTTGTCCAGTAATAACTTCTGTCACTTCCAAGCATATGAAATAAAGTCAGGTGTTAAACCATCACCAGAGAGAGATGCAGGAGTTAATTGTACAATATAAAAGCAGCACCATTTTTATTTTCACACTGTCAGTTTTGCACAGGGTCGTGGCAGAAAGCAATTCTGTCTAGGTCATGAAAAGGAACATAAGATATAGAACAGAATCATCTATCCAACACACCCACGGGGCATCATCCAAATGCCTGGACACTTTCAGACAAGCAGCAGCCACTCTCAAGACACATAGAGGAGATCAAGAAGTGATCTTCTTTAGGGGTAAGTGACCCACAAGGGAAGACACAGGCCACTATGAATTGAGTCCACCTTGGTACCTTCAAACTGGAACACAGGAAACCAATTTCATGGTGGGAAATCTCACTGGAAGCTACGAAACTGAAGCAAAGGAACTTTCAAGTCTGGGGGACTCGAAAGACTACTGGAAGTAACCAGGCAAAAAGCAAAACAAAACCACAGCTCACCTCACTATTGTGGCCCCGCAAGTTGAAGTTTATCCTCTGTGGAGTACTCCTGTCCCTGCGGCAGTGGCTGGAGGTGAAAGTCACGCCCACCACACCTCGCCCATTGCCGGTGGCCAGCCAGCCTTCCTCATAGTAGCGCCTCCTACACACTGGCTTCTCCTTCTCACTCTTGGGGACACGCCCCTTCCAGGATAAACAGAGGATGTTGGAGTCACTGCAAAGCACAGGTCCATGTTCCACAGCTGCATACATACTTTTTTCAATGAATTGTTTTACTTAAAAAGTAATGCTTGCTTAATGCTGGAAATTTTAAACCAAATTCTTTCATTGGTTTATTTATTTTATTTTTATGATTGGTTTGTGTTGCTTTTTTCCCCCTTTAAGACTGACCTGGAGCTAATTAGAAGGTCAGTATGTTATAAAGATCCACCAAATGCATAGTGAAAAAATTCCTCTATAAAAGATGATGGCAGTCTGCTAAGAAAAGATTATGCCTAAAAAAACATGGGGTCCATTTTTATTTTTAAGTCCTTAGAGGAAGAACACACTGATCCTTTGGAGAAAGAGCATTGTTAATAAGTGGTGATCAAGAAACAAAAGAGTTTTCTTCTTTTTTACTCAACTTGGTTATTCTCGTTCAGCCTGAGATTCCAGTTTTGTGTAATGTGATTCCAGAGACAAAGGGTTGCAAATACATAGATTTCAAGTAACTTAAGGCTTTAAGAATCCCTCTAGCTGGTATTTTCTATTTCTACTCAAAAGTTCAGATGCAGTGACAGACCATACAGGATCATCTTCCTTCTGAAGCCACCCTCTGGCATGTTTTCCAAACTAGACAAATTTCTGCTGCTAAAGCTGAAAAAGATTGCATAAAGGGAAAAAAAGGCACACAAATCGTGCAAAGCAGACCAGAATTTGTGCAGACAGCAGTCCAAATTTTAGGAAGAAAATCACTCTTTTTCCCGATGTTCAGAACCAGAAACTTCCTACTGCAAAGCTGGGCCCTGTGTCCCTGAGGAACGCAGGGCTCCCTAGAACAACTCCTCCACCAGCCAGCGCCCCCCTCAGTGCCATAGAGGCTGAAAAGTAAGCCCCTTCCTTCAGCAGAGTCAGGGCCTAAAGCTATTAAAGTGGACCCAGTATTTGCTTTGTGTGAGTACTAATTCCTCTTGCTGACAAAGCAGAGTCACACTGCAGGATTTTGCTTCTTTCATTGGACTCCTTTCCCACTTCCTCGTTACTTCTTCCCTTTTCTGCTCTTGAAGATCACATATTTTTCCATTTTAATGAAAAAACAATTAATGTCAGAATTAAATACATTGAGTAATCTTCCCTCATATGCAAGTCTTCTTAGTTTCAACAGGGCAGTCCCTCAAAGCACATGCCCAGAACAGTCTCAAGTCCCCAGCAGCACACAACGTCCTGGTCCCCACGCCTTGCAGAGGGGCTGCTTTCCTATTCACATCCAGAACCTGTCTCCACACCTTTAGTCCAAGGAAAAGGAAGCTTTGCTTGGGTTTTCCTGGATATTTATTTGATAATTATTGGTTTCAATTGCTATTTTAAGATACTATCTTTTAGATACAGAAAAGGTAAAGGGAAATAATAAATTAAAATTCCTCAATATAATTAACTAAAAAAGGCAAAGGGAATCAGTTCATTGTTCAGACTTGTCTCATTACACTGAATTTGCTTTCCTCTAGCCACAACCACAGTCAAAGTTACTTTTCGGTCCAGAATTTTAAAGTCTGTTCAAATTACCAAATCCAATAAAAAATAAAGTACAGAAAATGCTGCATGATTCCATCTGCAGGGTTTGAATTCTTACTTCTCCCTTGGTTACCTTCTCACTTAGTTTCTTCTTTAAACTGGAGAGGTATTTTTGAGTATTAATGTGTGCAATTTTTTTTTCTTCTTTTTGCAAACTTTCTTTACCCGTGAAGACCATATGGAAAATTGGCCATTAATGATGTGTGTTTCTCCCCGGGCTCCTGAGCCCAGTGGTGTCAAGTTGCTCCATCTGATTCTTAAATTAATTTTCATCAGTTGTAAAACTCTTGAATGTGCACAAGAATGAGCCTGTCTTCTCGTGTAAATGTGTGCACAGAGAGGTTTTAAATATACACAGACACACTCTTCAACTGGCACTTAGAAGTTTTGTTTTTCCACTTATTTCAGGAACCATCAGATTAATCACGTCTTGAAGGCCCTGGAGTCTTACAAATCTGTAAAACAAAAAAGGATATAAAAGAACTTTAAAATACTGAAGAATAAAAGTTCTAAGAGAGTAATTACAATAATTGAAAATGGACGCCCATCTTTACCCTCACATCCATTAAATGAAGCTACTTACTGAACTTCAACATACAACATCAGGGGTTTGACTACCATACCACATACCATTGTAGAAAATCTATCCGTGGCTGGGCATATGTGAATGAAAACATTACCTCCCTTCTTTCACAATACACACTTATTTCTAAAATTCTGGCCCCTGAAGACTTTACCCCTTCAGAGGTCCTGGTCATTGTTTAAGGAAACCTCTCAAAAAGGACTCTAAAATGCTCATGCAAGTTATTCCAACTGCCAGTAAGTCTCAGAGCAAACCACAGCTGTTCTCTCCGATTTTAAGTTGTCAACTAGCAATAAGCCCTAGAGAATCTACCTCTAGAAATCCATCCTACATTCCTTCCTTCTAGCAGCCTGAAGGGCAGGTTCTCATCACACCCTCTGCAGAGGCTGCAAGACTGTAGCTAATTTCCCCACCTGTCCCCATTCCACTTTGCCCTCAGATGACCTTTCTAAAATGCAGCATTAAATTTCCCCAGACACTGAAGGGCTTGGGCAAAGCCCAGGTGTCTGTACTTCTAACAAGTTCTCAGGAGATGTGAAATCTGTTTGACAGAGAACCATCTCCGAGTATCACTGGCCTATGGGACCAAGTCCTAGCAAGATCCTGAAAACTATTTTCATAATAATATTAGGACATTCTTTGTCTTTTCCCTTTGTTGATATTTGAATTGATGTTACAAAACAACAAAGGTCAAACTGCTCCCTCTAACACAAATCAAAGGAGAGGAGTACCAGCAGTCCACGTTTCTTTTTCTTTTTAAAGCTAGCTTCATTTACCAATGTTCTCAATCAATGAAAACATTTTTGTTTTGTTTTGGATTTTTTGAGACAAGATCTCACAAAGTTGCCTAGCCTGGTCTCTAACTCCTGGATCCTCCTGCTTCAGCCTCCCTGTAAACTGGGAATTACATGTACCTGCCCCCACACCTGGAAGCAGTAAAAAATATTATGATTAAATACTGACCCTTGAGTTCATGGTTTTTTAATAGTCTTTGTTCTAAAATAATACATGCAAATAAAGCACTTCCTAAAGACCACTGAAGTACTTGGTAATCTGAAGGAAAAGCACCTTTGCAATAGTTTAAGCTGCAATATGCATTTTTTTTTCACAGTACGCAGGTTTACTAAAGAGACTGAATGAGAATTATAGTAATTCTGACTTCAGTATTTGACAGATATTTTCTTGAATACGAACAAAGTGAGCCTATCACCTTAAGGAAAACAGATAACAAGATTTGTTGCCCCATAAAAACTAAGCTTTTGAGGCCAGGGTTTTGGCTCAGTGGTAGAGCACTTGCCTAGCATGTGTGAGTCCCTGGGTTCTATCCCCAGCACCACATAAAACTAAATAAACAAAATAAAGGTATTGTTCCATCTGTAACTAAAAATATTTTTAAAAAAGAAAAAGAAAGCTTTCAAATTAAAATCATAATTTTTGAAAAAATAGTACCTGTCACTATTGACAGAGGCCCCAAACTTAAAGACATTCCTCACCCAATTGGGGGTGATACTAATAAATGTGAATTTTTTCTTCTGCATTTCTTATTTCCTTGTGTGCTCCTGTGGTTTGGATATGGCTTGTCCCCCAAAGATTCATGTGCTGGAAGCTGGTTCCCAGTGTGGCAGTCCAGAGAGGTGGTAAGATCACTAGGAGGTGGTACCTAGTGGGAAGTGACTGGGTCATAATCACCCTTGCAGAGAGATTCACGCAGGTCTCCCGCAGTGGGTTAGATTCCCAGGAGTGGTTAAGCTCCTTTTGAGAACAGGTTGCTTGCTCTAAAGGAGAAAGCTTGGCCCCTCCCCACTTTCTCTTGCCTCCTCTCTTACCATGAGATCTCTCACACACACTTCTGCTATGTGATCCCAGATGCCACGTTATGATGCAGCCAGCAGCCTTCATCAGAGGCCAACTAGATGGGTCTACACAATCTTGGACTTTTGGCTTACAAAACAGTGAGCTAAATAAACCTCTTTATTTTATAAAGTACTCACTCTCGGGTATTTCCTTATAGCAACACAAAATGGAATATGCCATGTCAATATTTGGAAGAGTCACATCCTTGGTAAACCAATATATTCTAAATGACCAGTGATGGTGACAAAAATTGCACCTGAGTAAAAGATTCATTGAAGGCACAAGAAACAAGTGGATTTTAATATTACCAAGTATGAAAACTTCATTGATATATTTCAAAATCTATATTGTAACTAAACTTTAAGAAACTGTAACTTGTTGAGTTTGGGTCTAATATCAAAGAAAAATATTCCATGATTATCTAAAAACTATTAAAATACTCATTCCTTTTTCTATTATATATCTGCAAAATTGGATTTTCTTCACAAAACAAAAACAACATATTGCAAAAGATTAAATGCAGAAGCAAACATGAGGATCCAGCCATCTTTAAGTCAGACATTAGAAATAACTGCCAAATGTAAAATAATACTCAAATAATTTTTATATTTTAGAAAATAGTGACTTTTCATCAAAATAGTTACATAACACTTAATGTGTTATTTTTAAATGAATTAGTAAATTTTAAAATTTTGTTTTAACATCTAATATGGTAGATATCAACAGATAACCATATACAGGAGCTTTTGAAGGATTCAATAACTTTTGTAAGTATAAAGGGGCCTTGTTACCAAAACGTTTGAAAACCACTGATATCTAATTTTCTTCATGTAAAATCTTAAATAATTATATTAAGATGCATGGGATAAATCTCTATAGTAGTACAGGGCGTGTGCCAACACATAATCCCAGAGGCTCTGGAGGCTGAGGCAGGAAGATCGAAAGTTCAAAGCCAATCTCAGCTACTTATCAAGGCCCTCAGCAAGTTAGCAAGATCCCCGGTCTCTAAATAAAAATACAAAAAAGGACTGGGGATGTGGCTCAATGGTTAAAGTACACCTGGGTTCAATCGTTGGTACCAAAAAAAAAAAAAAATCATCTTTAGTAAAAGCTCAAAGTGTTTCATTTTACATATATTATGATTTCTAACCAAACTTTAAAAATATCTTAAAATTATAAAGCATCATTTGTGCTAGACAAACATGGCAGCTGTTTCAAGAAAAAATAAAATGCTATCTTTTTATGACTCAAAGGAGAAAATGTATACAAAAAACTAACAAAAAAGTCACAGTCATAACATCCTCATTACTGAAAGGTTGCAGCCAACTTCAGTGCTGCCACTAATGCAAAGGGGTGATGTCAAACACTTTGCTTCCTTTATATATATATATATCTTTTATGTGGTGCTGAGGATTGAACCGAGGGCCCCACATGTGCTAGGCGAGTGCTCTACCGCTGAGCCACAACCCAGCCCTCTCCGTTTTTTCTTGCCTTATTTTCTACTGAAAAAACAAGGACAGTAAATGATTAAATAATTCCTGGGGTATAATTAAGACTGTTTACACTAGTAAGGGGGGTTGATACAAAAAAAATTTAAAAGCAACCAACCAACTGAAAGCAGAAACTTGGAACAGATATTTGCACACCCATGTTCACAGCACCATGACTCAGAAGAGCCAAAAAGTGGAAACAATCTAAGTGTTCCCAGACGGATAAGGGATAAACAAAATACAGTGTGTAAAATATAATGCAATGCAAGGGAATATTATTTAGCCTTAAAATGGAGGGAAACTCTGACACACCCTACAAAGTAAATAAACCTTGAGGATACTACTCTAAACGAAATATGTATGCCAGGCACAAAAACACAAATACTGTCCACTTCCACTTCCACGAGGGACTGAAAGTTGGCAGATTCATAAAGAATGATTCTTGCCTGTCTCTGTGGCGCATGCCTATAATCCCAGCAGCTCCAGAGGCTGAGAGGAGAGGATCAGGAGGATTATGAGTTCAAAGCCAGCCTCAGCAATGGCAATTCAGTGAGACCCTGTCTCTAAATAAAATACAAAATAGGGCTGGGGGTATGGCTTAGTGTTCTAGTGCCCCTAAGTTCAATCCCCATTATCAAAAAGAAAAAAAAAAAAAAAGAAGAATGAATCTCACTGGTGAAAGGGTGGATTCCCGGTTGAGGGAAGGAGAGAATGGACAGTCAGTGTTTACAGGGTGTTTAGGTTTAGTTTCACAAGACAATTCTGGAAATGAATAGTTGAAAACCAATGAGAATGTACAGTGCACTGACTTATGCACTTAAAATAGCACAAAAAGTAAATTCAAAGATAAATATTTTCACCTCAATTAAAAAAAATCAGATAGTTTTTAAAAGCAACTATATACATTAAGCCATTCAACACAGACCGAAAGTAAATCTTCCTCTGTGTTCCACTCTGAACGTGGCAACACAGGCCCAGGAGAAAGCCTGGAGGCTCGTCACTGGAACGGTGTTCTGGCCCAAACCTGCTTCCAGTAATTATAGCTTATTTGCAGAACATTTCTACAAGTCACTGAAAAACCCATTCCTGCTTTTAGGAGATTACAGTCTTAAACCAAACAATGCATGTGCCTGACTGAATCAGTGCCCTGGGAGGGGCAGTCAGTAGTACTCCAAGATGCCTCCCACTCTTCATCCCCCATGCTGCCCAGAACCAATGGACAAATCAAGAGCTCTGGAGTTTGGAAAAGTACAACTTGGAGACAGAATGGCAGAGAAAAGAAGAATCCTACAGGTGGCATGGATAACGTTGGGTTAATCAACCAACAAATCTTAACTGAATATCTATTCTTCAAAAGAACCCTGTACTGCATTTGTTCTCTGGCTCTCTGGTCTCTCAACAAAATAAGTACTCTGCTTTTTAACTTGAGATACTTTCACTAGTTTATTTTGTGTTATGTGGTTTCTACTTTTCATCAACATGCATACCATTTACTATGGGAGGTAATAAAATGTGTTTTTGGTTTATTATTTAAGTCATGAGTTAATATTAGAGATCAGAGATAAAAATAAATTGGGGAAGATATTTTCCACTTATATAATTTGGATATAATCTTTGATATTCATTACAAGCTGTAAGAATGCAACCACTCTGGAAATTTTTGATATCAACTAATAATACTGAAGATGTGAACACACTGCAAATAGCAATTCCACACCTGGGATGTGCACCAGACTTATTCCTCATAAGTCCCGCATACAAACTATCCACTGCAGCATCATTCACATTAGCCAAAAACTGAAAACACCACAAAGGTCCCCAGTGTTGTATAGTCAAACAACAGAATTCTATATACCAACATCAAAGAACACTATGTAGAGCAAAACTGGTGAATTTCCTAAATATAATGTTGAGCAAAAGACTTAAAAATATGTGCCTATAATGTAAATCCATTTATATATAAACTTCAAAAACAGGCCAAAGTGATTTTATCAATTAAGACTGAAATCACAGGTAGTATAACTAAATTTTTTAAAGCAAGGAAAATATTACAAAGAGCAGAGCAGTCTTGGGTGGTGCAGGGGTGAGGGAAGTGACAGGGTGGGGCACAGAAGTTCTGCTAGGGAGGCAGCTATACTCCTCTTTCTCCACCTGAGTGGCAGTTATGGATGCTTGCTTCAACCTTCAGGACCTATCCTACATGAATATCTCAGAGTAAATAAGCTTTTGTATTTAAGAATGTTTTCATAAGCAAGTTTAACAAGCTGTGAAATATTCTAGGCATTATTCCTCTGGGAATTTTAGAAAGCTCCTAATTATTTTTAAAAAATATATATTTTTTAAATTAGTATAGCCTACATACTGAATACTCTCTCCAATCTAAATTATCCCAATTGAACATCAAAGATGCTATTTTAGTTCTCAAGAAGATATCTTCAAAAAAATACATGAACCATAATATTGGAAATATGAGAAAAAATTCAGAATGAGGTCCTATTTTGTTCTAAAGAATAAAAGTTTAAGAATTTGTTACAAGACTGAGAGGAAAAGTAAAAGTTGTACAATAGATTATGGGGGGAAATATAAAATCTTGGCAGATAAATTTAAAGCAGGAAAAAATACACAGTAGAAAACTTTGAATATAATACTCTAATGCCCTAAAGTTTAATCATTTGACTGCAGACTTGTTAGGGAGTTGACAAAAAGAAACTGGAAAAAAATTGTTTTCCTGTTTGGGTGATCTGAATTAAACACAACCCAGCGTATTTTTAGGGACAGTGACTGCTGTTTTAGCTATCTACTACAGGTGTGGATGGCTGGCTGACTTCACAGTTCTGCTGCTGGGAAAAGGAATGGTAGTCTTCAGGCCTCCCTCTGCTGCCCCGCCTCTACCCACAGACTGCAAAAAGTCCTGAACTCTGCATTTCTTTTTAAATAATTACAATAACCTGCCTCTAGTTAGTCACCCTTTTCTTTGGGGGAATTTTCCAGAACCCACAAATATCCATTGAGCCCAAGGCAGTTCTATCTAGTTCCTAATCAGTTTTAACAGCTGCCTAGAAGCTGGTTCAAATTTGCCTTCAATGCTCACGTTTTAAGGCAGGGATTCTCTCAGCAATCACTTGTCATGGGGTACTTACAAACATAAGGAAATAATGATTCTGCATGCTTATTGTACCATCATTTTCTACCTCTTCTCAAAACGTGCTAGTCAGATAACTTAATATACATAGAGAGGGTTATAGCCAGGAATACTCAAAGATACATTCTTACTATAATTGAGGGACATCAAATCCCTTTTCCTATTGGCTTGCAGTCCTCAACAAGTTCTGCCTTATTCAGAACCCCACCTGCTGCTTCAGAGGCGGCATACACACCCCCTGAGCACATGTGCAGACTACACGGCAAGGGTCTTCTCTGCTTGTGGTAAAGCTGTTTTTCCATTTAATTATCCTACTAAAACACAAACTCCTAAACACAGAGTATGTTTTACTCTACTTCTTACACCATCTGAAAATCCCACCAGAACCCTGTTTACTCAGTGTTCAATAAGGTAGTGAGTATGGCACATCACCTCCAACAACTTTTTAAAGAAAAGGGAATAATAAACACAGACTAGGGCTGGGATTGTGGCTCAGCAGTGGAGCGCTCACCTAGCACGGGCGGACCCGGATTCGATCCTCAGCACCACATAAAAGTAAAGGCATTGTGTTAAATAAATAAACACAGACTAAATCTACATCAACCATTCAGAGCCTGGGCCTCTCGGAAGGGTAGTATAGGTAAAAGAATCTAAGGGAGAAGGCCATGGGTCCACTGCCATGTTCACAAAGCCACAGAGAGGTACATTTTCAGAAAAGTTACTCCCTTTTTAATTTTCGTGTCAGATTTCAAGTCAGTTCTAAGAGCACAAACATCTAATTATCTGCACTGAGAAAGGAAGAAATGGAGATTACAAGACAAACAGCTTGATTACTCACTTGAAAGACAGTGGGAGCTAGATACTTCTCAGAGTGAATCTACACCTGAACTTAGATATTAAAATACTGTTATGCCACCAGGCACAGTGGCCCATGCATGTAATCCCAATGGCTCAGCAGGCTGAGACAGGAGGATCAGGAGTTCAAAGTCATCCTCAACAACTTAGTGTGACCCTAAGCAACTCAGTGAGACCCTGTCTCTAAATAAAATGCAAAAAAAGGACTGGGGATGTGTGCCAGTGGTTAAGTGCCCCTGAGTTCAACACCCAGTATGCCCCAACTCCAAAAAACCATATACGGGGCTCACTAGGATCAAAAGTCAGGTGCCTTAATTATAAGAGAATGAATTTCATTTATCAAAGTGACAAGGATTGAAAGAAATGATAATACTCAGTGTTACACAGGGTGTGGAGAAATAAAAGAGTAATCTGGTGATGTAATTAAAAAGAATTAAAATGCTATAAACCTTCTATTTTATCAATTCCACTTTGAGAGTTTTATCATAGGGAAACAATCTTGGATTATGCAAAGTTTTAAGTAGAAGAACTTCCACCACAGCATTTTTATAAAGGAAAAATCTGGAATAAACCAGCTGTACAAAATGGATATTAGTTCAGTAAATGTTGACAGAGAAAAGAATACTATGAAAGCACTGATGATTAAGTCATGGAAGACTGGAATGACATGGAAAGATATTTTCATTAACTTAAATGAAACTATATTTTACACTTCCAGGATCCTCAGAGGGCCAGATCCTGCTAATAACTAGATCCTGGGTAAATTACAACAAATAATTTTCAATTGCTGGCCTTGCAGGGAAGTATGGGAAATCTCCAAGGAAAGAACACCCAAACAGAGAAAGCCAGGGTCATCTAGAAGACAAAAACAGACAGAAGCACTGGAATCAGAACTAGCGGACCAGTCATCACTGTTTTCCCAGAACTGTCTCAGTGTTAATTACACAAATCCCACATGCCAGTAAACCCCTGGGTCCTGGGCAAACAGACTATTGTTCACTCTATTAATAGCCACACTCTGTCCTATCTTGTGAGGGGGAGGCATTGAACCTGAGTCACATACTGAGCAGAGCTCAGAGGCTCACCTTGTCTCAGGATCTAAGAAACCCTTAGCTTTAGGTCAAAGCAAATGCACATCTTATCTGCATGCAAACATTCCCAATCTAGGACCTAAAGATTCCCACAGATGAGGTTCAAACAAAATCTATTCACAGGCAAAAAAAATAAAAATAAATATATTACAAAATAAGTCACCACAATTAGTAGAAACAATAAATTTAGATCCCCAATCTTCAGATGTTAGGAGAAACATAAAAAGAATTTAAAATAACTAGATTCAAAGTATTTAAAGAAATTAGAAAGCAAGACACTATCTAAAACAACCAGAGAAGCCAGGGAGGAGGCACACACCTGTAATCCCAGTGGCCTGGGAGGCTGAGACAGGAGGATCAAAAGCCAGCCTCAACAACTCAGCAAGGTACTAAGCAACTCAGTGAGACCCTGTCTCTAAATAAAATACAAAATAGGGCTGGGGATGTGGCTCAGTGTCCCTAAATTCAATCCCCAGTACCAAATAAATAAATATTAAATAAACAAACAAACAAATAAAATGACCAGAGAGAAGCAAATAAAACTATATAACAGAAAACTAAATCACTGAAATAAAATGCAGTACATGAGACATGCATTAAAGAGGAAACTATTTTTTAATATTTACTTTTCAGTTTAGTTTGACACAACATCTTTATTTATTTTTAGGTGGTGCTGAGGATTGAACCCAGGGCCTCCCTCGTGCTAGGCGAGTGCTCTACTACTGAGCCACAACCCCAGCCCTTAAAGAGGAAACTTAATAACCTACTTAGAGTAACTCAAAAAATTGTCCATCAAGGTTTTTGAAGTAGAAAAGTTTAGAGAGACAGAAATATAAAAGAGAAATCAGGAGCATTAAGACACTTTAAGGGGGACAGATCTAATTAGAATTATAAAAGGACAGAATAGAGAGAATGGAAAAGAAACAGCTGAAGACATGACAGAATCTGCCAGAAGAGATGAAAAATCCATGGATACAAGAAGTCAAATACACACCAACTAGGATAAGTATAAAAGAAGTTCAAAACTGGGCATATTTTAGTAAAACTGAGACAGAAGAGAAGGGCCCAACACTCCCCTAGAGATACTTTTTATTATTCCATCTCTGACAACCACATGGCTGCCCCCAATGCCTCACTGGAAGCCACAGCTACATAAGACAACTGTGGTCACTCCAAGACATCTTGCTTTGGTCAAGGGTCCACCCCAGACGGCCTCACCTTGCAGCCTTTCTGGATGACTCCACCCTTCAGTTGTCCCCAGTCTGGTCCTTGCAGAGCACCTCCCCTAGTCAGGACTAAGCAGAGTCTTCAGCTAACTGGACACTTGTGCGTATGTGCACCTGCCTCCTGGTCTACACAAACAGCCTTTCCCACATCCCCATGGGAACAGTCTATGCACCCGCTTCCCCTTGGGCTGCAGTGTATGTTCTAATAAAACTTCTTTCAGGTGGTCACATTTTGGCTATTTGTGGTTTCAATCTTGAGTAGAGCAGCCTGAGCTGGTAGCACTAAAGGCTGCTGGCATTGAAAGCAGCCAGCAGCCCAAGCTGAGGACAGCAGAGAGTGATGGAAAGCTGCCAGGGGCTGTGGATCCAGCTGCTCTAAGAGTTCTGCAGAGCTGCCAGCCCCTGCTAGCTCCTGCTGCCAGGAGAGGCGCCGACGGCCAATACAAAACTGAAGGCCTGAAAGCCGCCAGCATGCACAGCTTAGAACTGGTCACTCTAAGGGAGCCACACTGCACTTCTTCCTGATTTTTATTGGAAGTGAGCAAAAAAGCTCTCAGCAATTGGTAACAAAACCACATAAAAAGACACAGAGAAGAGTTTAGAAGAAACCAAAGGTGGAAGAATGGTCATTACAAAGGAATACCAATTCAGCTGATCAGAGACATCTCAATAGCAACACTGACAACCAGAAATCAACTAAGTAATATCTTCAAACACTGTGAGAAAATACAGTTATGTTCTGGACATACAACAAAGAAAATTATATGCCCAGAAAAACTGTCTTAAGCATTAAGAGTGAAATAGTAAGACCTTTGTTAAAGAACAAAAGCTAATTTTAAAGCCAGCTGACCTCACAGAATAAATGAAAACAAAAAAGCATCTAAAAAATCTTCTTTAGTAGAAGGAAATAAAAGGAAAGTCTTAGAAGAAGAAAATATAAAAAGAAATGGTTAGACATGTAGGTGAAATTAAACTTTGTTCAAGAAACAGTAACAACAGTGATAAAAGAAAGCAGCAGCCTACCCTTCCATAAGTCACCTGTCACCTGACATGCACAGCTGTAAAGGTATTATACTTCTCATGTAAAAGGCCCTTAATCATCCATTTTACATATAAGAACGCTGAGGTGCAGGGATGTCAAATACTTTGCCCATTATTCATTTGGTAGGTAGCAGAACTAGGATTCAAACCAGACTGCCAGTTTCTAGTACATGTGCTTTATCTCAAGGCTGTGGCTGTTAGGGAGGGAAAATAGAAAACTAAAAACACCAATGATGTGATGATCAAAAGAATGGAGAGAGCTATAGTACTCTATGGCCAATATTGTTTCAGAAAAGTAGTTAAAATACTCATTAACTTTATACTTGATTATCTTAGACTAGAAACAAAGTATATAACTTCCAAGCCACTGTAGAGGGGAAAAATGGAAAGATGTGGTAAAGTCAGATCAACCCTCTGAAAAGAGAAAAAAAGAAACAAAAGGAAGAATACATGAAAACAATAAGGATGGCAGAAGTTAAAATATATCAGTAATAACAAAATATTAATGGTTAAAGACCTGTACTTGCAAGTTAAAAGTACCAGATTATTAAAAAGTAAAAAAAGTTACATGTTCTTACAAGAGACAAAACCTAAGATCATGTTGGAAAATAAGAGAAGAGAAAAAGAAGACATGCTATGACACAGAAATTAAAAGAAAGCTGAGAGAGCTGAACATGATTCATTTTAAGGCAAAAGTTAAGACACAATAAAGGGAGCTACAGTTTTAAATACTCCTATTCACATAGAACATACCACAACTCCAAAGTGATAAACATCTAAAAACCTTCAAATAGGCAAAGCAAAAACTGATAGGGAAAAATGAGTTTTCCACCATCAAAGCAAATTTCAACCAAAAATCTCAATTATTTAAGATAAAATAGTTAGTGAAGATTAAGATAAAAATTGTAGGGACTGGGGCTGGGGCTCAGTGGTAGAGCGCTCACCTAGAACACACGAGGCACTGGGTTCAAACCTCAGCACCACATGAAAATGAAATAAAGATATTGTATCCACCTACAACTAAAAAATAAGTATTTAAAAAAAGATAAAAACTGTAAAGATCTAGAGGATGCTAATGTCACAGTTCACAAACTTAGTCTTGAATATGAACAGAATTTTGTATCCAATTCAGAGAATGCCTATTTTTCTCTGTGGCTCAGTGGTAGTATGCTTGCCTTACATGCATGAGACACTGGGTTGGATCCTCAGCACCACATAAATAAATAATTATTGTGTCCATCTACAACTAAAAAAAAAAAAAAAAAATTACCACATAAAATGAATCACAACACATTTCTAAAAATAAATGTCACACAGACTATATTAAGATAAAACTATTAAGTTAAAAACTCAATTACAAAAATATTAATTATAAAAGCTCATATTTTGGAAAAGAATAAACAAACTTTAAAAACATACTTCTAAATAAAAACCTGTGAATTGAAAAAAAAAAACAAAACACAAAGTTTAAAACACTGAATACTGTGCTCAGTGGATGAATAAGTGCTTAGCAAGTTTAAGTCCCTGGGTTCAATCCCCTAAAAAATAAAGTAAAAATAAAAGGATGAATATTAATTAAAATATTCTATATCAAAACTTGTAGGGCGGGGGATGTGGCTCAAGCGGTAGCGCGCTCGCCTGGCATGCATGCGGCCCAGGTTCGATCCTCAGCACCACATACAAACAAAGATGTTGTGTCCGCCGATAACTAAAATAAAATAAATATTAAATCTCTCTCTAAAAAAAAAAAAAAAAAAAAAAAAAACTTGTAGGCTACAGCAAGAGCAGTATTTTGCAGATAATTGTCTTCATTAAATGTTCACATTTAAAAAGAAAAAATGCTATAAATTAAGGAGCTTAATGGTCAACAGAAGAGAACTGAAAAGTATAACATGGACCCAAAGACAGTAAAGAAAGGAAATAATAAAGATAAAAACAAGAATTAAAAAATGAAAAAAGTGGGCTGGGGTTGTGGGTCAGTGGTAGAGTGCTTACTTCACATGCATGAGGCACTGGGTTTGATTCCTCAGCACCACATAAATAAAAAAGAAAGGTATTGTGTACATCTACAACTAAATAAATAAATAAATGAAAAATGAAAAAAGTGGGGTGGGGTTGTAGCTAGAGCACTTGCCTGGCATGTGTGAGGCACTGGGTTCAATTCTCAGTACCACATGTAAATAAGTAAATAAAATAAAGGTCCATCAACAATTAATAAAAATATTTTTAAAAATAAATAAATAAATAAATGTGTGTTTTTTTTTTTTAAATCATTTGACCATATTCACTGCCTAAGAACACTCTCCTTAGTCTGGCACTGAATGGGCCTGTGTCTATTTTTGCAGCATTATCTCCTACTAGATTGCAGAGGGTAGATGGGTTCCTCATCTTATAAATAAATCTGAAAAATGAAATCTGTAGACACAAGAAGAGTGAGAGCAAGTGTAAAGTAACAGAATTTATTAGAGTAACAGAAAGCAAAGCTCCCAAAGAGGGAGGAGGTCCCAAGAGAGGGATGCCAATGGGTGTCTGCTATCTAGGGTTTTTAATGGGCTTGATCTGTCCCTAGAGATGACTGGTGGAATATACAATTTAAAAGGGCCAATCATTTCTATTTTCAACAAATCTGGAGAAAAGTGATTGCTAAGCCTTAATTAGCACAAGAATGGAGGTGACAGTCTATTAGAGCAAGAAGTAGTACCTTTGGGGGTGTTAGTAGTGTCTAGGGGCTATTAAAGAACTGTCCTTGTGGCTAGAATAACTGTGGACAGAAGTTTTATTTCCTAATTCTTCCTCCTTTTCTTATCCAAGATCCTTTTCCTGGCCATCTATGAGTGGTCTTTCTGTCTCACCACCTCTGTCCTCTATAGAAATTTAAAGTACTCTTACCATCTGAACCAAATCCCAAGCTAATCCTTGTAATGTTTGCACCAAAGTTTAGCAGTCTTTTAAGACCCGCCTCAAAACTACCTACTCCATAAATCCTGCCATGTCCTCCCTACTAGCCATGGACTTCTTTTAGTCTTTATAAGAAAACTTTCAGTCTTTCTTAAATTGCTCATTCAATCCTCTACCATATCATAGGTATTTGAGTCCCTATCATCCCTGCTAACTTGAGAACCACTTAAGGATAAAAACTTTTAAGTGCCTATTCCTCAAGATAGCTAGCAAGCAGTTTTATACATTAGGTATTTAGTAAATATAAATTAGATTGGATAAAAGTGCTTTTATTTATACATGTAGTTAAAAATGCTCTCCCGTAGAAATGAAGGACCCTACATAGGAATGCTAATGCTTTCCTAATATTATAAATTGTATTCTTTATAATGGAATGGCTAGTAAACTTTAGGAAATGTCTTTTCATTGCCATGGGCAGAAATACAGGTGAATATCTTTTTTTTTTTTTTTTTTTTTTTTTTGGTACTGGGATTAAACCCAGGGCACTTAACCACTGACCTAAAAGTGAATACAATAAATATCTGCTGAATGAATGGCCATTAAATATAGAAGAAGCCAACATGTCAGCCCTTTCCAAAAGCATTACTGTGTGTCCCCACATAATGAGAAATAACATGGAATGAGAAAGTACAGGTAGATTTCAGATAGGTAGTCACTAACTTCTAATTAAGAAAGGAAGTGCATGTACGGACTCCAAAAAACCTAGGAATTGGATGAACTAGCTATCCCACTTCTTGGTAGTTATCCAAAAGAACTATACGGATATCCAGCATACTATCAGGAAACAGTCACTACAATGTTTACAGAAGCACAATTCACCCAGATACCCATCAGTAAATAAATGGATCGAGAAAATGTGGCATAAATACACAATGGAGTTGTACTCAGCCATAAAGAAGGATCAAATAATGGCATCTGCCAGCAAATGGATGGAAATGGAGAAAATCATGCTAAGCCAAATAAGCTGGACTCAGAAAATCAAGGGTCAAATGTTCTCTCTCATGTGTGGTACATGTATCAAAGGGAATTTCATCTTTATGTATATGTAGAAAGTATCAATCAAAAATAAACAAACAGGGCTGGGGTTGTGGCTCAGAGGTAGAGTGCTAGCCTAGCATGCCTAAGGCACTGGGTTTGATCATCAGCACCACATAAAAATAAAATAAAGGTATTGTGTCCACCTACAACTAAAAAACAAATGTTAATAAACAAACAAGGGAGTGAAAGAAAGATCAGTAGAGGAATGAGAGAAGGGGAGAAAGGGGGGGTGGAATGGGAACTGAAATCAAATTCCTTGGATGTATAATTTTGTCGAAAGGAACCCAAATACTTTGTGTGATTATAAGGCTCTGATTAAAAAAACAAGGGAACTGCAATAACAATTGTGGGCTCTTAAAAAGCTAAGCTCTAGTCATCTAAAACACTATAATAAATACTTTGAACATGATTTTTAATAAAATATATCTTAATTAATACTATCACAATTGAAGAGTTCCAAGTAACTAAAAGCATCCTAGGTTCCTGCCAATGTCGGTGGCTAAGTGCACAGGCTCTATGGACACATTGAAATGCACGATCCACACTAGCAATAAAGATCTCTGCATGAACACAGAGTAATAAAAAAATTTCAAACTAGCTCATGTAAACAGGCTAGCTGTAGTTAAAAGAAAAAAGAAAAAATCTTCTTGGTTACACAGGAAATATAAAGCAGTTTACTAAAAAGGAACACAAACAAAATTGTCAAAGAATATAAAAGATAAAGCAAAACAACTTCACAATATTCCTACTACCAAAGTCCATATTCCTGAAAATTATAATACATTTACAAAGAAAGGTAAAACTGATTATGGTAAATCTAATTAAAATGTCTTCTGGATTATTATTTTAATTTTTAAAGCTTAACTAACATAAATGTCAGTAATTTTGTAACTTTGAATTTGAAGGTTTTTTCCCCAAAATAAACTAAATTAAATGAATTATAACAGATAACAGCAGTCTGTAATTTTCTTAATTTTTACAGCCAAATATTTTCGTGAATACCTACATATTGTTAAACTAAAATGAAAACAAAATGCAAATTTACATCATGATGAGTAAATCTGTTTTCACATCTGCTGCCATCTTTTTTACTTACAAAAATAATCCCCTGGCATTTTCATTTTTCATATGGAAAGGACTAGAATGGATAGCTGAAAAGCAGCCAACCAACAAATAGAGCCCTGGCTACAGCCCAGCCACACTTAGGTTCTATGGGAGGAATGAGTTCCAAGTCACCTCTTCCTAGTTCTGATGATAAGCAGAAGGGCCTGACCTTCAGTCAACAGATGGGCAGGGTAGAGACACAGAGAGCATGTCCATACTGTCCACACAGGCCAAGGGCAGGGCACAGCACAGCCTCAGAGGAACAAAGCTAACTGAAGGACCAGCATTATCAATTCTAATGTACTTAGAACTATGCAAAGTGGTTGTGGGCTATTCAACAATTTCCAGCATACACACCATCCCACTGTGGTAAGAAGCTCTCACAAAGGGGCCTGGCCCAGAATGAGAGCATGCCAGGACTGTGAGTAAAACTGCAGCAGGAAGGGAGGAATCATCAAAGGAACCAGGGACTGAGAACAGAATACAGGTGTCTGCATCATAAATAGCCAGCAAAAAAAAATATATTTTCATTTCCTTATTACAATGGCACAGCT
Source organism: Callospermophilus lateralis (assembly GCF_048772815.1). NCBI lineage: Eukaryota > Metazoa > Chordata > Mammalia > Rodentia > Sciuridae > Callospermophilus > Callospermophilus lateralis. The sequence goes on from NC_135310.1 coordinate 9,981,654, forward strand.
TCGCTTAATCAAAAAATAGTAAACAAATACCACAAAACATCTACCAAGTGACCAGTCCAAAACTAGGTACTATCAAGTTAATATAAAAACACAATATCTAGTCCCTGAACTAGTAGTTCACACTTTATCATAAAGGCAAAACTAATGTGAAATAACCAAACAATGAAAAGTAAAAGTGCATGACTGCTTGGGTTTGAACCATTCCCAAGGAATGGTGCCAGCAACAGAAAAGCGTTCCGCGTGCAGAGTGGGAGAACTGAGTTCTTGGACTGTCTGGGACTAGTAAGGGGGATAGAGAAGGAAGAAGAGATTAATTTGTGGCAGTTGATGGGTCATTTAACCTTTCTTATTCACAGCACACCATGAGACACATTATCCCCACTCTACAAACAAGGAAACTAAAGTTCATACCTTATGAAAGCTACTTAGCCATTGTTGCCTCAATATGTTCATCTGCAAAATAAATGAACTGATACATATCAGTGGTTTTTGAACTAGCACCAGAAAACCCTAGAGTTTTCTGGCAATGATCCATGAAGTAAGCAGAACTCCAAGCCAAATGTACCAAACCCTCTGGTCAAGACCCCAATACTCGTTTCCCTACACGATGTTTTGCCATAACTCTAGCACTGACAATAGAATCTAGTATATAATGAGTAATCAATACACACTTTAGAATGAAACAAATGGCACATCACAAATGACCGCTGATTCTCATCTATGGTGCCTCATTTCTTTAGACATCTAGTAATGCTTTTATGGTTAGCTCCTACTTCAGAGCTCTTCATCAGTGGGTTGAAGATGACACTCTTCCAAAAGAGTTTGTATTTATATCTGCCAATACCCCTGGGTGCTTCCAACTCAGAAGCATTGTGATTAGTGTAGTGAACATTTATAATTTTAGGTTGCCTAAAAATCCATTTTAAATAGAATCTGCACTTTCTCACACCAGAAGCAGGCTGTCACCTTTGACAAGCTTCCATTTCTATACCTCCTCCTAGTTCCTCAGTGAGGTCAATCCAGTAATCTGCTTTATACAACTTTCTCCTGGTGACCAACTCTCTGTGGGACAGCTAGACAGTCTACTTGATGGACCCCACTAGCCCTCATGAACTGTGCAAATATGCGGCAGTGACTACCTCTCAGTCATAGTGTGACCTCCTCATACTTTAAACCCACCGATTAAAATTCCCTCCCTTCAGGAAATCTGACTGGATAATGCCCTGGACCCAATAAAGTTGTTGGCCCCCAGGTTGGCTGGGGTGTGTGTGTGTCTGTCTGCCTCTCTCCATGTGCTCTCTGACTTCTAGTCTTTGCCCCGGAGGCCTACCGAATATCAGCCTCCACCTTCCAAACTGTAATAAAATATTTTCATCTTGTGTCTCTCTTAATCATTGCACAGGTGCTCTCCACCATACTGATCCTAAACTAAAACAACTGTATTCAGAGCTTGGGATTTTCTAGACCACAATAGCAGCATAAATTCAAATCCTGAACCCAAAAGTTTCAAAAGAGACGTCTTTTAAGCAAAAAGAGAGTTTTAAGCTAAGAAGCAGCCTGCTCCCTTTGGCTTTCTGCTCTGCAGCCTTGCCTCTGCCGGGCCTCACTGAAACCCAGTCCTGGCTCTCAGGGTTCAGGCCCACAACTGGTTCAGACCTTCTCTCTGCCTCACTCCCCTCTTTTCTCAGGAACACTTGATCTTCTTTCTCTTTTTCTCCACCTCTGGATTTCTCTCAAAATCTTTATTATCTTTTCCAGTATTTCTAACTGTTGATAGCAAGAAGTTTTCCAGATTATTTTGCTAGCTTCATTCCCAGGAGGAGTCTACTTTTCAACCTACAAGCTAGTTTGAAAACCATCCCCTGAGATAACAAGCACCAACTGAAACCAGTTAAGCAGTCAAAGAAGTCAACAGGAGAGTGAGTCCAGAACAGGGTGAAAGGAGGGGACCCAGAAACGCAAGAAAAGATCTGTAGATCAAAAGACAAAGGGCAGAAGTTTGTTTCCTAATGATAAAGAGACTAGTCTACACTACAGAAAGTGTTCTGAAGAATGGCTGGTAAGTACATGAATATGATTACTTTTACTGGCAGGTTCACCAATAAAGGAGATAGTTTAAGAACACAGAACTGGAACCAGAAATGTAATTCCATGGGGGTAGAGTATGTGCTTAACATACACAAGACCCAGGGTAGAATCCCCAGCACAGTACCGTGTTAAAAAAAATTATTATTAATTTTTAAATGTAGTATTATCACTTTCATATGTAAATCACCAGAAATATGCACAAGTACAAACATCTAAGTTAAATCAAATACAAGCAAAAGAGAACACACAGGAAACCTCACACACAGGAAATGAGATGAATGAAGTAGAGATTCAATATCTAGAAACAAATATCACTTGTGCTATGCTACTGTAAAGTCATCAAAAATTAAGTGTCCTGGAAAATTCTGTTGACTCATGACCACCATGTGCCCCAGGGAGATGCATAATGTAACCTGAGAAAATTGACTAGAGAATTTCAATATTGTAGCTGTTCTTCCCAGGAAATACTAACCTCTAACCAAAAAACGCAGACACTGAGAAGCAAGGAAAAGGAAAATGACCCAAATCTTCCCTTACGCCACCCTTCAACTAAGGGCTATGATCATAGCTGGAAGTAATAAGCATGAGTTTGGGGTTCGGGCAATAACTTATAATAGCATCCAGGTTCTAAAAGGGGATTAATATCCATCGTTCAAAAATTTAGCTTTTAGAAGAACTGTTTCTTTTATAAGTTCTGTTTCCTTAAAGTTTGTGTACCATGACCTTAATATCTTAAATAAAATAGTATTTGTGTACCTAAATTTGGATACTCAGCTTGGCCCAGGACTAAATAAGAAAGAAACATTAATGGGAGTTGGTGGGGAAAAGTTACAGAATAAGCATTAACTCAAAATAAATGCTTAGTGAATAATTATATGTACTCTTGCTTAAATCAACCTAGTAGAAATTATTTATAAAAATCTAAAGCACTTTATTTAAAAAATCAAAACAAAAGAAACATTATAATAACTCCTAAAAAGAAAAAAGAGTTAAGGAAAAGAAGACGGCAAAAGTATCAACATTAAGCAGGGCATAGTGGCCTATGCCTATAATCCCAGCTGATCAGGAGGCTGAGGTAGAATGATCACGAGTTCAAAACCAGCCTCAGCAACTTTGCAAGGCCCTAAACAACCTAGTAAAACAACCCCATCTCAAAATAAAATAATGAAAGGACTGGGATGTGGCTCAGTGATTAAGCACCCCTGGATTCAATCCCTAGTAACAACAACAACAAGAAAAAAAATCAACACTAAGCATAAAAAACCTTGGCTTTAAGTGTGCTTGCTATCAGAGAAAAGAAACAAGATGACTTACATAAATTTTACTACCAGAAATGAGGAAAGTGCTTAGTTATGCAGGAAAGACAAAATTTTTTCTAGTATTGAACTTTTTAAAAATTTCACCAATGAATAACTACAAAAGGGCCATAAAATGGTACAAGAGATAATGACTAAACCATCTCACACAAGTACAGAAATGGAATTACAACTGCTTTCTACAACAAACCTAAATAAAAACTAACATTAATGGGTAACTTGATGAAAGCAGGGTTTTGAGGACTAGAGTAATGAGCTCCAAAATATGCTATGGACAGAACAAGAGAACACACCCTTCCCCGTCTTCCTCAAAAGACAGACTGGATCAGACTAGCTAATAAGCAAGATAAAGACCCTAAGACTCAGCAAGCATTTTCCAGCCTCCCTGTAACCTGTGATCACGAGTTCAAAACCAGCCACCTGTCCCTATCATCTCTTCAGGCTGATGGAAAGATAAAAACCAGAACAGGAAAAATAATCTCACTATTCAGGACCGTTCAGTATAGTGAAATTAAAACACTAATTTCAACTTAGGAGCCCAAAGTCTGAATTATATCTCCAATACCAGTAAAATGCATGGAAAACAAATGGTATGTGGCTTCTTTCTCCTGCCTTCAGGAACAATCTTCTCAGAATAAACCTAGCATTCAGCAGCTCAACCTGGAGAACAAAAATCCATTCCCTGGTCACCTGCCCGAAGAATTGGGAGCATGAAGTCTAGTGATGATTTTTCTTCAGATTCAACACAAAATAACTGTTATTCATAACCTTTTAAATTAAATATTAAAAAAAATAAAGACCAATTAAACATATTAATCCATCCATCTGCCTGCCTGCTCATTCACTATATAAACATCTGAGTGCCTAACATCTTAGGCACTGTGCTAACGTTAAGGTATAGAAACTATGAATAAAACTCAGCCTTGACTTTCTAATTCAAATGAGTGTCCAGTGTCCACAGCTGTCGGCTGCTCTGAGGACTTCTGGGAAGAGAATGAATGGGTCTGCCGTCTATCTCAGGAAGAGATATGAGAACCTCTATTGGGGGAGGAGGAGAAGACAGGCCAAGACACTTTCCCAATAAGTGGGAAAAAAAACTAATGTCAAAATACTGGCCTGGAGGAGGAGATTTCTTTAATATAATTATCTAAAGTTAAACATCAATTTTTGTAAGACTTAGCCATGTGTTAAAGACTTTTCTCATGAAGTGAATACTGATATAAATTTAACTTAGAAAGTATCTTCTAAACACATTAGTACCAAACCTGATAGTACCATCTTCCCATGACGTTACAATCAGAATACGGCGGTGAACGGAAAACAACGCACCTGCTTTCCACCATACCTGAGCTACAATCAGGATAACTACTAACACAGTTTACATGTATATTTTTTTCATATTTTTTAAGCTGTAGATGGCCACAGTATCTTTATTTTATTTATTTATTTTTATATGGTGCTGAGGATTGAACCCTGTACCTTGTAGCTGCCAGGCAAGTGCTTTACCACTGAGCCACAACCCAGCCCCCTCCATGTACATTTAACAGTGTGTTTTTAAAGTTTAAACTAGATGATAGATAAAAGCAAAAAAATATGACTGAAATTCTGAACAAAAATTCCACATTTTGTCAAAAACTATGGCCAAGTATTCTAGTTCTACAGGAAGACTCTGTAAAGTAATGCTAACTTCACTCAGTCAATCTATACACAGAAGTCGTGATATATCTCAACATCCTCACTCTCACCAGTATCACCATAGTGTCCTGCATTATAGGCTCCCCAGAAGAGCTATTATAGGCTCCCCAGAAGATTTCCCCTGAAATCTATTTTTAAAATAAAGTAATAAAATTTTATTGGTAAAATTATCAAGAAGAAAAATAGTTTAACAAGATGCAGTGGCACAAACTGTAATCACAGGTATTTGGGAAGCTGAGGCAACTTATAGAGATCCTGTCACAAATTTTTTTTAAAAAGGGTTAGGGATGTGGCTCAGTGGTACAGTATCCCTGGGTTCAGTTCCCAGTATAAGGGAGAAAAAAACTGATATAAAAATATTCTCAAATTAGACAACAGGTGTTATCAAAACACCCTGGCTGACACTCTCAAAGCATCAACAGTGCTAAGAAGAGAGGTGACACCAGCTTCTTGATGGGCCACACTCCAATGTCACTGAAAGGTTTCTCACTGTGACAGTGAAGCATGGTTACATTGGCAAATTTTAAATCTTAGATGATCACAGAGCTAGGAAAATCATTGAGAACCTCACAGGCAAGCTAAGCAAGCCTGGAGTGATAAGCTCCAGATATTATGTACATCTCAAAGATCTACAAAAATGGCAGAACAATCTGTAACTGCCATGTCTGTTTCATTTCACTGTATTGACAATCTCAGCTACATCATGGATGAAGAAGAAACAAGACAAAAAATCCAGGAGGGTGGGCTGGGATTGTGGCTCAGCAGCAGAGCGCTCGCCTAGCATGTGCGAGCTCTGGGTTCGATCCCCAGCACCACATAAAAAATAAACAAAATAAGATAAACAAAACTAAAAAACTAAAAATCGATTTGATAAACATAAGCATAAAGATAACATTTTAGCTATAACAATAAAACATCTTTTGAGAAATGCTGGATCATCTTACATTTAAAGCATATTACTGAAAAATGTATTTTCTTCTATATTTCCCTTCTAAATTCTCCAAAATGCACTATATCAATGACACAGTGCTAGATTTGTTCTTTCCTATATTGTTACCACAGCATACTATACTACACTGTAGAGACAGGAGCTACAGAGACAGCTTAAAGGAGCTATGGAAACAATGACCCTACTGTTCCCTAATACTTCGTCTAAAACAAAGAACATGACATGCATCAGATTTAAGATCCCCTAAAGGTGACACTCTGCATCTGTAATGATGTACTCAGCACAAGAGAAAAAAAGCCTATATCCACTTCTGACTTCTCCTGAGAGATCCAACACCCAGTAACGCCTGGCTCTGGTACAGCAGGCCAAAGTACCTAAGTGGAAAGAATTCCAGGGATTAGGTGATGGGCATTAATGGGCTGGTCTCTTAAGAGAAGAAAACAGTTGCCTCCAGTCAAGCTTGAGATGGCGTAGAAAGACCACAAAAATTACTCTTGCCATAAAAAGAATAGAAATTTCTGGTACACACAGATACTGTTACAGGATGGAGTATTTTTAGAGTATTTTAGTATTTTTAGTATTTTATCTCCATCACTGATCTCCACAGTTCAAGAATCATCCCAAAATGTCCTAGTATTAAGATCTGATATTTAAAGTGCAGAGTAACATACCACACAAAAGCCAAAACTTACACTCCAGGCCCCCAAAGAGTCAGAGTAATCAAGTAATCAAGTCACACCTACGCACACAACCAATATTGAGTGTTCCCAAGAGTTGGAAAAGCAACAGTAAGTGCTTTCCTTACCAATGTGGACAAGGCTAATCCCTGATTGTGGCTGTCCTAATATAAATAAACTAATATAAATAAACTTTCCCAGTTAATCTATAGATGATGTTGCTCTAATCTTTGGATATATGCAGGAGGATCATTTCAGCCCAGGAGTTCAAGGCCAGCCTGGGCAACTCAGAAAGATCCCATCCCAAAGGAAAAAAAAAAAAAAAAAAACACTTTGGAAGGCCTCCAGAGAAGGAAGTGCTGCTTTGTACTCACTGCTTCCCAACTGTTCCAAATTAACAAATAGAGTGCTGAAGGAAAGGATTTTATGGCAAAAAGACACTGACTTGGGACCTCTATACTGACTTACTGTTACCTCTATAAATTATGAGCTCAAGAAGAGAGAACAATTGGTTCCAGCCATTAATCAGGGTCATGTTTACTCTTCCATTGTCAACTAAGAACATGTTGCTTTTGTTGCTTCATAAGGAAGGTCTCCTTGGTTTATTACAATCATTACTTGTGCTTAGTAAGAGATAATGTGCTCCAATTTGGAAAGTATGTGTGAAGTATACACTTCTACATCTCATAGTAGGGGCCCACCCACACTCAATACTTTCACATAATGACACTTCTTTGGAAGTCACAGGATCTTAAATAACTTGATGATTTTCTGTCCTCCATAACAGAACTACAAATAAAACCTTAATTTAAAAGTTATTGTCTGTTAACTAGTATGAGCCCCCCCTTTTTTTGGTATCAGGGATTGACCCCAGGGGTACTTTACCACAGAGCTACAGCCCTTGCTCTCCGCCCTTTTTGGAGGCAGGGGTGCCGGGGAGTCATCTCAGGGGCATTTGACCACTGAGCCACATCCCCAGCCCTTCTTTCTGTTTAATTTAGAGACAGGGTCTCACTGAGTTGCTTAGTGCCTCACTGTTGCTGAGGCTGGCTTTGAGCCCATGATCCTCCTGTTTTGACCTCCCAAATTGCAGGGATTACAGATGTGTGCCACTGAATTCAGCTAATATTAGCCCAAACTTATCTTTTTGCTTACTACAGGAATTTTTATGATGCATTTTATTAAACCCCACCGTGACAGGTTTGGTTGCTGAATTAAAGTAAAAGTATTTGCCATTAACCTTGTGTAGATCTAGCTGGTTTCAGAAGAATCCCTGGGGACACAGAGGTGCAGTGGGTTATGGCAGGCATGAGAAGAGTTACAAAAAATCCTGGCAGCCATGATAAGGTTGATGGGCTGGCCATGCTTGGTGCTCAACTGGCAGATCAGTGCCAGGAGGATTTGAGTTGGTGAGACTCAGATTGAGGTCTGAAGGCAAGGAATAGCCCCAGGCAAGGAATGGCCACTCTGAGGCTCAGCTCCTTCCCAGGCTCCCTCCCCTGGCAACTTCCTTCTATTGTCTACAGAACTGTCACCAGGGTTTACACAGTATTGGTCTCCCTCTCCAGAAATTAGTACCCCTTGCCACAGGAGGAAGGTGGTTGGGACTAGGAGGGGAACAAAAAAAAAAAAAAAAAATACAGCTGCAGCCAGGCATGGTGGTACATGCCTTTAATCCCAGTGGCTTAGGAGGCCGAGTTCAAAGATCCAGAGTTCAAAGCCAGCCTCAGCAACTGCAAGGTACTAAGCAACTCAGTGAAACCGTCTCTAGGCTCTAGGTGGGGCTGGGAATGTGGCTCAGTGGTCCAGTGTCCCTGAGTTCAATCCCTGGTATCCCTCCCCAAAAAATGCAGCTGCAAATGTCCTGGGGCTCTTGTAGCCTGTGGTTCCAGAAAGTGAAAGAAGGGAAAGAAGTGTGCAAGCATTCCACAGCTCAGGGAACCAAGGATGGAGATTCATCTACTAAAGAATCAGAACACATTTTCCAACAGGAAATGTCAGGTTCTAATGCAGCCTAAAATTTAACCTGGGCTTACTCTCTTTCAACTTCATTGAGCTCTAGCCCTCAGGTAGCTTATATTCTAATGGGGAGAACAACAAAAAGAAAGAAATAATAAATAGCCTAAGAGGAAGCAAAGACTTTAACACATCTGAGGATATGGGAAAAGACTAGAAAATGGAAGGGGTCACTTAGGAAAGGCTTTGGGAGACCACAGAAAGGAGCTTACTTTATTCTGAGTGCATTTCAGGATGGGCTGAATTATTGCAGTTTTCCTCTCAGGCTCAGAACTGCTTCAGTGTGGATCAGGAGGACAGTCAAAGCAGAAAGCACAGGCAGGAAGCTGTGGGAGCCAGTGCTGGCTGAACAAGATTCTTCCCAGACAGAGGACAGACAGAGCAGCCTGGAGGTATGTTTTGGAGTTAGAATCAACAGAACATGGATGAACTAGATGTGGGAGAGGAAAAGGCAGGATCACTACTTTGTAAAATGTGAATAATCAAGTAACACAGCAGTGGTCACACTCAGGCTCTGCCAGGGTTATATGTGCAGCCTCACTCTTCACTGGCTGAAAGACAAAGTAAGTCACTGAATCTCTGTGCGCTTCAGTTTCCTATGTTAGGGATTATAAATAATAGTATCTTCCTTGTAGATTTGCTGTGAGAATTTAATGCATGAGTATTCATAACATGTTTAAAACAGTGCCTGGTGCACACTAGGAGCTTCATAACCAATTATAACTATCATTACTATTATTACCATCAACCTCATGATTCTATCTAACTAACTAGACAATTTTATGTTAATTCATGTAATACTTCTAAGGCAGTACCTGGCACACAACAAACTCAATATAATGCCATCTAGTGCTGTGAGTAATTCCCAGTTGGTGGTGGCAATGACTGAGCAGAAGAATGGGATGGGTTGGGGAAGCTGCCATGACAGATTTAGAGAGCCCTGGAATAGGTTCCACTTGGCATGCTAAGTTAGCAATGTCTAAATGACATTCAAGTGGCAGGGTCCATAAGTAGCTGGACACTTGAATCTGAACTTTACAAGTTTGTGTTAGAGACTAAGAATCATCAACATAAAGATGAGTTAGCCTCAAAAAAAAAAAAAAAAGGTAAGCTACCAAATACATTCTACTGTCATGTATAACCAAAAATAACAAACAAAAAAATTAAATGAAAGTGGTAAGTTCAGCAAGGGAGAGGATGAAGATGCAGGAAAGGATCTAGCAATGAACCCAATGGAATCTCAACATCCCACATCAGGTAAAAGTGGAGGAACCAGCACATAAGTCTGAGAACAAAGAATCGAGAGGGAGGAGAAAACCAAGCAAGAGTGAAATCCTAACCCCTGTAGAGAGGCCAAGGTGGATGAAGACATCAGGTATGGCTACCTGGAAGTTATCCATGATCTTGATGAGGCCATTTTAGCATCTTAATGTTCTTATTTCAACTAGACCCCTAGTTTTCATTTACAGCACTATCCATATAAAGAATATACATTCCAAGGGAGGGCTCACAGTTCAACTGAACCCACTCTGACCTTAAAGGAAAGAGACTCAGTCTCACGTTCCAGTGATGTCCTGGGTAAGTCCCTCAACAACTAGGGCCTCTGTTTTCTCCACAGGAAAGATGACAAAGTTGGACCAGATTTCCCAAAGACAGGTTATGAGTTTCACATGAGCCTAAGAATCATCAACATAAAGATGAGTTAGCCTCAAAAAAAAAAAAAAAAAAAAAGGTAAGCTATCAAAATACATTCTACTGTCTTGTATAACGAAAAATAACAAACAAAAAAATTAAAGTGGTAAGCTTTAAACACAATCCTATAAGTGTTTTTTCTGCCCTCCCTTATCAATGAGTCATGACACCACTTGAGAAAGCAGGATCAGCCTATGAGCCTATAAATCCAATAATCAAAGTTCAAGCTTTCTGACAATATTTTTAACCTGTACTGATTGTTTTCTCGGCCTTTTGGTTAAAAACGAGGATAAAACATGTAATGAGAACTATGCATCCACTATGGTCATGTTACATAAACTAAATCCTCACATTTGTTTTAGGTGAAACACTAAACTTGGAAAGCAAGCAGTGGTTGAGCAGCAAGAATCTGGAAGCTGACTGACTGACTTAAAGTTCCAGCTACACTATTTCCTACTTCCTGCCTTAGGAACACATCAGGCCTGGGATTCTGGGGTTGCACAGGGTTCCCCTAGGATCCTCTTCTCCTCCATCTCTATCCTCTCCCTCACTGAGTTCATCACTAAGCATATAAATACATATTGAACAATATGAACTATTAATACCATTATCCTGTATTGAAAAAAAAGTTCCTAGCTATTAAATCAGATCATAGTCATGAGGGTGGATAGGAAGAAGAAAGAAGATAATAAAAAAGAACCTGATGGTGAAATGTTGGAGCCCACTAGTAACTCACACTCACAAATTCTACTTCTTGGTTCCTGAAATTCAGCTGCCACTGCACTAGCACCTTAAATTAAAATCTAGTCGGGGCTGGGACTGTAGCTCAGTGGTGAAGCGCTTGCCTTGCAGATGTGAGGAACCGGGTTCAATCCTCAGCACCACATAAATATAAATAAGTAAATAAAACAAAGGTATTGTGTCCATCTACAACTTAAAAAACTACAACAAAAAATCTAGTGACAAGACTACCTCCCCTGCTGTGTTATTGGTGCACTCTGGGAGCAGGGTTAACTACAGACTCAGTGACAGCATATGATCAGCAACTACGTAATTAACCCTTTGGTAATTTACCCCTTACTCCTAAATCCACTGCTAAATTTTTAATTTAGAAAAGAAAGTTGCTAAAAATTTTCCTGCACATTCTTTCAAAGCCTCCAGCACACAGATGCCCCAATCAATCCTTTCCACCACTGACCCTGCCCACCGCGTCCTTCTTGCACATCTCCACTCAACCAAAGCAGATCCTCCAGATTTCCAAATGCGTAAGCTTTCCTCAGCACAGATTCATTCTTAGTGCTTCCTAATTTTATTTTGTTTTGTTTTGAGATGGGTGTCACTCTGTTACCCAGGCTGTCCCCAAATGCCCGGGCTCAAGCAATCCTCCCACCTCAGCCTCCCAAGTAGCTGGAACTACAGGTACATGCCACTATACCTAATGCTAACATTAAAATCCAACTTCATACAAACAAATAATAACCTCTGAGACAAATCCTATATGTGCTTTTTCTGCCCTCCCTCATCAATGAGTCATGACACCACTTGAGAAAGCAGGATCAAAATAGCTACCCATCTGACAAGGTTATCAAACGTTTTCCTGATTGTCACATGATAAGCAACAATTGATGATGAAATTTAGCAGGACAGAAAACTACTTATATTAAATAAACTAATTAGAGTATGTATTTACATTAGGCTGCTATATAAACTCTGAGACAAAGCAAGGAATCCCTGAAAGTCGCTACATTTAAGCACAATGAAGTCTGCAGCAGATCACTGCTAACCCAAGAACAATTTCATCAGTGAAGGATCCAGAACTTCAGGAAGAAATGTTGAAAGCTTAAGGAAGGCTTTAAAAAGACAAATATCAAATCAATAGATGATGTGTATTAAGTTTAGCTGCAAGAGTCCAGAGTGAAGTGTGGAAAGCACCCCAAGGACACAAAACAAGAAATGTTCCCATCATAGGCCCAGGCACCAGCTGGGCACTAGCAATGCAGTTTATGGAAGTGCAGTCCCTGGACCTGAAGGGCACCCAGCAACTGGAAGAAGCTGGGCAAAACAGGTAAACTTCAAAACAAAAGACAAATGCTGTAACCATGGCCAAAAAATATATCAAGCGCTGAGCTAAGAAAATCTTGGTGACATGTCTGGCCTTGGCAGAATAAAACCAATGTAGGGTCTGAAGAAAATGGTACAAAAACAAAGCAAAGACAAGAGCAAAGCAAAGACAGAAAACAACTTTAGAGAATGTAGTGACAAAAACTATACTGGCAAGAATATCCTAATTAGAAAGAATTTACCATAATCTAAGAGAAAGTTAAACAAGTGTTCTTAAAATATATAGTATAGACAGAAGGTTCAGATCTGGGAGATATTTCAAGGGAGTAAAAATCAAATTATATTGCCCAGGTAAAGAAAAAGCATTAATGCTATGAATTAGAATTAACACATTTAATAGATAAAAATGCTTTATATTTGACACTTGTTATTTAACTTTACAAATAATTTGTTTTTTTCAAAACAATCAGCCATTTTGTTTTGCTTTTTTTCCTACATCTAGATCTATAAGCAATAGAATGGGCTTCAAGAACAAACACAGGAAGAAAAAAAAACGGGCTGAAGATGTGGCTCAGTGACAGAGTACTCACCTAGTATGTGTGTTTAATGCCCATCACCACAAAAATAAATAAATATCAGGTAAAGACCAGAACAGAAACATCAGAACAGAAGTGGTGACTAGTACAACTTGGAATATTTTAGGCCTTACTGGTTGAGCATCCCTAATCTGAAAATCCAAAATTCCTGTTTTCAGATTAGGGATGCTCAGCCAGTAGAGCTCTGCACCACAGAGCTGGACAGCCCCCTGGTCTTCACACTGCCTGACCGGACCTTTCTGTCTTCTTCATTCCCTATAAAGTGCAAATATTGGGAAGATTACATAAACATATGCAAAGTACTTAATTAACTGCCTGTCAAATAGTAAGACTGTTCAATGTATGTTAGATATCTGGGTGCCACACCTGTAATTCCAGTTGCTCAGGAGGCTGAGGCAGGAGAATCACAAGTTCAAAGCCAGCCTCAGCAATTTAGCGAGGACTTAAGCCAATCAGCAAAACCCCATCTCTAAATAAAATATAAAAAAGGGCTGGGGGTGTGGCTCAGTGGTTAAGCACCCCTGGGTTCAATCCCTGGTATCAAAAAAATAAAAAATAAATATTGGGGGGCTGGGGTTGTGGCTCAGTGGTAGAGAGTTTGCCTTTCAGGTAATGAGGCACTGGGTTTGATTCTCAGCACCATATATAAATCAATAAATAAAACAAAGGTCTATTGACAACTAAAAAAAATGTTGGATGTTGTATTATAATTTTCCTTTTTTCAGATACAATACCTTTATTTAATTTATTTATTTATTCATTATTACGTGGTGCTGAGAATCAAACCCAGTGCCTCACATGTGCTAGGCAAGCACTCTACCACTGAGCCACAATCCCAACCCCTTATAATTTTATTTATATTAAAAGGATATGGAACAAAACTATCATTTACTCTTGATTCCATTTGAAAATTAGGGATTAAGAATAATGGGGATGGGACTGGGGTTGTGGTTCAGTGGCAGAGCACCTGCCTCACACATGTAAGGCACTGGGTTCAATTATCAGCACTACATAAAAATAAATAAACAAAATAAAAGATATTTTTTAAAAAGCAAAAATTATCTCTGATTAAAACTATAATTTATCAAAATACAAAGTTCAGGGCTGGGGTTGTTGCTCAGTGGTAGAGCATTTGAGGCCCTGGGTTCGATCCTCAGCACCACATGAAAATAAAGAAAGAAAACAAAGACATTGTATCCATCTACAACAACAACAAAAAAAACAAAAAAAATACAAAGCGTAGTGCTGAATGGCCTTAGTATGTTAGTGAACCATGGAGGGAGAAGAAAGGCTAAGAAAGAACTAAGGATTTCTATACTATTCAGGGCCCACCAAGCATTTAACACAAGTCACAACCTCCCATTGAGACAAGTAAAATCCCCATTTTACAAGTGTTTAAACCAAGGCTCAAAGAACTTAAATAAGCTTCTCAAAACTTACCAGACTAGCCAGGATGATGGCACACACCTGAAAATTCCAACAGCTTAGGAGGCTGAGGCAGGACGATCTCAAGTTCAAGGCTAGCCTCAACAACTTAAGAGAATCCCTAAGCAACACCCCCCTCCCCAAAAAGGCTATAAGTGACGGAACTAAGATTTGGTCTCTCATTGCAAGACCACTGATACTTTATCAACCAAACTATGTTGTCAAGAATAACAAGACTGGGGCTGGGGCTATAGCTCAATGGTAGAGTGCTTGCCTTGTCCGTGTGAGGCACTGGGTTTGATCCTCAGCACCACATAAAAATAAAGATATTTTTTCCATCTACAACTAAAAAAATATTAAAAAAAAAAAAAAAAGATTTGTAACAAGAGTAATAGGCACAGTGGCGCAAACCTGTAATAATCCCAGCGGCTCAGGAGGCTGAGACAGGAGGATCGCAAGTTCAAAGCCAGCCTCAGCAAAAAGTGAAGATGCTACTAAGCAACTCACTGAGAGACTCTGTCTCTAAATAAAATACAAAATAGGGCTGGGGATGTAGGTCAGTGGTTGAGTGCCTCTGGGTTCAATCTCCAGTACCTCCTCCCACGGCAAAAAATGATTAACAAGAGTAATTTCCACTCCACACTCCATTGCTCTGGAATAGGGAGGGAAAGTTGTGTAATTATTTGATAAGAACAAAACAAAATAGGAATGAAGGCCAACTCTGACTATTCTCAGACTCCAGAATTTCTAAGAAAATAACAAATAACTAAACTCAGATTTAATTTTAAATGATAGAGCCACAGATTTGGAAGCACCTTTGCAATACTCCAGTCATTCAGCAAGGTGACAAGCACTCTATAATTCTAGTCCTGGAGAAGGCAGTTTGGCAATATGCAGAAAGTGACTAAAACCAACAGTGCTCATAGCTAAAAGGAGGACTGAGCCAAAGATGCTTACATTCTAGAAATTCCAGTCAGTAGATTATGACACAAAAAAAGTCATAAAAATTGAAAAAGTCAAAAATTACCCAAATTACCCTTATTTACAAGTGCTACAATTTTCCATCTGGAAACTCCAAAAGAATTTAATGAAATCAGAACAATTAAAGAGAGTTTAGTAAAATGGGAAAACATAATTACTATGGTGTAAAGGTTGGTATCCCCTAAAATGTCTGAACCTAACATGCAACGAAACAGTATAAGAGGTGAGGCCTTTGGAAAATTATAAATCATGAGGGCTTTGTCCTCATGAATGGGATTAATGCCCCCTTATAAAAGAGGCAATGAGCTCCCTGCCCACTTCTGCTATGTGAGGAAACAGCAAGAAAGCCCTCATCAGACACTATTCTAGAACTCACCAGAGTCCATTAGCAATAACTTTCTATTATTTATAAACTATCTACTCTTAAGATACTTTGTTATAGCAGTGAAATGAACTAAGTAATACACAAGAATAAATTGAAGATAATAAATGAGCCCAATTGTTTACTTGGTCCCTCTCCCAAATACCCATAAAAATGATCAAATATCAAAGTTAATGAAATCAGAACAATTTAAAAAAGAACTGCAGAAAATAGATAAGTACCATTGATGGGTCCTTCTAAAAGACAGGGAACAGGGACTGGGGTTGTGGCTCAGTGGAAGAGCGCTTGCCTAGCACATGTGAGGCCCTGGTTTGATCCTCAGCAACACATAAAAATAAATAAAATAAAAATACTTAGGAAAAAAAAAGACATGGAACAGATGGGAATATAGTGATAGAAAAGTACCAAACAGCCCTAAAGCAGTCAGATAAGGCAACTGCACTACCCTCAGCCACAGGGCTCTGGCAAAGGCTGGTTGCAGGACCAGTGAGGAACTGGAAGCTTGACACACTGGCAAGGGAGCAAAAGAGAAAAGGGGCAACACTCCAGTCAATGCCACACACCTGGGGACTGTGCAGACTGCCTCAGCAAAGCAGTGAAATCCCCTAACAATCTGCAAGACTCACCATGAGATGGCCACTAGCTGCCTGAGAGCACACAGAGGCAGAAGGGAAGAGACCAGAAAACCAAATGAAGACCTTGTTATGGCCTATCCTGCCTCAGCCTAATGACATCTGAAAGAGACATGAGTCTGGCTTTGATTATTCTATATAAGCCCATGCTGACTTCTCTTAACACCAAGTTGCTTTGGTTTCTAACTGGGTGTGACTTGCTGGTACAGCAAGAGAGTGCTTACTTTGTTTATTTTTTTTTAATTATTTTTAGTTGTAGATGGACTCAATACCTTTATTTTGTTTATTTGTTTTTATTTTTTTTAATGGGGTGCTGGGGATCAAACCCAGTGCTTCATGTGTGCTAGGCAAGTGCTCTACCACTGAGCTACAACTCCAGCCCACTTGGGTTTTTTTGTTGTTTTTTGAGACAGGGTCTCACTATGTCGCCCAGGCTGGCCTCAAACTCATAATCCTCCTGCCTTAGCCTCCTGAGTAGCTGGGATTACAGGTGTGCCCCACCACACGCTGCCTAGATATAAGATCTTGGAAGGCAGGAATTCTTCTAAGTATATTATAATATATTTATTGGATGGACTATCTTCAAAAGCAAACTATATTCAAAAAGTATAATTACCCAAGTGTACATCAACAGATGAATGAGTAAACAAAATTTGGCATATACGTGCAATGGAATATCATTCAGCCTTGAAAAGGAAGGTCATTCTGACACATGGTACAATAAAGATGAACCTTGAGGGGCTGGGGTTGTGGCTCAGAGGTAGGCGCTCACCTAGTATATGTGAGGCACCGGGTTTGACCCTCAGCACCACATAAAAATAAATAAAGGTATTAAAAAATCATATCAATCTTAAAAAAAAAAAAAAAAAAAAAAAAAGATGATCCTTGAGACCCTTAGGCAAAGTTTAAAAAAAACAAAACAAAGCCAGCATCAGTAACCAGAGTAGTCAGATTCATATAGTCCAAAGCAGAATGGAGGCTGTCAAGGGGAAGGGGTAAGGGATAATAAGAAGTTGTTTAATGGATAGAGTTTCAGTTTGGGAAGATGAAAATCATCCCAGAGATGAAGGGTGGTAATGTGAACTCAAAACATTGTGAATATACTTAATAGCACTGAAGTATATACTTAAAATGTTTAAAATGGTAAACTGTTTTAATTTATTTTTTAGTTATAGTTGGACACAATACTTTTATGTTATTTATTTATTTTTATGTGGTGCTGAGGATCAAACCAGGGCCTCGCATTGTTAGGCGAGTGCTCTACCACTAAGCCACGGCCCCCAGCCCCTAAAATTGTAAACTTTATATACATTTTACCATGATAAAAAGTTAAATGTAGAATTATGAAAACCATAAGACATAAAAAGTGCTTATGCTTTGTTAAATTTTAAAAACATATGAAAGTATTTATGATCTTAATCTTATGAAAAGAAACGTATATGAGAAACCAGGAACAGTACTGCACTTCTGTAATTACAGTAACTTGGGAGGCCTGGATAGGAGGATTATAAATTTGAGGTCAGCCTTGACATCTTAGTGGGGTCCATTTCAAAATAAAAAATAAAAAGGGCTAGGGATATAGCTCAGTGGTAAAGCACCCATGGGTTCAATCCCTAATTCCCCCTCCCCAAAAAAATGTATATAAGAAAAGAAAAGTAAATGGTGTGCCTAAGAGTTATGGTGAAGAGAGGTGATTTTTTTCCCCCATTTTACAAATGTACCGTGGAATCAGCATGTAGCTCAGCAGTGGAGCATCTGCCTAGCAAGCACCAGGCCCTGAGTGCAATCCCCAGTACCAGCAAAAAAAGAAAGGTGCACTGCAACATTTTATTAATTTTCATGTTTTTTTTTAATACTTATTTAGTTAGTTAGTTAGTTAGTTAGTTTTCGGCGGATACAACATCTTTGTATGTGGTGCTGAGGATCGAACCCGGGCCGCACGCATGCCAGGCGAGCGCGCTACCACTTGAGCCACATCCCCAGCCCCCTCACACACCTTCTCTATTTTTACGTTATTTGTCATGTTGAAGACACCAAGCCTCCCCGGTCCTGGGAGCTCCATCTCCACATCTGTGAAGACAGAAGTATGGTTCAAGGCATTTACCTCAGAGAGAACACTGAGGGACACCCCAAAGGGCCCATGGAGGAAAGGACTTCCCACAGCCTCCAATACAGTGCTCCCAATTCTTGTTCAACGGCAAGGCTCTGTCAACGCTATTTTAGAATACATCTTGGTTTTTAAATCCTTTAAAGCAGTAATGAATGTTCCCTAAATCTTTGAAGGTAAGACATTTGAATGGAGTAAGGAACATGTCAGAGCAGGCTCCAGGGGGTATTCATTCATTCAACCATCCTCTCCCCTCCCAACTCCAATAAGATAGCAACCACATAAGCTACATTTCTGGGGAGGGAAAACGGTTGAGTTTGAATTTTAAATACACTAACAAGTCAAATGAGTAACAAACCATCCAATGACTGTCATGCAACAATTGAGAAGACCACAAATCCCCCAAATTCCCAATGGCACTAATTCCTGGAATTACCAGACTAACCTTTCTTCACATTGAAGGGTGCTTCCATGGTGACACAGGGCCGCACCATGGGTCAATTCACAGAAGCCGCTGGCTCTTGGCTATTTCTAGAAGGGGCTTCCATTAGAGCTGTCAGTCCTCTGGGAATATCCTAGCACCTCAAGCCATTTAAATTTCACTCCAGTTTGTCTTTTGCTAAAGAAGTAAAGTTCTATGAAGTTTTTTCTTTCTAATAGATTCATTCATGTTATACACCCAAGCTACTACCAAATTTAATGTCTATTCTTTTATTTAGTCAAAATTTCTGTTTTCTGGCTAATAACTCACTTTCTGAGAACCTTCACATCCATCACAGCACTAACAATACCCTTTCTCTTCCACAGCATTAAGACAGTCTTCAAACAACCAATAAAAAAAAAAAAAAAAAAGACAGTCTTCAGCAGTTCAGGAGAGTTACTATTTATAAATTAAACAGGGGGTCACAAAAGCACTGTGAAGCCCACCTATATGGCATTCACTTGTCAAGTGTCTAGTTCTTATGATGTGGCCCCACACCCTGGGCCCGACTATAATTAGTTCTTCAGCCAAATTCCAAAGAACTGCCCATCAGGGCCTTCAGGCTGGTAGACAGTTCAAGTCCTGACTATTAAACCCAAGAATGCTCAATTCTGCATGTACTCACTGCTCAAAGGCTAAACAAAAGACCTTATGTCAACCTAAAAATATCTCTAACACAAACTAGCAGCAAGTTTCTGAAGCGCCACAAACAATTTATATTTAAACCATTGGGAGGCAGGGATTCAACCTGGCATGTGAATCTCTCATACACAAAGATATCTTTTTTTACTCCTCTGCCCTTGACCTCCATATGATACATGGTATTATGATGATTACTGATAGGTAAACATTTTCAAAGATCATGCACACAAACACCAAAGATATTCTATATGGATGTGGCAACTACCTCTTCACAGACCAAACATCATAAGCTCAGAAAGAAGTGACTATTGAAGTGGCTAGTCAGAGACACCTGAAAATTTAGTGGGAACAATGCTTGACCCAAACACTCATTTCAAAAGCAAAACAAATGCAAAAATTTTTAAACTGACCATCCCCCAAAAGCAAGGTAATTTTGCAGGCTCCATATGATATGACCCAGGGAAAGGCTTCTCCTCCTCCACTCTTTCCCTTCTCGCCCCCTTCTGAATCTGTACATGCCTTCTGTAAAACCACCTTCCACCTTCCTCCCATCCTTCCTCAAACTCTTCTGTATCTTCACTGAAAAGGACAAGAGAAAGTAGGAAAGGGAAGGAGTTAAAAATTAATGCCCTGAGCTATGGCAAAGACTGGGACCTTGTCTGGCTTGTGCCCCATATGTCCCCAGCACACAGTTCAGTCCTAGCCAAGGAGTTACAGGTGGGCCTAAGACCTGAGTTGGTGGACTGAGGGCTACTTACCTTGTGCATCTGCCTCTAGAAACTGACGTCTGATTCAGTATTCTCCTAGGGAGTGCTCAGGATTGTTACTGGTAACTTTGAACCTGAGGAAGCAGGCAGTCCACAGTTAAGGTCTCCAGAATAGCTCCAAGGATCAAAAGGGATCATCATCAATGCTGTGCAAATGTACTAGGCTTGCAGAGAAGCATGTGGATGCCAACGGGGAAAATGGTGAGCATCTGTAGCTGCCTTCCTGAACATGATGCCAGGGCATGAGAACACTGGTGCTTCTGCCCTCTGGACGAAGGAGACCCCTCCCCACCAAGGCAGAGACTGCTGACCATCTACCCAACAACCACTCTCCCTTCATATACACCCACTGTACTTCAGTTTTATTTGGAGCAGCAAAATGTGCAGATGAAAAACTCTTTTCCCAGCCTCACCTGTAGTTAGGTGGAGCTGATGAAATGTAACTGGCCATCAAGCTGTCCCTTCCAGGAAGGATCTTTAAAGGACTGACTTTGTTAGGTCAGCCCTTCTCACCCTCTCTCTACTTCCTGCCTGGTCATGGAGTACCAGCAGCCCTGTGCACCTTCAGGAACTTGGAAGCTAAAGATGGTGAAAGACAGAGGGAGCGTGGGACACTGGCAACCAAGAAGCCACTCAATCAGCCCAAGGATGCCTGCTGCCAGATTTCCACATGAAAAGTAAACATTCATCTTGTAAAAGCCACTTATGGGAGTTTTCTATTATATGCAGCTGAACCTAATCCTCATTAACACCTTTATATTAAAGGAATTCATAGCTTTTAGCTGTATTTTTTAGACTCTTATCAAATAACTCTCATTTTGATATTATTTATATTCAATAAATATCTGATGATGAGTAACTGGATCCTACCCCTGAGGCCCAAGACATTTATTTGGTTGTTAAGTCACCTCCAGTTTTAAAGCTCTTTAAAGGGTCCAACACTGTTCCCAACAACCCAAGTCTGTGGGGAACAGCCTATAATCTTAACTACCTCAAAACTTCCACACTACAGCCCAGTGACTAAGAAGACAAAGTTTACCTGCAGTGTTTGTCCTTCTTAACCTGCTGACCATATCCTCAGTCCAAAATACACTGTACAAAATGGTAGACATTAGCCACATATAGCTATTTAAATTTGAGTTCAATTAAATAAAATATAAATGCTGTTTCTCAGTTGCACTACTTACATTTCAACTGCTCAACAGCTACACACGTCTAACACCTACCTTACAAGGCAACACAGAAACAACTTCTGGAGTGCACTGATCTAGAAATACACTTTCCCCTTGACTTCTATTATTGCCAGAGTCCAAGGTCAGGGTGGAACCGAACTTTAGGGAGTCCCAACAGACCAGATTTAGCAATTTGCCCTAAACAACAAATGGAAAAAGTAATGGTGAAAAACATAAGAATAATTTATTTAGTATAGCCATACTGGGAAGAATGGGAGAACTAACACCCTCAATCCGGTCTTGGGAGGTACCAAAGTAAGCAACAGGTTTAAATAGGGAAAGGAATAAAAGTGATGGTGGAGAACAAGAAATATGCATAGTGGAGCAGTTTTTGCAAACTGTGGTCTGGTCTATCATTATCAGTGAAGAAAAGAAAGCTGCAGTTGCCTGAGGTTAGTTTTTCTTATGTAGGAATGTTCATTGATTAGGCCTGTTGCTCCAGGTATTCAAGGTAACTGCAGGAAAAAAATGACTCAGAAAAAAAGAACAAGTCAGAAAGGCAAGATGGAGTTAGAACTCCAAAGTTTAAGGCTATGATTAGAGACTTCTAGGCAGTGTGTCAGGGGCCTAGAATAAGTAACAATCTGATGATTATGGTGTCCCTACAAATCTTGAAAATACCTTAGTTACTCTTATCTGGGGGACTTTCAGTCTTGAAAGGGGAGGATGACAAGCGTTAACACATGTCTGTGGCCAGGTGTGTGGCACACACCTATAATCCCAGTGACTCAGGAGGCTAAGGCAGAAGGATCCCAAATTCAAAGCAAGCCTCAGCAATTAGCCAGGCCCTAAACAAGTCATCGAGACCCAGTCTCTAGATAAAATATTTTAAAGGGGGCTGAAATTGTGGCTCAGTGGTTAAGCATCTCTGGGTTCAATCCCCCGGTACCAAAAATAAAAAATAAAACATGTCTAGATACAGAGTTGAGCAGGAATCTCACAGAAGCATAAGGCAAAAAGAAGACAAATACAAAATGAAGGTAGAGCTGCAAAGCTTCCTCCCTGCTTTTATTTACCCATCAGATATCTGCAGGCCCAAATGAAGAGTTGGTGCTTTTAGGAAAAAAATGCCTCCAAGTGCCTGATACACTATGACAACTAGATCTCATTGTTTTCCAACTTCACTAGGCATTCTTCATGCCCTCACCCCTCCACACCGCCCAAAGGCTGATGTTTCTCAGAGCTCTATCCAAAACCCTCATCTCCTCATTCCACCTAGGGGGATATCCTATGGCATCAACTATCATCCTGAAGCAGAAAGCTCAACCATCATCACATCTAAATATTCTCTGAAATTTCTGGCAAGAACCAAGGTTTATCTAAATTATAACTGGTATAATAAAAATACACCTAATTTTTGTCTTGGTTCCTAGCACAGAGGTTCTAAAACCATTGCTGCTTCCCAGGTGAAAGTGTGTCTTGACATCCTGATGTGCTCCTAGTAAACCACATCTGAATTTGTGCTAATAAAGTGAACAGGGTAGGCTCTTAGATAGTTTCAAGACAGGGACAGGTCACCCAAGAGATAGCATGTGAGCCAGGCTTGGTGGTGAACACCTGTAATCCTAGCAACTTGGGAAGCTAAGGCAAGAGGATTACTAGTTCAAGGACAGACTCAGTAATTTAGTAATACCTTGTCTCAAAAAAAAAAAAAAAAAAAAAAAAAAAAGGACCAGGCGCAGTGGTGCATGCCTGCAATCTCAGCAGCTTGGAAGGCTGACACAGGAGAATTGCAGGTTCAAAGCCAGCCTCAGAAACAGTGAGGTGCTGAGCAACTCAGTAGGACCCTGTCTCTAAATAAAATACAAAATAGGGCTGGGGATGTGGCTCAGTGATTGAGTGTCTCTGAGTTCAATCCCTGGTACCCAAAAAAAGGGGGGGAGGGGTTTGGGATGTAGTTCCCGAGTACAGTGCTGCATGGGTCAATCCCCACTACCACCAAAAAAAAAAAAAAAAAAAAAAAAAAACTTAGCATGTGTTTTACTCAGCTTTTTTCATCAATGAACCAAAATACCTGACAAGAACAATTTTAGAGGAGAAAAAGTTTATTTGGTGGTCAGTTTCAGAGATCTCAGTTCAAGGTCTGCCAATTCTACTGCTCCAGACACAAAGTGAAGCAGAAAATCATGGCGGAAAGGTGTAGAAGAGGTAAGCACCTCAGAACATGGCAATCCGGAAGGACAGAGCTCTACTCACCAGGGATAAAATATAAACCCCAAAGATAGACCTTCAGGTCCTACCTTCTCCAGCCACTCCCCACCTATCTATAGTTATCACCCAGTTAATCCACGTCA
The DNA here is from genome assembly GCF_048772815.1 of Callospermophilus lateralis. Taxonomy (NCBI): domain Eukaryota; kingdom Metazoa; phylum Chordata; class Mammalia; order Rodentia; family Sciuridae; genus Callospermophilus; species Callospermophilus lateralis. The sequence goes on from NC_135310.1 coordinate 10,005,687, forward strand.
ATGGATCAATGCACTTATTAAACCTCTCATAGCCTACTTATTTCACCTCTAAACTTTCTTGCACTGTCTTATCTAAACCATAGCAGCAGGTGATTAGTGTTGGAGCTTTCAACCCCACTCCTGACTTTAAGACTCCACACTTAGACACTGAAGTTCAAAGAACTTCCTGGTTTGGAACACATGGATGCATTGGGGCTCCATGGGGAAAAGGTATGGGAGATCAGCATGCAGTAATCTCCCAGTCCTTGGTCTGGGTACTTGGCTGTTCCCAAGTTATATCCTTGATCATACAAGTGTGATTGTAAGTACCATGCTTTGAGTCAATTCTATGAGTTGTTCTAGCACACTGTCATACCTGACAAAGTGGTAGGGACCCCAAATTTATAGTCAGTTTGTCAGAAATACAGGTGGCCTCATGACTTGCAGCTGTCATCTGCCATGAGAACAGCATAGAGAAGTCTGATCCTAAAACCTGTGGGTGTGACACTAAATCTGGGTAGGTAGAGAGAGGTGAGTGGAACTGCAGGAATCCAGCCAGTGTCAGAGAACTGATGTTAAAGCATTATGACTTCTTAGCTATCATTATTATTTAGTCAAGAAAGAGTAATCAAGGACTGGGGTTGTGGCTCAGTGATAAGAACATTTGCCTCACACGTGTGAGGCACTTGGTTTGATTCTCAGCACCACACATAAATAAATGAATAAAATAAAGATCCATCAACAACTAAAAAAAATGTTTTTTAAAAGACAGAAAGAGTGATCAAAAATTCCCTCAATGGTGTTGGGTATATGGCTCAGAAGTAAAGCGCTTGCTGACATGTGCAAGGTCCTAGGTTTGGTCCCCAAGACGGAGAAAAAAATGTGCAATCACTAAATCATACTTTCCATTTTCCTGGGATTGCTATATAGAGGTTTTACAATTCACACAGGATACTCAATCCCAATTTAATTCTAACTCACACAGAGTTCTCAGATTCAGACAGTATGTATCTATGTGTGTAACCAAATTACCAAAAGAGGAACAGCTGTTTTGCATAATCCTAGAGGTCAACAGAATGTGATCTGCCAATGACCCAGTGACACTTATAAGATATAATGATATCAAAAAGGGCAATCGTGGACAAACCCTGATTTGAATGAATATGATATAGAAAAATTCAAATTTACAAAGTTAAATTAGATTTTAGGAAAGAGTTAACAAAAGGATTCCTTCTGATGGCAAATTCTTCCTGTGTACTTAAAGTGTAATTTAATTTAAAATATTATATTATACCACTTTTAAGGAATATATCATCTACATGAAGCTACTCTGCTTGATTAAACTTTGGCCACAGTTTCTCTGGGTTCAAATAACGCCATTACAAAAATAAACTATGATTTATTGGATCAATTGAACAATTTGTCTCTCAGATGTATTCAGCTGAAGAATTTGTCCATGGATGATTTGTACTAAAACCAAAAATCAAAATATCATACTAGTTAACAGGAAATTGCTCTGATATATGCAATAAAAGGGAACTGACAACACTATTTCCAAATCAAGTGTACCACATAAATCTGGTCAAATATGAGTCCAACATTTCACCTGGACCATCAAGCTGTAGCAGATACAATTCAAAGAAATACTTGCATATACTCCATGACAAATTAGAGATATCAACCATATATAGGGCAAAATTTCAGTAACAGCAGTAGCAGAGATCACAAGTTCAAGATCAGCCAAAGCAACTTAGCAAGAACCTGTTTCAAAATTTTAAAGTAAATAAAAAGGGCTGGAGACATAAAGGGCTGGTAGAGCACAACTGGGTTCAACTGCCAATTCAGAAAAAGAAAAAAGAATCTCTCTGAAAAGAGCTCCCCATGTGTGAAGGCAACAAATCAACCCAAGAAGCAACTCCATCCCCTCCTCAGCTCCCCCAAGGAAGGTGGTGAGTGAAGGCTCATACTCAAAGGGCAGTCAGGTGAAGCACACGCCTGTGATCCCAGAGACCTGGGATGCTGAAGCAGGATGGCTACAAATTCAAAGCCAAACTGGGTTATTTAGAGAGACCGTATCCCAAAATCAAAATAAAAGGGGCAGGGGCTCAGTGAAAGAGCATCCCTGGATTCAATCCCCGTAACACACACATATACACAAACACACACACAAACTCAAAGGGACATCAAACAGGGCAGAATATATCGATGACTTTACGTATTTGGTAATGGAGAAGCGGCATCCACTATTTTTTAAGTATGTCAAAGTATTTGATTTAAACACAACATAACATGAAGGTCACATAATATATATGTACTTAATGCCACTGAACTGTATATGTTAAAATGGTAAACTTTTCCAAACATATTTTACAACTGGGATTTATTTATTTTTTTTTTTTTAAGAGAGAGAGAGAAAGAGAGAGTTTTTTTTTTAATATTTTTTTTTTTTTTTAGTTTTCCGCGAACACAACATCTTTGTATGTGGTGTTGAGGATCGAACCCGGGCCGCACGCATGCCAGGCGAGCGCACTACCGCTTGAGCCACATCCCCAGCCCCACAACTGGGATTTAAAAACAAAAAAAAAAAGGACAGGGCTTGGGATATAGCTGCTCAGTTGGTAGAATGCTTTCCTTGTATGCACAAGGACATGGATTCAATCCTCAGAAACGCAAAAAAAAAAAAAAAAAAAAAAAAAAGACACAGCAAAAGAATTACATACAGAGATGCAAATCCCTTGGGCACACACACCATAAGCAGTGTACAACAGGCATGCCCTCTGACCCAGGCAACTCAGTTCAGAATGGGGGCTGTCTCAAGCAGTTAGTCTAGGTGGGCAGAAGAGTCTTGGCTTTTTTGGGATGGGTGGGCTACTGAAACAAAAAGCCATCTTCTGCATTTAGAAGTAACAAAAACTTACTCCACACAGTCTTCCTCCCCAACCTGCTGAGTAATGTTAAGACCTGTTCAGCACAGTCTTAACATTACTAATTCCTAAATATTTCAACATAAACAGAACAGTTCCTCACTCCTCAGAAAGCACTGCTGGTTTCCTATCAGCCACAAACAGATGGCAACTCAGAAGAGTCCTGTTCCCATTATGCCAAATTGGCAGGAGGCTCACCTGCCACTGCCTGAAACACCAATCCCTCCCACCTTTACACAGGAGGCTCCCAAACACAACTAAATCCTGCCTGGATGCCCACTGATCAGCATCCTTAAAAGCATAAGGAGTCTCATTACAACTCCACTAATTAATAAACATAGGGAGGGACCACATCACATCCTAATATAATTATAGGAATACTGTAGCTTTTCATTGCAGTTCCACTATATGGTTCCCTGCCTGATTACACTGGGATGGAATCCAGTTTTGCTAATATATCCATATGTATAAGAATCAGAGCAGATCTTATTACAGCAAACCTGGAGAAAACCTTTGGAGATGCATAAAGTTCAATTTCAGATACACTAATACATCCTTAAAATTGTACATCCAATGAAACCTCTATCCTGTTTTTTGTTTTGTTTTGATCCCAACATAGATTTCCTGGCTGTAATTTTTTAACTTAAATGGTCAAAGACCAAGAGAATGACACTCTACTCACAAATTATTCTAAGGCAGAAAGCATACAATCTGCCTCCTACACACACACACACACACAAGAAGGAAAGATGATCACTTCATAGGATTCCACACAAAGACACTCTTTGATGCTCTCTGGACACACCTGATAATTTCCAGGGCCTTAATCACCAGTTGCCTGCTCAGCAAATCAAACTGGACTATAAGTCAAGGTTTTCTTTAGCTGGAGCAGCTTCAATTAACTACAGCTCACTGTACTTGTGCCTCATCCCAATACTAAAACTCTTGAGAAGATCTGCTCTTGCAATAAAGACCAAAATCTTCAAACATGGCATACAAGGCCCAGCATGAAAAGGGATCTCTCCCACCAAGGCCTCTGCTTTTCCTCAAGGAAGCCAGTTTTGACACTCTGTGGGAAGAGGATTTCTAAGAACCATGAAAGTAGAAACTATGAAAAACAGATTACAGGGCTGGGATTGTAGCTCAGTGGTAAAGCACTTGCCTGGCACATGTGAGGCACTGTGTTCAATCCTCAGCACCACATACAAATAAATAAAACAAAGGTATTGTATCCATCTACAACCAAAAAACATTTTTAAAAAACAGATCACAGGTTTGACTACATAAGAAAAAAACTGTAATATATAAAAATATGTCACTAAGAGTTGAAAACCAGCCAACAAACTGAAAATATTTTAATATACTTATAAAAAAATGTAGCAGACATAGTACATTCCATAACATAGTATACTTATTTAAACAAAAAAGCTCTATATGCTACAACTGTTTCCACATATTTCAAATAGATGACATGTCCAAATTCACATTCAGAATCTCATTAAACCACCTATTTCTTCGAATTGCATCCAATGCCTCTGACTGCCCAGAGCCCAAACTTTCTATTAGAGAAAGTAGCTTCCCTGCAGCTTCAATGCAGCTTTCCTGGCCAAAGGCTACCTTCTGTTGAATTTGCCGGACCATTCCAAAATAGTCTTCTAGAATATAAATCTTTCCCTTTGAAGCCCACATATTGAGCTTAGGTACTTGGTACCTGCAATAATGACCAGGTCAAATCATAAGTGGGAGTCCTGAGAAAAGACTAAGCGGTGCAAAGACACCACACTGTCCAAACTAGATGCAAATTTCAGCACTAGCCAATCAACCTGAATAGAAGAGAAAAACACTCAACATACGTCTGAAGCCCCTGGATTTATAGAGATTCACATATTCAGAGAAAAAGCACTTTGGAAATAAAATACAGTTATCCCTAACACAGTTAGCAGCTTACACTAAAAGCCAAGCAATCTTAGTAATTTTTGGTTGTTATTTCTGCTTTTAAATTTAAAAGGGATCAGAAAACTAGAATACAGAATATACTTCTTTCAAGATGTTCCCATAAACACACAGTTTATAAAAAGCTGTAGTTAAGAATCATATTAAAAATATTAATCATATAATCTATATAAAGCTGTAGTTAAGAATCATATTAAGAATATTAATCACATAATCATCATATTAAAAATTAAGAAGTACTACTCAGGAGGCTGAAGCAAGAGGATTACAAGTTCAAGGCTAGCTTCTGTGACTTAGTGAGACCCTGTTTCAAAATATAAAATAAAAAGGGCTGGGGATGTAGCACTGTGGTACAGCATCCCTGAGTTTAATCCCCAGTACTGAAAAAAAAAAAAAAAGAAGAAAGAGTTTGTAATATGTCCACACACTCAATAACATACAAGTGAAGAAACAATATTTTCACACAGAAAACAGTGTGACCATGATAAAAGTTCGGTAGCTAAAGGTTTAGTCCTAGTTGATTATCTTCATCAGTTAATGTTAGACAAATCATTGCTATAAGATGGTTCACCTCTCAAAATTAAGTGGTAATGAACAGGTAGATTAAAAAGAGAAAGGAACTGGACCAAATCTTAGCTTCTAGGGGCTCATTCATGCTCTAATTTGTGAATGAATCCAGACTCCGACATCTACCTTGGGGTCCACTTTACTGCTCATTAGCACCAAAGGAGTTCCAACTCAAACCAATTTGGTTCATCATTAACAATCTAGTAAAAGGTTTGATAATAACCAAGTAAAATTGAACGGTTGAAGTAATTGGCTTAAAATTTACTTCCAGAGATTATTGGTATCATTCACCTGACAGTGCTTGCCCTATTTCCACCAAGTTTTGACTATACTGTATACACCAGAGAAATAGATCATGAACAAGGAAGAACTTTACCATCTGAACTTAGGTGAAGGATGACCAAAGAGAATGACTATTTATATGATCACCAGTCATCTAAGGAGACCAGTTATTTGTGAAACACAAGAATCCAAGAAAGAGAAGAAAAACATGATAATTCTAAGGCTCTTGGAATAAAAAAGTCATATGAACCATATGGTCATATCTGATACTATTTTTTAATAAACTTACTACATTAAACTTACATAAAGTTGATTTTGAAGCACTTCATAAAAATTACTGATTCTCTACATACCTCCATAAAAAAAGGCCTTTTTAGCTGAGGCGGGATCTATAATGATAAGTCACATTTCTCTTCTTCGTTTCTTGCACAAAAATGCATATACTATCTAAATCTGGGCTGGGGCTCTGGGGTAGCGCACTTGCCTGGCATGTGTGAGGCACTGGGTTCGATTCTTAGCACCACATATAAATAAATAAAAAAGGTCTACCAACAACCTAAAAAATTTTTTTAAAAAGATCTAAATCGCACTCATTATGATCGACCACTTTTTATACTGTGTCACAAAATATTTCAAAACAATATTTCAATTGATCAAAATTTTTAAATATATCTCATCTAGCAATGTAATCATGCAGTTTGCTCATGGTTCAGAGAAAGGGCTTGGTAGTCATTATTTAAAATTAAAAGTTGATATAATTAGATAAAATTAACTGTGGTGATAATATGTGGACTTATTAGTACTTGGCTCTCCGCTGATAACAGAGACCTGGCTGTTGTAGCTTCTACAGTCATGAGGAGAAGGAAGATGCAAACACAAATAAGACACCATAAATCCAAAAAGGCTGGGAACTGACGTAGTAGAGTAAGCTGTAATGGTAACTGTAATGTAACTGTCATGATCTGGGCAGTACCCCAATCCTACACTACTTAATTTCTTCCAATCTCTCACAACCTAAGCTGAATAAGGAGACAAAATTGTACGTATGCCGTTTTCATTCTTGCTTCTGCCACAGTATTAAAAATTATTACTAATGGAATAAGATAAGCAAATTTTGAGCTTTCCATCTTTTATTAAGAATTGCTGGGCTGGGGATGTGGCTCAAGCGGTAGCGCGCTTGCCTGGCATGCGTGCAGCCCGGGTTCGATCCTCAGCACCACATACAAACAAAGATGCTGTGTCCGCCGAAAACTAAAAAATAAACACTAAAAAAAGAAAGAAAAAAAAGAAAGACATTCTTCTTTAATTTGACAAATGTTAATTCAGTTAAAGTCTGATTACTTAATGATTCTAAACAGTAACTCTGGCCACCTAACATGGCAGCTGTGGCTGAGCAGGGTCACAAGCCCTTGGCATAGACCTACCTTCGAGATGCAAACTCCAACAGTCTGATCACTGAAGCCACACCTGTCCACCTGCCGTGTGGCTAACTGGCTGTCTGCTGTGTGAAGGAAACGCTGCACATCTTTGGCATATGCTAAAACTGCCACTGATCAACTTTTCACGAATTTTTAAATGGTCACTGCACCAACAGCTCAGCCTGCTGTTTGCCTGAGGAACTCTGACACTATTATTTTGCCACAGCTGTCAGTAACGGGACACATGTTTCTGAGGGAAGGTAAAATGTACTCTTGGTAGCCAAAGGCAGCAGTGATAGCACTGAAAGAGTTTTCCACTAAAAACTATACACAACCATAAATCAAAGGAGTAGCTGCCTCAAGAAGTTTAAACCCACCTTCCTTTCTTTGTTGGTAAGAAACACATAAAAGAACATCCAGTAGGCTGAAAAAATTCTGAACCCAGTGACATCTGTCTATAACTGTTTAGTGGGAATTTGAAAACTGTGAGCAACAGCTTTTTGAAAGCTGATACCAAAGTGTCTTTTGAACCTCATGTTCCAACTAGGAACTCACCAGATCAATAGCAAAGACAAGAGTGAAGCTGAGACATCTTTCATAAAAGTTATTCACTCAAAGGACCAAATTCTTAGCCTTAACCAGACATTACTAGATCTGATACTACAAAAACTTTAACCTAGTGGCTCTATTGTTCCCATTCCAAAGTTGGGAACAGATGCCCACATATTAAGATTACTGAACAAGCAGACATAATCCTAAAAACATAATCCCTCACATGATGTTTCCATATCCTTTCACATCCATTATGATATAAAGAATATTTTTTTAAGTGAGAAATATCTTTTCTTGTGTTTCTTTCAAGACAGGATCTTGCTTCATTGTCCAGGCTGCTTTCAAACCCCTGAGCTCAAGCCATCTTCCTACCTCAGCTGCAGTGAGACCACTGGGGGCACCAGTCTTCATTCTAATATCAAGACAGTCTTTCTCTCAAGGGTGAATATCCTTTACACCATGTAAGTACAAAGACTGCTATTCCTATTTACTGATGTCAGAAAAATACATTTGATTCTGAGTTAACTATATTTAAATTGAAAAAAACAGCATATTTTAAACCTATGAAAAAAAATTTTAATTTTGACCAGTCATCTTCTATGAAAGGAAAATCAGAGCTAAAACACTGGTATAAATCCTAACATGTTAAAGGGACAGTTAACGGAAAAAGAAAGCCCAAGTTTATCTTTTGGCAGTAATTTCATGAAAATAGGATAATCAATTCAACATTTCTGCTCATAGAATGTATTTATTTTAACTAAATAAGTAGTGGGCTTCTGTTTCCTCATCTCCCTGGAACTCCTCCCCTTCCCTTTAGTTAAATACACTTTAACTCTACTTGTGACTCCTCACCTATCCTAGATAGTCCTTGTGAACATTTAAGAGCAGTACTACACACACACGTGCGCACACACAGGCATGCACACACATGCCTGGCTAAAGAGTCAGCAAATTACCCAAGGTAAACCAATCATACACTTCCTCTAGGAAATCTAAAATCGGAATCTGATGACAGGAGAATGTAACCAGCTGGTGAAGTCCTTTAGACATGGTGACCTAAGCACTACCCACAAATTGGTTCCTGAAGGCTAGATCCTCAGAATGAAGCCATCAGTCTGCTTCTTCAGAATTTTCTATGCCTATACCCTATCTAAGTGCTATGCCTACAGCTCTATAACCTGCCTTTTTCACCCAATAATATATCACACACATCTTTCCAGACCAATTAATATAAATGTATATCATTATTTTCAAAGGCTACATGCAATGGACATGTCATAATCCAATCAATTCCTTACTCCAGGTTATTTCCAGTTCTTTACTATGTATATCTATCTTTGCTAACTTTTCCTTTTATTTCTTACAATAAATTCCTACTAAACATAGACTTTCTGTGTCAAAGGCCATGTACATTTTACACTTGACACCTTAACAGCAGTTGTCTAGAATGAGTAATTTCCACCTCTACTGTGTCTCAGAGTAAAGGTTTCCCTTCATTTGCACCAGCCCTGGAATTTACCATCACTCCTATTCCACAGGGAGATGTCCAAACATTAAGATTACCAAAAAAACAGAATATCATACTTGATATTAAGTTTTAGTAAATCAATTCATGTCCATTTCGGTCTAAATTGCCAGCAAATAACTGAAAAATGATATCTTTGTCTGCTCAGGCTGCCATAACAAAAAACAATTATTCCTCAGTACCCACAGAAAATTGGTTCCAGAACCCCCTGTGGATCCCAAAATCCACTTGTGCTCAAAGTCTTTACATAAAATAGCATGTTATTTGCATATAACCAAAGCACATCCTCCATATATTTTCTTTTTGAGAGAGAGAGAGAGAGAGGTTTTTTAATATTTATTTTTTAGTTTTCGGTTGGACACAACATCTTTTTTTTTTTTTTTAAATATGGTGCTGAGGATCGAACCCAGTGCCCCGCACATGCCAGGCAAGCGTGTTACCACTTGAGCCACATCCCCAGCCCCCATATATTTTTAAATCATCTCTAGATTACTTTCAATACCTAATAATGTAAATGCTATGTAAATCATTGCTATATTGTATTGTTCAGGGAATAATGACAAGGGGGAAGTCTACACATGTCTAATATAGATGAGTTTTTTTCCCCCAAATATTTTCGATCTTGGAAATATTGGTTAAATCTATGAATATGGAACCTGAAGTTACAGAGAGCCAACTGTACCACAGACTGGGTGGCTTAAACTGAGAAATGTATTTCTCAGTTTGGGAGGCAAGAATTCCAAGATCAAGATACCAGCAAGGTAGGTGTCATCCTGGCTTTCTCTCTTGGCTTATAGGGAGCTGTCATCTCAAGGTGCACTCACATGAATTCCTTAGTGGGGGAAGGAGACATGAGCACAAGCTCTCTGGTGTCCTCTTTATAAGGTCACTAATCCATGAACTTCCACCCTCATAACCTCAGCTAAACATCATTACTTCTAAATGCCCCATCTCCAAATACTGTCACATTGGGGACTGGAGCTTCAATATAAGATTTTAGGGGAAGGATCACTAACATTCAGTCCATTACAAATGATATCTTATTTTTTGCTTTTAATTTCATTTCTTTAATGACCAGTGAAATTAAATATTTTAATGTGTTTAATTGTCATTTATTTTTCTTTTAAAAGTGGTCTGTTTTAATTCCAAGTCTGAAATAGGAAGTATACCAGAGAAGCCTAGAACATCTTATTGTATCAGAAAGCAAGGAAGCTATTAGATTACTAAAAACATTTGGAACTCAGGTGCTAACTTAAGAAAGATGTGGCTCTCCAGAGATGAGCAATTTCAGCATCAAAAGACAATTGCTGGGTGCAGTAGTGCACCCTTCCTGGCTATTCTTGTTACTCAGGAGGCTGGGACAAGAGGATTACAAGTTCAAGGCTAGATCCTGTCTCAAAATAAAATAAAAAAGGCTTAGGATGTAGCTCAGTATTAGAACATCCTGGGTTCAATCCCAGTGGGGGGAGGAGGGACTGCAAGAGACAATAAAGTGCTAAAATAAGGAATAAGGGAGTTCAAAATGATACTAAAGAGAGGAAAATGGGCTGGGGACACAGCACAGTGGTAGAGTACTTGCCTAGCACGACATATGTTCAATCCCAGCCCAAGGTGAAAAAAAGAAAGGAAAAACCCTCATCCATGACCTCTGGAGGCTGCTATGGGACCAGTTCATGACTTTGAAAACCAGTAAATCAAGAGAAATAAGATTATTTTCTCACCCTTCCTAATCTATGACCAAGGGAGTTAATTATCACATGTTGATTTACATACTTACATATTGACTTATATATACTTACATATTTCAGCTATTAACTAAGTAGAATGGAAGAATAAGAACATCACAAAATTATAATCCTCATGAATCCACAGATCAAAGTAATGATCAAGAATAGTTGCTGGGCTGGGGCTGTAATTCAGTGGCAGAACACTTGCCTAGCATGTGTGAGGCCCTGGATTCAATCCTCAGCACTACATAAAAATAAATAAATAAAATAAAGGTATTGTGTCCAACTACAACTAAAAAAAAAAGATAAATATTAAAAAAAATATATAAGAGTAGTTGGAAAGAGCCAGGCATGGTGGAGAACACCTAAATCCCAGCAATTCGGAAGGCTGAGGCAAGAAGATCCCAAGTTCGAGGCCAGCCTCAAGAACTCAGCAGGGCTCTAAGCAACTGTAAGATGCTGTCTTAAAATTTAAAAAATTAAAATAAAAAAGGGTTGAGGATGTGGCCCAGTGGTTAAGTGCCCTTGGGTTCAATCCTTGGTATTTAAATTTAAAAAAAAAAAAAAAACTTGCAAAGAAAAATAAAGACCCTATGGGTTAAAAATAAAATAAACTTCTAACAAACTCTCCAATTTCAAAGTATGGACCTCATTTGGATTTTTTTAAATTTTTTTTTAGTTGTAGATGGACACAATATCTTTATTTTTGTTCATTTAGTTTGTTTATGTGGTGCAGGGGATGGAACCCAGTTCTCCCTCATGCTAGGCAAGCACTCTACCACTGAGCCACAGCCACAGCCCCTCATTTCAGTCTTAATTCAAATAATGACATATAAGATTTCATGACAAAAAGTTTAAATTGAAAGAAATTAGGTTGGAGACGTAGCTCAGGGGCAGAGTGCTTGTCTAGCATGCACAAAGCCCTGGGTTTGATCCCCAGCACCACAAAAAAAGGAAACAAAGATCTGTTCATGTCTTTAGCCCATTTATATGTCACATGACAGATTGATATATATATATATCAGTCAAGGGAACTGAGTAGATATTTGATGACATTAAGAAATATTAATTCAGGGCTGGGGCTATGGCTCAGTGATAGATTGCTCGCCTTGCACATGCAAGGCCCTGGGTTCAATCCTCAGCATCACATAAAAATAAACAAACAAATAAAATGAAGTTTAAAAAAAAAAGGAAATATTAATTCAGGCTGGGACTGTGGCTCAGTGGTAGAGCACTCACCTAGCACAAGTGAGGCACTGGATTCAATCCTCAGCACCACATAAATGAAGATATTGTGTCTACCTAAAACTAAAAAATAAAAAATAACAATATTAATTTGTGTTTCAGTGCTGAAACACAAACACTCTACCACTTAAGCAAATCCTCTACCACTGAGCTACAACCAAAGCCCAGAAATTATTCTTTTAAGGTCAGATAACAGTATTGTGACTTTTTTTTTTGGGGGGGGGGTTACCAGGGATTGAACCCAGGGGCACTTAACCACTAAGCCACATCCCCCAGCCTGGTTTTTCTTTTAATATTTTATTTAGAGACAGGGTCTTGCTAAAGTTACTTAGAGCCTTGCAAAGTTGCTGGGGCTGGCTTTGAACTTGTGATCCTCTTGCCTCGGCCTTCTCAGCTGCTGGGATTACAAGCAAAGTACCCAGGTTGTTGTTTTGTTTAAAGAGAGAGAGAGAATATTTTAATATTTATTTCTTAGTTTTGGGTGGATATGACATCTTTATTTTATTTTTTTATGTGGTGCTGAGGATCAAAGCTAGCGCCCCACGCATTCCAGGAGAGCCGCTATAGCTTGAGCCACATCCCCAGCCCCAGGTTGTTTTTTTAAGGAGGCTTTTTCTTTTAAAGACAAGCACTTAAATATTTACTGACAAAATTACAAAACAATTTCGTTTGTTTTAAAATAATCCCAGGATAGGGGAGAGGGAGTATCCTTCAAATAAGACTGGAGATGTTGGGGCTGGGGTTGTGGCCAGAGGTAGAGCGCTCACTTAGCACATAGGAGGCCCTGGGTTCGATCCTCAGCACCACATAAAAATACATAAAATAAAGGTATTGTGTGCATCTACAACTAAAAAAAATTAAAAAAAAAAAAAAGACTGGAGATGTTTAGAACTGCTAAAACTGGATAGCAGACACAATGCTTCATTATACTAATCTCTACTTTTTTAATGTTTAAAATTTCCATAAGAAGGTAAAATTTATGCATAGAATGCTCATAGCCATGAATTTAATCCCCAGCACCACAAAAATGAAACAAAATACTGCTCCTTAGCCCATATTTCTAATGAGGTGCTCAGTTTTCTTATTGATTTTTACAGTTCTACAGCTCTTTATAAATTAAGATGCTCAATGTATACACTGCACATAGTTTTCCAGATTGTCATTTGTCTTTTTGTTCATGCTATTCTTTACTATAGACATTTAAAATTTTGTGGGCTGTCATCTGTACCTGTTATCAAGCCAGTTACAGTGACACACACCATTAATTCCAGGTTCTCAAGAGGCAGAGGCAAGAGGATCAAAAGTTTGAGGCCAACCTGGACAACTTAGTGAGATCCTACCTCAAAATAAAAATTTAAAGAAAAGGGTTGGGGATGTAGCTCAGAGTCAGAATTACAAGTACCCCCCAAATACCTCCCCTCCACACACACCAAAAGGAATAAAACATCAAATCTTTTACTTTATGAGTTTTTGTTTGGTGTGACGCTTAGAGGACTTTCCCCATATTAGAATTATATTAACATTTACCTACATTTCCATAGATTTATTTTATTTTAAAGGAGCCCTATATACATACTTTCCACAAAGCAACATGGATAAAACTTGAGGACATCATGCTAAGTGAAACAAGCCAGTCACAAATGGACAGATACTGTGGTTCCGATTATACAGAGCACCAAGAGTTGTCAGAGTCATAAAGTAAAAAAAATAGAAGGGTGTTTGCCAGAGAATGTGGGAGAATGGAAAGTTATTACTTAACAGTACAGGATTTCAGTTTGAGAAAATGAAAAATTTTAGATATGCATGGTGGTAATGCTTGCATAAGAAAAAACATATTTAATGCCATTAAACTATATATTAAAAATGATTAAAATCAGGTCTGGGGCTGTAGCTCAGTGGCAGAGCACTTGCCTAGCATGTGTGAGGCACTGGGTTAGAGCCTCAGCACCACATCAAAAAAATAAATAAAGGCATGGGGCTAGGGTTATGGCTCAGAGGTAGAACGCTCACCTCGCACATGGAAGGCCCTGGGTTCAATCCTCAACACCATATAAATTTTTATTTATTATTTATTTATATAAATAATAAATAAATAAAATTAAGTCATTGTGTAAACTACAAAAAAATTAATATTTAAAAAAATTTTTTTTTAAATAAAGGCATGCTGGGGCTGGGGTGATAGCTCAGCGGTAGAGTGCTTGCCTAGCACATGTGAGGCCCTGGTTTGATCTTCAGCACCACATACAAATGAATAAATAGAATATATGTATTTTAAAAATTCCTTCCTTTAAAAAAATAAAAATAAATAAACAATAAAAATATAAAGGCATACCTGTCCATCTATAATTATAAAAAAAAATTTTTTTAGGGCTGGGGGTGTGGCTCAGAGATAGAGCACTCACCTAGCATGTGCAAGGCCTGGGTTCAATCCTCAACACCAAATAAAAATAATTAAATAAAGATATGTGTCAAACTAAAAAAATAAATAAAAATTTTTTAAAAATTTTTTTAAATGGTTAAAATGGTAAGTTTTATGTCATGTATATTTGAGCATGTACAAAATCTAGCATGTTAGGGCTGGATTGTGGCTCGGTGGTGGTGTACTTGCCCAGCATGCATGAAGCATTGGCTTCGATTCTCAGCACCACCTAAAAAATATAAAATAAAATATTGTGTCCACCTAAAACTGAAAAATAAATATTTTTTTAAAAAAAGAAAATCTAGTATGTTAAAATTTATTATCTAGATTAACAACGTCCCAGACAAATTTGACTTCTTAATTACATATTCCTTGCAGTCTCATTACAGGCAAACACAATTTCTGCAAGGCTTTTGGTAATACTGAATCCTCAGCAGGAACCAATGTAATAACTAAATCACAGCATTTCATACCAGAGGTTTCACTCAATTTTTAACTGCATTTTACAAAGCACATGTACAGCTGGGCCACTCAATCCGTCCTCACTCTTTCTTCCTCCACAGAAGAGAACAAGAGAGAGACTTCAAATGATACTGTAAATGCTTTGGAACACTAGCTGATTGCCACCTAGCTTATCCATGCACACAGGAAACACTCAATAAACCTTCCCAAATCCAGATATTCAGTTTAACCTGCAGCACACCGAAAAAGAAAACATGGTCTTCATATTCTGTTCTATAAACTACCTAGAGAGGGCTGAAATTTTGCCTGCAAGAAGGCTGCTGTCTCCCCATTCTTCTATTACTTGAGATCTTAACATTCACAATGGATGTTTCAATTTAAAACAGGTTTCATGTACCACCCATCCTTGTAAGGGTTAAAAAAAACAATTCAATTTTAATAGGAAAAATAAGGTGAATAGCCAAACCACTACTCTTATACCTCCATATCAAAACTAGAAAGTTCAAAGTGATGCATCCTTTCTAAATAAAGAGGACTGTATTTAAAAGTATACAGTAGTAAATATATTATGTTATTTCTCAGGCACATAAGTAATCATAATCATGATTTTTTACTCTTCTTTCATGTCCTAAAAACTTTGATGTGTTAAAAACATTTTTCCCTATATTATTCCCTTCTAACTCAATACTACACACCTCCCCAATGTGAAAAAGAAACTGCTACTTCCACAGTCCTCTTAAAAACTGTTAATGGAAATTCTCATTTTTTGTATAATAACTTTCATACAAATTACCATTTTTTAAATTGAGGGATTAAACTTCAGATATGGCTATTCAATAACACGTACTATCATTTCCACACAGCAGACTATTACAAAAAAGGGGGACGGGTGTGAATTTCCCATTCTGAATGTGGCTATCACTGCACATGGCTGAGATCAACTCCAAACTCTGGACTGCAGTATGGCTAAGTGCAAGTTCCCTGTCACTTCACACCCATCCCAAACTGGAACTGCAGCAAGCCAACACTGCTGGACCTGGAGAGAACTCTCCAGGACCACAGCACCATTCTTGTAGTCTTGCCTGCAAGAAGTAAATTCCAAATAGCTGAGGAATGGAGACCCCAGATACGGGAAGAAAAACAAAGAAAGGGAATTCTAGACGGATCTTTACACTCTTCAAAACCTTAGAAACAATTTCCTCTGTGCTAAAACCTGCCTACTAAGGGGGGGGGGGGGGGTCCCCGTATAGAAAAACCCGGGAAACGGTTCCCTGGCCAGGGAAAATGATTATCCCCAAGGGAAAAGTCTTACCAGATTTTCGGATCACCTGGGAGAATTAGCCGGCAGGATGAACAGGTCCCTCCCTAAGGGGCATCAAGCTCAGAGAGAGGGCATCACCCTATTTTCTCTCCACAAAGCCAGATGGCCCTCATCTTCTCAACCATGAAGTGCCGTCGTGACAGGAGGAGGAGACAACTCCCTGCTAATTGCCCCAAGCGGGTCAAACTTTGCATCGGCATGAAGCACTGGGTTTTGAGGCACAGGGAAGGAGGAAGGGTTGGTACTGGGAGCGGAATCTCCGCGATTTGCCAGAGGAAACAGCAGGCTCCAGACAGCAGAAGCGCCGGGATTTCCATGCAGCTGCCACGACAGGTGACCGGGCCGCTTTGCAGACACCCTGCTCTCGCTCCCCGGGCTTCACCGAAGGTGGGGCGGGCAGGAAGGGGAAGGAAGGAGGGAGACTGGACCGAGGACGGGAGGTGGGCAGAGCAAGGAGGGAAAGCCACTCCATCCCGACGGTGCGGCGGCCAGGGGGAGCACAGCCCCGTCTCCCCGGGGAAATCGTTTTAAGGGATTTTCTGTCTCCACAATTAAGAAGAAAAAAATGGCTCCAAGCCAAACGCCTCCTGATTTACACACACACACACACGCACGCACGCACACCCCGAGCTCCGCTTTCGCACCATTTTCTCACGGGCTCGAACAAAAGGCTACCCAGCAAAGCCGCAGCCACGGCCGCCCGGGGCCGGGTCAGACGCCCTCGGCGCCGCGCCCTCGGCCCGAGTGCAGACGGCCCACCCGCCCGCCCGGCCCCGCGCCCGCCCGCCCCGCCCGCCGCGCCCACCACGCCCGCCGGCGCCGGGCCCGCGGGGACACTCGCCGGGGCCCCGGGGCGCTCCGGGCCGGCGCCCCTCCCGCGGGACAGCGCGGCACCCCTGCCCGCCGCGGCCGGAGACAGCAGCCCCCGCGCCGCCTCACCTCCCGTGCCGTGGCGGCGGCCCCGCGCCTCTCCGCGCCTCTCCGCCTCCGCCTCCAGCAGCCCCGCGCCGCCGCCGCCGCCTCCCCCCGCGTCTCGGCCGAAGTCTCCGCCTCCCTCGGCCGCCGCCGCTGCCGCCGCCGCCGGCCCGGCTGCGCGCCACGTGACCGCGCCACGTGACCCGGCGCGGCGAGCGGCGCCTCCCGGGCCAGCCCGCCCGCCTGGACCCGCGCTGCTGGCCGTTGGCGCTGCCCGGGTGGTTGGCGCTGCCCTGCCGCGCGCGGGGTGGTCTCGGTCCCCGCCCCCCAACCACCCCGTCCCCCAACTCCACTGCGCTCACCTGGCGGGCGGCTGGAAACAGAGCCACTGCCAGCCAGGCCACCCGCCTCCACCCGCGAGACCCCCAGCCTCGGCAGCCTCCCGCCCGCCACTCGCGCGCGCGCACACACACACGCACACTCGCGCGCGCGCGCACCCGGCAGCGCTCTCCCCTGGACCACAGCTGTACCCAGGCTGCACGACGGCCAGACGGTGCCTAGCGTGGTCTTCCGAGCCTTGCGAACGTGAAAAACCCTCACATCCCACAACGTCAGGATCTGTGTGCTGTCCTGACTTCAGTGGGGCCGGAAGTGGACATCACGTAGTGCCTCCAATTGAGAACCACTAGAGAGCACGGGTTTGCTCATACTATGAGCCAGCGTGGCTTCCCATGAAAATAGTCATTGAAATGCCTTCCATGATGATGATGATGATCTCACTTCGAGGATCTCTTTTTCAGTTGGTCTTACGGAGAAAGGACTCACACACACACACAGGCAAGAACTCAGACCCTTTACCCACATTAAATTTGATAATTTTGATAGGAATGAAAACTTCAGTCTTTTCCTTCATTTTTCATCCTTACAAAGAAAAGGCATTGCTGATTGTGGGACTGTTCTCAAATGTGTAGTTTAAAAGAGAAGATCCAGCATCCTTTCTTCCTTGAATTGAGGCACAGTTAAGAATAGTAGCCACTCTGCAAGTGCTTGCTCAGCAGAGTTTTCTATTTGCCTATCTGCAAAAGTTCAAATCAGTTTCAGATTAAGAATTACTGCTTCTGCGGATTTGGTCAGAAAGAAGGAAGTTGGACTCAATCTGTCAAATTATAAAATTCCATACCTGCAATTTTTTAAATGTCGACAGATGCTACCTAGCTATCTTTATCTTTAAAAAGGCAATTTTAGGCCAATGTGGTGGCACAAACCTGTAATCCCAGCTATTCAGAGCCTGAAGCAGGAGGATGGTAACTTGGAGACCAGTCCATCCAGGGCTTTGGGAAACCCTGTCTCAAAACAATAAAAAGAACTGAGGATGTAACTTCGTGGTAGAGCACCACTGGGTTCAATATCCAGTACCATAAAAAAAAAAAAAAAAAATCAGCAATTTTAAAACAATATTACCTCATATATGAGTTCATATAAACAACATATTTGATAGAAGTACTAATTCATTATTTCATAACAATATAAGCACCCCTAAACTAAATTTTAAAATATTTAAGAAACAAAACTACATTCAGATTTTAGAGTACCTTGAATATAAAAAGGTAATTCTTAATGAGTGTCATTACTACAGTGCTTCAGTTTAATGCTCCATAAAATTCTACATCCTGTGGGGAAAACAAAATTTACAGTTTCTAAGAGAATTACTTTAAAAATACATATATAACATTTTATAGCTTTATTTTATTTTTTTATGTAGGGATGAGGATCAAACCCAGTGCCTCACACATTAGGCAAGTGCTCTATCACTGAGTCACAATCCCAGCCCCAAAATACATATATAACATTTTTAAAGTATTTCTCTCTCTCTCTCCCTTCCCCTTTCCCTCCTTCCCACCCCCACACAGTGATCAGCAATTAGAAACCTGGAGCAAATTATGAAAAATCTGAAATTGAGGATGAAAACACAGTTGAAGAACTTTCTTGAACCAACAAATACCATCTATATATAACAGTAAATTATTTAATACCAACAAGACATTTTTCTTCTGCAAAATAAAAACACCTTGAAACTACTATTTTGCTAGCACCATAGTTTTCCATATATTTCCTTTTACTGTTCTGTTCCATTTCTCTCAGTAGCTGCCTTCTAGCCCTTACTTTCTTTCTACCATCTTAGAGATCTACTCCCTTCCTCTGCGTTTTTAGAAGCAAAATGGTTTGCTTAAGACCTTTAATTTAGAGGCTGGGGCTGGGCCTCAGTGGTAAAGTGTTTGC
The DNA here is from genome assembly GCF_048772815.1 of Callospermophilus lateralis. Classification (NCBI taxonomy): domain Eukaryota; kingdom Metazoa; phylum Chordata; class Mammalia; order Rodentia; family Sciuridae; genus Callospermophilus; species Callospermophilus lateralis. The sequence goes on from NC_135310.1 coordinate 10,025,256, forward strand.
CTCCCACTGGGTTCAATCCTCTGCACTACATGAAAATAAACAAAGATACTATGTGTTCATCTACAACTGAAAAAAAAAAAATGTTCTTTAAAGACCTTTAGCTTGGGGGGGGGCTGGGATTGTGGCTCAGTGGTAGAATGCTCACCTAGCTTGTTCGAGGCCCTGGGTTCAATCCTCAGCACCACATAAAAATAAATAAAATAAAGATATTGTGTCCAACTACAACTAAAAAATAAATATATAAGAGATTCATTTATAATAATTTGTTAAATCTGTTGTGAACCAGCATTTTGCACTTTAAAAAACTTTCTCAGGAAATGAAAAAAGTGGCCTCTTATTTAGAAATTTGAAGCAACCAGGAGCAATTAGGAAGAGGGAGACTTGGCAAAGGGGACCATTCCACCAGCCTTCAAAATCCCACTGGTCCAATAATCTCATTTTTTTAATACCTTTATTTTGTTTACTTAGTTTTTTTAATATTTATTTTTTACTTGTAGTTGGTCACAATACCTTTATTTTATTTATTTATTTATTTTTATGCTGTGCTGAGGATCGAACCCAGATCCTCACACGTGCTAGGTAAGCACTCTACCACTAAGCCACAACCCCAGCCACATGTTTATTTAGTTTTTTTATGTGGTGTTGGAGATCAAACCCAGTGCCTCATGCATGCTAGGCAAGCACTCTACCACTTAGCAATGACTCCAGTCCCAATAATTCTCATTTGGTTATGTCTAAAATGCTTTTAAATATTAGAAATTTTGGCAACACCCTTGAAGAAATTAAACCTACCCACAGTAATTGCTGAATGATAATTACTACTAAAAACAATATCGTTTGTTTGGTGTTACTAACCCAATTCACTACCTTTCTTTGGGTTCAAAATTCAAATTTGAAAAAATTTCTTCCTTGCTGGGCATGGCACACACCTGTAATCCTAGTATCTTGGGAGGCAGTAGCAGAAGAATTATGAGTTCAAAGCCAGCCTCAGCAACTTATCAAAGCTCTAAGCAACTTTAGCAAAACCCTGTCTCTAAATAAAATATTTTAAAATGGGCTGGAGATGTGGCTCAGTGGTTAAGTGCCCTTGGTTAAATCCCCAGTACAAAAACAAAACAAAAAAACAAAAAAACTTCTTCCTACTCTAATCAAGCTACCAAAAGTTCTGAGAGATATGTAATTTTCTTATCAAGTTACACTTTTCTTGATCCCTGCCTTGGGTCACACCATAGTTCATGGTTCAGACTGGATCTTATGGGTATTCTATATAACAGGGTGATAATCTGGTTGTGATGGAAATGTTGGACATCCACAAAATATGACTGAGAACCTGTGAAGGCAACTGAGAACATCATGTGGTCGAGTACCTCTGTCCTAAACTAAAGTTGGGCCTGTTACAGTACAGTTACAGGGTGCCTAATTGATCTCCTTCCCTTCTGCTGTCTCCTTGTCTCCTCCCTCCCTCCCTATCATGTTATTTTGGACATGCAGAAGCTCTTGTCACTAGCCTCTTCCCCACCTCCTTATCACCCAACTTGTGAGAAGGCATCTCCCCTGCTTCCTGTGTGTGACAATTCAGAGCCAAAAGGTTCTGCTGACTCAAGCCCTTTAGCCACTAAGATACTGGGCACAAAGACAGGGAAACTAGATCCTGAACATCAGGAGATGGCAGAGCAGCCAGAGCTTTTGGAGAATCAGATGCAAGTCTCTTGGCTTTCAGTGTGTCCTGAGAGCCAGAAATGCCAGTGCCAGCTTAGGCTTCAGTACTGGAAACTCAGCACCAGGAGTAAATGCCTGTGCCCTTTAAGCTGTGCTGAGCCATGCCACATCCAGACGGTTTCCCCCATTGCCAATGCCACCATGGCCAAATGTGGAGGGCTATAAGTCACAGCACATCCTATGCAGTTTTACAAATAACTGTTGAAAATAGAATGTTTGACCTGGAAAGAGACAGACTGCTCCGCTGTTTGACGGTGATCATTGTGGGAGTGCTGTTTCTTTTTCATTGTTTTTTGAGTTCCTATATTAGGCCAGGCACTGTCCAGAATAAAAAGCAGTGTGTGGGAATTTATGGGGAGAGGGTTTGGTTCAGATAAAGAAGAACTCCTAACAGGGGGGTCAACAGGGTAGGTAGCCTTGGTAGCTGGCTTTGGGTCCATGTGCCTATCATTCTCTGGAGTAGACACTTAGAGCAACTTCAAGGTCCTTAGGGTTAGGGTTAGGGTTAGGGTTAGGGTTAGGGTTAAAGCCTGAATATCCATTCAGCTAATAGTTTCCTCTTTGCCACCCTCCTCAGTATCTGGAGATAAAACATACTTGGACCCAAGGTCTAGGACCAAAAGCACAGCCCAGCTCACTCTGAACAGGAAAAACTGGGAAACAAGAGAAAAATGTTTTTTAAAAGAGAGAGAGAAGCACTTTTATAATTGTCTCTTTCATCCTATCCAAGGGAAGAGAAGAGATAAGCAGATAGCCATAGTTTGCCCACAGTCTCCTGCCTCCAAATGCTGGTCTTTTAGGAGCCCTGAACACTTACCAGACCTTTGAATAGGTAAATGTGATTGGGTAAAAATTTTTCTTTGAGCAGAGCAGTTGATGGTCTAAAAGGCACTGTTGGCTTGGGAATGCTTTTTTTTTTTTTTTTTAGAATTTTAATATTTATTTTTTAGTGTTTGGCGGACACAACATCTTTGTCTGTATGTGGTGCTGAGGATCGAACCCGGGCCACATGCATGCCAGGCAAGCACGCTACCGCTTGAGCCACATCCCCAGCCCCCCGTCTCAAAATTTAAAAAGGGTTATAGATGTAGCACAGTGGTAAGAGTGCTTGCTCAGCGTGCATGAGGCCCTGGGTTCCATCGCCAGCATCAAAAACAAAACGAAACAACAACCAAAAAAAAAAAAAACCTCAACCAAACAAACAAACAAAAAACTTTCTGAAGAATAGGGGTGAGGATATAGCTCAGTGACAGAGCACAGGGTCTCAGCATGCTGAAGACCCCTGGATTCAATATCCTTAACACCTGCCCTGGGGCTGGGGATGTGGCTCAAGCGGTAGCGCGCTCGCCTGGCATGCGTGCGGTCTGGGTTCAATCCTCAGCACCACAAACAAAGATGTTGTGTCCACCGAAAACTAAAAAAAAAAATAAATATTAAAATTCTCTCTCTCTCTCTCTCTCTCTCTCTCTCTCTCTTCAAAAAAAAAAAAAAAACACCTGCCCTCTCTCTCCAGCCTGCATCATTTTGTAGTCTGTATGGGAGTAGGGATATGTTTCCTGATTTTTTCCAATTCTAAAATTCTATACCATTTTCATTGAAGTTCATTAAAAGAGAACTATAGAGGCCTCTCCCCATTAGGAGTTTTTTGGTTTTGTTGTTGTTGCTACTAAGCCATATGAAAGTGAAAAACAAAGCTAATTGCTAGGTGGTTTGGGGCATGACTGCATATGATTTTATACCTGAGTAGACTTAAAATGCATTTAAGTATCAAAATAAGTTTGTAAAGAGGTGGAGTCCCCCAATTACATTTTGTTTCTCCATATCAAGTTTACCTAAGTTGGGAGGGCAGTATTGAAGAGAAAACAAAAACAAAAAAAAAGCATTTAAAGTTAAATTTCTACCTCTACCCCAACCTTTCCATTCCTGTCTCTCCTCTCTAACTCATCTTTTTCTTCCCTTGTCAATGAATCCAAGATACATTTGACAATGAGTTAAAAAGTCACAAGCAGGACCAATGTTTAAGTATTTCTGTATTTTGGAGACGTCCACTATAAATCTTCTGAGAATATAGTTACAGTAAACACTGTTGGTTATGCCAACAGCCATTTTCCCCTTTTGCTTCCCAATGAGCCCAGATTTATTGTAATATCCATGTTCTTCCATGTAACAGCACTGTAGGAAGCCTGGCCACATCTCCACTCTCTGACTGGTCAAAGTCAGTGGCTCTTACCTTGTGGTCCCAGACCAGCACGAATCACTTGAGAATTGGTAAATATGCAAATTCTCAGGCTCCACTCCAAACTTACTGAGTTAGAAACCCTAGTGTTGGGGACTAGGAAGCCTGTTTTGACAGGCTCTACACATGATTCTAATGCATACTAGATTTTGAGAGCCATTGGTTTAAGTCAATCATGAAAATTCTGTTCTCATTCCTTAGAAATAGGCAAATTATCCAGTTCTGGTCAATTAAACAGGAGGGGTAGTCTGTTGTTTGGGAAATAGTCTCTCAGCAATTAAAAGAGACATAAGGACACCCCTCTCAAGGAGTCTTTGGCTCAAAGTGTTTTCATAATAATGCTAGGATTAATTTGAATTTTTACTCTCACTCTTTCACGAATGCATGTGGACTATTCCAGAGGCTACATATGTGATACACAACAGACTGAATGAGCTACAGATAGGAGAAATAATTGGTCCTCTATTATGCCACATGAGGAGATGCTACTCTTCTCACTAAATTATTTTGTTTTGAAAAATACAGATTTTTTTCATAAAAACGGATAATATATGTTAACATTTAGTAAGTTTGTTACTGTTATTTGTAGATGAATGAATAAATATTTTAAGTTTAGGGGCAGGGGTATAATTCAGAAGTAGAATCTTGCCTAGTATGTGTGAAGTCCTGGGATCAATGTCCAGCACTGCCAAAAAATTTTTCTCAGGTTTTAATTTATGAAATAGTAAGTATGGAGAGACATAGCCTACTTTTTAAAAAATGCTCTTTTGGGGGTCCTTAATTTTAAATTTGAGGGTATAGGGAAGAAATCCTGAAAGCTTGATCCTGGGAGAGAATATACAGTGCCTGGGGCTACTGCTGCCATCTTGTGACCACAAGAGGAGACAGCCAACACAGTGAGGAAGGGGAACACAGAGAAGACTGGCCTGGGTCACTGACCCTTTGAAATAGAAGACCTGTGTTCAATGAAGTGAAGACACTCCTTCACTTCATTGAAATGTCTTATTCTCTGAGATGATAAATTGCTTAATCAATTGTAGGTTTGGTTTCCTTTTACTTCCAAAATCTTCTCAGCTGTTTCAATTTACCTCAATGACCTTTACATTCATTTTGTTTTCAGGTCTGTATGGATTAGTGCCATTATTTATGAAATAAAGACACTGAAACCCCAAGTCAAAATTTGAAAAAGAGAGAATAAAATGTGATATATGTTATTCATGAAGTTAACAGATATCAGCAAGACATGACATATCATAACAGATATCAGTAGCACTTACCTGTAACCCCAGCTATTCAGGAGAGGAATCAGAGGCAGGAGAATCACAAGTTTGAGAGCAGCCTGGGCAAGTTTGTGAGATTTTGTCTCAAAATAAAATTTTAAAAAGGGCTCAGAATGTAATTCAGTGGTAAAGCATTCCTGGGTTCAATCCCAAGTCCTGGAAAAAAAAAAAGAAGTCAAAAAGCAGACAAAACCTAGTGAGAGTATAACAGAACACAGACACATTTCAGAAAGTAAGCCTTTTGATGAACTACGTACTTAAACCATTATAATTTTTCCTTTGTTAAAAGTCTTAGTTTTTATGTAAATGCTAGCCATTTCCATTTAAACTCAGTAAAAAGCTTAGATTTTATAACTGTAAATTTCAGGCTCTGAAAGTAATGTTTGCTAATAGGATCAATGATTACAAATATCAAGTTATATCTTAAGTATTATTCCAAAGAGAAATCACTTATTAAACACTTAATAAATAATTTGTTATATAAAAAACTAGATAGTGGAAGAGAATCTCTGAAAGACTTAAATATTTAAGTACTGTTTAAGTTTCAAGACTCCAGAGGTGAGCAATCCCAGCATTGACTACACTGAAATAATCTTACAACCACAAAATCAAATCATGAAAGAGCTTTGGATATTGTAGCAGAGATGGCCAATTGTCCACAAAAGCCCTTCAATGTGACAGACCCTCCACCTAATGGTGATGGATGCTTGCCAATGGAGTATGAGAGAAGTGATGTGGCAGGTTCCTGGCCCAGGCACTGGGGAAACTGATGTGCTTCTGCATGCTCTTCCCATCAGGCACCTGGACGCAAAGAACTGGAGGCCCCAGGGAACAAAGCTACCCGATGAAAAAGGCCTCAGTTATTGAATCACTTGTGATTCAGAACTGTCAGTAAGAAACGCATTTTATTTTGTTAAACCTCTGAAAACTGCAGCTAATATCAGCATAAATGCAACCTATTTTGAAACACTGAAGCTTAAGAAAAAGACAAGCAAGTCTCACACATTCACACATTGTATCTACATCCCCATGCCTAATACAGGGCAGGTAGTGATTAGATATGCAATGCATACATCATTAAATGGCTGAATAGATCAATGGGTAAATGGATAAAATAGATATCCAGAAGAAAGCCGTAGTAGTTTAGAATAAAATACTAAACATTTTCAGGAAAGGGTCTATTTGTTGACCAATATTTATTTGTGTATATTTTAAGTAAAGAAAGAACTAGAAAAGCTGCTTTGATGGGTAGCGAGTTTCTTTGGAGGTAGTATTATGGTTGTTGTTTGATGGTACTAGGTATTGAATCCAGGGCACTGAACCACTGAGCTATATCCCCAGCCTTTTTATTTTTTATTTTAAGACAGGGCCTCACCAAGTTTTCCAGGCTGACCTTGAACTTGTGATCCTCCTGACTCAGCCTCCTGAGTCCTGGGATTATATGTGGGCCACTGTTCCCAGAATTCTGGAGGTATTAAAGAACACACCTGGCAACTACTTGGCAGGGGTATAAAATATCATGGAGAAAGTTCAAGATTGGAAAAGTACTTAGACTAATTTTGCCCTGCTATTTTTTGATCTTTTAAATAAAGTGATTATACATACTAATTAAGGGTTCTCACTTTAGTTATTTAACATAATGGCCTCTATCTTTAGATATTTACTTGTTTACTTATTTTTCTGTCACATTAAGAATCAAACCCAGGCCTCCTGCATGCTAAGCACTCATTCTAACACTGACCTAGTATGCTAGGCACTCAGTGTACCAGTAAGCTACACCCTAGCCTATTTTTAGTTTTTTAAACTACCATTTTAAAAGTAAAGACTGGGTTCAGGAGCTGGGGCTGGGGCTCAGCGATAGAGAGATCGCCTAGCATGTGCGAGGCTCTGGGTTTGATCCTCAGCACCACATAAAAATAATTAAAATAAAGGTATTGTGTCCAACTACAACTAATATATTTTAATACTAGGTTTAGTGGTACATGCTTGTTTAACTATTCTGGAGGCAGAGGCAGGAAAATCACAAGTTAGAGGTCAGCCTGTGCAACTTAGCCAGATGCTGTCTCAAAAATAAAACTAAAAAGGGCTGGGGTTTAGCTCAGTGGTAGAGCACTTGCTTAGCATGTATTAGGTCCTGAGTTCCATCCTCAGCATTACAAAAAAAAAAAAGTAAAAATATGCAACAAAAATCGTTATTTAGCCAGGCTGGTGGCACATGCCTATATTCCCAGCAGCTCAGGAGGCTGAGGCAGGAGGACTGCAAGTTCAAGACCACTCTCAGCATTTTAGTGAGGCCCTAAGCAACTTAGCAAGACCCTATCTCAAAATAGAAAATAAAAATTAAAAAAGCTGTGGAATGGTAAAGCACCTCTGGTTCAATCCCAGGTACCAAAAAAAGAAAAAATTCTTATCTTTAAATGGTCTTCAGATGACATACCAAAGCAGTTACTAAAAACTGAGTATATGTCATCACAAGCAAAGTTCCTCATGGGAAATCAGCTTTTGAAGCTCTGGCCTTGCAACCCTGAACACAGAAAGTGACAATTATAAATATCAATAAGTATACCAGAAAGAAAATATTTGTTTTGATGTCAATTTTAAGAAAAACTTAGACCATAAATGAAAAGTTTCAGAAATGAGAGAAGATATACACTGACATTCATTTCTCCAAAGTACAATTCTAAATATAAGTTTTATTCCTCTTAATAAGCCTGAAGGAGGGAATAGGAAGTTGGCTTAGAGAAAGAAAGATAGCACAAATCCTATAGACTGGAGAGTTTTCCTAGAAATTACTCTATTTTAGAATATATATATATATATATATATATATATATATATATATATATATATATAAAGTAAAGACTGTGTATATGTTTATGTACACACACATCTATCTATCTATAGGACTTAAATGATACATACTTTTCCCATACCTTTCCACACCTCCTGAACAAGATAAGAGATTGAATAGTAGAGTTGCCTAGCAACCTGAAACTAGTGAGACATGTCTCCTATCCTTGACTTGATTTTACATCTAGCTCTTCAAGGACAACTGTGAGATAAAAGACAAAAATGTAAAAGCCCATCATGCAGTCAACTTCAGGAAAAAAAGAACACTACATTTGTGGTCCAAATGTTAGGACAGTGAGACTGATTTGGAAAATCAGACTGATTTGGAAAATATTTAGTCTAGAATGCTGTTTTTCCTGTGGCGATTAAACTTATTTAAAATGCTTCTACTAACTGGTATATTTACACAATGGAATATTAATCAGCATTAAAAGAGAATAAAATTATGGCATTTGGAGGTAAATGGATGGAGTTGGAGAATATCATGCTAAGCGAAGTAAGCAAATCCCAAAAAACCAAAGGCTGAGCTGAATGCAGTGGTACATACCTGTAATCCCAGCAGCTTGGGAGGTGGAGGCAGGAGGATTGCAAGTTCAAAGCCTGTCCCAGCAACTTAGCAAGGTGCTAAGCAACTCAGTGAGACCCTGTCTCTAAATAAAATACAAAAATTGGGCTGGGAATGTGGTTCAATGGTCAAGTGCCCTGAGTTCAATCCCCAGTACCAAAAGAAAAAAAATATCAAAGGCCAAATGTTCTCTCTGATAAGTGGATGCTGATCCATAATGGTGTGGAGAGGGGCATGGGAAAATGGAGGAACTGTGATTGGGCAAAGGGGGGGGAGGGAGGGTAAGGGAGGGGGGTGTGAGGGCAGGAAAGATGGTGGAATGAGATGGACATCATTACCCTAGGTACATGTATGATTGCACATATGGTGTGGTGTACAATGAATCAACATGCTTTCTGCTGTCATATATACCTAATTAGAATAAATAAATAAAATTTTTTATTTTTTTTTTATTTGTAGATGGACATAATACCTTTATTTTATTTGTTTTATTTTTATGTGGTCCCAGGGATTGAACCCAGTGTATCACTCATGCTAGGCGAGTGCTCTACCACAGAGCCACAACTCCAGCCCCAATAAATAAATTAATTAAAATAAAATAAAAAGTTTTTGCTGATGAAGATATGATCCTGAGTCCTGAGTGACTTCATTTTTTTTTTAATTTAGTAAAGGGAATATGGAAACATAACAGTAAATTTGAGATCTAAGGCCAAGAAAGCCTTTGTAAACTCTTCTACACAGGTCAATCAAAAGAAAGAAAAATATAAAAAGAGACTTTTTTAAAAAAAATATTTTCATTAGTTGTTGATGAATCTTTATTTATTTATTTACATGTGGTGCTGAGACTCAAACCCAGTGCCTCACACATGCTAGGCAAGCACTCTACCACTGAACCACAACCCCAGCCCTAAAAAGAGACTTTTAAAATTCTTAAGTATATGTAAGTTGAGAAACTAGGAAATCATATTTTTTACTAATACAATATAAATGTGTCATTTCTCTAGTGAAAATTAAAAGTCCAAACCAAATTCATTTATCATAATGTACTGCTTTTTAAAAAATATTTTTTAGTTGTAAATGGATCTTTTATTTTTTAAAATATTTATTTTTTTAGTTGTAGTTGGGCAAAATACCTTTGTTTTTATTTATTTATTTCTATGTGGTGCTGAGGATAGAACCCACGGCCTCACACATGCTCTATCACTGAGCCACAACTCCAACCCACAATTTTCTGCTTTTCTTTTTTTTTTAAGATCTCTATTTTATTTTCAATATGTTTATTTTATTTATATGTGGCGCTGAGGATTGAACCCAGGGCCTCACACGTGCTCTACTGCTGAGCCCCAGCCCCAGCCCATGCTTTTGTAAATTTTTTAATTGTAGATGGATACAATTCTTTTATTTTATTTATTTATTTTTATGTGGTGCCAAGGATTGAACCCAGTGTCTCACATATGCCAGATGAGTGCGCTACCACTGAGCCACAACCTCAGCCCCCAACTTTCTGTTTTTAAGGAGAAAAAAATATGTGGTTTGTAGCAGTACCTTATTTTCCTGCTCTGGCACAGGGAGCAAAGAAAAGACAAATTCTAAAGCAGTGAAGGTCTGGATCTTCCTGTGTGTCTGCATTTAAAACTCTTGGTCAGAGCTCCTCCTACTGGAATAACTTATCCAATACTAGAAACCAGAGTTCATCAAAACACTTTTTTTGTTTTGAGTCAGGGTCTCACTGGTTTAAAATTCATGGGCTCAGGTGATGATCCTAAGTAGCTGGGACTACAGGCATGTGCCATTGTGTTAGGCTTAATATTCATTCTTTCTCTTTCTCTCTCTCTCTCTCTATAAATCTATCAATCATGGTGCTGGGGATTGAGCCCAGTACCACATGCATGCTAGGTAAGTGCTTTACCACTGAACTACACCCTTAGCCCAAGATGCAAAATTTTTAGCACATGTAATAAAATGTCATAAATTCCTTCTGGGAAAGATTTCACATTCAGTGCTGATGTTTTTAAAATCCATATCACACTTCCATTTACCATATAATTGATCTGTATGTTGAAATTTTGCTAACATTTACATAGGACTTATGACCTGCCTAGCACTAGTTGAAGTGTTTAAATATATTTATTCTCATACCAACTACCTGAGGGAGGTACTACTATAATTTTCTTTTCTTGAATGGGAAACTGAGATGCAGAAATGATTTGAAAAAAAGCAAACTTGCCAAATGTCATACAGTTTGTAAATGGCAGGCTCAGGATTTGAGCCCAGTCTGATTCCACCCCCAGATGGAACCTCAGGCCTCACACATGCTAGGCAAGCACTGTCCCACTAAGCTACATCCCCAGTCCTTTTTGTTTTTTATTTTGAGACAAGGTCTCACTAAGTTGCCCAAGCTGGTCTTAAACTTGTGGTGATTCTCCTGCATCAGCCTCCTCAACAACTAGGATTATAAGAGTATTCCACCACCTCCAGCTTTCATTCCTTTTTAATTGGTATTATCTCAATGCATTTGTATATGTTACAGTTTGTTTATTCTCCTGTTGATAGGCGTTTGAGATGATTCAGTTTTTGCTATTATGAATAGTTATTCATAAGGTATATTAATAATATCTATGAATTGGTATATCATTATTATGAATGATGCTATTGTGAACATTATCCTACAGGTTCTTTGTGGATATACATTACATTTTCTTTTTCTTTTTTCTTTCTTTCTTTCTTTTTTTTTTTTTTTTTTGGTACTGGGGATTGAACTCTGGGGCACTTGATACTGAGCCACATCCCCAGCCCTATTTTGTATTTTATTTAGAGACAGGGTCTCACTGAGTTGCTTAGCACCTTGCTTTTGCTGAGGCTGGCTTTGAATTTGTAATCCTCCTTCTTCAGCCTCCCAAGCTGTTGGGATTATAGGCATGTGCCACCATGCCCAGACGGGTATACATTTTCTGTTCTCCTGAGGTAACAACTTGGAGAGACATTATTGGGACATACAATAGATGATTATTTAACTCAACAAGAAACTCAAATGGCTCTTCCAAGTGGTTATACCGCTTTACAGGTCAACCAGCAATCAAGAGAGTCCCAGATGCATTACATCCTCCTCAACACTGGGTATGGCCAGTCTTTTTTGTTTTAGCTATTCTTGTGAGTGTAAGATGGAATCACACTGTGATTTCAATTTGTGTTTCTGTGATGACTAATGCTGTTGAGCAACATTCCACATACTCATTGGCTATGCAGATTTTTTTGTTGTCGTTAATTTTTTGTTTAGATCTTTTCCTCATTTTAAAATTTAGGTTGCCTTTTTGCTAACTTGTGGAAGTACTTCATATATTCTAGATATAAGTCACTTATTATATGTGCATATTGCAATTATTCTTCCTAATGTATGACTTACTTATTGATTTTAAAAAATGGTACACAGTGAGAAAAATGTTAGGTTTTATACTATTATTAATCTTTAATTTTGTAGTTAGGGCCCATCTCAAAGTTATGAAAACATTTTCATTATTCTCTTTCAAAAGCTTTATAGTTCTAGCTGTTAAGTCAGTGATCCACCTTAACTTAGATTTTGTGTATGAAGTTGGTAATATTTTTTTTTTATTTTTTTTTGGGGGGGGGGTTGCAGGTCCTTGGTTGTTTTAGTACCATCTCATTAAAAAAAATTTAAGTTACTGTTGGACACAATATCTTTGTTTATTTATTTTTATGTGGTTCTGAGGTCAAACCCAGTGCCTCACACCTGAGAGTCAAGTGCTATACCACTGAGCTACAGCCCCATCCCCAGTACCATTTTTTAAAAACTGTCCTTTCCCCATGGTCTTGAATTGGCTCTTTGTTAAAAATCCAACTGAATACACATATATGAATCTATATCCTGAGTATTTGATTTTTTTAATACTATGGTAAATGGTATTTCTTAAATTTCATTTTCTATCCAGGCATGGTGGTGCATACCTGTAATCCCGGCTACTTTCGGAACAGTGGCAGGAGAATCGAAGTTGAAAGCCAGCCTGAGAAATTTGGTGAGATCCTGTCTCAAAAAGGGCTGGAAAGGTATCTCAATGATAGAGCACCCCTGGGTTCAATCCCTGGTAGCAATAAACAAATAAAGTTTCAATGTTAACATACAGAAAATGTTTTTTGGGTTTTGATCAATATAGTATCTTTTGACTTTACTAAATTCAGTCATTAATTGTAGTGGGTTTTTTAAAATTTTCTATATACACAATCATGCTGTCTATGAATATATTAGTTTCATGTCTTCCTTTGTAATATATGTGCCTATTACTTTTTGACTTATTACACTAACTAGAACTTCCAGTATATTATTGAATAGAAATAGAAGTGGTAAAAGTAGATATCTTTGCTTTTGAAAAATATTTCAATTTTATGGAGGGAAGAATTCAGTCTTTTACTATTTTATATTATGGTAATTGTAGATATTTTAATAGATGCATTTGACATGGTGGCATACTTCTATAATTCCAGCAATTCAAGGAGCTAAGGCAGGAGGACTGCAAGTTCAAGGCCAGCTTCAGCAACTTTTGAGACCCTCAGCAACTTAGGGAGACTCTGTCTCAAAGTAAAAAATAAAGAAGATTAAGGATGTAGCCCTGTATCCCTGGATTCAATCCCTTTTACAAAAAAAAAAAAAAAAAAAAAAAAAAGATGCACATATCACGTTGAGGAAATTCCCCTATTTTCCTAATTTGTGGAAAGTTTTTATCCAGACAGATATTTTTTCTGCAACCATTTGATGAGCATATGGGTTTTCTCCTGTATTCAGAAGTAAGTTATATTCATTAATTTTCAAATATGGAACTAACTTAGATTAATTAGTTATCATGTGTTATCCTTCTTATGTGGTGTGTGTGTGTGTGTGTGTGTGTGTGTGTGTGTGTGTATTGTTATATATTGCTAGATTCCACTTGGTAATATTTCATTAAGGATTTTTGTACCTATTCTGATGAGAGATTTTAGTTGGTAATTTTCTCACAATATTTGTACAAATTTGGTGTGACCATTATGTTGGCTGCATAAAATGAATTGGGAGGCCTTCTCTACTATTTTCTCAAAAATTTGTATAAGAGGGCTGGGGATGTGGCTCAAGCGGTAGCGCGCTCGCCTGGCATGCGTGCGGCCCGGGTTCGATTCTCAGCACCACATACAAACAAAGATGTTGTGTCTGCCGATAACTAAAAAATAAATATTAAAATTATCTCTCTCTCCCTCTCTCACTCTCTCTTTAAAAAAAAAATTGTATAAGAGGGTATTATTTCTTCCTTAAATGTCTGACAGAATTCCAACTGGGTCTGGAGTTTTCCTTGCAGGAAGATGTTTGATTACACATTTAATTTCTTGAGTACTATATGACCATTTAGCTTTTCTATTTCATCTTCTGTGCTTTTGGTAAATTTTATTTTTGCAAGAAATTTGCACATTTTATCTAAGTTTTCAAGTTAATTGGCATAGAGTTCTTTGTAATTTTCCCTATTAAGCTTTTAATGTCTGTTATATCTGTAATACTATTTGCTCTTTCATTTCTGGTGTTGTTTTGTTTTGTTTTATTTTGCCATACTAGAGATTGAACCCAGGCTGCTCTACTACTGAGCTGCATCGGCAACCCATTTTCAGGTTTTTTTTTTTTTTTTTTTTGTACCAGGGATTGGACCCAGAAGGGGACATTTAACCACTGAGTCACAGCCCCAGCCCCTTTTTAATGTTTTATTTAGAGACAGGGTCTCACTGTGTTGCTTAGGGCCTCAAAAGTTGCTGAGGCTGGCTTTGAACTCCTGATCCTTCAACCTCAGTCTCCTCAGCTTCTGGGATTACAGGTATGTGCCACTGCACCTGGCCCATTTTCAGTTCTTTGAGATAGGTTCTCACTAAGTTGTCTAGACTGAAGTTGAATTTGCATTCCTCTTGATTCAGCTTCCAAAATACCTGGGATTAACTGTGCCCAATCAGTCCTGATATTTTTTTAAATTTATGATTTCTGCAAAGCAGAAAGGGGCACGCCAGATCAGGAACCACGGAACAAGAATGAGGCACCAAAAGAAGGCTTATTGGGGGGTGCTCCCAGTCAAGGTTCACTTGTTCTCGAAAGGGTGAGAGCCGGGGAGGTCACTGGGAAACTGGAGGTAGGAGGGCCTCAGCCATCTAAATTGCAGCTACTGACAGCAGGTTGTCCGAGCTGAGCTTAGGGGATGGGGTTCAACCTGGGTTGGTCAGGGCTGATCGCATTGACAGGGTGATTGCCTCCACCTGTGGGAACAGGTGGTTGGCATCCATTGCCTTGTCAGCTTCTGATGGGCCATTTCAGGTCTAATCAGCCAGGTGGAAAGTCCCCACCCACAGCCACCATGAAAGGGGAGAGGAGGGGAAGCCTGCAGATATAACAATTTCTTTTTAGAATATCATTGAAATTTATTTAGACTTATTTATGAGCATTTATAATCTATGCTAGTGGTTTCATATGCAATGTTGAAAAATGAATATTCTGCTTGTGTTGGGTAAAATGTTCTGTGAATATCAGATAGGTTGATAGTGTTATTCACCTCTTCTATATCATTACTGTGTTTTATCTTAGTTACTAGAAGAAAATTAAAATCTAAGTATGATGTGCACTGTCCATTTATTTAATTCCACCAGTTATTGTTTCACCTGTTTTTTTTTTTTTGGCGGGGGGTGGCTACTGAGGATTGAACTCAGGGGCACTTGACCACTGAGCCACATCCCCAGCCCTATTTTGTATTTTATTTAGAGAGAGGATCTTGAAGTGGCACACCTTTTCTCCACAGAAGTCTTAACTGGGCTTCTCCAGAAATCTTCACCATGGCTGATTTTAGCACTGTCAGCAAAAGAGTTCAATGTAGATAAACTTCCTATTTTCCTGTCCTCCTGTTTTACTTGGCCACTGGCCGGGAAGAAATCAGCACTTTAGGTGCTGGAACCCCCTTACTAGTTTCTCACAAACATATCCAGTATAGTAGTTTGTAGAAAAGTGCAAACAAGGCCTCTGGCCTTGAGCTGGGCTTCACAGAGACGTCTACATTTTTAAGAGAAGTTTTACCAACTGGACTCCATGGTAACAGCTGGCAGGGGGAGGAAAAAAAGAGGAGAAGCAACTCTCCCTTCTAAGGTGTTGTCCTTGAAGGGTTAACTTGCACAAAACAGTGAAAGAAAACCCTGCTTTTATGTGAACTTCTGTGGACTGTGAACTTCTGAGCCCCTCCCCTTACATGCTGGGTATAAAGTTCTGAAACTCCCTGAACTCGGGGTTTAGGGAATTGATTGATTACAGCAGAAGCTGTGCTCTCTGAACCTGGATGCAGCCAAATAAAACTGTTTCCTGCTGTCTTTGGTGCCTTGCCTCTCTGTCCTTAAACAGTCTCCCTGAGTTGCTTAGCATCTCATTTTTTGCTGAGGCTGGCTTTGAATTCACCATCCTCCTGCCTCAGCCTCCCAAACTGTTGGGATTACAGGCATATGCCACCACAACGGGCTGTTTCATCTGTTTTGATTGTAAGGTCCTTGCTTAGTATCTGGATGGCCATTTTAAGTGACAGCTGCCATTTTAAGAAAAATTTCACTTTCCTGCCCAAGTGCATTTCTGAGAAAGGCTCACCACCCCTTCATACCAACCAAACCCTTCACTGCTGCATTCTTTCCTGCCCAAGGGCATATCACTACTCCCTCTTACCAACTCAACCGTTAAACCACCTGCATTAGGACCCGCCCAGCTCTAATCCCTGAAACTGTCCCATAAAAGTCTTGAACCTCAAGCCTATTTTGCCTGTCTGACTATGGAGAGATGGCCTTTATTTATCAGCTTTGACAAATAAACTCTCATGTATATCTCTGCCTGGTCTCTGTCTTTCATTTCTTGCTCACTGGTCTCCAGTTCCTTGCTTTCCTTAATTGATGTTGTTCTATTTAGTGTATACATGTTTAGGATTGTTATGTAATGTTTTTTTTTTTGTTTTGTTTTGTTTTGTATTGAGGTTGAACCCAGGAGGGTGCTTAACCACTGAGCAATATCCCCAGTCCTTTTTAATATTTTATTTAGAGACAGGGTCTCACTGAGTTGCTAAGTGCTTTGCTAAATTGCTGAAGCTGGCTTTGAACTCACAATCCTCCTGCCTCAGCCTCCTGAGCCATTGGGATTACAGCCATGTGCCATTGTGCCCAGCCAGAATTGTTATGTATTGCTGATGAATGGCAGTATACTTTGTCTAGAAGTTATCTATGTCTGATATTAACATAGTCATATCAACTCTTTTAAGTTTACTATCCACGTGGTACATCTTTCCCATTATTTTACTTTCTTCCACACTGTATTATATTTCTTATAAACAATGTCATTAGGTCTTGCTGTTTTATCCAGATTGATCATTTGTGCTTGTATTTGCAATGCTTGATCCATTTACATTTAAGCAGTTATGGATATAATCAGGTTTGGGGTTTTTATTTTTTGCATGGTGCTGGTGATCAACCCATGGCTTCATAAACCCTAGGCAAGTGCTCTGCTGCTGAGCTACAGTCCCAGACCCAGTTGGTTTGTCTTTACATGTGTCCTTTTTAGTTTTTATTTCTTGGTTTTGTCTTTGCAGCATTTGGGGAGTTAATTCAGTAATCTTAAATATTTCCTTTTATCTTCTCTGTTAATGGTTTAGTTATATCACTTTGTGTTACATTTTAGTGGCTGCTCTAGAGACTAACATGTGTCTTTAACTTATAACAGTCTACCTCTTAATGACATTATATTACTTCATAAACAATGCAAAGGCCTTAGAATTCTAGTAACAGGTAAATTCCATTTGCTTCCTTTTTTCCTTTTCTTCTTATTATGTACATTTTTTCTACATATGCTAGAAATACCACAAATGTTATTAATTTTGCTTTAAAAAGTTTTTTCCCGCCCCCACAGGAGGCTAATGCAGGAGGATCACTTAGGCCCAGGAGTTTGAGATCAGCCTAGGCAACAGAACAAGACCTCTACTCTCAAAAATTTTTTTCTGTGTTCTTTCACCCAAATTCTCCAGTTGCTTACATTTTACAGTGTTTGCTTGACACTCCTCTCTACATTTATTGTTTTCCTGACAACCAACTACTCCTAAATATTTTTAGTGTCTATTCCCCCAATATAAAACACTCTTGGTATTTTTTTTTGTTGTTGTTGTTGTTTATCTTCCTAAAGGTTCATGTGTTGGGAGCCTGGTTCCCCGGGTGGTGATACTGGGAACTGGTGTAGTACCTTTAAGAGGTGGGGCCTAATAGGAGGTCCTTCAGCCAATCTGGGGTGTGCCCTAGGGGCACTTAACCACTGAGGCACATCTCCAGCCCTTTTTTGTATTTTATTTAGAGACAGGGTCTCATTGAATTGCTTAGGGCCTTGCCAAGTTGCTGAGGCTGGCTTTGAACTCTTGATCCTCTTGTCTCAGCCTCCCGAGCTACTGGGATTACACATGTGTATCTGGCCCTAGAGAGTTTTTGAGAGTGAGCTAGCTTAAGCCTGGCCCCACCCAGTTATCTATCTGGCGTCTTGTTTTCAGATGTAGTTTCTTCCTCCTACAGGACTCCTACCATTGCTATCTGCCAGGAGGTGATGCAGTCAAGGAGGGGCCTCTCTCTAGAGCTAACCCAATGCTAGCACCACACCCTTGAGCCTCTAAAACTGGGAGCTAAATAAACTTTTTTTTTTTTTTTAATAAATCCAGCCTGACACACAGGTATTTCATTATAGTGATGAAAAGCTGATCAATACAACTCTTTCATATTACCACCAATGAGAAATCATCAGCGACAGATTACTGTCCAATCCATATGACAAAATTGTATTTTCCATCTACTTTTCCTTTCTGTCCAGGATCCTATCCAGTAGCACACACTGCTTTTAGTTGTCCTATCACATGAATCCCCTTATATCTGGATTAGTAGTGCCTCAGTCTTTCACTGCCTCCCCTCTCCTGGACCTTCACAAAGAGAAAAGGTCTTCTACTCTGTAGATGAACTCCGACTCCTTCCATCAAGTGTCTCCTTGTGACTAGACTCAGGCCAGGGATACCAGGCATTATGCTTCTCTCTGAAGCATCCCATGTGATATCACATCATGCTAACCCTTCCCACTACAGGCCAGGTTGCTGTCCAACAGGTTTCTCCACCCTTACTACTTAATAATTTTTTTGTGTGTGTGTGTGGTGCTGGGGTTTGAACCCAGGGCATTGTGCATGCAAGGGAAGCACTCTGCCAACTGAGCTATATCCCCAGTCCACTACTTAGCACTTTTCTGGGGGGTGGAGCGGGTACTGGAGATTGAACTCAGGGGCACTTGACCACTGAGCCCCAACCCCAGTCCTATTTTGTATTTTATTTAGAAACAGGGTCTTACTGAGTTGCTTAGCACCTTGCTTTTGCTGAGGATGGTTTTGAACTTTCGATCCTCCTGTCTCATCCACCCAAGACGCTGGGATTACAAGTGTGGGCTGCTGCACCCAGCACTACTTAGTACTTTGTGGGGAGGTATTCTGATATAATGCCAGTATCCCTTTCCTTATCAAACTTCAAACACTGAACAGATTAGCATCCATTGACAAGTCTTTCCTGTATCAGCTACCACAATAATGATTGCCAAATGATGATTGGCATAATAATTTAGAAAGACTTTTATTAATTGGTATTCTTTGATAAAGAAGAATTTTGTCTTCACATTTGTTTATTCATTTATATTGGTATGGATTTATGGATTGTTATTTTATTCAATAACTTGTAATTCAAAATTCATGTATTTTTATTTTCAAATTAGTCTACATTTGGCTGGAGGAAGCCCTTTCAAGCTGGTTCCTGTGTCTTTTAAAATTTTTTTTTATAGTTATAGGTAGACAGAATGCCTTTATTTTTTTAATGTTCATTTTTTAGCTGTAGTTAGACACAATATCTTTATTTTAGATATATATTTTTATGTGGTGCTGAGGATCGAACCCAGGGCCTCACACATGCTAGGTGACTGCTCTACCACTGAGCCACAATCCCAGCCCCAGAATGCCTTTATTTTATTTGTTTATTTTTACGTGGTGCTGAAGATCAAACCCAGTGCCTCACATGTGCGAGGCAAGCGATCTGTTACTGAGCCCCTCCTGTGTCTTCTTGACAAATGTTCATCATTCTTTCAACATTTCTTAGCTTTTGGGTCAACAGAATGTTCTAGGTTCATTTTACATGCTTTCTTCTTCAGCTCTAGAATCTGTCATTTCCCTAAGAAACCTTGATTCTTTTTAGTAGAAAAGAGTATTTAGAAACCAAGATCTAGTGCTTGACAAGTGACCAGAGCTACAAGCCCTGTCAGAAGACAGAGACAGGAAAGTTTTGTGGACATACACACACACACACACACACACACACACACACACGTATAACTATTTCTAGAATTATCCGTATGTGTATAATATTTATTTGTTTATTTTTAAATATTTATTTTTTAGTTGTACACAATATCTTTATTTTGTTTACTTATTTTTATGTGGTGCTGAGGATTGAACTGAGCGCCTCCCATGTGCTAGGGGAGCACTTTACTGTTGAGCCACAACCCCAGCCCCTGTAATATTTATTTTAAAAACATTCAGTTGGGTGAGGTGGTGCTTGCTTGCAATCCCAGCTACTTGGGAGCTGAGGCAGGAGGATCACAAGTTTGAGGTCAGCCTCAAGAATTTAAAGAGGCCCTAAGCTGAGACCCTGTCTCAAAATAAAAAATAAAAAGGTCTGAGGATGTGACACCTGGATTCAATCTCCTTTAACAATAATAATGATGATGATGATGGTGATGATGATGATTATTATTATAAATGAATTAAAAAATAAAACAATTCCAATCCAACATTTCAATTTCATACTTCCAATTCCAATCCAACATTCCTATGTTCTGATCTCCCCTCTTTTTTTGACATTTCTAAATCTCTTCTCAGTAAGAAAGGGGCTCTGTTGTATCAGTCTCCCAGCCACTCTCTCCAACTCCCCCCTCACGCCTCTGCACCCTTCCTCTTCTGCTGCTGTTTCTTTGCTGGCTCCAAACCTCTGCATGACATCCTGCCCTCATTCTCCCAAATCCTCAGCCACCAGGGCATCCCACCATTATCTCTTTGACACACTATCCCTCTGCCATGCCACTTCCTGGGACTCTGGGGCATTCTGCCACTGTGGACTCTCTGTGCAGTGCTCCCTCTCCTTTCATGCTTGACTTCCTCTATGTTAAAGTTTCTGTGCCAGGAGAAAAAGGAAAGAGAGGATAAAGGGGGGAAAATAAATTACATAAATATGCCATATATTGCAGGGTACAGTGACACTCGCTTGTAATCTCAGAGACTTAAGAGGCTGAGGCCGAAGGATTGCAAATTCAAGGCCAACCCTGGCAATTTAGCAAGAGCCTGTCTCAAAATAAAGAATAAGGTTGTAAAGACAATCTGGCTGCAACATTTGTCACCCATTGACCACCAGGGTTATTTCAGCTGATCTGGCTGGCTAGGCGGGTGTCCCCTTCCTCCCTCACCACTCCTTGTTCATGCTCAGTCAAAGAGGATGACCTTCCCCAGTAGAGGAGAACCCTTCTTGGGTTAAGGATATATGAATAGATGTGTTTCCCGGCTAGAACCTACAAACAAGCTCTCAAAACAAAAAATAAAAAGGACTGGGGATGTAGCAAATATGCCGTTTATTTAAAAGGAGTCTTATATTTGTCCATATATTTACTCTCTCTGGTGATCTTCATTCTTTCCAACAGACCTAGCTTCCTTCTGGTATCACTTACTCTCAGCCTGGAGAACAGTTTTTAGGATTCCTTGTAACACAAGTCTGATGAAAACAATCTTCCCAGTTTTGTCTCTTTGAAAAAGTCTTTGACTTTGGTTTTGAAAGATTTTTACGTGTCGTATTGATCTAAGTTGACTCTTTTTTCACTTTCAGTATTTTAGAGATGTTTTCATTGTCTCATGGCCTCCATGTTTTCTAATGACGTATGTAATGAGTATTTTCTTCCTTTTTGGTTTCATTGTGCATAAGTGTCTTTTGTTTTTGCATCTCTCCTGCTGAAGTTCCATGAACCTCTTAGGTCTCAGATTGACTGAAATTTGACTGATTTTTGAAAATTTCAGCCATTCTCTCTTCAAATATTTCTTCTGCACAATTCTCTCCCATCTTAGACTACTTTGGCTGCTATAACAACATCCCACAGACTGTGTGGCCTAAGGACAGACATTTATTTCTCATAGTTCTGGAGGCTGAAAGTCCAATGTCAGGTTTGATTTTGGGTGAGGGCTCTTCCTGGCCTACAGATTCCTTTTCACTGTGGCCTCATATGACCTTTTATTTGTGAACTCATGAGGAATGAGAAAGTTCTGATCTTTCTCTTCTCAAAAGAACACTAATCCCATCATGGGAGCCATCCTTATCACTCCATCTAAACCTAATTGCCCCCTTTCCCAAACTCCACGAATACCATGACATTGACTGTGAGGGCTTTAGTATATGAATTTGGGGGGGGCATAAATGTTCATTCCATAACATCTCCCTCCTTCTTTTCTCCTCACACTTCCTTGCTTTTTTGTACACTTTTTAGTTGGACACAATATCTTTATTTATTTATTTTTCTGAGGTGCTGAGGATCGAACCCAGGGCCTCACATGTACTAGGCGAGCACTCTACCACTGAGCCACCACCCCAGCCCTTACACTTTATAATTTTTATAGTATGATTGGCAATGGGAGGAAAAGAGCAGTAGAGACTAAAGTTAAAAAAAAAAAAAATCCTGAAATGGGCAAGCCTCTTTCTTCTGTCATGCTACCGAGGAAAGGAGAGGCTGAATCACAATAATCTGCAGATAAGCCAGACCTGGGCTTTGCTGCAGCTTTAACCTTGATCTTTTCCATAACCTTCAAAGCTTTGAGATCAGAAAGAGGAGTTTTCTTTTGACAGGGCTTGGAAATCTGAGCACCAGTGAGACTCTGGTGACATCTTTAAGTGTTTCAACCCAGCCACCTGCTCATGAACTGTGGGAGGGCGCTCTGTGCTTTGACATTAAGTAGCCTGGCTGTCAGCTTCTTGGGTTGCTATGGGCTTCTTTCTTGAGCTGTTCCTGGCTCCCTGTAGAAAGATCTCTTTCCATGCTACTCCTTGTCTCCAATTTTGAGAGGCCACTGCAGTGTACTTACTGAGGCTGGAGTTCATCGAGGGATTTCTTTTTGATCTCTTGCTCTCCCTCTGGCCTTTGGAAGATCACAGGGCACACTGTGTTGAGGCCCAGGCAGCTCCAGAGGGATTTTCCTCCAGACCCCGCACTGCCCCTCCCTCTAGCACACTCCCTTGTCCACTTTGGTGAACACCTGTGGGAAGGAGCTGGCAGGTAAGGACAGACATGCCTGGTGACTGGAGCTCAATCCAGCATACCAGCCCACACGTGGCCATCAAAAGTTTGTCAAAAGGTGGGCTGATTTCTCCATGTCTCCATCTATGGCAGTTTCCTCCTCTTGCCATTATGCCCAAAATGAAAGAAGTTGTAGAGGTCTTCTGAAGGACTCATTACTTCTGGAATTTAGTCATTCAGGTTTCTTTGTGACCCCAACTTTCTGTCAAGTTTATAAGAAAATGATTTTGTACTTCACCTAGCATATTCTCATTGTTAGAGTGATAGTGACATCTTGTAACTTTTATTTAATGGAACTAGAAGTTTAAAACATTTTTTAATCTTGAAATTGTTTGATCTGCAAATGTTTGATATAAATTTTTATTTTGAATTAATATATATTAAATTAAATTCAGCATAAAAAGAAACCCAAACCTTCAAACTTTGCCTATAAGAGAATCCCACCCTGCCCCAAGTCCTGGGGATTGAACCCAGGGGTGCTCTACCACTGAGTCATGTCCCAAGCCTCTTATACTTTTTAATTTTGAGACAAAGTCTCCCTAAGTTGTCCAGGCTGTACTTGAACTTGCAATCCTCCTGCCTTAGCCTCCTGAGCAGCTGGGATTACAGTGTGCACCACCAGTCAGCAAGAGAATCTTTTTTTAAAATACAAGTGGTCCTTGGATGTCCATCCTGTTGTCCTAATCTTCCACTGGAGCCCACTGTGGGACCAAAAGAAAGCACTACTAGAGCAGGAAAAGGAAGACGAGGCAAAGATCCCAGGAGCCAAGGACTGCATGAGAAGGACTGCAGCCAACCAGCGCATCCTAGCTGTGTTATTGTTGTCTTAGATCTTCACTACTTTATGAACACCTGTCATATTGTAAGGGTCCAGCGAAATGTTGGAGGAAGAGACCACCAAGTGACCAACTCATGCAATAGCAAAAGGGGTTTATTGAGGATCCAATCCAACGCGCTGGGGCTCCATGCTCACTCAAGTAGGGAGAGCAGCCCAGAGCTGCTTAAGTGCTTAAGTACACTTTTTGGGAAGGGCGGGGGCTTTGCATACATCACAGTCTCCTTTAACAAATCATCATACACCTCGGGAAGATCAAACAACAATTCTTAGACATGATTAGTTCATTCATTGGCGGGAACAGATTGGGCGGGGGGCAATTGGTCACTTCTAAGTGGGGTACACATCAAACTGATTGGTTCAGGCCCTGTATGCCTACGTGACAAGCTACACAGGGTCCCAGGTTATTAAACAACCAGAGGGTTAGTGGGAATATTTACTGGGCAGTTCGGGTATTGTCCTAACAGCTACAGGAATTTCAGGTTTTGGGGGTAGCAGAGGAACTTAACAATACCTGGTCCTTTACTTTTTTTTTTTTTTTTAAGAGAGAGAGGGAGAGAGGGAGAGAGGGAGAGAGGGAGAGAGGGAGAGAGGGAGAGAGGGAGAGAGGGAGAGAGGGAGAGAGAGAGAGAGAGAGAGAGAGAGAATTTTTTTAATATTTAGCAGACACAACATCTTTGTTTGTATGTGGTACTGAGGATTGAACCCAGGCCGCATGCATGCCAGGCGAGCGCGCTACCGCTTGAGCCACATCCCCAGCCCCTGGTCCTTTACTTTTTAACTCAGGCCTTGCAGCTTAGAAACTTGACAATGCCCAGTCTTTTTACACTTTAACTTCAATTTCTTTTACCCTTACAATATGCCATTCCTTGACTGAGAACATGTAACCCAGCTTGCTGAGGACACACAAGATTCTGTGCCCTGCACTGGTGTCACTGTATACTTTTCCGATCTCTTTTATGGTGTACAAGAAATCTTCCTCCCTCCTGTTTTGTTTTTTTGTTTTCTCTTGGTCTAAAATATGTCAATGGCTATTTCCTATCTTGGCTTCCATATATGCAGCTCAGATGGCTTATTGCCTCCATAGGCATCAATCTATTAAACTTTTATTTTCCCTCAAAATAAAAGAACTTAATTAGAAACTTGAGATTTATAAGGACGTTTAGATTTTTGCCAACATGACAAGCAGTAATATAAAATAAGCCTACCCAAATTTATAAGAAAAATATCAAGACCCCAGGAAGATAGACAAAGGACATAATTCATAAGAAAGAATATTCAAAACTATAGCTATCTCTCCCACACTAACTTCCAAATTTATATTACTACCTCTCTTTTTTCTCCCGAATAGTAAACCATGTATCTCAGTGCCACTGGATTTCTGCATCTGTATGACCATAGCATCCGCATACTCAAACATACCTTCTTCCTCAACCCACCTTCTCTTGCGTGAATATGTTAATCATTCCTCTCTCCCCTTTCCAAATACCCCTGCCAACCCAAGATCCTAGATAACCTCTGATTTACTTGTTCCTACCTCCATTTCAACCTCAATAGTTGAGGCCTTCTCTTTTTTTCACGTGGAATGCTGTGACAACTTCTTAACCAGATCTTCTGCTTCTGGTCCACCTCCATGTTTATCCTCTATACTCCTGCCACTGGCTTCTTTGATCTGTCTAAACATATACCAGGAGCAAATTTATATCAAAATCTACACAGAAGTAAGTGAAAGGGAGTCATGAGATAATTTTGCATAAAAATGTTCTGTCAATAGGATGAAATTTAGACATTTTATCATTAAAATACAAGGTTTTATGGAACCTCTCTCCCAAATACACCTTATTTTTCCACAACCTTTGTCAAACAGTGTGTAGTTCTCAGAATATGAGACGCTAGTGCACACCTCCAGTGTTTTGACCATATTGGTTTTGCTTGAAATTCCTCTCCTGTCCTTGTAGTCTGATGAGTTATTCATTCTTTAAATTTCATTGTGAATGTTCATTTTCCTCTGACGTTTCCAGGCAGAATTAGATGTTTCCACACAGCAATTTATAAATAGATTGAATAGCTCTTATCTAAAATGCTTGGTACCATTGTTTCAGATTTTGGAATTGTTTTGGATTTTGGAATATTTGCATACACACAATGAGAAATATTGGGGATGGTACAAACACAAAATTCATTTATATTTTATATACAACTTATACATACACATGGTCTAAGGTAATTTTTTTAAAGAGAGAGAGAATTTTTTAATATTTATTTTTTAGTTTTCGGCGGACACAACATCTTTGTCTGTATGTGGTGCTGAGGATTGAACCCGGGCTGTATGTAAGCCAGGCGAGAGTGCTACCGCTTGAGCCACATCCCCAGCCTGGCCTAAGGTAATTTTGAACAATACTTTTCATCCACCTGTTTTGATTGTGACCTGCTGATAAGTACAAGGTATAGAATTTTCCACTTGTGGAGTCATCAGCCTTCAGAAAATGTCACATTTTGGAGATGTTTTGAATTTTGGGATTAGGAGAGTTTAGTTTATCCTTATATATTCATCGTGTTGCTATTTCTGTACTGGAATCCAAGCTCTGAATTAACAAAAATTTTGTTTTCATCTCCCTATCCCCTAGGACAGTACCTATATATTGAATGGTGAAATGAAGACATTCTGATCAATATATTGTGAAATTGGTAAGCTTAGACATTGCCAGTGGTATTTTCAACTGTTATCGTCATTTTGGAAAGCAATTTTGCTGAGAGCCACAGCCAAGTAGGAATGAAAGGTGATTAGGGCGGCTCCAGGTTTAGGGAGGATCCTGCTGGGATTAGGGCGTATTCTGCTGCCTCAGGCGCCCAATCCTTGAGTTCCCACGGGGGTTCTGAGAGTATTGGTACACAGAGCCTGGTGGGGGGAGTGTATTTTCCTAGAACGTGCGTGTAGAGTGCGGGTGAGAGTTCGGGAATAAAGAGTTGCTGTTTGAATCTACAAGGTGTGTGGTGGCTCAGTTATTTTGTGCCCAGTCAGACTGCGGCACTATTTTAGAAACATTTATCAAGGACCATAAAAATATTATTTCTGTAACACAGTGACTCTATAGCTAAAAAATGTGTATGTTATCATTGTTATATTACTTAGATACTCAAAATGCTGGAAACCACCTAAGTTCCAGCAGTAGAGAAATGGCTAAGTAAATTATGATAAAAAGATGTTACTGGAGGCCTAGGCCAGAGGCCTGACTTCGGAATTTCAATGAATCAGGTCCAGCCACTTGCTCCAAAAACCAAATGGAAAAAGTAATGGTGAAAAGCAGGAAAGGAACGTTGATCAATATGATCATACTGGGAAGGCAAACTGAGGCTAAGTGTCTCAGTCCTGTCTTTGGGTACTGACATGAGCCATAGGTTTAAATAGAGGAAGAACTTTACTAAATAGTTGTGGTAGAACTGCAGTGAGAATGAGGTGGTTGGAGTCCACATCATCAAGGTTCAGGGGTGGGTGTGGAAGGTCAGTTCTGACACTAGTTTCTGTAAAGTGTTCCATTTTTCCTAAATGCAAGGCCTCAAATGTTTCACCGGGTCAAATGTTCACAGAGCTGTACAGCATACCAGAGGAAAAAAATCTGAAAAAAGTACACCAAAATGCTAATTTGGGTTGGACTTGGATAGTGAAGTTTAGTCTGCTTTCTTTCTTTCTTTTCTTCTCCTTTTTTGTAATAAGGAGAAATTAACATTTAAAAAAATAAGTACACTGCTAATGTCTCTAGATTTAGTAACAGGATATGTTCTGTTATGATGTACAAAGTGAGTCAATGAAAACTTGATTGGCATGGCTGGAGGGAACCTGAGTTACCTGGAGGGCAGGAATCAGTGTCCTGCAGTCTGTCCTGTTATATGTCTTCTCTGAGCTTCTTTCCAGGTTATGGTTTACAATTATACTCAAGGACTTCCTGTTGCCCGGTGAAAGAAGACTGAAGTCCCATGGAAGAAGGTGCCTTTTCCTTTACCCAAGGCACTGACCAGCAGCAAGCCCATTTCATCTGCCTTTTTCTAAGTTGCACAAAAACACTCTATGTAGTCACTCCATACCTTCCATCTTGATTTTTTTTTTTTTAACTGATAAAACTTTGGCCATATTTCTTGCTGAGTCCGGTTTTGTTTTGCTTAATGTACATTTGTCCCTCTCTGGGTTGGGTAATATTATAAAACTTGTTTGCATTAATACCAGACCTATGTCTTTAATTCCCAGATTTCCCTCCAGAATTGAAGACGGATTGGAAAGAAGTGTTTCAGTTCATATGTTCATTAAGGAACTAGGTTGTTCTAAATAAAAAGTTTTGTGGGGGATGTTGGGATTGAACCTATGGCCTTATGTATTCTAGGCAAGCACTCTACCAGTGAGCTACACCCCCAGCCCACAAGGTTAATAGCTAGATATAAAGCACCAGGGAGACCCTTATCTGGTCCCTTAATTGGTCATTCCTGTGGTTCCAAGTTTGCTAATTACCTTTCTCCGTTCCTTTTCCCCTCCCCATTCCTTCTTAATGAAAACATGAATATTTAGAATTAGCCAGCAGAATTCAGTTTAGATGATCCCAAATTTGTCGGCAACATTTAGAGCATCATAAGCAGGAGTCAGCTGATCGTATGCCTTCTTCTCTTCATCAGACCCTCTTGGGGTTTTGATCTTGGCCATATCAATGTCATATTGACTCTTCGGTCTGTTAATCTGGTGTTTGTTGGCCTTGACATTTATGAGAAACACAGGTTGTCTTCTATCTTCTCGCAGGCTCAGTGGTCAGAAGGCACTGGATGGCACGGTGGTCAAGCTTGTTTCTCTTGGGGGTCACTCTACCAAGCATACTTGGGCTGCCTCGAGTCGCAGGCGGCAGTGACAGGTCTCTCTGCCCGTGGGTGCCTGGCAGCACCGCCTTTTTAGTCTTTAGTGCCTTTGCTTTGGCCTCACCTTTGGGAAGGGCAAGAATTTCCTTCTTTACTTTTGGCCCCATCTTGGTGGAAAGGCCCAAAGTTAGAGCCTTCAAATCCTCTCCCTTGTCCCACGGTGGGTCCTTCATGGCAATTCTTCAACTTTAAAGTAGGTAGAACTCAACTAGGAAACTCACTAAAATGCAGATCCTGATTAAGTTTGGAATGGGCCCCAGCTTGAGGCCAACTCTGCTGGTCTGGGGACCACCAGACCCCTAGGGCAGTGGCAGAAAAGGATCTGGGGACTCCCCAAAGAACCTTGTTACTGGAGGAAAAGGTTACTTCCACTGCTTCTCCAATAGATTATGTGCCTATGTGGGGATGATCTAGAACACTGTACCTAGCAGTCACCAAATTTTGGTTTTCCAGGAAATAAGTCTTTTTTTTTTTAAATTTTTTAAGTTATTTTATTTGTTTTTTAAAGACAGAGAGAGAATTTTTTAATATTTATTTTATTTTTTAATTTTCGGCGGACACAACATCTTTGTTTGTATGTGGTGCTGAGGATGGAACCCAGGCCGCATGCATACCAGGCGAGCGCGCTACCACTTGAGCCACATCCCCAGCCCCGGAAATAAGTCTTTACTGCCATGATTCTTGAGTTTTCTGGCTTCACAAGAGAGGAAGGTACAGAGGGGAAGGGGAAGAAAGTTCTGTTCATTAGAGTGCTTAGGGAGGATTTCCAAAAACTATGAGAAGACCAGGCACTTCCTCTGAGGCAGAATGACTTTTAAATAATCTCAGCTGACAAACTTGTGTATCTGGAAGCCCTTTACAGAGCTTTGATACCTGGCAACGTGTGCATCATCTCAAAATGGGATATTAGAATGCTCACTGGCTCAGTGAGTTCTTATGCTGTCAACAGAAGAATCAAATAAAGGCACAACTTCAAAGGAACAAGACTCTATTGGGACATCTTGCTTGAGCAGAAGGAAGATATATCATTGTCCAGCTGGCTCAAAGGACAAAGGTGATTGGCTTCAATTTTTTTTTTTTTACTTCATTTGCTATTATTTTTATTTATTTTTATGTGGTGCTGAGGATCAAACCTGTGCCTCACATGTGCTAGGTGAGCACTCTACCAGTGAGCCACAACCCCAGCCCAGTGACTGGCTTTTAAGGCATTTTCAGGTTAGGCAGGGACTTGGTTTATTGTTCTTTCAAAAAAAAAAAAGTCTTAATTATAGATGGACACAATACCTTTATTTTTTATGTCTTGATTGAACCTAGTACCTCAAATGCTAGGCAAGTGCTCTACCACTGAGCCACAACCATAGCCTCTTTCTTGATGTCTCTTAATCCTAAAGACCATGTTTCAGGTACCTGGGATTGAACTCAGGGGCACTCAGCCATTGAGCCACATCCCCAGCCCTATTTTGTATGTTATTTAGAGACAGGGTCTCATTGAGTTGCTAGGCACCTTGCTTTTGCTGAGGCTGGCTTTGAATTTGCAACCCTCCTGCCTCAGCCTCCCAAGTCACTTGGATTATAGGTGTGTGCCACTGTGCCTGGCAAGACCCTATTTTTTATGTGGGTTCCTGGTTGTATCCAAACTAGTATTTTTTATAAATATTTGAAGAGTTAATGTGTTAAACTGCTTTTATTTTTCTTACCAAGTGGAAGTGTCATATGAACAAACACATATTACTTTGGGATGGGGGCATAAAGAAATACAAAACAAACTTCTATATTTTTATGACCTTTATTAAGTACCTAATTGGACCTAACCTAGGTTTTAAGAAAACAAACATCAGGACCTACAAAGAAGTTGTATTTTTTTTCACAAACAAACATCAGGACCTACAAAGAAGTTGTATTTTTTTTCACATTACTTCTTCATTTTTTGGCCATGATGGCAAACGAACCTGGGGTCTCATGTGCCTCAACAATTTAACAAGGCCTAAGCAGCATAGCAAGACACTGTCTCAAATTTACCAAAATGACTGCGAACACAGCTCAGTGATAAAGTACCCTGGGTTCAATCCCCAGTACCAAAAAAAAAAAAAAAAAAAAAAAAGAAATGAAAAATTTCCAGTGTGAAATTGTAATGGCAGCTGCTTCTATTTATTAGTCCCTCTGCATTAATTCCTATGTACATAATTTAGAAAATATAAATTATTTCTGTCCTCAGATTTATTGCCCTGTGCTTAGTTTGTTGTGTATATTTTTTAATGTACTTGCTTAACCCATTAAGTCCCAATTTTTAGTTCTGTGAATATTTCAATGAAATCGTCACAGGTGCATTAAAATAAGTTGGAAATCATTATCTAATTTATTATATTATAGTTCTGCATATAACATGTAACAAAGCATGTTTCATTTTTTTAATGTTTTGGTTGTAGATGGAAACAATACCTTTATTTATTTATCTTTATATGGTGTTGAGGACCAAACCCAGTGCCTCACCCATGCTAGGTGAGTGCTCTACCACTGAGCCACAACCCCAGCCCAAGCATGTTACATGTTTTATCTTATTCAATCCTTAAAACAACCCTGCTAGACAGGTATTATGATTATTACCTGTATTTTACAAATAAAGAAAAAGTCAAGAAAATGACTATGATTAGGGAATAGCACAAAAGAAATCCAACTTTTTATTTTTACTGTTTATTTCTTTAAAAATATCAGAATCAAATAGGAATACCAACATTGAGTGATACAGATGTTGATATGTACTTCAATGTTTCTTTGTGTTTGGATATTATTATATAAAGACAAAAGAAATGAGAAATTTGAAGGGAAATTAATATGAAATTAAAAGCCACAGCTCAGTGGTAGAGCACTTGACTGGCATGTGTGAGGCACTTGGTTTGATCCTGAGCACCGCATATAAATAAATAAAAGATGGACGACTAAATATTTAAAAAAAAAAAGGATACAGAAATTAAAAAAAAGATTCAAGTAAACCCGAATTGAATAAAAACTAAAAATGGCTGTGGCTAGAAACAGTGTAAAGTGAGTGCAATGGAACAAATGATCAAGACCAAAATAAAATCACGGTGAAAACAGCAGGAACCAATTTTTACTAAAAAGTGAATCAAGTTTAGTGACCAATTTGAAAGCATTCCTGGAATAGAAAATTTTAGAAAGCAATGAAATGGATAAGGAGGACCAATGTATAGTTAGATGGGAGGAGCGAGTTTTAGCCTTCCACTGCTGAAGTGGAAGACCACAGTTTACAATGATTTATCAAATATTTTATAAGGAACTAAAAGAGAGAAGCTTGAAGGTTCCCAACAGAATGGTAAATGTTTAAGGAGATGGAAATGCTACTTATTCTGATTTGAAAATTATAGTTTACATGTATTGAATTATTACACTGCACCTTACAAATACGTACAATTATGAGCCAATCAAAAACTTTAAAAAGAAAATGAGATGAGGTGTTAATCATGGAGAAATAAAGAACTGTGTTCATATGTTTCTAAGAAAAACAAAAAGATGCCTGTAATCTCAACAATTCAGGAGGCTGAGGCAAGAGGGATCACATATTTGAACATAGGGTCTCACTAAGTTCCCTGCACTGTCTCAAAAACAGAAAACCAAAAAAGGGCTGGCGATGTAGCACAGCGATAGGCAGCCCTAGGCTCAATTCAGGGCTGAAAACAACAAACAAACCCCCCCCAAAGAATAGAAGTATTAAAGTTATAATAGAAAACCTGTTCAGAACTTGAGGAAACCAAGAAGACTCACATATTCTAGGAAAAATTAACAAGAGATACACTGGTCAAAGTTTAAAATATAAAAGAAATAATAAACAATGCAGAGGAATAAAGGAAAGGAGAAAGGGATTGAGATCCAATTAGAAAACTAACAGTAGGGTGAACAAACAAGAAAAATGACTTGAGGGAAACTCCTGTAATCCAGAGAGAAAAGTTATTGAAAGAATAAAATTCAAACTGAACTCAGAGAGTAAATGTTTGAGGACAAGGAAAAATGGCTCAGTTTTGATGGAAATGCATTGTGATCCAAGCGTTCTATATCTATATAGTTCATTCCAGAATGAAAGCAAAGATAGGAAAGGTCTATTTAACCACCAGGTAACTCTCTGGTGATCAGTTTCAAAATCAGCAATGACACTGGGCAGCTGTGGACCTATCTCCCCAGTGCTTTTGTTCTAGGAGTTCCCCTCCTCCCCCATCTGCTGCTTCTCCCACTGCATGGTGACAGCAGAGGAAAAAATTCTGTGTGCTAAAAATTTCATTTGTTCCCTTTGTCACTGTGCTTTTCTAGATTCACACCAACTAAATTTCATAACTATCTGCTTTATGTATGTTAATTTAACAATCATCTCAATAATCTTTGAAAGTAGGTTTCCTGTTTTTACAGATGAGGATCAAGAAGCACAGAGAAATTCAATGATGTGTGGGAGATCCCAGTGCTGGTGAGCAGGGAGGTGATGGATCCAGTCAATGCTGTCAATTACTTTCCTATAATTGACAGTGTTTTAAAAATCTTATTAAAAAATTTCAACAGATAACTTTCCTGCAAATGGAAAAGAACTACGCACATTTGAGAATATGTATTGCCTATATTTGCAAACTGCATCATCTCTCCATCCTTCTTTTTTTTTTTTTTGGATAAATCTTTTTTTTTTGTAAATATTTAAAGTTTTAGGTGGATTATCTTTATTATCTTTATTT
This sequence comes from Callospermophilus lateralis, assembly GCF_048772815.1. Classification (NCBI taxonomy): domain Eukaryota; kingdom Metazoa; phylum Chordata; class Mammalia; order Rodentia; family Sciuridae; genus Callospermophilus; species Callospermophilus lateralis. Next base: position 10,058,783 of record NC_135310.1, read on the forward strand.
TGCATTTATGTGGTACTGAGAATCAAACCCAGTGCCTCGTGCATGCTAGGTGAGCACTCTACCACTGAGCTACAACCTCAGCCCCTAATCTCTCCATCTTTAACATATACCATTTTTCATCCATTAAGAGACAAAATGGCCAGGCATGGTGGCACACACCTATAATCCGAGTGGCTTGGGAGCCTGAGGCAGGAGGATCACAAATCCAAAGCCAACCTCAGCAATTTAGCAAGACTATCTCAAAAAATAAAAAGGGCTAGGGATGTGGCTCAGTGGTTGAGTGTCCCTGAGTTCAATCCTCAGTTTCTCTCCCCCAAAAAGTACAATTATGTAAAATCACCTGTTATAGCTAATGTTAACAGCAATAAAATTATTAATAATTTTGATTACCATCTATAGTTTATCACAAAAAAGGAGGCTAATGTTTGTTAATTATTATCAGTAATGTTTAGTTACTTTTCACCTGAACTGATTTCTCAATACACCTTTTTATATCAACTGTGATGCAAACACACAGGATCACACTAAATATCCCAAGGAAATGGGGGTTTGAAGGAATTAAGAGTTTCTGATCCAATACAGTTATAAAAGACACTTATCACGAAGTACAACTCTGAGCTGGGGTTGTGGCTCAGTGGTAGATAGAGTACTCACCTAGTATGTGGGAGGCACTGGGCTCCATCTTTAGTACACAAAAAAATAAATAAAGTAAAAGTATTGCACCTAACTACAAAAAAAAAAAAAAAAAAAAAAAAAAAAAGAAGAAGTACAACTCTAAATCAATTTTAGTGCACAGATCCTAGTGACTGACCAGCTACCCTCCTCAAGTTAAAATTTTTTTTTTTATGCAGTTAAGAAAATTCAGGTTAATGCTATCTTTTTCCAATAGAAAAGGCTTTGTTAAAAATAAAACATTATAACAGTAAATTCTCCAGTGCCAAGCCCACAACAAGTCTTGTTCTGGGCATCTAAAGTATGCCAAATCAAATAGAAATCAGACCCCAAGAGACAGGGTGGGTGCAAAGAGTCACTGACACATTTCCTGTTCACTCGCAACCAGACAAGCAAACGAAGCAACTAACTGCAAGGGGACTTCCTACTGTTACACTGTCTTATGTTTCTTAACAGTCTCAAAAGAAAGATATTTAACATTTACCCGAACATAACTTCTTAAAAATAAGAGCTAATGGATGTGTGGGGGGGTGGTTAGTGGAGCACTTGCCTAGCATGTGTGAGGCACTGAGTTAGATTCTCAGCATTGCATATAAATAAATAAAATAAAGGTCCATCATCAAAATAAACACGAATGAACGAAATAAAGACTTCCTTCACTTAATACTCTTTGTAATCCCTGTTCAATTTATAGTTTTCTCCATACCTTTTAAACTCTAAGATTCTACCATATTAATAAAAAAGGTATTAGGTAACAAATGACTGAGGCATATTAAAAATTGATTTAGGGGCTGGGGCTGTAGTTCAGTGGTAGAATGCTTGCCTTGATGTGTGAGGCACTGGGTTCAATCCTCAGCACCATGTAAAAATAAATTAATAAAGATATTGTGTCCATCTACAACTAAAAAAATATTTAAAAATATTTAGACAGGACTAAAATATAAGGTTCAGTAATATTTCAGTACAGCTGGAAATTCTGTAGAAACATATCTTCTACTTACCAAGTTTTAGTACCAGACATATCAGTAATCTATAGAAATTATTTGATTGTGTGGGAATCAAAACTGAGGAATATAGATAGGAATCATAATAAATATGCCAAACTGTGAAAATTTCTAGATTTAAATGAATAAATGAATTAAAATGACGCACAGGTCCTCTGAGTAAACATACTAAAAGGAAGGTGGTAAACTGGGTTTGATATGGTTCCATTATCATCAATAAAGTTCTCTTTCATTGGAAAATTCCCATTATAGGAACCTACCCCCATGGCAATATCCTCAGGAAGGGAGGCACAGTCCCTATCAGAGTTTACATTTCAACCTAATACATTACTTCCCACAAGGTTGGCTGCTCCTGTTTTTCTCTTTCCATTTGTTTAACAAGGATTCTTATTATAGGGAATAACGTATGAGTAAATCTAATTTTCTTTTTTAAAAAATATTTCAAAGATGAGTTTTTATTCACTTTGAAATCCTCTGTATTTTACTGTATATTTTTAACTAGACTAGCAAATAGCATGTAAAAGGGTAAAATCACCTGGTTTAGCTGGATTTGGAGCATATGGATGAAAATGTAAAATTTACTTCCATTAAAGCAGACATCAACTGCATTTCCTTTGTTTTAACCCCCTTATGTCTTAACACACATGTGGCTTCATATGGCAGAGAAGTTTACAAAATGCAATATCCAAGTTGTCCAACCCATCTCCTCCAAGTTATCCATTATGATTGCAGGTATTTTTCCAACTATTGGCTACATATAAATGCATATTTATGCTACCATTTTGTTTGGCCCTCTCATTTGTTTATAAAAGAATGTTTGACTTGACAGGAAAATGTGACCAACAAAGTCTGAACAAAGAAAAAGATTTTAAAAATATTTGAGGTATGATCTCTCTAAATTGCAGAGGCTGGGTTTGAACTTCCATTCCTTCTGCCTCAGTCTTTGATAGGTTTACAGGTATGCATCACTGCCCCCAGCAGATCTGTGAAATTTCTAATTAAAACAAAACAACCATAGCCACAAGTCCATAATCATTAATAAGAAAAGCAAAACAGATACTGAGATTACAATGATCGTTTAAAGGCATGTACACACACTCTTTCTACACATTTATAGTACTGAGGATTAAACCCAGAGATGCTCTAACACTGAAATACATTCCCAGCTGCTTTTATTTTAATTTTGAGACATAGTCTTGTTAAGTTGCCCAGGCTAACTCTGAACTTGCAATTCTTTTGCCTCAGCCTCCAGAGTAGCTAGGATTACAGGCACATACCAATACACTCAGCAACCATTATTTTTTTTCTTTATACCTTTATTTTATGTATTTATTTTTATGTGGTGCTGAGGATCGAGCCCACCACCTCACACGTGCTAGGCGAGTGCTCTACTGCTGGGCCACAACCCCTGCCCCAGCAACCATTATTCTTAATGTATTAAATTGGTATTAAAAAGATAGGAAAAACATGTTTTTATTTTGTTAAAGGATAATAAAAGCCAAATTACAGCCAATTGTTAAAAAAAAAAAAAAAAAAAAAGCTTTAACTTTTAATTCTGAAGTACAACAAAAATCAGTTCTGGGTTTTTGTCTGAACAAATTATTATAGTCTTTCCCACAGCATGCTCCTCAGCCACATAAGCCACCGAATGGAGACAGTCTTTCCTATTTGCTGCTTACAATTCCTAAGCAGTCAATATCTGATATTTTATTTCTGGGTAAGAGAAAAAGCATTTTGGTCCATTAATTCACCTACTCGCTCCTGGAGGACATTAACCAACTCTGCTATTACGAAGACATGAGTGTCATCGATATCTTGAATGATGAACTTCTTCCCCAGGGCATTGGACTCATCCAAGTACAGTAGAAACTGCTTCATGGCAGGATCGCTGGACAGAGGAACACATAATTAGAAGACATCTTGAGTCTAACCACACACAAAGACTTGAGCAAATAGAATTTTTAGGATGATTAAAGTTCTGAATGATTATGCAATTCGTTTTATCTCTCCTTCAGTATGCATTATTTACACAGATAACTTTGTTCTAGACCTGTTAGTGCACGTTTAAGAGAAAGAGGTCACTGATAAAATAATTTTTCACTTTCAAGGGGAAAAAAAGAATATTCAAAGATTTGTAGTTGGGCTGGGGATGTGGCTCAAGCGGTAGCGCGCTTGCCTGGAATGCGTGCGGCCCGGGTTCGATCCTCAGCACCACATACAAACAAAGATGTTGTGCCCGCCGATAACTAAAAAATAAATATTAAAAAAAAAAAAAAAAAAAAGATTTGTAGTTAATAGGACCTAGAGTCAGTTTCCTTAACTGATTTTAAAAAAAAATGAATTTCCTTACTTATCCATGATGATTACATTTAAGAGCCAATAGTTGTTCAGTTCTTTCCTACGACAAATTAACTTCTGAAATGTTAGTAATTTTGATAAGTCAGGGTATATAGAAAGTTAGATCAGGATTCAAGTCCAACTTCAACACTTACGTCTTTGACCCTGATATGTACTAAACCTTTCAGAGCCTATGTTTCCAACCATATGGGAGTACATGTAACAGAACTGAAACCCTAATAATAAAACCACTTTGAGAATACTGAGCTCAAAAATTCAAAGAAGATCCAAATTCAATTGTATTCATTGGTGAATTTTTTAGTTTGTACTAAGCAGAGTAGTTATAAAAGGAGGAAGAATACAATTTCTTGGTAGGTAGTACAGATTTACAGCATTAAAAACCCTGAATAATGACAAAGGTCACTCTTTAGATTTAATATAATCTGTTCAGCAAAAAAAAAACATAAGAATGCCAAATCACATGCATTTTTTTTTTAATTTTTAGAGAAAATGTAATTTTGCACGATCTTTTGGTGCTCTGAGGAATGTCAAAATTAATTATAAAGACAACAATTTAATCCAAGAGATCAGTGCAATTTACTGATAATAAGTTTTATTTAAGTACAAACAAGTATTAAGTTAACAAAGGAAAGGATTTACTTCAGTTACTAGGTGAGTACGGACCTTGGAGTTGATTCTGGGGAGTTTGGTTTTTACTGAATGACATGATTTAATCTACGTACTACAAATTTTAAATGTGAGGATACTAGTTGCTGTACTGAGAAAAAAACTGGAAGCAGCAGAGGAAAGGGTGGAAACAGGGAAAACGTGGAAACCTCAGTAATCCAGATGAGAGAAGATAATGTTAAGGACCAGGAGTCGGTGGTGACCCTGGAAATGAGAAGTGGTTGAATTCTGGATAACTGTGGACATACAGCCAACATAATTTGCTGAGAGTAGACACGAGCTTTGACAGAGAAGAACCAAAGAGATGCCAAGATTTTTGAGCAATGGAAAGATGAAGCCATTTTTTATAGAAATGACATGACATGCCACCAGCTCCCTGAGTACAGCTACAGAGAAGAGTGCAAGAACCGAACCCTGGACATTCCATAATCAAAAGGTTAAGAAGAAGGGATGGGGTTGTACTTCAGTAATAGAGTGCTTGCCTAGCACGTGTGAGGCACTGGGTTCAATCCTCAGCACTATATAAAAATAAATAAAATAAAGGTAATGTGTCCATCTGCAACTTAAAAAAAGAAAGAAAGAAAGAAAGAAAGAAAGAAAAGAAACATCAGGAAGGACTCAGCAAAAGAAATTATGAAGAAGAGACCTAAAGTGTTCCAGAGCTACCGGAACAAAACTGTTTTAGAAAAAAAGGAGTGTTATTTAAAAAAAAAAAATTGTGTTATCTGCTGTTCATAGGTGTAGTAAGAAAGATGAGGACCAAGAACTGACCACCAATGCACAAAGTTATTGACCTTGACAAGAGCAATTTGGATGGAGTCACAGGAGGAAAGCTCCCTGGAGGGGGCTTCAGAATGGGCAGAGAACAATTAGAAGTGAATAGAAATAGGTGTGCTGAGAAAGTCCATGACAATAAGCAGAAAAAAAATGGGAGCACCAGGCTTAGTGGTGCATGCCTGTAATTCCAGCGACTTGGGAGGTTGAGGCAGGAGAATAGTGAGCTTAACGCCAGCCTCAGCAGCTTAGTGAGGTCCTGTCTCGAAATAAAAAAGTGCTGGGATGTGGCTCAGTGGTTAAGTGCCCCTGGGTTCAATCCCTTACCAAAAAAAAAAAAAAAAGTGGGAGCTGGAAAGAGATGTAGGCATCTGAAAAGGTAGGAGGAGCAATAGGCTGCAGGGCCAGTGGAGCTGTAGAACATAGAGAAAAGGTATTGAGGAAGCCAAGGGGAAAGAGGTGGTGGTGATCAGAGTCAGATGCCAGAAAATGAGATTCTGAGATTGCAGCATTGAAGAGGACAGGTCTGGGCATGACTGTGAATGAGTGGCTGTAGCATGGCAGAGGACAAGCTCATTGGAGCTCAGGAAATTGAGTGTGGGGTATCAAAAGGATAGTCTGCATAGATACTGAAATCTCTAAAGATTAGACAGGAGAGCTATTGAAAAAAAAAACCTTCAGAAAAGATTTGGGTGTTTGTGGGTAATTATAAAGAGAATGGCTGATGACTGGCATAGTCTGAGAACCTGAGATTCATGTGTGTTTCTATAGAAAAAGATGGAAGAATTTCCGGAAGTGGTAATGAGGAGTAAGGTAGGTACCAAACCATTTTTTGGCCAAATGGCACAAGATGTATTAGAGGATAAAAGTGACCACTTGGTAGAGGAGGAGAAACCTGGTAATGCTGGGATCAAACGGCCTAAAGAGAAAGCAAGGTTTTGTTACAGGAAAAGAGAATGTTCAGAAGAGGTTCAAGATATAGGGGATTCTGGGCCAGAGTTGTGGCTCAGTGGTAAAGCACTTGCCTGGCATGTGTGAGGCCCTGGATTTGGTACCCATCCCCAACCAAAAAAATAAATAAATAAAATAAAATAAAAATGGAAAAATCCCTGGTACCCACCCCCAACCAAATAAATAAATAAAAATGGAAAAAAGATCTATATAAAAAAAATATATATATAGGGGATTCTGCTGTGTGTCCCAGAAGACAATGTAAAAAGGATTGGGGGAGGGTAGCAGAAGAAGTAATTAAAAAAAAAAATGGGCAGAGAGAGCAGTAAGACAGCAAGATTCCAAGGGATGAGGGATGGCCTGGAGTCTGCAGCTTTCTGGGTGACTGGCCAACAGGAAAAGTAGGCATAAAGGGCAGAATGAGAATGAATATCTCAAGGTAGAAAGGACTGGTGATGGATGAGAGAGAAAATGGGGTCTTTGTACAAAGAGATACACAATGGTCAGATTTAAGCAGATACAGAAAATGTTAAATTTCCTATCTTCAGTCTTTCCCTAATTTTGGCAATTACAGAATAAAAATAAATCTGTAAAGCAGTAACACACTACACATTGAAAAATTTCATTGAGGCAAACAAATTAATCACTGACAAAGAGCAATAGGAGAAAAAGAAAATTAAAAAGAGCTTAAAAAGCAATTCTAGAAGGAACCTGGGGCTGACAGCCAGTTTAACAGGGTACATCCAGATGATATTACAGAAAGAAAATGAGGAGGGAAACCAGGTTCCGCTTCTTTAAAACTACAGTTTTCTTACTCAGATTCTTAAAAACAAAACAAAAAATACCAGCATTTCCCTGTTTTCTTGCCTATATAATGGAGAAGAGGGTGAGGGTGGGGCTAGAGCAAAGAGTAAAGAGCAATTTAGGAGTAGACACAGGTGAGGGGGGAGGGAAGACAAGATCCCTCAGTTTTAGAGTTCAACCACAAAGCTGCACCCTTCCTCCCCTGCAACAAAGAAAAGAGAACTCAAGTGGTGACCCTGGTGCCCACTTTACCCTCCAGGGCCTTTTGGTCCTTGATTGTTAAGATAGTTTCAGGCTCTGTTAAGAACCTCAAAATATCCTATAAAAAAATCACACACTCAGCTGTCCTAGAAGAATATACTTTATAATCTTCAAATCAATTACCTTTTCTAACTTCCCAGCATGACTGGTACAAAATCAAGAGTTTAGCCGGGTGTGGTGGCACACACTTATAATCCCAGCAGCTGAGGAGGCTGAGTACCTAAGCAACTCAGCAAGACCCTGTCTCTAAATAAAATACAAAATAGGGCTGGGGATGTGGCTCAGTGGTCAATGCTCCTGAGTTCAATCCCTGGTACCCATCCCCAACCAAAAAAAAAAAAAAAAAAGAGTAGAAAGAATTCAAGTTGATTTTCAAGCATATACTGAAATTGTGGATAACTGTAATGGTTTGAAAGACTGTTTTACTATTATTTTTTGTTTAAAGATATTTAATGTTTAGGGGGTGTTTCAATATGTAATGTGAGGCCTTAAAATAGTCTTGTCTGAACAAAGGGATATTCTAATTTTTCATGGAGTGTGGGAGAATCCTACTGGCATGGAGAAACAAAACAAAACAAAACAAAAAACCCAAACCGAGTTCATATAGATACTTGGCCAATGTCCTGGAATCAGGGATATTGAACAGAAAAAAATGTTTTGGCAAAGGGCAGATACCTTCCGTCTCAAACAACCTCAGTATATAGCTTCTATAAATGTTTCTGGGGAAAAAACAAATTTACCATGTGTCTACCGAGACTACCAACTCTACAAACTTAACTGGTCAAAGTTGTTAGTACTGTCCATCCAATAAAATAATAATCTTGACTTAATCAATGGTAAATTATCCCTCTGATGATAATTAGGCAACCAGAATATTATTTAAAAATTTTAAAAGCATTTTTTCATAAATAGAACGTTTTAGAAAATGTTAAGAAGGGGCTGGGACTGTAACTCAGTGAAAGATCACTTGCCTAACAGGTGTGAGGCACTGGACTCCATCCTCAGCAGCACATAAAAATAAACAAATAAAATAAAGGTATGCTGTCCATCTACAACTACAAAAAAATTAAAAAAAAATATTACTGAATATGAAATGGTTTTGTTCAATTAAGTTTATTCCCCTCTTATGTTTTTCCTTTTTTCTCTTTTCTTTCCAGTGCTGGAAATTTTATATTTTTAAAATTTTGAAGCCTAATGCACTGCACGCCTATAATCCCAACAGCCTGGGAGGCTGAGATAAGAGGATCACAAGCTCAAGGACAGCCTCAGCAATTTAGCAAGGCCCTAAGGAATTTAGTGAGACCATGTCTCAAAATAAAAAACAAAAAGGGCTGGGGATATAGTTCAGTGGTAAATTGTATCTGGGGTCATTCTGCACTACCAAAACTAAATAAATTTGGAGATAGGGTCTCGATAAATTGGCCAGGTTGGCCTCAAACTTTTAATCCTCCTGCCTCAGCCTCCCAAGTAGCTGGGATTACAGGTGTGTCTCATCATGTCTGGCTCAAATGTTTTCAAAGTCTGGGTTTTGTCTGAATAGATATATGGTGTTGGAGATTAAGGTCTAGCATAATGTATGTAGTCAATAAATATTTGGTCCAAGCCATAAGAGAAAGGGACATCAGGGGTGATATTAAGTTAACCAGCATGACTATACAAAGACCCACGGTTCTAGGTAGAGTAACGGACTCATCCTAGTCCTAAATGACTCCATTTTGATTTTTCATCCTGGTCTGCTGGCATCTAGTACAGGACCTAACCTCAAAACAATGGCTTCCTGGAAGTTCTACTTAATACTTTATCCACTCTGATTCTCACTGTAGAGATAGAGGCTCTAAAGAAACATTAAACAACCTGGAATTTAGGCTGAGATCACAAACTGTGATTCAATTCTATTAACAAAATTCACCCAGTAAACAAATATTTACTAAGCATCTCCTTTTTATTTATCTATCTACCACTGTTTTAGATGCCTGGGAAACTTCAATAAACATGGCTTTATTAAGAAGCAAAGACTCCAGTAGCTTGAAAGGCTGAAGTAGGAGGACTGAGTTCAAAGTCAGCCTCAGCAACAGCGAGGTCCTAGGCAACTCAGTGAGATCCTGTCTCTAAATAAAATACAAAACACAGGCCTGGGGATGTGGCTCAGTGGCCAAGTGCCCCTGAGTTCAGTCCCAGGTACCAAAAAAGACTTATAAATAGTATAAGAAAATAAGACTGGTTTTGCCTTAGGTCTTCCTACTTGCTTCTCAGATAAAATATAGGTTCAGATCAGGTTGGATTAATAACACATATTCCTCCAGATTCTTTTCAGCAATTATGCTGTAAACTGGTTGGAACTTGTACATGCACAATAAATCTTTGCTGCTGAAGAAATTGTATAAGTGCACACAAGGTCTGCTCTAGTACCTGGAATGGGACACAAATGTTTTGTTGGGCATATGCTACTTTTTCAGTAATTGCTGTGGTTGGCTAGATTTGGGAAAATGCTGAATATGAGCCTGGCAGTTGATGGTGGATCTCGAGAGATGTTTTCACTAACCTTGTTTTGACATAAAAATGCAAATTCATAAACATTTTTTATTTAGTTTTTTTTTTTTGTACTGAGGGTTGAACTCAGGGCCTCACACTTAAATATTCAGTTCCAGCTTTATCACTAAGCTACATGCCCAGGCCCCTGGCCTTAAATCTCTGGTACCTAATAATCCTTGGGAGGAAAGAATTTTATAACCTAATGCCTTGATTTTTTTCTATTCACTGAAACAAGGTCTAAATGGCCACAATAATCTGGTTTATTTGCTTAATGTAGTCTGTTAAGTAAAAAACACAGAAGATCATTGTTTTGGACTTAGCTCCTGTACTTAGTAGGCTAAAAATCAAAATGTATACTTAGTAGGCTAAAAATCAAAATGTATACTTAGTAGGCTAAAAATCAAAATGTAGTCACTCATGCTCCTTTTAAAAAAATAGTAATCTGTTAATCAATTTTCTCCTCCTTCCTCCTTCTCTACTGGGGACTGAACCAACAGGCATCCTACCACCAAGCTACATCTCCAGTTCTTTTTGAGATAGGGTCTTCCTAAATTGCCAAGCTTGGTTTCAAACTTGTTGTGATCCTCCTGCCTCAGCCTCCCTAGAGTAGCTGAGACTACAGGGGAACATCACCATATCCGCTCTAACCAGTTACTTTCCCATGGATCCAGCTCATTTCCTTTACATGAAAAGGTGAAACTTCTTGACTTAATAAGGATTAAAAAAAAAAAAAAAGTTTTAAGTTTCTAAGATTCACAATAAGAATGAATCTTCTATAGTGAATTGATGAAAAAGAAATGTTTTGCTTTTGCACCTCAACCCACTACAGTTATGGCCACAGAGTGTGATAAAAGTCTATTTAAGAGGGAGAAGGCATTAAATTTGTGATTAGGTACTATCTGTAGTTTCAGGCATCTACTGGGATCTTGTAAGTTACTTGCTGAGGATATTGGAACACTGGCCATCTATCACACCACACCATCAAAGAGCTTGCATCAAAAACCACCACTTCGCCAGATGTGGTAGCGCACACCTGTAATCCCAATAACTGAGGCTGAGGCAGGAGGATCAAAGGTTTGAGGTCAGCTTCATCAATATAATGAGGCCCTAAGGAACTTAGTGAGACCCTCAAAAGAAAAAAGAAAAAAGGCTGGGGACATGGCTTAGTATTAGATGCCCCCGAGTTCAATCCCAGAAAACAAAACACACCAAACTCATGGCTTCTATTCTGTGTTTACCTCATTCTACATCTCATCACCAAAGCCAACTCCCCTTCCTGTTAATCTGTTTATCTATTTTCTTCCTTAGATACACCCTTACCTCACTGACTGTTTTTGTTGGAATCCCCTCTGCCCAAACTGTAAATCTGCACTATTCACTGGGGAGCGTACTAGTCAGTCATGTGTTACTATACAGTACTTGAAATATGGTTAGTCTGTGAATGTGCTGTAAAATAGACAATGGACTTAAAAAAAATTTTTTTTTTGGTGGAGGGGAGCACATGCTGAAAAAATACTACTTTGGATATGTTGGATAAAAAAATAATTTCATTTGACTTTTTAATGTGGCTCCTACAAAATTAAAGCCTATACATGTAGGCTCAAATTATATTTCTTTTGGATAGTGCCGCTTTAAATGTTGGCACCCTAGGGTTTGGCCTTGCTTCTCCTGAGCCTTACCATCACAGTAAACAAACAGTATGATCATCCATCAATGGCTCATATTAGGGCCATAACAAGACAGACAGTAATATTTTTGGACAAGTGTGTTCAGGGTTTCCAGATGAAAGAATTATTGATGGTGCAAACAACCAAGGGAAGACCAATTAAGGTTTTAAGACTGCATGGTATTTAAGCCATAGACTTTAGACTGCTTTTGAGTAATTCAACTCTGTCAATCATCTTTTTAGTGTGCAAAGGAGTTCAAGAAACCTGATTTTTTCCCCCCTTTTTAAAAACCAGTTGGTAATGGAATTGTGCAAACCCTAAAATTCTAGTCAACTCCTGATGGTTTGAGAATATGGCACTAACTGTTACTCTATAAGGCCTAATCTAACAAATATGCTACTTCAGATCAAAAATCGTTGGAAATTGTGCCAATTACATCAATTTAACAGACACTGAAATTTGGCACCTGGAAGTAACTTAGCCAACAAAATCTCACTTGTTAAATAAGAAAACTGAAGTAGAAAAAGCTTATTTGATTTCATCCAGATTTTACACAGACAGGATTTTAGAAAATGATATATGTAAATCAAGCTTTGATATGTAAATTTAAAACTCATCAAAACTACTAACCATTCTATAAGCACTCCTTTCAAGACGTTGACCATCTTTTTTCCAGTCAGAAGGTGCAGATGACCTCAATAATCCTAATAGAAAGAAAGTAACACGAAATTCAGAAGCATCAACTTGAGTATACTTAAATAAGACAAAATATGAAGTGTCCATCAAATTGTGCTAACATTAAAACACACAGACATTCTGACCATTTAACAAAACTAAAATTGTATACCTGAAATGCACAAATGCTATTAGCAAACAACTTCTACCAGCAGCCAATTAACGAAACTCCCCTTGGCATGCCCATCCCAGGTGTAAAGCAGGTCCATTATGTAAACCTTTCTCATTCAGGAGAAGGATAAAAGGTCAACTCCCAGAGGAGTTTCACAACGGTAGAGATGAAAGGACCCTTAAAATTCACACAGTGATTCGGGCTAGGGATGCAGCTGAGGGCAGAACGCTTGCCTCACATGCACCAATTGGGTTCAGTCCCCAGTACTGGAAGGAGGAGAAAAAAAAATTATGTAGTGATTCAACAATCTCATTTCAAAGATGATCAAATGAGATTAGGTTAGTTCCCGGCCTCGCTTCAAAGAAACAGTAGAGCCAGGGCTCCAGATAGTAGGCTCCTTTGCTAAACCACCCAGTCTCTCCATGATCTGCGCTCGAAGGAAACTGACCAGCGTACCCCCAAATTAGCCCTCCGGCCCAAACGCCCGGGGGCAGGGCGACACCCCAGAAGGAATCCACGAGACAGCGCGGGACAGCTGCCCGGCACGCCACGAAGGGCTCGAGGAAATGCGGGACAGCGCCCTGACCCCAGGGAGGACAGGTGCCGGGCCTCTCCTTCCTCTCCGCTCTTTATTCCGAACCCCGCGGTCTTCCACGCACCGCACTCTCCCCAGCAGCTCAGAGGATCACCACGGACCTCCGCCCACAGACCCAGCAGAGCCTCGGCGTCGCCCACACAGTGCTCCGGCGCCTCTACGTCATCGCGCCAGGCACGCTCTTGTGGGCGGAGCGCGCCGGCGAGAGGCGGAGCGAGCTAGGCCAATGGGCGGGGCATGCAGGGGCGGGGTCACGTGCCGGCTGCCACCTGAGGGGATATCTCCGGCTGACAGCCGCAGAGAAGGGTGGTAGCTCCCGCTGGCGGGTTCCGAGGGAGCGGTTGGCGGCAGGCCGAGTCCGCGTGCTGGCAGGTAGGAAGAAGAGGCGGGCTCGTGGGTTGGGCGGGGGCGTCGGTGAAGCCGGGCGCGTAGGGGAGTGGGGAGCGGTAGTCCGACACGGCCGGGGCGCCCCCGTGAGGGCGCGCGGCCCCGGCGCGACCTGCGGATCCGCCGCGGGCGTGAGGGTCTCTCTCTGGCCCTCTGAAGCTTGGCTTGCTTTTCTGGTTCGCTGTGGCGCTTCTCTGGTTGCTCCCGAGGCCAGGGGGAGCTACCTCCTGGTGCACCATCCAGGTTCTGTTAACAAGATGATGACCAGAAGGAAGCAGCCCATCGGACACTCCTGAACCTGCCGGATCCCACCTTCTAGCTCCCTGACCCCTGGAGACTGGGGAGACTGGATACCGATTTAGTCTCGAAAACCTGTAACGGTCATTTTAAAGCGAAAGACCACAGAAGGTTCTAAAGTTAATTCCTTTCCGAAATTCTGATGTAGTCTTAATGGAGCTCTCCATTTTTCCAAGTTGCCATAGGTTCTTGCTTTCTGTGCATTGGGTTTTATTGTACTTCCACAATTAAGCTTGTGTAGCTTTTTGCTTCTTGTGTTCTTGTGATCTCTTATGAGCCCTTGCTTTCCTACTTATTTCCCCCTTCCCTTATCTCAAATCTTTTCTTTCCATTGGTTCCTATGTCCTTCAGCTCCTTTTAAAATTTGCCTCGTTTAGTTTTTCCCAAGCCTCTTTTCCTTGCTTTTGTTTTTCCCTGCCGACTTTCCCTCCTTGAGAATCAGCCCTCCATTTCGTGAGTTCCTTTACCTTGAACTGCCATTCTTGAGCTCCAGGTGCTGGACGGATGCCTGCACTTTAATGACTTGTGTGTAATCTGACGCCACCTTTCAAATTGAAACCATTTTCATCACTCTCTTTCATTCTTCAAAACCTGCTTTTCTTGCAAGCATCCAGATTTAAAACCTGCATCCATATTTACTCAAAAACAATCTCTGTACCTGGAATATACCAGGCGCAATTCTACACACTCTGGGTGCCGTGGTAAACAAGTAACTAATTTTAGTGGGGCACAGACACACCAGGTAACAAGAAGATACCAGATGGTGATATGATAGTGACTGAAAGGGTTACATTGGTTAAAAGAAATAGCCTTCAGTTAATATTTCTGAGTAAAACAAAAACAAGAAAAATAATATATATTAGCAACAATTCACCAGAAACTTTAATGATAAAGAGGTACCATTCACAATGGCATTCAAAACTGCAAGTGTCTAGAAATAGGTCATCTAAAGCTGTCTGGTCCTTTAGGTAGAAAATTGTAATGTTAATTGAAACACATAAAAGTACACCAAGTAGCTGAACAGATAGATGTACAATATTCATGATTGGGAACACTCAATGCCAAAAAGATAATAGGTTTCTCCAATTCTATACATTCTGTGCAGTGTCAGTGAAAATCACTGTGTAGTTTTCATGGAATTTGGCATTCTAAACCTATAATTTATGTGGAAAGTCAAAGTACCAAGAATAGCTAAGTCAATTTCAAAGAAGAAAATTAAATATGGCCCCTCTCTACTAGATATTAAAGCTTAATATAAACTTCTAATAATTAAGACAGTATGATATTGGTTCAGGGATAAATGAGATTCATGGAACAAGATACAGCATCTATAAACACACCCATATATATATGGGAGCTTTGTACACTAAGTTATATCACAAAGTAAGGGGAAAACTGTTCAATAAATGATGCAAAGATACATTAAATCCATTTGAAATAAAGACAGAGTTCTTGCTTCATACCATTTAGAACAGTAATTTCTAGATGTATTAAAGAACTTAATCTGAAATACACATTTTTAAGATATTTAGAAAAAAATATGAGACTTATGTTGTCTCTGGGAAAGATTTTTTTGTTTGCTTTGTTGTGGTACTACATATAAGATTTACCATTTTTAGATGTGTGGTTCAGTGATTTAAACAAAAGTTGTAGATGGATGGCATGCCTTTATTTTATTTATTTTTTAATGTGGTGCTGAGGCTTGAACCCAGTGCCTCACACATGCTAGGCAAGTGTTTTGACACTGAGTTACAGCCCCAGCCCTCAATGATGTTTTTATGTAGCTAGCCCTACTGTTTGCCTTCAGAACGTTTTCATCTGCCAGGAAGGATTTCTTAAGTTGCCTTCAGAACGTTTTCATCTGCCAGGAAGGATTTCTTAAGTTATAAAAAGCACCATTAGGGCTGGGATTGTGGCTCAGCGGTAGAGCACTTGTCTAGCACATGTGAGGCCCTGAGTTCGATCCTCAGCACCACATTTAAAAAAAAAAAAAATCACTGAGCCACAACCCCAGACAACAATTTACTATTAAAACAAGGTTTTATTAGTAAGAATGGAGGGCTGAAATAATGATTAATTTCATTCCATTTTCACTCCAACCAGGGCAATGAAGCTATCTTTGTGAAGGCTCCAGTGACCTTGCTGTGGTTAAATTTAATGGAATTTTTGAATATTTGTTTCATTTTGTTCTCATAATATCTCCCTTTTTAGTTGTTCTTAATCTCTTCAGAATTACTCCTTTGTTCTCTACTTAAAATAATTGTTTCAGGTTTAATGTAGCTATAGTTTTAATCCTAAAAGATTTTTAAAATAGAAATTGACAAAACTGACTAAAATTATGTGGCAGTGCCAAGGACCTTGACTAGTCCATCTTGAACAGGAATAACAAAGATAGAAAACTTACATTACTTAGCTCAACACTTACTGTAAAAATATAATAATCAAGACTGTGGTATTTAAGGACAGACAGCTAGATCAGTGGGATATAATAAAGAATCCAGAAATAGGTATACAATATATGATCAATTGATTTTTGAGCAAGGTACAAAATCACTTCAATGGTGAAAAGAAAATTGTCTAAGCAGATTTTATTGGCACTTTCAAATAGCCATATAAAAATAATTTAACCTCAACTCCTGCTTACTCAATACAAAAAAAAAAATTAACTTGAGATGGGCTATAGACCTAAATGTAAAAGCTAAAACAATTTTTTAATAAAATGAGACTGTGACATGAAGTGGGCAACAATTTCTTAAGACATAGAGGGCAATAATCATAAAACAATTGGTGAGACTGTTAATATTAAAACTCCTTTTCATCAAAAGGTATCTTTTCGAAAATGAGGGCTGGGGTTGTGGCTCACTGGTAGAGTGCTTGTTTAGCATGTGTGATGCACTGGGTTTGATTCCTAGCACCACATAAAAATAAAGAAATAAAAAATAAAGGTATTGGGGCTGGGGTTGTGGCTCAGCAGTAGAACGCTTGCCTAGCATGTGTGAGGCACTGGGCTCAATCCTCAGCACCACATAAAAAGTAAATAAATAAAATAAAGGTATTGTGTCCAACTACAACTAAAAAATAAAAAATAAAGTTTAAAAAAGAAAGGAATAAACAAATCACAGTTGGAGGAATTAGTTGTAGTGTGTATGTGTGTGTGTGTGTGTGTGTGTATGTACACACACACATATATGTATATTTGATTAAGGATTTGTTTCTAGAATGTATATAATACTGATAATTCATCCTTAAATGCCTCAGTCTGTCTGGGCACAAAATAACCGAGCCACCACAAAAATTTGTAGATTCAAACAGCAACTCTTTATTCCTGAACTCTCACCGGTACTCTACACACACTACCTGGGAATCCACTCCCTCCACCAGGCTCTGCGTACCAGTTCTCTCAGAACCCCTGAGAACTCAACCGGAACTCAAGGAGTGGGCACCTGAGGTAGCAGGATATGCCCTAATCCCAGCAGGATCTGCCCCAAACCTGGAGCCGCCCTATTCCAGCAGGATCCACCCTAAACCTGGAGCCGCCCTATTCCCAGCAGGATCCACCCTAAACCTGGAGCCACCCTAATCCCTGAGCAGGGTCATCTTTCAACCCAAAATGCCATGAGTCATTCCTACTTGGCTATGGCTCTCAGAACTTAAATTTTTTTTAAATGAGCAAACACTTGAACAGACAGTTCACAAAAAAATATGTAAATGGCTAGCAAATATGAAAAAGTGCTCAACATAGTTTTGGAGGAATTTCAAACCAAAATTATGAAAAAATACTATAATGCACACACAGAAAAGGCTAAAATCAAACAGGCAGCATTGTCAAGGATGTGGAACGATTGGAACCCTCACACTCCTGCTTTGTTGGTTGCAATGTAAAATGGTACAGTCATGTTGGAAAAAGCTGTCAGTGTCTTACAGAGTTAAACATATAACTTCCCTTCCCCAGCAATTCCACTCCTGGATATTTACCCAAGAGATGTGAATACACATGTCTGCAAAAAAAAAGACTTGTATCAGAATACTTATAGCAGCTTATGGTAGGCAGAATACTGACCCCCTCAAAGATGTCCATGCACCAGGCATGGTGGCACACTCCTGTAATCCCAGTGGCTTGGGAGGCTGAGGCAACAGGATCACAAGTACAAAACCAGCCTCAGCCACAGCAAGGTGCTGAGTAACTCACAGATACCCTGGCTCTAAATAAAATACAAATTAGGGCTGGGGATGAGTGGTTGAGTGTCCCTAAATTCAACCCCTGGTATCAAAAAAAAAAAAAAAGAAAAAAAAAAAAGGTGTTCATGCCTTAATCCTTGGAATCCCCTGGTTACATAATGTTATGTGGCAAAAAGGACTTTCCAGATGGAATGAAGTTTACAGACCTTAAATTGGGAGATTACTTTATATGATCTGGAGTAGTCTGGTGTAATTACATAGTCCCTGAAAGTTAAAGAAGAAAGCAGAAGAGACAGGTGTGGCAATATAAGAAGGACAAGCTGTTGTCAATTCTGAGATGTAGGGGGCTGCTTGCAAAGACCAGTCAGAGGGCTTTGGGAGCTAAGAGTGGCCCCCAGATAACAACCAGCAAGTTAATAAGAACCTCCTTGTTAAAGCTGAATGAACTGAGTTCTGCCAATCACTAGGGAACTGAAATCTGCTTATATCCTGAATGAGTCTGGTAGTGGATTCTCCCCCAGAGCTTTCAGTAAGTGGAAGCAGCCCTGTTAAAACCATGGTTTTAGTTTCATGGAACTTGGAACAGAAAAATCAGATCTGTAGTAGGAACCTGCATTTTATTAAGTACCTCTGCAGATAGTCCTTTGGACATTTAACACTGTTTTATACACTAGTGTTTACTTAAGCAATCATCCGGCCTAAGCCTCCTGAGAAGCTGCAGATGTGTGCTACCACTCAGAGCTCTCCACTATTCTTAATAACTTTATCCAAACCCCTGGCTTCAATTAGTAATGTATACTGATGTCTTATACATTTATATCTATAGATTAGTCCTCTGCTGAGCTTACACTGCTTATTGGACATTTTTTCCACTATTTCTCAAGAACCTTTATCTCAGCATGTTGAAACTTGAATCCTTTCTGCCAAAATCATTTCTAGCATTTCCCTATTTTGGTTAATATTATCCTGTATACTTAGTAATCCAGGCCAGAAACAGAACCATGTTTGTCTCCTTCCTCTTCTTCATTTCCCACCATTCCTCATTCAAATGATTTATCAGATTTGGTGATTTTCTTAATATGTCATAATTCTGTTTCTTCTTGATCATTCTCAGAGCTACTATCTTACTTCAAGTACATTTTTATCCTTGATTATTGTTAAAGACCTCCATATTGATTTTTCCCATCTCTGGTTTGGCTCTTCTTCAACCTAATTTTCATCTTGTTAATTTTTCTAAAAGCAATTAAAATTTTGATTGTTTGATTTCTTATGATTAATCTTCCAACAACTTCCTGTAACTCAGAGAAAGTTTTAGACTTCCCAGCTAGAAGGTACTTTCATGATCTAAGTGACCCCTGCTTTCACACTCTTACTCAACAGAACAAGTTGGCAGAAAAGCAGAAAGGAAGTGAATACTTGAAAAACACTACCCATCAACTCAACCTAATAGACTTTTGTAGAAGAGTTTCCAACAGTAGTAGACTATATGTTCTTTTCGAGTGCATATGGAATATTCATCAAGATAGACCACATTCTGTGCCATAAAACAAACCCTAAGAAGATTTGTGAGTTCAGCTTATACAAAACCTGTTCTCCAGCCAAAATGGAATTAACATTTGAAATCAGAGATCTAGGAAAATCCCAAATATTTTGAAATTAAATAACATACCTCTGAATATCCCATGGGTTAAAGAAGAAGTCAATGAAATTAGAAAATCTTTTTTAAAAAATATTTTTTAGTTGAGAAACTTTTATTTTTATTTTATTTACTTATTTACATGTGGTGCTGAGAATCAAACCTAGTGCCTCACACATGCTAGGCAAGTACTCTACCATTGAGCCACAACCCTAGCCCTGAAAAATATTTTTAATTGACTAAAAGAATATAACCACATGGTGTATTAAAATTTGAAGATACAATGAGAGCAGTATGTAGAGGGACATTTTTAGTATAAATACTTAAATTAGAAAATAAGAAATCACAGATCAGTGATTTGAACTTAGATTTTAAGCAACTAAGAGCCATTTGAAATCAGAGCAAGCAGAAGGCAGGGAATAAGGTAAAAGCACAATTCAGTGAAATTGACAATAGAAAACAGTTTCAGTGAAACTGAAAGCTTTTTCTTTGATAATATCAGTGGAAGCTGGGCTTGGTGGCATATGCCCCTAAGCACTTGGGAGGATCACTTGAACCCAGGGGTTTGAGACTATCCTGGGCAAGATAGTGAGATATTTCAAAAAAAGGAAGGAAAGGAAGTACCAATGAAGTAAACTGTTAGCTGAATTGGCAAACTTAAGAAAAAGAAGTTCCAGATTGCCAAAGTCAGGAATGAAAGAAATGACATCACTCTAGACCCTAAGACAATATGGAAATACTGTAAGACTTTTTAAGGAAGAAAGAATAAGTAATTCTGCATTAACTTCAAGCATATAGAAGATGGAACATTTACGAACTTATAAGACCAGTGCTACTTTGATGTGGAAATAAGACAGAGACATAACAAGAAAATTAGAGATCAATATCTCAGATGAACTAAGACACAAACATCCTTAACAAAATACTAGCAAGTCAAATCCAACAATATGAAATGTATACTATGTTTACTCATAAAACCTGTATGTAAATGTTTATAGTTGCTTTATTCAGAATCATGAAAAACTAAGCAACTCAAATGTTCCTCAACTGGGAATGTATAAACAAATTAGTAAATCTATACAATGGAATGATACCACAGATACAAAAATATGGATGATTCTCAAATGCATTATTAAATTTTTTTAAAATTTAGAAGTATTTTTTATTCTAATTAGTTAAACATGACAATAGAATGCATTTTGACACATCATACATAAATGGAGTATAACTTCTTATTCTTTTGGTTGTATATAATGTAGAGTTACATGGGTTGTGTAATCATATATGCACATAGGATAATAATGCCTGATTCATTCTACTATCATTCCTACCCCTTACCTACTCCCTGTCCTTTATTCCCCTTTGTCTAATCCAAAATACCTCTATTCTTCCCTAGCCCCCTCTTGTTGTAAAAGCCCCGCCTTATTGTGAATTAGTATCTGCATATCAGAGAAAACATTTGTCCTTTGGTTCTTTGGGAATGGCTTATTCACTTAGCATGATATTCTCCAGTTCTATCCATTTACCAGCAAATGCCATAATTTCACTCTTCTTTGAGGGTGAGTAATATTCCATTGTGTGTGTGTGTATATATATGTATATATATCACAATATCTGTATCTGTCCATCTGTTGAAGGTTACCTAGGTTGGTTGGTAACAATAGTTTAGCTATTGTGAATTGTACTCAAGGGCATTTTTATAAAAAGTGAAGGAAGCCAGGTTCAGGCTGTGTGCTGTATGATCCCATTAGGAGACATTCTTGCAGAGGCAAAACTATAGGGACAAATCAGTGATTTTCAGAGTGGGAGACATTTGATTATCTCTAAGACAATTTGGAAATACTATTTAAAACCTTTTAAGGAAGAAAGAATATCAATTCTGAATTAACACAAAAATGTTTCAATTCATAGAACTTTTTGTATTTTGATTTGACTGTGTTTGTCTAAACCCTTGGATCTGTACATTTAAAAGAGTGAATATTACCTAAATCATACCTTAAAGATGAAAAATATATGAACAAAAATTGATTTCTCATGTTTCCACCTGAAACAGAGATAGCTTGTGGCATTCTTGATACATAACTCAGGATTCAATTTAAGAAACACTGCTTTGGATGATGAGGAATTATTGAAAGACTTAAATCTTGGGTCATGCTCAGATTTAAAACGTTGTATTCACTTCCAAACAGCACCACCTATCCCCCTTTATATAGTTCAATAGTGCAAGACAAAGTGAAACTTCTAACTGAAGTGTAGCAGAAGAAGGAAACTGAGAAGGATTAGAAAAGGAAACTCAGCAGAAGTCATAGCACTGAGGAAGACAAGAAATTACTGAGTCATCAGAACCTGATCAAGACCTGAATTGCTTGTGCCAGTTAAACTCTGCTCACCTTAAAAGTGATTATCCCTAAGGGACTACACCTTCAAGGGTGCAGAGACTAGAAAATTTCCTCTAATTAGACTAAGGAAATAGCCTGATCACTTGCTTTTACCAGGAACACGAAAGAATGGAAATTAAAATCTAAATGTGCACCTCTTGTGATTGTGGGATTAAATTCTCAGTGTCCTTATAGTGCTGGGAATCCAAATGGAATGCATCCATTTGTAATGTCTGTATTACTCTGGCAGGGGTAAATTTGAAACTGCATTATAGACCAGAACACATGGGAATCTCACAGTAGATGCTCGGACGGAAGATGGCTCTTAATCAAAGATTACAAACATAAGCAAGCAAACCACCAACAAGGATAGATAACCCTAATTATTAGAAATAGGGACTTCAACAGAGAGACTTTTAAGATTTAATATGTTTAAAGTGTAAAGGAAAATTTAGCCACATCTAACAGCAACCTTTTTATACACCATCCCAAGACCTAGTGGCTAAAACAACTATGTAGTTTTTAGGGTCAGCTAGAGGCTGGTTAGTCTGGTATGAGTTCACATGCCTGGCAGTTTTGGCTTTGGTAAATGTTGACTATGTTATCCAGCAGACTCAGACCAAATGTAATGTACAGACTATGTTTGGATCCTAATTCTAACAGTTCAATAGTGCAAAACAAAACCAAAGTTAATGAAATAATTGATGTGATAATGAGATGTTTATTGGTTCTAAGGAATTATATTTATTTTGGAGGCAATTTGATAGGTCTTTCTCCCCCTTGAGGAAAGGCACATACAAGATAGTCAAAATTAAATGATTAGACATTTTGTATTTTCTTCAGAATAATGTAATGTGGTGTCAGAAAGTGAATATGGGTTGAGTAAAGATTGTACTGTTCGATAGTCACTAGCCATATGTGGCTATTTAAATAAATTAAAATTAAATAGGATAATCTCAGTTCCCTAGTTATACTTGCCATATATTTGGACTAGTCATATTTTAAGTCCTCAGTACAAACATGTAGCTAGAGTGTTAATTAGCTTTTGACATAAAAAAACATAAAGGATTGATGGCACACACCTTAATCCCAGCGGCTCAGAAAGTTCAAAACCAGCCTCAGCAAAAGCGAGGCGCTAAGCAACTCAGACTCTGTCTCTAATATACAAAATAAGGCTGGGGATGTGGCTCAGTGGTCGAGTGCCCTTGAGTTTAATCCCTGGTATCCACCCCCTCAAAAAAATACATATAAATAAAGGAGGAAAAGTTCATTTTGTCTCAGGGTTTCGGAGTATTCAGTCCATGATCAGCCAACTTCATTGCTTTGGTTGAAGTGAGGCAGAACATCAAGGCAGAAGGATGCGGAAGAAGAAGGCTGTTCAGCTCATGACAGACAGGAAGTGGGGCATGGGAGAATGAGAGCAGGGAAGGGGCCATGGACAAGATGTAGTACCCAAAGCCATGCTCCCAGCAACATGTGTCCTCTGTTTTAGTTAGCTCTGCATCACTGTCATTAAAATGCCTGACAAGAACAACTTAGAGGAGAGAAAGTTGATTTGCAGCTCATGGTTTCAGAGGTCAGTGTAGATGGCTGACTGCATTGTTTTAGGCCCAAGGTGAGGCAGCACATCATGGTGGAAAGGACCAGCAGAGAACAACTGCTCAGCTCATGTTTTAGTCAGCTTTTTTGCTGCTGTGACTTAAAGACCCAACCAGAACAATTGTAGAGGAGGAAAAATTTATTTGGGGGCTCACGGTTTCAGAAGTCTTAGTCCATAAACAGCCAGCTCCATTCCTTGGGCTCCAGGTGAGGCAGGACACCACGGCAGAAGAGTGTGGCAGAGGGATGCAACTCACATAATGATCAAGAAACAGAGAGAGAGAGACTCCACTTGCCAGATCCAATTATATATCCCAAAGCCACACCCCCAATACCTCACCTCCTCCAGCCACACCCCACCTGCCTTTAGTTACCATTCAGTTAATCCTGTTGGGTAATTAACTCACTAATTGGGTTAAGGCATTCACAGCCCAATCATTTTTCCTCTGAACCCTCTCACAATGTCTCACATGTGAGCTTTTGGGGGATACCTCACCTGTAAATCGGAACAGCTCATCATTGGATCAGCAGACAGAAGGTGGGGAGGAAGGGGCCACAGAGAAGACACTCCCTTCCAGGGCATGCTTCCAGTGACCCTCCTCCTCCAGGCACACTCCACCTGTCTGCAGTTACATCCAATCTGTTCAAACTAGGCTGGACTGATTCGATTATAGCTCTCACAATCAAATTATTTCATCTCCAGATATTCCCGAATTAACAGGAGCTTTTGGATGAGACCTCATATCCAAACCATAATATTCTCTACCATGCCCCACCTGCCTGCAGTTTCCATCTCCTCCTAATATTCATCTAATGGATTAATTCACTGATGAGGTGATAACTCTCATGATCCAGTCACTTCAAAAGCCCCACTTCTGGGCATTGCTGCATTGGGGAATCAAGTCTTTAAGAGATGAGCTTTTCAGTGAACTGTCTGGATCCATACATAACAGCTATTAACTATACCTTAACATAAGTATAGAAAATGTTTATCATGCAGATAGCCTATTGGGTACAGCAGTTGTATATTAAACAAGATTAGCCACATGTTGATAATTATCAAAGCTGAGTGGTGGGATTCATTTTACTTTATTTTTCTATATTTCTATACATTTGAAATTTTTTCATGAAGGAACAAATCATGAGTGACCTTTATGAAGAAAAATGACAAAATATCTAAAAGAAGGTGAACTTTTTTGTGAATGGGTGAATTCCGTATATCAGTTCTCCCCTATATTGATAATTAATATTCTGTAATTTTCCTTATTTTCTATTAATCATTAATCACAATTGGACATAGTTTGAAAAAAATCACTAAAGTACTAGCAAAATTTATTCTAGTAAGTTTGTGGGTAAGTTTTAGGGAAGAAAATTTTTTCTTGGTCTAGAAAAATCTAACTGTCGACAATCCACTCTGATGGTGATATGGTCTTTTAGTTAAACGTTCATATTAGATGCTAAATTAAATTTGTTACATTCTTCTACCTGCACAGAATGTCTCTGGCTGCTTATTGTGTCATCTGTTGGAGAAGAATAGGAACCTCTACTCCCCCACCAAAAAGTTTCACATACTGGAGAGAGATCCGTGAGTACAGTTCAAACAACAACATTTCATACAGGAACAATGATAGAATTGTGGCTAAATTTCCAGGGAGGCCTCAAAAGCTTATTTAATCTATGATAAGGGTCAGATTCCTTTGTCTTTTCATACAAATGATTCACCCCAAATTTGTTAGGCCCAGAGCGATACTGATTCTTGTTCTTCTTCTTTTTTTTTTTTTTTTTAAAGGGAGAGTGAGAGAGGGAGAGAGAGAGAATTTTTAATATTTATTTTTTAGTTATCGGCGGACACAACATCTTTGTATGTGGTGCTGAGAATCGAACCCGGGCCGCACGCATGCCAGGCGAGCGCGCTACCGCCTGAGCCACATCCCCAGCCCCTGATTCTTGTTCTTGGAAGTTTTCTTTCCTTCCCTATTTTTTTCAGACAACTTCATGCCCATCCTTCCAAAATTAAGTGTCAGTGCATTGTCATGCAG
Organism: Callospermophilus lateralis; assembly: GCF_048772815.1. NCBI lineage: Eukaryota > Metazoa > Chordata > Mammalia > Rodentia > Sciuridae > Callospermophilus > Callospermophilus lateralis. The sequence goes on from NC_135310.1 coordinate 10,084,429, forward strand.
CAAGTATTTATTAAACTCTCACAAATCAAAGTGCAGGTGCCCGTACTTGGTTCTGGGAATGCAGTAGAAAGCAAGGAAAATGTTGTCTTTGCCTTGATGGGCTTTGGGATCTGTCCTGATCTACTCCCCCGCACTATAACCAGGCCCTCAGGCATGCTTCCTGGCATGCTAGCCCAGGCTAGATCTGTCACTTGTGGTTTGGTAGAGTCAATATAGAACTTGGTTAATCAACTGATGTCCCCCATAGACTGTAAACTCTGAGGGCAATGTCTTATTGTTTGTTTGTTTGTTTATTTATTTATTTTTACCATTATATCCTGTTGTTTACTCTTACACTTGGCATATACAAGAGGTTTAAGTAGTATTTGTTAAAAGAAGGAAAGAAAGTACTTATCTTCTCAGAGAACTGTTTTCTTTTCTTTCTTTCTTTCTTCTTTTCTTTTTTTTGGTTTAAGCAATAAAAATGTATTTTCTCACAGCTCTGGAGACCAAGACCAAGGTACTAACAGTATTGGTTTCCAGTGAAGCCCCAATTCCTAGGTTGTAGATGGCTACCTTCTTTTCATATTCTCTCACAGCTGTTTCTCTGTGGATAGATAGATAGAAAGACATCAGTCCTATCAGATTAGGGCCCCACCCTTGGAACCTTATGAATCTTTGTTACCTCCCTCAGTGCCCAACTCCAAATATAGTCACATCAGGGCGTTAGGGCTTCAGCAGATGAATTTGGGGAGGTATAATTTTGTCCATAATAAAACAAGACTCTCTAGGTAATTCCTGGAAGACACTTTTTATGAAGGGGAGCAGAGAAATAGGATAACAATTCCAAAGACATATGGATATATAGACATGTTGTAGCATTTCCACTGAATAGTAGAAACAAAGCCCAGAAAGGATCTGGGAAACAGCAGAGGCCTTTGACCAGGTTGTCTTTTGACAGGGGCCAAGATGCATCTTTCATAGCAGTGAGAGGGAAGCCAAAGAGGGGGAGCTATGGTGGGGGGAGGCTGCAGGGTTCAGGGGAACGATGAAGTTCCTGTCTAATTATTCCTACTTTTCAGAGAACTATTTTCTATATTTATGAAATGAGAAGATTGACCTAACTCATCTTTCATTCATGTGATAATAAAGAAAAATATCTACTATCTGCTCTGTGTCAAGTACTGTTCTGGGCCCTAAGGATACAATATCCAGTAAGACAAAACCCTTGTCTTCCTGGAGTTTTGATCTTTAGGATAGATCTGTTTTTAGGGATAATTCCCTTTCATCTAGGAAATTCTGATTCTGTTTTGTGAGTTTTTTTGTACCAGGAATTGAACCTAGGGATGCTTTTCCACTGAGTTACATCCCCACTCCTTTTCATTTTTTTATTTTTTAATTTTTAAAAAAATTTTTTTGGTTGTTGATGGACCTTTATTTAATTTATTTGTTTTTGTATGTGGTGCTGAGAATCGAACCCAGTGCCTCATATGTGCTAGGGAAGCACTCTACCACTGAGCCACAACCCCAGCCCTCATTTTTTATTTTGAGACAGGGTCTCACTAAGTTGCTTAGGGCCTCACTAAGTTGCCGAGGATGACCTTGAACTTGTGATCCTCCTGCCTCAGCCTCCTGAATCGCTGGGATTACAGGCATGTGTCACCATACCTGACTGATTCTGTATTTTAAATATAAAATGACAAGTGGATATAGAGAAGAAAGGAAAAGGGAAGAGAACTTTTCTTTTCTCTTCATTTCTAGCAGAACAAACTCCGAGAGTGGTAAATATTGTGAATCAGGTCACTCAGAAAACACCAAGTCCCAGTTTTGTCCAAATTGAAGAGTCTTTATTTAGCCAGCCAGCTGGCGACTCCTCCCCACAGGACCCATAACTGTCTCTGCAAGGAACAGCCCCCAGCCTGAGCATTTTAGGATATTTAAAGGCAAAAAAACTGCAAAACCCACATCCAGGTTGACATAGCTGCAAGCAAGCAGGTACAGAAGCCGAATTGGGCAGTTAGCGAGACAATGCAATGGGTACATTAGTTTTTTCCACGGGATTCTCCAGGTTGGTATAGCAGCTAGCAAACAGAAGGGAAGTGGGTCAAAATGACCCTAGTTTAGTACAAGTTAAAGAATTGTTACTGACATCTATTAGATAATCAATCTCTGACAAGGTACATTACCCAAGAAAAATGGAAACCAAAGAGAACAATTACACATTGTATAAGAATTGTTATTTTGTGTTGCCAAGTGGACTATGTTAGACAATTATTAATGGGTACAGAGGTGGGACTTTCCCTTGGGAGAAGCATTTCTCATGATGGAGTCTCAGGGTAAAATGGAGCCTGTTTGGTCATTGTCCATTAGCCTGGCCCATAACAGTGAACTTTAGGGTAGGAAGAAAAGGCTCATGAGGCTGTATTTTGTTTAAAGGGTCCAATGAAAAAGATAAATTCTAGTAAGCAATGGGAGTAGCAATATAGGAGTATTCCTGGGGTCCCCTAAATTAAATTTCTATTTTCCATACAAAACAGGAAGTCAAGACACAGTTTGGGGCAGGAGTTGAAACTTAGCAATCTTCCTGTCTTCCTGCTCCACTATTTGTGTTGTTCTTATAGTCACAGGATGGTTGCTGAATCCCTGGGCATCAAGAAGGCAACAGGCCAAAAGCCAACTTGTGAGGCTTGTCTTTTGTAAGAGAGGGATTCTCCTCATAGACTTTCACTAATATCTGATATCTGATTGGCCACAGCTGTGTTGCATGGCCAGCTGCCAGGTAGTCTGTGGATTTGAATAATTTTAGATGTATATGTATGTTGGATAAGCAACTAACAGTGTCTGCCAATCGAATTTTTTTAATATTAAAAAGCTGTTTTCCAAGTTCCACCAAAAGCATAAATAAATTTATAACATACACACACACACACACACACACACGCACTTTTTTTCTGACCCATTTTTTAAATGAGGCTACCTACGTATAATACTTAACCACCAAACATAATTACTTTGAGAAATGCCAGTTTGTGTTGGCACTTGACAAACATAATTTTTCATCATAGTCCTACCAGTGATAGGGATAATGCTCCCTGTTCCTTTATTTAATTGGTTGTTAACTAAAAGGAATCAGAAAGGAGGTGAGCTTTCTGGGCGTCACATTCAGTAGGAATCTGGTCCTGGCAGTATGGTTAGTGGATCAGGGTCTGTGTTCCCCAGTGATTTTGTTGGAAATGGCATAACAAATCTCAAGGAAGGAGAGAGTGAGTATGAAAAGCTATAAATAGGAATTATATTTTTGAAGTTCTTATTGATTGGTTTGTTTGTGTCTGAGGATGGGAAGTCATGCGTTAATAGCAACTGATTGTATTAATAGAAAAATATCAATAACTTTAACTGATTATATATGAAATAAAGATTATTGCCTATTTCCTGTCATACTTTTAAGAGTGGAATTCATCTTATCGACTTTCTCCCTTTCTTTTTTAAGGAAATATAATAAAATTTACTGGATCACTTATTTTAGGGTAAGTTCAACTGCAAAATATTAATTGACCTCATTATATTAATATTTGAAATCTCAGTGGAAGTGATTTATAGGTCACATGCAGTAGACAAAGGATACAGATTTAGTCATTGGTTCCAACAATTCAGTGTTGTCTTGATCTGGTTCTCTACCTTCAGGGATGTTTTCTCTTTGGTCTAAAGTGTACACTAGGACTGCCTGCCTTTCCCTGTTGCTGAGGGGAGAGTCTGAGACCCACACAGCCTTCACACACATAAAGTCACGTCTTATATCAGGACTGAAAGTGAGCGAAGAGCCTGAAAGTCACCTTAAAATTATTTTTGAAAATCCCTAAATCACAATAAAGCTCTAATGAAAGGAAATGGAGGCTGACTGAGAAAACTGACATCTGACATCTCACGCTGCTTGAGAGGTGCCCGCCCAGTGATTGGAGTGTCCCTCTTTCTAACATTTGTTACTTTATGATCTTCCTTTTTCAGGGAGGGGTATAGATGTTAAATGTATGTCTGATACTACTCTACTGAGTTTGCTAATACTTTGTTTCACTAGTATAAATGTAAAATCAGTTCAGATGCTAAAATTATAAAGGAGATATTTGGCATTTTATCCAAACCACATACCTTACTTCCTGACATTGTAACGTAAGGCAAAAGTTATTTAGATGGTTTTCCCCTTTGACTCATTCTGCACAGAGGAGAAATGTATACCCTTTTCTACAATGTGGTTTCTTTGTCTAGATCGCAATTGTTTCAGGACTGTAGTGAAAATGTATTGCCCAACTTTTAATGAAGAACATCATCTTCCCTGGAAAACTGCTCAGATGGATCCCCAAGGGAGCAGAGGGTTCCTTAGAGCCTTCTCTGTGTTCCTCTGGTGTGTCTGGGTCTGGCCTTTGTTTCATCTGCTTGCTTTAGGACAGAAACCCAGGTCAGCAGAAGGCACAGGATAACTGAATTTGCTGAGCCTTTGTGTCTAGATTTATGGAGGTCAGTCTAATGAGAAAGAAAATTTTCATGTCAGGATATATGACAGATAACTTTCCATCTCACATTTAAAAATAAACTTTAGATATAGCCTTTAGGAAAGGAGAAATGTGTATATTCTGGTGATGGGAGTATAAATTGCCTAATCCTTTTAGAAAACTAGTTTGACATTTTCTAGTAAAGTTGAACAGTGTTATGTACTGTCAGGAAGTATGTAATTCTGCTTCTGGATATGTTCCCTACAGGAGTATGTATGTATATATATGTATGTATGTGTATATATATCCTCAGCACCACATAAAAAAATAAATAAAACAAAGATATCGTGTTCATCTACAATTAAAAAATGTTAAAAAAAGAAAAAAAAAGAATGCATCTAGTGTGATTCCATTCAAATGAAGTTCAAACACAGGCAAAGCTAAGCTCTGTTGTCTCAGGATGCCTATATAGGTGGTAAAACTAAACAATAGCAAGGATGTTATTATAATAAAAATCAGAAAATAACCAATAGAGGTGAAAGAAGAGTCAGAATTAGGGAGGGGACACAAGGACACATTGTAGGTTTCTGGGATGCTATTAGTGATGTTTCTTGACTGGAAAATTTTACGAAGCTATTTGTTATTTAAATTGAGATGTGTATATGTGTGTGTATGCAAAGATCATTTCGATATTATGTATGTTTCCTTGTGAAAAATCTTGTATCACATTTAGATTCTGTATTTATGATGAATTTCTTGTTTCTTCTTAAGAGGTTCTTTATTTCTTACATATGAAGTTCTGGCCCTGAAGAAGTCTTTGACATTAGATACTCAAGTGGTAGAAAGAGAAAAAATGAAGTCATATATATATTTGCACCCAGTTCCTTTAGACAAAAGAGAAAATCATGGTAAGTTTATTGTAAAGTCATCTCTGTGAAAAGTGGAACTAGTTAGTGAATTTAAAAACAAGTTTCTTTAAAACACGGTATTAAGAAGATAGATTCAGCTCACTTTGAGAATCACTAGATCCTCAGAACTAAGTTCTCAAAGCATGGATTGAAGACCAAATTTTGGATTTATACCTGATTCAAGTTTGAAGTTCCTCTAGAACTCAGTGAAGTGAGGACAGCCAGCTGTTTAGTCTGAACCTGCAGTTCCCTCCTCAGTTGGGGTCCTTGGTTCAGAGGCTGGCACTCAGTTTGGCAGGTACTAAAATGCGATTTTCTCATTTGGCCCAGAGATATTTCTGCTTTAATGATTTTACTCCTGAGATGGATTCATAAATGTGAACACCACTCACTTCTGTTCTGTCATGGAGACTAAAACAACTGCCCTTACTAATTAGGACATTCTCTTTCTCAATGTTTAAGTCACTTGTGAGCTTCTGGGTAACTTAGTGACATTTTAGAGCAGAGGGGTGCATTTTCATGCAGTGAGTCAGCCACACTGTCTTACAGTTGCCAGTTCCTATGTTGTCAGCCAGCCTGTGCCTGTGAGCACATTATGGTCCCTAGTACAGCAGGCTCCACTGCTCCCCTGACTGTGAGCCGTATGTATCACCATGCTAGCTTGTTGGTGTTTATTATTACATTATCCTTCTATATTTCAGCATGCTTCTGTGGTATGTTCATAATTTCAGTTACATAGACAATTGTTATGACTTGTGATTTATCTATAAAGTGAGGCTTAATCTCATCTCTAAGATATCTCCAAATTTCGACAGGTATGGTGGTGCATGCTTGTTATCCCAGCAGGAGGATCTTGAGTTCAAAGGCAGCCTCAGCAAAGGCGAGGTGCTAAGCAACTCAATGAGACCCTGACTCTAAATAAAATACAAAATAGGCTGGGGATGTGGTTCAGTGGTCAGGTGCCCCTGAGTTCAATTCCTGGTACTGAGGGGGAAAAAAAAAAGATATCTTCAAATTTCAGTTCCATGTGGTCCGTTTACAAGGTACATTTTCTTGAATATTTTTAGCCTTGAAGAGTTTTGATAGCTTTGGCTAATGTTCTTGTTTTGTTTTTACTTTTTTTCCTGACTTTGAGAACAATTTGTGTTCCCATAATGACTTTAGTTAAATTGATAGTAGTAAAAGAAATTTTAAAAATTGATAATAGTAATAAAAAGACAGGGATGCTATTTTATGTTTTCCTTGTGAAAAAGTTTGGAATTAGTTGATTTAAGTTTGCCATCATTTCAGGGATTGCCTGGCTGGCAAGAAAAGAACTTCACAAAGCAGTAAGAAAAATATTAGCAGCATCAGCCAAGATATTACAGAGTCCATTTGCTGGTAAGTAATAAACATTTAACTTGGAATCCTTATCAGTCATCTTAAAGTCATTTGCATAACCACCCTGAGGTTTTTAAAAAAATTCTTTACTAATGTTTTTAATAGGTATGGAAAATTAGTTGAGTAACTAACTCTATTGGGCTGTACTTAATTTTAAGGCTTGATGCCCTGGACAGTTTTCTTCCTTCTCTGTGACTAGATTGTGTGTAGTTGTAAATAAATTGAGATTAAATGTACCTTGTTTTCTTTTTCTTTTGTTAATTTCATTATTATTTTTTAGTTGTTGATAGAACTTTATTTTTATTTATTTATATGTGGTGCTGAGAATCGAACCCAGTTCCTCACATATGCTAGACAAGCGCTCTACCACTGAGCTATAATCCCAGCCCTTAAATGTACCCTGTTTTCTTGACAAGTAGTACAGAATATTAAATTTGTTAGAAAATCACTCCCATGCTTTCTCATAATGAGACTATTGCATAAAAATGTAGATTTTACAATCAGGCAAATCTACAATGTGAAGTTATGTATAAAAAAAGCTGACCTGATTTCTCTAAGTCTTTGTCATCATGAAGAATAGGCAGGAAAACCATCTAGAATTAAAAGAGGCTAAAGAGAATTTATCAAATCCTGATTTTAAAAACATCTTTAAAAAAAACTTGGGGAAAATTTGCATATGGTGTTACACTAGATTTTAGATGGTTTTGGAATATTATTGTTAGTGTTCTGGATGGGATAATGCATTTTGCAGTTGTGTAAAAGAATACAGGCTAATTTTTAGGGGACGTAGGTTGAACTACTGAAGGGTAAAATGTCATTATGTCTGCAGCTTCTTTCCTAATAGTTTATAGACACCTGCAGGATGATGAAGCAAATATGGCAAGATAGCAGTTATTTAATCTACGTGTGATAGGCATATGGATGTTAGCACTTCATTCTTTCATGTCTTTAAATAGTCGATCTGTTTTAAAACAGTTTTTTTTTAAGGGGGAAAGGAGAAAAAAAAATGACTATGAAGTGAAAGCCACCATAGTTTATAAAACAAAAGTATATGCATAACAGTTACAATAAATACATCAAAGTGATAGCACTGAGAGCAGACATAGCAATCAATAGGAATACCACTATATGGATTTAACTCTCCTGTTGTATATTTTAAATGTTTATAAATTGCCTTCTGAAATAAAAGAAAGGATAAAGATGTTATCTTAACCATCCACCTTCTTGTTTTTGTGTCTTTTTCTCTTTGCAAAGACACTTTTAGCACAGTTGATATAGAAGATCATGAGTGTGCTATGTGGCTGCTCTTGAAGAAGAGCAAGGCGGATGAGAGGACCGCCCGACTGGAGGCCGTGCAGGAGATGTCAGAGACCCACCACTGGCATGGTAAGAGGGCCGTGGAACCGCAGCACACACTAGCTGGCTCTGAGTTTCTGGTATCAAAGAGAAAGGAATGAGATTAAGGAAGGAAAATAATTCAGGCAATCTTAATATATATAAAAAATGTATTCAAAATTTGAGAAGAAGCTCCAGTGATCAATAAAATAGGAAACCTGCTGCCTGGTAGCCAGATATGTTTGGTAACAGCAACCTCAAAACTGAGGGTGTGTGTGTGTGTGTGTGTGTGTGTGTGTGTGTATTTATGTAACTTTTTACCAGAACAAAATTTTATTTGATTACATATTTTCTCAAAAGAAATTCTGATTCTTATAGTTACTGCTTAATGCTTTCTTGTACTTTTTTTTGTAACATATATTTTTTAGTTGTGGATGAACTTTTATATTTATTTATTTATTTATGTGTGGTGCTGAGAATCGATTGAACCCAGTGCCTCAGACATGCTAGGCAAGCACTCTGCCTCTGAGCTACAGTTCCAACCTCTTGTACTTTCTTTTGGTTCCTATTTAATAAAATATATTTTATTATTTTATTATTTGCTACACCATACTATTATCTTTACTTTCACTTTGATAATCTACTTGGTTCTAATACTAATAATTAGCTAAATGTACCTAATTGTGTGTGTATAATTTTTAAGAAATGTTTAAAATATTGTATTTAAAAATCACGAGTTATACAGTAAAAGTGTTTGAATGAAAGATCAAATCTGCTCTGATTATAGTCCGTGGATTAAACTTTAATTTATTAGTAGTGAAAAATGAACAATGGAAAAAAAACTGATGTTCTCAAAGAAAAGTTTAGTCTTAGAATAAGATCTCTGTCTTCATGTAAGTTAATTTATTGATCGGTTGGTAGAGATAATTACACTAATTTCACTTAATGTTAGTGAAGACTTAGAATAAAAGTCTCTTTCAAAATCTGCCCTCCAGGGCGCCATTCCAGACTTACTGCATCAGAAAAATCAGGGAGGATCCCTTGCATGTATATTTTGCAAATGTACATGATCTTGAAGTATTTGCCCAGTTTATTAGCTGCTGTTATTGAAAAGAATGTCCCTTCAGTGGCTGGAATTTTGTTTTGCTACATAAAGAGGGTATGTTTGAATCAGAGTTCTACCATCTGGAATCTCAGACTAAATATTCATTGATGTCACTGATGCCAAAGTACCATCCCCTTCACCACCAGACAAAGACTTTAATGCAACTTGTGTTTTATGTTGTGATCAAATAGCTTTTTTTTTTTGGTCATACTGGGCTTTGAACCCAGGGCCTCATGTATGCTAGGCAAGTGCTCTGCTACTGAGCTACACTCTCAGCCCTTTTTATTATTTTAAAATCTTGGAACAGGATCCCCCTTAACTGCCTAGGTTGGCCTCAAACTTGTGATCCTCCTCCCTCTGCCTCCTGAGTAGCTGGGATTATAGGTGTATACTATTGTCCTGGCTTAAAAACAGCTCTTGAATGCTGGAATTATTAAAAAAGAAGAACCTATACTGATTCTAACTTACCAATTTTTATGTTTGAGCTTTATTTTTTCCAAAAAAATTAGCTGAATCATGACCTGGTCCCCAGATAAATGTTAAAGGGAATTGTGAGATCTGTTGTGGAAATGTTGTGTAATCAGGCATTGAAAATGAGAAAAAATACTTGGGAAATTTTTTATTATAAACCTGTAGAAAAGTTTAAAAATGGGTGCTTTAAAGTAGTTTGTTCATTTAGTTCTTGTGACAATGATAGGTACTTTAGGTGTTTACAAAAAAATCTCCTTTTACAACAGATTATCAGTATAGAATAATCGCTCAGGCCTGTGATGCTAGGACTCTTATTGGTTTGGCACGAAGTAAAGAGAGTGATCTTCGCTTTTTTCTCCCACCGCCTCCTTTGCCATCTTTAAAAGAAGTAAGTAAATAATATAATCCAGAGTGAAAAACACCTTAACATATTATCTTCTCTGTGGATGCAAAATAAACTTTTAAAAAGTAGTTGTTAGCTAATTTTCACAAGCAAGTAAACTAGGATGTCAAACTGAATGTTAATTTTCATATGAAAATTTGATTCCTCCAGATGGGCTGTTCTTTCAAGATAATTTTCTATCTTTGGGGATGGGGAGCCACTACACCATTAGATGACTTCATATTGATATCTATGAGTCAGTCCCTTGATCTGAGTTTGCCATATATACATCAGGTTTTCTCAAATTTAACTGTTGATATTTTGGGGCAGGCTGTATACCTTGTAGAAGGTTTAACAGCATCTCTGGACTCCATTCCTTAGACACCAACAGCACCTCCTCGTCCAAGTTGGAACAACTAAAAATGTCTCCAGACATTCCTAAGTATTTCCTGGGGGTGGGGGAGTCCTGGGTTGAGAGCCTCTGTTTTGAACATGGATAATCATGTTTGTTTGGGTTGGTCTCACTGTTACCCAGTCTGTTTTTGAACTTGTGGGTTTAAGTGGTCTTCCTGCCTCAGTTTCCCAAGTAGCTGGGACCAGAAGTTCATGCCACTACTCCTGACTGAAAGTATGTTTAAATGAAACTCTTAGAAGCTTCTATGAAAGCTGTCAGTTCTTAAAAAATAGAAAAGTGAATATGTAAGATATTAATTAAAAGGGAAAATGAGATAGTAAAGAATTTTGGATTTAAAAAGCAATCACTGGGGCTGGGGTTTTGGCAGAGCATTCGCCTAGCACGCATGAGGCACTGAGTTCAATCCTCATCACCACATAAAAATGAAATAAAGATATTGTGTGTCTACCTGTAACTAAAATAAATAGTTTAAAAAAGCAATCACTGGTTAGAAAGGGTATAATCATTTAAATTTTTTTTTAATTTTTAAAAATTTTGTTTATTTATTTATTTTGAGTCAAGATGTCAAAAAGCCTCTGAGGTGAAAGTTGAGAGTTAATAATCTGCAATACGTCTTTCAGATGTAGTAGCAGACAGGAAAGTATAGAATTCAAAATTAAGTGTTTACCTGGGTGGGTAAGTGTTTTCAAGTCTAAAAGCACTAATTTATCTCTGCTAATATATAATATAGTATATATGTATATATTTGTGTTTTTTTTTTTTTTTTTGTATTTTGACTTTGATTCTTTGAGGTTTCTTTATACTCAGCTGTTGAGTTTGTTAATATTTTCTTTTCCTTTTATTTCAGGATTCTTCCATTGAAGAAGAACTCAGACAGTTGCTGGCTTCTTTACCTCAAACAGAAATAGATGAGTGTATCCAGTATTTTACATCCTTGGCCCTTAGTGAAAGCAGCCAAAGTCTGGCTGCTCAGAAGGTTTGCTCCTTTATTCATTCAGGAAATATTTTTTAGTTCTTACTCCTTCTAACGTATTGTGCCAGGACTAGTTCTTAGAACCTTAGAACAGCCATTTGCCCAATTACTGAATAAATAGACTGACTTCTGGTTTGTGCTATGCATTGGGCCAGATGTCAGGGATAACAGAGAGTCAAGTAAATAAACAGTCACAGAAGCATGCAAGAGAGGTACAGGTTTTCAGGCCTGGTGGCACTGTCATCCTGTAATTCCAGTGAATCAGGAGCTGAAGCAGGGGGATTGCAAGTTCAAGGCCAGCGTGAGCAATTTAATGAGACCCTGTCTCAAAATAAAATGTAAAAAGGGATGTAGCTCAGTGGTAGAGGTTGTAGATTTTTTGCAGAACACATTTTTCCCTGTACTGGAGGGGAAAAAAAGGAAAAGGGGTGCTTGTATAATTTCACTTTTGGGGGGAATCCATTCCTGTTTGTGCTGGCATTAGCTCTCCCTTATGATGGATTGTTTCTTTACATGGGCTGAGCCTTTTGACTGTGAGTTTACTTTTGACCAAAGTGTTTGTTTCCTGTGGGACTTCCAGGTACCATTATAGATGTCCCCCTATAGAGCTGTTTTGTGTTGGTTCTCCTGGGTGCCCCAGGAGTTTTACTTTTATAGAACTAGATCTTTATGTATTTATTTTTATTTTTTTATACTGGGGATTGAACTCAGGGGCACTTGGCCACTGAGCTACATCCCCAGCCTTATTTTATTTAGAGACAGAGTCTCACTGAGTTGCTTAGCACCTCACTTTTGCTGAGGCTGGCTTTGAACTCATGATCCTCCTGCCTAAGCCTCCTGAGCTGCTGGGATAACAGGCATGCACCACCATTCCCAACTAGGACTAGATCTTTACGTTCATTTCTTAGTTTGGAACTTCTGTGGCACTGATGTAGTATAAATTCAGATTTATCATGGTTTTAGGATTGTAATTTTTTGCAGAACACATTTTCCCCACCCAAATCCCTGAGCAACAACAGGCTTTCTTGTTGCTTTCATGGGCAGGAGGGAAGAGTTTTTTCACACCCCCTGTTGGAGAGGAGGCAGCTGTTCAGGGCCTTTCTTTGTGCAGAAATCTCAAATCGAGCTCTGACAGAATGAGACCTCAGTGTGTTCAGATCGCATCTCCAGAGCCGCCCTTTCCCTTGATCACCTCCTTTGCCTTGTGTTGACTTTAGTTCTACCCCATCCTTTCTTTTTTTCTTTAGAGCTTGTCTAAAGAATGTTTGAAATAATTTTTTTATACTTTATCAAACATCCTATATGCATGTGGTGAGAGGGTCCAATAGAAGCTGAGAATGCTGTCTTGCTGGTCCAGGAGGCTTTCTTTTCACATCTATATCAACGGATAGCACTCATACCTTTTTTTTTTTTTTTTTGTAATTTTTTTTGTAGTTGTAGATTGATAGAATGCCTTTATTTATTATTCTTATTTTTTAATGTAATGGTAAGGATCAAACCCAGTGCCTCACACACGCTGGGCAGGTGCTCTGTCCCTGAGCTGCATACCTCTTGACTAGAGCATGTAGCAAGCTCCTTACCTGTCTCTTCAGTTCTTTTTCCTCCTTACAATCAAAGGGATTTTTTTTTTTTTTTTTTTTTGAGGCAGGGTCTTGCTCTGTTGCCTAGGCTGGTTTCAGACTCTTAGGCTCAAGTGATCTTCTGCCTCAACCTCCCGAGTAACTTGAGACCACAGGTGCACTGAGCTTTTAAAGAGAGATTTTTTTTTAAAAAACATTAGTTAAGACAGGTGGTGCGGCTCAGGGATAGAGCACTTGCACAGCATGGGTCAGACCCTGGGTTTGATCTCTAGCACCAGAAAAAAATAAAAAAAAACAGATTCTATCATGCCCCCGTGTAAGTCCTCTAGTGGTTTCCCATTGTATGTTAAATTCAAGCTATGTATGTTTTGTGCTGATGACAGTGGACCCTTGTCTGCCAGTGTGGCTGCTCCTAGGGATAGAGCTGAGATTGGTAGGAGGATGCCAGGAGGCGATTACAAGACATAAAGTCGTAGCGGCAAGGATGTGAAAACCCAAGGAGAGTCTGACACAGGGAAGAGAACAGAGCTTCGCTGACGGTCAGTCAGGTCAGAGCTCTCACAGTACTTCCAGGGGCACCCAACTCCCCTGGAGATGGAAAAGTCACCCTGATGCAGATTTTCATGTTGTCCCCCTCTGCTTCTTGTGCTCCTAATGTTTCAGCTGTGGGCCATTCACTAGATCCACAACCAGCACGAAACCTCCCAGCACAATCCCACGGTCGTCTTCCTTGTATGTCCAAGGAGGGTGTCCTGGATGTGGCGTCCTAAACAGCCTCCTACTTCAGGCCCGTCTGAGGCTGTCGCTGAATCCCAGTCTTCTTGTGTTCTCATCTCAGTATTTTTTAAATAAAATCTTACATCTCTAGGAGAAAAATAAATAGCCATCACTATTACTCTAATAATGATGTAATCTACTCAAAGAGGCCAATTTGCTTTATCAGTAAAACAAATCATAATATTCTATATTCTTTCAGTGGATTGACTTTATCTTTTTCTCATTTTCCCTTTTATGAAAAATTAGGGACGCATCAATATGTAGTCTAGTATACTTTGTGTAATTTCCCCTTTGGGGCCAGGTCTAGAATCACTCCAGTGAATTCTACCCAGTGTTATTTTTTATGCTCAAGATACCATTGCCTGGTCATGACAGCCCTTCCTTGGGCTGATCTCCTTAACCTTTTAATTCCATTCATGAGGTGCCTGTGAAAGTACCTTTGTTTTCTGACAGTAAGCTGTCCCTGGCTCTCTCGCTCCTCCCTACCCTGTAACACGTATGGGCTACTTTTTCAAGGAGATCTGGTTCTTCTTAGTGGAAGGTAGAGTATAGAACCCATCACTAGAAGGACATCTTGCATGGTTGTACATGAGGGTTGTAAAGCAGGTAGACTGGGGCCTCAGAAAGCCAAGTAACAGGGCAGAGCAATGACCTTTTTCTTAAAAGGCCTTAAATCATGATGATATTTCCTCTTGAACTAGTGTTTTTTTTTTTTTTTTTTTTTTTTTTTGTGGTGCTGGGGATTGAACCCAGGACCTTGTACATATGAGGCAAGCACTCTACCAACTGAGCCTATATCCCCCAGCCCTGAACCAGTTTTTTTTTTTTTAAATAACAGTTTTATTGAGATATAATTCACATACCATAAATTATCTATTTGTTTATTTATTTGGTTCTGTGAATTGAACCCAGAGGTATTTTTATTTCTTTGGTTCTGGGAATTGAACCCATTGAGCTATATCCCCAGCCCGTTTTTATTTTTATTTTGGGACAGGCTTGTGCTAGATTGCTTAGGGTTTTCTTACATTTCTAAGGTTACCTTAAATTTGCAATCCTCCTGCCTCAGCCTCCCATGTTACTGGGATTTTAAGTGTACTACACCATGCCCATCCATACAATCCTTTTAAAATACACAATTCATTGGATTTTACTATACTCATGGAGTTGTGCAGTCATCATAATTTAATCCAGCATGTTATAACCATCTGAGGAAGAAGGCCAGTACCCATCAACATTCACTCTCCACTCCCTTCCTCCTCACCCTATAACCACTGATCTCTTCCATCTGTGATTTGCCTATTGTATTTCATGTAATGGAATCACCTCATGTGTGACCTTTTGCCTACACACCACTCTGTTGGGGTCCTCTAATTCAACTCAGTTTTGATACTGTCTGCCTGGAGATAGCATTAAACCCATAGGTTGAGAGCTCTTCCCTGAGACTGCCCTTACCTCAGATGCCAACCACAAGCTGCAGGTTGTTACCTGCACTTCTGATTGACTCTTTAGACATTGGGTTCCCATGAACTCTTCCTTCAGGTCTGATTAATTTGCTAGGATGGTTATAGAACATGAACACTTATACTCACCAATTTATTATAAAGGACACAAGAGAATAGTCAGATGGAAGGGATGCCAAGGCAAGGGGTGGGAAGGAGCACAGAGTATCCATGCCTTCTGCACACCCCTCAGGAAGCGCCACATGTTCTGAACCCTGTCCTTTTGGGGATTTCTGGAGGCTCATTATATTGGCACAATTGACAACATGATTGGCTGCAGGTGATGGGCCCAATCTTTAAGCCCCTCTCTCTCCCAAAGGTTTGGGGTTTGGCTGCTGAAACTCCCAACCCTCTAATGCTACCTGGGTCTTTTTGGTTACTAGCCCCTTCCTGAAGCTACATGGGGACCATAGCCACCAGTCATCTCATTAGCATACAAAGGTACTCTTCTCACTCTGGAGATTCCAAGAGTTTTAGGAGCTGTCTCTCAGGAACCAGGGCAGAGACCAAATGTTTATTTTTTATTATTTCCCAATATCAACATTCATGTACAAGTTTTTTGTTTTTTTTTTGTTTTGTTTTTTTTTTTTTTTAAATCAGGGTCTCATTAAGTTGCCCAGTCTGGCCTTGAACTTGTAATTCTCCTGTCTCATTCCCTTGAGTAGCTGGAACTATAGGCAGGTGCCACCATAACCAGCTCAACATTTTAAATTTTGAAGAAGTTAGATTTATGCATTTTTTTCTTTTGTTATTTGTGCTCAAGAATGGGCCTGTTATTCTCAGTAGTTTCTTACCTAAATCTATGTTTCCCTTTTTATTCTCAGGCTCTCCTTTTCATCTGGAAGCCAGGGAAAATTTTGGCAGGCCCTGTTTAACACTTGATAGTTTGGGCATGGCCATGTCCAGGCTATTTTTAGACAGGGTCATGATGGGGACTTGGGTTTGCTGTGCTCTGCTGTAGCCCCTCTGCTACATTCCCATGCCAGACCTGATTCCTCACCTGGTTACTGTGTGTTTAGTATTCCTCTACCTTTTATAAGATTCTGTTTTTACATTTCCCAACATTTTCCAAGTGAAAAGAGAAAGTGCTTTAATGCCACCGTGCCACTTTACCCAAAAGTTATAGCTTCAGCCCCTTTTCTATCCCCTTCCCCTACCCATCTCATTTGGCTCATTTTAAAGATTTTTCACTAGCAGACTGATGTCTGAAAAAGTAATTCATATGACTTTTTTTTAAATTATTTTTTTAGTTGTAGGTGGACACAATACTTTTATTTATGTGGTGCTGAGGATCGAACCCTGGACCTTACACATGAGAGATGAGCGCTCTACCACTGAGCCCCAGCCCCAGCCCTCATATGACCATTTTTTTAACTGATTTTATTATTTTTTAAAAATACATGACAACAGTGGAATGCATTACAATCTTTATTACACATATAGAGCACAATTTTTCATATCTCTGTATATAAAGTATGTTCATGTCAATTTATGCCATTATACATGTACTTTTTTTGCATTACAATTCTCAATACACATATATACTACAATTTTTCTTATCTCTGTTTGTATATAAGGTTTGTTGACACCCAATTCAAGTCTTCATACATGTACTTTGTATAATGATGACCATCACATTCCACCATCCTTGCTAATCCCCTTCCCCCTTCCTTTCCCTCCCACACCTCTTCCTATCTAGAATTAATCTAATCCTTCCATACTCTCCCTCCCTACCCCACTGTGAGTCACCCCCCTTATATCAGAGAAAACATTCGGCATTTGTTTTTGGGGGATTAGCTGACTTCACTTAGTATTATCTTCTCCAATGCATCCATTTACCTGCAAATGCCATGATTTTGTTCTTTTTTAATGCTGTGTAATATTCCATTGTGTATAAATGCCACAATTTTTTTATGCATTCATCCACTGAAGGCCATCTAGGTTGACCCCACAGTTTAGCTATTGTGAATTGTGGTGCTGTAAACATTGATGTGGCTGTGTCCCTGTAGTATGCTTGTTTAAGTCCTTTGGATATAGTCTGAGAAGAGGAACAGCTGGGTCAAATGGTGATTCCATTCCCAGATTTCCAAGGAATCTCCATACTGCTTTCCAAATTGGCTGCACCAAATTTGCAATCCCACCAGCAATGTATGAGTGTACCTTTTTCCCTACATCCTTACCAACAGTTGTTGTTGTTTGTCTTCATAATAGCTGCTATTCTGACTGGAGTGAGATGATATCTTAGAGTAGTTTTGATTTGCATTTCTCTGATTGCTAGAGATGAGCATTTTTTCATATATTTGTTGATTGATTTTATATCCTCTTCTGAGAAGTGTCTGTTCCAGTCCTTGGCCCATTTATTGATTGGGTTATTTGTTTTTTTGGTGCTTAGCTTCTTGAGTTCTTTATATACCCTAGAGATTAGTGCTCTATCCAATGTATGAGGGGTAAAAATTTGCTCCCAGGATGTAGACTCTCTGTTCATCTCACAGATTGTTTCTTTTGCTGAGAAAAAACTTTTTAGTTTGAATCCATCCCATTTATTGATTCTTATTTTTAATTCTTATGCAATAGGAGTCTTATTAAGGAAGTTGGGCTTAATCCCACATGATGAAGATTAGGGCCTACTTTTTCTTCTATTAGATGCAGAGTCTCTGGTTTAATTCCTAGGTCCTTGATCCATTTTCAGTTAAGTTTTGTGCATGGTGAGAGATAGGGGTTCAATTTCATTTTGTTGCATATGGATTTCCAGTTTTCCCAGCATCATTTGTTGAAGGTGCTATCTTTTCTCCAGTGCATGTTTTTGGCACCTTTGTTTAATATAAGATAATTGTAATTTTGTGGGTTAGTCTCTGTGTCCTCTATTCTGTACCATTGGTCTACTGGCCTGTCTTGGTGCTAATACTATGCAGTGGTATCACACTTGCCTAGCACACATGAGGCACTGGGTTCAATCCTAAGCACCACATAAAAATGAAATAAAGATATGTGTGTCTACCTACAACTGAAAACTAAATGTTAAAAAAAAAAAAAAGAATATGATCCAGGGCTGGGGTTATGGCTCAGTGATAGAATGTTTGCTTAGCATGCATGAGGCACTGGGTTTGACCCCCAGCACCACATTAATAAAAATAAATAAATAAATAAATAAATAAATAAATAAAGGTATTAAAAAATAACAATATGATCCAAGAGCTAGACTAAGATTAAGCATTGCATGTTTTGATCTTGTCTCTTTAGTCGCGTATCTGGGAAATTTCTTCAGCATTAATTTCCATCTTATCCCTGTCTTTGAGGAGTGGTTTATAGAACGCCCTTCAGTCTAGTGTCTTACACTTCTCTATGATTAGGTTCAGATGTGCATTTATTACAGGGATATGACCCTGGTGGTTTTGTATCCTCCTCAGTGCATCACATTCAGAAGTCTGTGATGCCAGTTCCTCCCCCTGTTGCACATGTTAACTTTGTCCAGTTGGTTAAAGTGACATCTGCCAGGTTTCTCTGCTTTGATGTTAATGTTTTTACATTTGTAATGAATATGAGATCTGTAGAGAAAGGAGATACTTTGAGACGATGAGATTTTTCTGTGCTTCAAACTTCCAGCCCATGGTCTTAGTATCACCCTTGTATGGGGAAAACAAAATAGTTCTTTTTCTCCATTTGGATTATTTCTTACTCACAAGTTAGTATTCTACGTAAGGAAAAGCTTTCCCTCCTTATTCATTCCTCCATTTTTTTTGCATTCTTACTTTCTTATCCTTATAGGCTCATACATTATTATATTGATTTGCTAGAGATGATGATATTTAGAATATCCCATATTTGGCTGTGGGAGGAGCCCTTTCAGGTTGGCTCCATGTCTTTTGGAATAATTGTGTTATTTTTGGAGTACTCCTTATTTTTTGGATCATTTTAAACATTTCTTGCTGTGGTACTGGGATCAATTTATTCTTAAAGAAATTCTAGTTCATTTTAGGTCTGGTTGAATTTAGAAGCCAAGCTCTGGGGTAGATAAGCTCATTGCTGATAATGTTGCTTTTAGACCCTTTCAGTGGAAGGAGCTGGGGAAAGTGGAAGCTTTATATGTCTCAATTTAATATGTAAATTTTACGTTTTAATTGTATATCAGTGTGAATGCTTTTATGCTTAGCTGAATAAGATCATGAAAATATAGACTAATATGCTCATGTATTGATCTTAAATAGTTATTACTAGGGAATTCTGAAAAGCAGTGTAGATTCTGGATCATCAGTATGAGAAAATGCAACTTCTCTGTCTGATAATTGACATTCAAAGGAATAATAAGTTATAATGACCTTATCAGATGGCTGTGACAAATGTGATGTGATATGAAAATATCTGTGCTTTCTACTGCTGACAGAGTCACACCTGTGGTTTATTGAAGTCAGAGTCTAGGTTGCCGTCTGGATGCTTGGAGTCAGTCACCTTGTCCCCGTGTACAGTCTCCCTAAGAGGACCTTAGGTGCCTGAAGGAACAACTGGGGACCAGAAGCATAGCCATTATGAATGGAGGTTTATTTATTTATTTTTAGTTGTGGTTGGACACAATACCTTTATTTTATTTGTTTATTTTTATGTGGTGCTGAGGATCAAACCAGCACCTGGCACATGCTAGCTAGCGCTCCACCACTGAGCCACAACCCCGATCTGTCTGGAGTCTGGAGAACAGTGGATAGGGTACATCAAGAGGGTTTCCCATCACAAGGCTTTTAGGGGCTTGGTGTAAGAATGGTCGAGCTAAAATCTTGTGGTCCAGAATTATCAGTCAGGTCCCTTACTGTACACACAGAACAGATGTTGGGGTTTTTAGCCCCCTGTTTCTTCCTGTCCTGTGGGAGAGATGGGGAAAGCACGCCCGACCAGGACTAGCCAAGAAAGGCAAAGGTCGACTGGCCGCCGGCACCCAGCCCTCCCTCACCGGAGAACTATCAGACGGGCAGGGAGACCAGTCAAAGCAGGATCTCGTTTATTGAGAAAACCCACACAACTAATATAATTACAGGGCCCAATCAGGATAAAGGTCAGCAGGGTGGGGAGAGTTCATGTACACCCATCCTACAGGCCGTAATGGGAGACAGGGGCGGAAGGGTTCTGAGCCTATCCTAGAGGTCATCTGATTTTTCGGTCACCACCCACAGCACCGCTTCTTGGCTGATTGCCAGGCGCCATCTTAGCCACACGTGGCCCCAGGACCGGGAAGTGGGCAGCAAGTTAGGTTTCCTCTTTTCTGATGCAACATGCCCCACGTGTTACATCATGCCCTACAAACAGGTATGCTTCATATATATAAATATATATGAAGAATACCTGTTCTGTGTGTACAGTAAGGGACACCTGACTGTTTGACCCCTCCCTGCACCATACAGAACCCTCATGAACTAAGGGTCTGGTGTCTAGAGTCCTCTACAGAGGAGGAAGGAGCCAGGACAGAGGGAGGGAAAGTAGGTGGAGGGGAGGGGACGTGGAACTGGAAGAGGACCTGTGGCCTGGGGTAGGTGTAAGTAGCTTTACAGGAAGTTAACCCCTGTAACTTCCTAGAATCTCTATGAAATTAGCTTAGTCTTAGTCTTATAAGAGAAAACATTTGACCTTTGAGTTTCTGAGTTTGGCTTGTTTCACTTAACATGATATTCTCCATTTCCATCTCTTTGCTGGCAAATGCCATAGTTTCATTCTTCTTTATGGTTGAGTTGAACTCCATTATGTATATACATCACAATTTTTTTTTGTTGGCAATGTTTTCTTTAATTCTTTTTAGATATACATTACAGTAGAGTGTATTTTGATGTATTATATATACATGGAGTATAATTTATTCTAATTAGGATCCCATTTTTGTGATTGAGCATAATGTGGAGTTACACTGGTTGTGTATTCATATATGAGCATAGGAAAGTTATGTCTGATTCATTCTACTCTTTTTCCTATTCCCAACCCCTGACCCATCCCTTCATTCCCCTTTGTCTAATCCAATGAACTTTTGTTCTCCCCCTCCCTATTATTGTGTGTTAGTATCTGCATGTCAGAGAGAACATTTGGGCTTTGGGTTTTTGAGATTGGCTTATTTCACTTAGCATGATATTCTCCAACTCCATTCATTTACTGGCACATGCCATAATTTCATTCTTCTTTATAGCTGAGTAATATTCCACTGTGTATATATACCACATTTTCTTTATCCATTTATCTGTTGAAGGCTCTTAGGTTACTTCCATAGCTTAGCTATAGTGAATTGAATTGCTGTAAACATTAATGTGACCACATCATTGTAATATGCTGACTTTAAGTCCTTTGGGCACCAATTTTCAGTCCCACCAGCAACATATGAGTGTACCTTTTCCCCACATCCTCACTGATATTTTTTATTACTTGTATTCCTTATAATTGCCATTCTGACTGGAGTGAGATGAAATCTTAGAGTAGTTTTGATTTCATTTCTCTAATTGCTAGAGACGTTGAACATTTTTTATATATTTATTGAGTGATCATATTTCATCTTTTGTGAAGTGTCTCTGTTCAGTTCCTTTGCCCATTTATTGATTGGGTTATTAATTGTTTTGGTGGTAAGTTTTTTGAGTTCTTTATATCCTGGAGATTAATGCTTTATCTGAGGGGTAGGTGGCAAAGATTTTCCCTCATTCTGTAGGCTCTCTCTTGATTGTTTCCTTTGCTGACTTACAGTTTAATGCATTCATTCATCTATTGGTGCGTTCATTCACTTAATGCATTCATTCGTCTATTGGTGGGCACCTGGGTTGATTCCATAATTTAGCTATTGTGAATTGTGCTGCAGTAAGTATTGAGGTGGCTGTATTGCTATGCTGACTTTAGATCTTTGGGGAAAATACCAAGAAGTGGGGAAGCTAAGTGATATGATGCTATGGATGGAGATTTCTTGAATGCCGGAGAATGTGGAAACCTGCATAAAGACATAAATGTTTATGCAAATGGGAGGCTGTGAGCTTGCTTTCAGATAGATGGGCAGGCTTCCTTGCTTTTCCAAGTTCCTGCATGCAACCTGTGCAGTTCAAGGAATGAACTGTCATCCTCATAACCCCCAGCCCTGACTCTGGCTATGGGTGAATCTGCTCATTTCGAAGTGCTTTTTTCCTAGGAGTGTAGACATACCTCTCAACTGCCTCTCAACTGTCATACCTCTCAACTGCCTTCGCCTTGGCTGGCTTGAGCTTTATGTCTTCACTGCCTTCTGATCTGTTCTTCCCACTCTCCCTTGTGCTCACTGTGCTTCTGCCACCTGGCTTCCTCTCCATTCCTTGAACTTGCTGACTGTGTAGCTCCCTGTGCTCTCTCTGTCTGGAACCCCATGCCTCTGGGTACATGTCACATGCTGCCTCCCTGTCAGCCTGCAGATTCAGCAAGGAAGCTCTTCCGAGACCTTCCTCGTATCTCAAATGTCCATTGCTTATAGTGCCCTTCATAGCATGTTTCCCATTCTTTATTTATATTTTCATTTGCTTGCTTATTTATTTAATTCTCTCCCAGTAGTCAGTAATCTCCCCAGTACCAAGTACAGAATTTCACACATAATATTTCCTCATAAGTATACATCAAATAAAGAGCCATAATATTGCTAAAAGAGCTAGATCATGCCCAGAATTATATGTAGCTTAAATAAATAATAAGTGTGATATTTCCATTATTAATCAAAGTACTTTTACATGACAAAGACAAAAATAAAAGTAATCCTAAAGATTATGCTTAACTGGAACTTAGATTATGTGGTAAGAAGACCTCCATTTAATGTATTAAATCATTCTGCTGTTAAAAACTTGTTGACAAGTGAAAAATACCCTGTTAAATCAAAGTGACATTGAGACTCATTTTGAGGATCATAATTTTTAAAATTTCTACATAAAGTACTTGGACATACCTATGATTAATATATAATATAGATATAAGTGCTTTAGTACCTACTTGGTTGATGTTTTCTCTTATACTTTAGTAAGCTGTTTTTAAATTTTTATACCTTACCCTTCATTGTGAACATTCACTCTTCAGCTTTTCCTATGCATTTCTTTAATCCTTAATTCACTTTTTTTGGTTGCATCTAGAATTTGATACAGCATTTCTTAAATCTTTACAAATTTATTTACTCCTGTTATATTTTAATCCAGTGATAAAGTAGCAGTTGTATGTGTGTTTTCATGTTAGGAGTTAGAATGCAGTCCACATAGCCATCCCAGGACCGAGCACCTCTACATTCCTCCCTTTTGCCCATGCTTACTGCCACACAACCTGCCAGCTTACCAGTTTGCCAACAGCAACAGTGGAATTGAATTGCACTGTTATTTCATGCCACAGAAATGATCAAGAAAAACTAAAATCTTGCATGTTTTTCTTTACCTTGGCTCCTTTATTTCCTTGGGGGTATTTAGTGTAGAAAGTGGTCAGGTGATTTTAGTGTACAAAGTGGGAAGAAAGGTTTGGGGAAGTCAGGTTGTAGTGGTAAATCTTTTTATTTTCCCTGTGTTTCTGGGAATTGAACTCAGGACTGTGGACATGCTAGAATGTGTTGATAAATCTTTAAAACATACATACTAACACACACACACACACACACACACACACACACACACACCCTTATGGTGGCTGGAGGTATAACTCAGTGGTAGAGTACTTGCCTTGCAGACTCACTGGCCTGGGTTGATGCCTAGCACCCCCCAAAAAAAATCCCGTCCCCCCAAATCTTCCAATCCAATATTTACCATTATCTCTGTCAGAGAAGAGAATGACTTTCAATGAGCTAGTCTCTTCACAATTACTTAATTGAGTAAGTGTGAATTTTTTGACCTGCAAGTAAGTAATCTTGGAAAAAAAACATATACTATATTGGAGAAGAAGGCATGAATAAAAATTATAAAGTGGCCCAAAATTCCTTTGAACATTTAGTTGGTTTGCTGAGACATGAACATTATTAACTATCTCAAAATGCAGAATTTTTAAAAAATTGTTTCTTTTCAGTTGTACTTGACAGTAGAATCCATTTTGATAATATACAAGCATGGAATATAACTTATTCTAATTAGGACACCATTCTGTGAGTGTACACGATGGTAGGATTCACTTAGGTGTTTTCATATCTGTACATAGGAAAATTGTTAGATTTATTTTACTGTCTTTCCTATTCCTATCCTCCTCTCTCCACATTCCATTGTGTATATGTACCACATTTTCTTTATCCATTTATCTGTTGAAGGACACCTAGGTTGGCTCCATAGCTTCGCTATTGTGAAAATACAGAATCTTAAAGATTTTTTTTTTCTTTCTTTTTTGGTACTGGGAATTGAACTCAGGGATACTCAACCACTGAACCATATCCCCAGCCCTATTTTGTATTTTATTTAGAGATAGGGTCTTACTGAGTAGCTCAGCACCTTGCCATTGCTGAGGCTAGCTTTGAGCTCATGACCTTCCTGCCTCCCCAAGCCACTGGGATTATAGGCATGCGCCACCGCACCCAGCCAAAGATATTATTTTCTATAGAAAACATTGGACTTTATGTATGCATTTGTTTTGAGTTTGGGGAGTGGTTTTGGGAATTGAACCTAAGGGTACTGTACCACTGAACAACACCCCCAGCCCTTTTTATTTTATTTTGAGACATAGTCTCACTAAGTTGCTGAGGCTGGTCTTGAACTTTCCATCCTGTCTCAGCCTGCTGAATATTCCTGGTGTATGCCGCCACATCCAGCTCTATAGGTATTTTTGAAAGGCATTATCTTGTAATTGTCAGCACATGGTCTGTATGCACACAGTTATGATCCTTAGTTCAAGGTGAAGGATTTCAAAAAGAGATTCAGTAAGTCTTCTTTTTATCCCTTCCATCTCTCATACCGTAACCCATCCTCCCTCCCTCCCTCTCTCTCTCTCTCTCTCTCTCTCTCTCTCTCACTCACACACACACACACACACTTTTACATAAATGATAACAACACATGGCACACACTGTTCTAAACATACTTTTTCCTATATAGGGTTTTCTTGGAGATTGGTATATATCAATATGTGAAGATACTCAAAATTTTTATACCTAAAACTGCACCATAATTTATTTAACTGAACCCCTGTTGATGGATATTGGATGTTTTCAGTATTTTTTTAAATTTTTTTTTAGTTGTAAATGGACATGATACCTTTATTTATCTATTTATTTTGGTGCTGAGGATCAAACCCAATGCCTCACACATGCCAGGCAAGTGCTCTACCACTGAGCCCCAGCCCAGCCTGGTTTCAGTCTTTTGTTCTTCTGAACAAGGCTTCAGGGAAAAAGCTTTGTGTCTCTCATTTTGCCCATGTGTATTTGGTCAGGATAAATGGTTAAAAGGCATGGGCACTTGTCATTTTGATGGCTGATGTCCAGTTGTTCTCTCAAGTTACGCCATTGATATTATCAGCAGCAGGGTGATAAGGGTGCCTTCCCCTCTAGAACCTTACCTATCTGATGGATGAAAATGTTTCTCAGTGTCTTTTCAGTTGATGTGACTGTTGTGACCATTGTTGAACATTGTTTCATATTTTAAAGGCATTGTATTTCTTTTCCTATGAGCATTCTGTTTGATCCCTTGGCCTATTTCCATGCCATGTGTTGGTCTTTTTCACACTGATTACAGGAGAGTGTTGCATATTAGGACAGTCCTTGATCTGTGGTAAGATTGAAAATTTTCCTTTAATTTTTTTTCTCTATGTTTTAATATCTACTAGGAATAATGCTCAGTACTCTTCTGTTTTGTAATTATCCTAATTATTTTTCCATATGAACTTGAATTTGAACTTGGGAAGAATTAAAACATCAATGATCATTATCATCATAGTCATTATTTTTAATTTTCCTGATAATGCTTTTACTTTTTTTTTTTTTTTTTAAAGAGAGAGTGAGAGAGGGAGAGACAGAGAGAATTTTCAGTATTTATTTTTTTTAGTTTTCGGCGGACACAACATCTTTGTTTGTATGTGGTGCTGAGGTTCGAACCCGGGCTGCACACATGCCAGGCGAGCGCGCTACCGCTTGAGCCACATCCCCAGCCCCAATGCTTTTACTTTTAAAAAAAATTTATTATTAAATTTTCAGTAGGTTTGTTAGCATGTCCTGGACAATAACATATTCTGTGAATTACTGGGTTCTGAAATAGATAACACTAGAACTTTATGATCAGTCCTGGGCCTTTCTTACTTGATAAAGAATTAGTAACACAGCCACATCAATGTTTATAGCAGATCAATTCACAATAGCTAAACTGTGGAAGCAACCTAGATACCCTTCAATAAATGAATGGATAAAGAAACTGTGGTATATAAAAACAATGAAATATTACTCAGCATTAAAAGAGAATGGAATTATGGCATTTGCAGGTAAATGGATGGAGTTGGAGAATATCATGCTAAGCGAAGTAAGCCAATCCCCAAAAAACAAACACCGAATGTTCTCTCTTATAAGTGGATGCTGATCCATAAAGGGGTGAGGTGGGGAGGGGGGAGCATGGGAAAAATGGAGGAACTTTAATTGAACAAAGGAGAGGAAAGGTTGGGGAGGGGCATGGGGGCAGGAAAAATAGTAGAATGAAATGGACATCATTACCCTAAGTACATGTATGACTGGACATATGGTGTGAGGCTACATCTTGTACAACCAGAGAAATGAAAAGTTGTGCTACAATTGTATACAATGAATCAAAATTTATTCTGCTGCATATATACCTAATTAAAATAAAAAAATTAATCTAAAAGAATTAATTGCTAATCTTCACATTTTCCAATCAAAGGACAAAGAGGAAAGAATGGGAAAGGATGCAAAAATTGTTCTCTTCTGGGATAATTCCCTGTGTTTGCTATTCTAATAAGCAACATAAGTTTATATAAAGTTTCCTTTAAGTTTCCAAAATATCTTGAGTTCTTTACATGTTAGAATTTTCTAATACTGTATATAGTTCAGAGATTTATTTTTGTTAATCAAAAAATATTGGTCACATTTTAGTAAAAATTTCAATTATCTTAATTTCAGGGTGGTTTATGGTGTTTTGGAGGAAATGGACTTCCTTATGCTGAAAGTTTTGGAGAAGTTCCTTCAGCTACAGTGGAAATGTTCTGTTTAGAAGCTATAGTAAAACATTCAGAGGTAACTTGCATTTTCAAAATGTGGTTTAGTTTTTATGGTTACATTGAAAAAAATTTGTAGATTAGTTCATTGAAGGGAAATAATCTTCCTTTATTCTAAAAGGTTAAAATTTTTTCATTTGTTTTATACTTCTTATTTTCCTATTCTAATTTAGAATTAATAACCATAATTTAATACCAGTGCATGAATGTAATATTTTTGCTAGGTATTTCTAAAGATTTTTAATTGTGTATAAAGCAAGCAACCCATTGTCTAAATGTGGCATTTGCCTTTGATTATGCTGTCTTCTATTGCCATTCTCTAATTTTTTACACATATCACCATATAATTTCCATTAGAATGTCTGTCAGAGACTTAGAATATGGGGGGCGGGGAAGGAACTCTTAGATGATCTTACATGTGAATTATAACTGTAGCATATATCAATGATTTTTTTAAAGATTTTATTTGTTTTAGTTGCAGATGGACACAATACCTTTATTTTATTTATTTATTTTTATGTGGTGCTGAGGATCAAACCCAGTGCCCCACAGGTGCTGGCAAGTGTTCCACCACTGAGCCACAACCCCAGCCCATATATCAATGATTTAAAAATTTTTTGGCGTTATGGAACCTTTCTGTCATGATCACAGTTTTTGTTATTTTGTTTTCTATTTTTGATAAGGAATATTTTTATGTTCCCAGACTGGTCTTTAACTTGTAAGCTCAAACAATCCTCTTGCCTCAGCTTCCCAAATAGTGGGGCCTACAGGCATGATTATGGTTAAATTTAATTTAATTTTTAAAGAAGCTTTTTTTTATTATTAGAGCTTTATGGTTATACATAATCATTGGGTTCGTAAAAATATGAAATGAGCTGGATGTGGTGGCACATGCTTGTAATCCCAGTGTCTTAGGAGGCTGAGGCAGAAGGATCATGAGTTCAAAGCCAGCCTCAGCAATGGCGAGGTACTAAGCAACTCAGTGAGACTCTGTCTCTAAATAAAATACAAAATGGGGCTGGGGATATGGCTCAGTGGTCAAGTGCCCCCCGAGTTCAATCCCTGATACTGATACCAAAAAAAAAGGAATGCTTCATGAATTTGCATGTCTTTCTTGCTCACGGGCCATGCTAATCTTCTCTGTATGGTTCCAATTTCAGTGTTTATTTTCCCAAAGTGAGCACTGGTAGTTTAATTTTTAAAAGAATAAAGCAACAAACATGTAATGTTCTTGTTGACTATAATGACGTGGTCAGGTCTGTTACTTTACCTATATATACACATTTCCTTTGGTTTTCTTTCTCTTTTATCTATTTTATCCATTAAAGTTTCAAGTCCCTTTATTTTTACATGACTCCTCCCCTCCTCTGTTTTGATACTAGACACTGATCCAGGGGTGCTTCACCACTAGGCTAAATTGCCAGTCTTTATTTATTCATTTATTTTATTTTGAGTCAGGATCTTGCTAAGTTGCTGAGGGTCTCTTTTAAGTTGCTGAGGCTGAACTCCAGCTTGTGATCCTTCTACCTCAGCTTCCCAAATTGCTGGGATTATAGGCACATTCCACCACGTCAGGCTACTTGATCTTTTTCTGTAAACATGTTTTCAACTCCTGAGTTTTCGGATAGCTCCATTGCTGTGGGCATTTTGGAGAGTAGTATGTAGGTGTGCACATCTGTATGATTTGTGTTAATCGTATTTGCAAAAGCAAAATCTGTCTGCTTGCACAGAGGACTATTTCCTGTTATAAGGTGGCAGATTTCTCAAGATTAGTGAATCATTTTAAGATAGTTTCAAGCCAGAGCATCAAAATAAATTGAAACAATTTTGTATAATGACATCGTCATAGGGTTACAAACAAGAGCTAAGCATAATAACTGTAAGAATATTAGAATTTAAAATTTTTTTTAATTAAAAAAATGAGAATTTTAGATGCCCTGGTGAGATGTGCCTTGTTGGGAGTGTTTCAGTGATTTTGAGGTAGTAAGCAGGTCAGAAGAATAAGATCAGAAGTTTGAGTAATCTTTCTGCCACTTTGTCCTGGAGTAGGAGCCACCTGGCTCTGTCATTTTGTTGTATCATCTTGTATAATGAATTGTGCAACATAGAGTAACCTTTCATTAATTTCCTATGCTAGATACCCACACATTGTGATAAAATCGAAGCTAGTGGAGGCTTGCAGCTGCTTCAGAGGCTGTACCAACTTCACAGGGACTGCCCGAAAGTGCAGAGAAATATAATGCGGATCATTGGAAACATGGCTTTGAATGAGCATCTTTTTTCTACTATTGTCCACTCAGGTAATGTCAATATTATATGTTGAGTATTTTTTTTTTTTAGAGAGAGAGAGAGAATTTTTTAATATTTATTTTTTAGTTCTCGGCGGACACAACATCTTTGTTTGTATGTGGTGCTGAGGATCGAACCCGGGCCGCACGCATGCCAGGCGAGAGCCACATCCCCAGCCCCTGAGTATTTTTTGTCCAGTCCTTGGTGCTCCCATTACCTCCTCTTGTGGTACATTACTTTTTCAAGAGACTTTATGGGTCCTTAGAACATGTTATTTTGGTAAGGACAAGGAATTTCTTGAGATTGCAGATAATCCATATCTAAGGTAATCAATGTACATAGTCACAGGAGAGCAGGTTTGCTATGGTGACTGTTTAATTGTTTATATAACTTTTAATATGACTTGGTTAACCAAGAGGAATAATCAAACCAAAAGGAGGCCACTGTAGTTTAGAAAATTAGTGTATTTCCCCCCTGGCAACTAATAACCCATCCATGGGGAGCTAACTTAAGACCAGGAAAATATACTGCTCCTCGTAATTTCTGCCTGAGTCAGCCTTCACCTTGACTAGAAGATGATGATTTTCCAGGTCTAGCTGTCCTCTCCGTGTGCTTTTCAGCATTTGGCATTCTACAGGAGGGAGAGCCCTTCTTTCCCTCTCCTCCCTCCCTCCCTCCCCATCAGTTGGGCACAGGGATTCCTTTTTTTATGTTGGGGTTTGAACCAAGGAATGCTTTACCACTGAGCTATACCCCAGCATTTTTTTTTTTTTTTTTAATTTTGAACCAGGGTTTTGCTAAATTTCTAAGGCTGGTTTCAAATTTGTAGCCTTCTCCCTCAGCCTCCCTAGTATTTGGAATGACAGGTGTGCACCACTGCCTCTGGCTATTGTGAGATTTTTTTTTTTTTTTTTTTTGGTGGTGCTAAGGATTGAACCAGAGCCTTGTGCATGTGAGGCAAGCACTCTACCAACTAAGCTACATCCCCAGCCCTATTGTGAGATTCTTGACACTGTAATTTACATTCTCTGCTAAAGTATGTTATAGACTTTGTGATAATTGTTATTATTTGTAATAGTTGTCTTAGTTCATTTTCTGCTACTATGATAGAATACCTGAGGCTAGAAAATTTATAAAGAACAGAAATTTATTTCTCATGGTTCTGGAGACTAGAAAGTCGAAGATCAAGGTGCTGCATCCTTACACAATAGAAGGTGAAAAGGGAAGGCTGCAAGGCAGTCTAACATGGCATGAAGCCCTTTTTTTAAAGGCCTTAATCCTATTTTTGAGTTTACTTGAAGGATGCATATACCATTTGGCCTAATAATATTGCTTCTTGGATCCACTCCTGTCTAAAAACCCATGGATGTTCTTAAACATTTTGTATAAGAATATTTATTGGAGTTTTTTGTATGGTGTGGAAAAACTGAAAATAACCTGAATGTCTGCCACTGGGAACAACCGTTACATAATCAACAGTACTCACACTGAATGCTGCAGTTACAAAGAATAAAGTTTATGTATGTGCAGAGCATGCCAGGACATTGCTGAAGTACCAATACAGCCACAGAATAGGAGGGATAGTATGATTTCATGTAGGTAAAATAATGCATCAGAGAGAGTGACATTGGTGAATGAGATGGACATCATTACTCCAGGTACATGTCCGATTGCGTGAATGGTGTGACCCTACTCTGGGTACAACCAGGGAAGTAAAAATTGTGCCCCATTTGTGTATAATGAATCAAAGCATTCTGCTGTCATGTATAACTGATTAGAACAAATAAATACATTTTTAAAAACTCAAAAACATTTTAATACATTTTTCAGAATAAAATCATACAACTTTTATATCTTTCATTACAAAGGATGACATTGTATGTGTATAAGTTACAGGCTTATGATTGCTTTTGGGGGGGGGGGTACTGGGAATTGAACCCAGGGGCATTTAATCACTGAGCCACATTCCCAGACTTTTTTATTTTTGAGACAGGACCTTGCTAAATTGTTGAGGCTAGCTTTGAATTTGCAATTGTCCTGCCTCAGCCTCCCAAGCTTCTGGGATTACAGGCGTGTGCCACTGTGCCTGGCATATGATTGCAATTTTTGAAAAGTTTAGAAGGGTGTCCACCAAAGTCTTAACCTTGGTTACTTTGAGGATATAAATGGAATTGGGAAATAATGAGAGTTACTTAATAACTGCATTAAAGCAGGACTTTCATCATTGAATACTCCTTTTAATTCTTTCTTTTTTTTGAGGGGTGGTGGTGCTGGGGATTGAACCTAGGGCCTTGCATATGCTAGGCAAATACTCTACCACTGAGCCTAGGGCCTTGCATATGCTAGGCAAATAACTCATCCCCTATTTATTTACTTATTTATTTTATTTTTATATTTAATGTATTCAGTGTTATGTAGTTTAAAAACTAAATTTTCAAGAAAAAATTTCTAAGGGGCAGTTGATATTTTATAAGAGTGTCTCTGGCACTGTGACTGAGAAGTGCCATAGAAAAAGACATGAGCCATACTTCTTGTGTAATTCTTGTGACTCCATTAAAAATAAAGCCATATTTTATACATTCCAATAATATAATCTTATGTCTCTATACATAGAATTTTAAAACAGATATTCTGTTGTTATCAATTTTTTGGCAGATTTTTGAAGAGGAATTTTCTGACATTATAAATTTAAATACTGTTAAAGACTTATAGGATCTCAAACTCCTTTTGAATTATTAAATGCTATCTTCTCCTCATCTGTCATCACACTAATTCTCAACACTGTTGTCATGGAGAGTGGGAACAGGAAATAGAACAACTGTCAGCTAGTGAGCGGCACTGGCCTGCTCAGAGGCCCAAGATTTCACAGACATAAGCTAAAGCCTTCCTTCAACTCTGCGATGCAAAGTAATGTGACTGAGGTTCCACAGCACATAAGCCAAGAGCAGAGATTTAAGCCCAAGTCTTTTTGATCTCAGGGACCATGTTCTTCTTTACCTTCATGTATAAATAATATATAAATGGGTTCTCATTATCAGTACTTAGAAAACTGATATATTAGAAACATTAAACCTACCTTTTGCACACAGCCTTCTTTTACTCCACCTCTCTTCTAAGAGGTTACTATTGTTCATGAGTTTGGTATACTGTATCTTTGCAGATCTTCATATGTTTTTGTGTGTATGTGTGTGTATACATGTACATGAAGGTTTATTTTTTAATTTTTTGGTGGTGCTGGGGTTGGAACCAAGGTCCTCAGTAATGCTAGGCAGAAAAAATACTCTATCTCTGAGCTACACTCACAGCCCCTATGGAGTTAAAAATAAAACAAAACCAAAAACTAAATGTAGTCATGGTGTACAGAGTGCTGTCCATGCCTTTTCTGTTTGCCTGTGTGTGTGTGTGGTACTACGGTTTCAACCCAAGGGTACTCTGTACTGAACTATATCCCCAGCCGTTTTTATTTTTTATTTTGAGGAAAGGTCTTGCTTAATTTTCCAGGCTAGACTTGAACTTGGGGTCCTCCTGCCTCCATCTCATGAGTTGCTTAGATTACAGGCATGGTTCACCATGTGCTGATTCTGTTTTGCCTCCTTTTAAAAAAATCAGTTTTTCTTCCAAACTCTAGATTTTACAAGATTTACATAACAAATTCATTAATAGTTTCCTAGTTGTATGAAAACCTGTTAATATTGTTGCTGATGACAATGAAATAAGTAATATTTACCAACTGAATTTTAGTAATTCTTACTAAAAGAAAAACACCATGGTATTTTGTCCCCTTTTGGTAATCACCATTTGTTGCAATTTTCTACACAGAAAAAATGGCTATTGCATCTCTCGTTCCTTCTTTTAAATCCCTCAAAGGATCTGTGGTTGGGGTTGTCTGTGGACTCAGAGGCTCTTAGGGCAGAATGGAGCTGGAGTGGTTGGGACGGATACCAGGGTGGAGACCTCTCCTTCCAGTCTGAGATGGACTTGCCTCAGTATTTAGGAGGTCTGTTCTTTTCACCAGGCTGGGTTTCCATAATGGCAGAAGCCTTGAAATCTCCCCACATTATGGAGTCCTCACATGCTGCCAGAACTCTGGCTAACCTAGACAGAGAAACTGTACAAGAGAGATACCAGGATGGCGTGTACGTGCTCCATCCCCAGTACCGGACGAGGTGAGCAAGCAGAACAGTTGCTTTATCCCCTTTGGTAACATAAAGTCAGAGGGCTTAAATTTTAAATTCTGCATAATTTAGATAAGTTAAATACTTTATAAGTAAGTCAAATACTATAGTTACTAAAGCTGTTCTTAATAACCTCAGAGGAGTTGAAGTTTGTCTAAAAGCACAAAAACTATTATTTTCACAAAGGGCTTACCTTCAGTGAGGTGCTCACCTGTTAGAACGTGTGGCACTTACACTTTGGAATGTCATTTCAAGTCATTTTCATTTAGATCTGAGTTAATAACTGATTTGAATTGGAGAAGTCAGTCTGAATAGGAAGGACATTAGACGTTATTGGAGAATCTGGGCCTGGAATTCCAGGGTCTGGAGAAAGTTTGTGCTAGGTATCAAAACATGCGTGGAAAGAGTAAGTCATAATAAATTTGACTCCTTGTATTCCTTAAGTTATTGCTGGTCACTATTGCCAATTATATCCTTGCTGAGACAATAAGTATAGAAAGGATTGCAATGAAAAAAGTACATGTCTTGGATTTTCATAGGGTGCTTTGAAAAAAAAAAACAACTCAGAAAATAGCTCCAAATTTTTAAATTTAAAAAATGGATTGCCAGGTTAATTCCAATTTGCAGATAACATGATAATATATTTTGTGTATATGTTATATAATTGTGTATGTACTATAAATATTTTTCAACTAACATACCATCTATAATTTTAACATTTTAATATAGCCAAAGAAAATATCTTTGCTCTCCTTCTGATAACATTTATTTATTTTCCTTTATAAAATTTTGAAATCTCTTTAATGTATACTTTTAAAAAAAATTTTTTTAGTTATAGATGGACACAATATCTTTATTTTATTTATTTATTATTATTATTTGTTTTATGTGGTGCCAGGTATCAAACCCAGTGCCTCATGCAAGCTAAGCAAGTGGTCTACTACTGAGCCGCAACCCCAGCTCATGACTTATAAATGTAATTTATTTATTTATTATTATTATTTTTAAAAATGTATATAACATACATTTTTTCAATCTTTATTTTATTTTTATGTGGTGCTGAGAATCGAACCCAGTGCCTCATGCATGGTAGGCGAGTGCACTACCACTTGAGCCACATCTCCAGCCCCCATAAATATAATTTATAAGACAGCATGTTCTCTGTGTTTTTGCCAAAACTCCTAGGATTCATTCCTCAGCAACCCTGTACTTATAAAACTTGATATAATGAAATTTTATTTTATGTCATGTGAAGCTGTTGAAGCACCATCCACAGAGAATGCTGTGTCATTTCTTACCATAGCAATAATACATTTATTCTGCTTTTTTTTTTTTTTTTTTAACTCTCTCCCCTCTTAGTCAGCCCATTAAAGCTGATGTCCTTTTTATTCATGGCCTTATGGGAGCAGCATTCAAGACCTGGCGCCAGCAGGACAGTGAACGGATTCTGATTGAAAAGGCTTTGGAAGATGAAGACAGGTACACCACATGCTGGCCCAAGGTAAAGAAGTCGCAGTTCTGTCCCCACACTAAAGCATGCTCTGTTTCCACATTGGTGTGACTGGTTTCCTTCTCTCTCTCTCTCTCTCTCTCTCTCTCATATGTACACATACACATACATACATAGATACATACATACATATACACATATATATATATTTTAGTTGTAGATGGACACAATACCTTTATTTTTATGTGGTGCTAAGGATTGAACCCAGTGCCTTCCACATGCAAGGAGAGCGCTCTACCACTGACCTACAATTCCAGCCCTCCTTTTCTCTTTTTATTGGGATATTTTTCCCATGCAGATCTTCTTTCCCTTACGGTTTGGACTATTACATTAACAGCTGGACTTGTGACCCTAAGTTGTGTAATTTCTATTTAGGATGCAGTCTGAGGCTCTGAAGGAATATTCCATACATAAAATACAGGCAAGAACAAAATAATTCAATTTCACTGAAGCATAATATGAAAATTAATAAAACCATAATTGTATTTGTAGTAGCCAATTTTTTATCTTAATAATTATAAAACTAGAAATAGTAAGTAACTCTATTTTGCATTTCTTTGATATTATTCCTTCCAAAGAGCCTCAGTTCCACTAGGAATGATCTCCATGTGTGTGGGGGTCATTTCCAGGGCTTTGCTCCACTGCTTCTCACTCACTTTCACACGACTTAGCAAGTAGAAAGAATGTTTTGCTCTCTCTGATGACACTGAAGTCTGGAGATGACCATTAATCCAGGATCTCCAGTGACTATCATTTGTATTTTTGAATTCTTAGGTCCAAATGCTCACCGTTGGGCTATACAGTCTTTCTACTAAATCCTTTTGAAAACCATTTGGATCTAGACTTCAGAAACAAGCCTAGCTTTTGTCTGTAGCAGATTTAAATTGAGAATAATCTCCAACAGCGCCCTTCATTGGCCTTATACTATAAATATGGATACCATTTTGTGACCAGAGATATAAAAAGATAAAGATAGTCACCTTCAAACTTTATTCAAATGTCATCTTTAATTACTCCATTATGAGAGTTCTCTAATGATAAATTTCAATTGCTAGGAAGTAACCGAGTGTTGGAAATGCAGGCATTTTCTTATGTACCTTTCTGTTTACTTAGACGTGGTTGGCAAGAGACTGTCCTGCTCTCCGAATTATATCTGTGGAGTATGATACCACCCTCAGTGACTGGAGAGCTGGGTGCCCTGCAGAAAGGTAACTTCGTGGGGGACGTTTAGACTGGAAGTATGGGGAAGGGCTCAGGCTACAAGTGGGTCCTTTGGGATGGGAAGTGATTTTTCTTTTGATGACACAGCAGGGCAGGATTTTTTCTCTTTTTTCTTTCTTTCCTTTTTTTTCTTTTCTTTTTTTCTTTTTTTTTTGTGGTGCTGGAGATTAAACCAATATGCTCTACTACATGCCTAATCAGGATTTTCTTATGAAAACTAACCTTTTTCTTTTCTTTTGGAAGGAATTATCTATAAACAAACAGTGAAGTAGAAGATTAAGGTGTATTATCAATGTTGGGCTCCTAACCTGGTTCATTTACAACTCGTACAATCGTGAAGGACCATGGTGGATTCCTTAGCAAAACCTCCATTCCTTTAAGAAGTAAAAGTGATATTCTTTTGCTTTGTGTTCACAATTATACCAGCTAGAGGAAGCACAGAAAAAGATGTGAGCCATTTTGGCTCCTATGTACCATTTATGCCCCATAGGCCAGTTGAGTTCATAGGAAGGAGCACTAGGTTCTTGGGTTATGGGACCTGGATTGTAGCCTGATCCTACCTTTGATATGCTGTGCTTTCTCAGGCAAGTCACTTAGCATGTCTGGGAAGCTTTGTTTACAGATTGAGAGAGTGGTCTAACCAGTATTATCAAACTGTGCTTTGTGAATAGACCCCATGTAGGTGCCCAAGAAGGGAGGGAAGCAAGTGAGCAGGAACCAGGTTTCCCTCCTGTTTTCCCTGGAGGGGCTCTGGGGGAACCTTTGCTTTGAATAAAGGTGTCTACAGATAAGAAACTATCAGACTGGATAGTTTTGAAGTTATCTTTTTGTTTAAACATTACTTATTTTGAATTCTCTGAAACAGTTTCCTAACATTTCTAAATAATTAAAATGATGAAAACTTAATATTTAAAGGAAAAAAAATTGGGGAGTGATACTGGGGATTGAACTCAAAGGTGGTTCTACCACCAAGCTACATCTCCAGTCCTTCTTATTTTTTATTTTGAGATAGGGTCTTGCTAAGTTGCCAAGGCTAGCTTGAACTTGCAGTCCTTCTGCCTCAGCTTCCCCAATCACTGGAATTATAGGCATGAACTACCATGCCTAGCTTGAAAGCTTCAATTTGTGGCATAAATACAAGTAGAATTGAAACTCAGAAAAGAGAGAACCAAATCTCTAGGGACACTTTCATTATTGGGCTATGGAATGGGAAGGGACACATATCCTAAGTGCTGAGGGCAGCCAGGTTTGACCTGGAAAAATTAGATACTCAAGTGATGTTCCCCTAGTGTATGAATGACCTCTCTGGGTTTAAATAATCCTAATTATGCTAATAAGTTTGAAGAAGAAAGTGAGCAATATCAGAAGTGGAGCAGAGAGAGAGGAGTATTCCTCACTCTTCAGGGCAGTAGCATGTAGCATTCATTCAACAGACAAAAGTTCTCAGCTTAAAAATTAGATAGCAAGATTCAGGGGATAGAGGCCTCCTGTCATGCCTGCTGTTTTCATTTTGTTCAGAAAGACCATTGCATTCAGAAGCAACGAACTCCTTTCGAAGCTCAGGGCTGCTGGTGTTGGGGATAGGCCAATGATTTGGATTTCACATAGCATGGGAGGTAAGGATGATTTCATCTTCACAGAGT
Source organism: Callospermophilus lateralis (assembly GCF_048772815.1). NCBI lineage: Eukaryota > Metazoa > Chordata > Mammalia > Rodentia > Sciuridae > Callospermophilus > Callospermophilus lateralis. Next base: position 10,122,693 of record NC_135310.1, read on the forward strand.
GACCGTTGTGAGGTTTTCACCATTGCAGCTAGCCTAAATTCTTGTATCTCTCTGCTGTACTTACCAGTAGCCCCTTTCTCCCCAGGTTAAAGTCTTTGGCTATGGCTTGGAGTTTTAAAATTAGCACGCTCCTTCCATGGTATTAGTTTTCCCAGAAGGTAGCAACTAGTAACAAAACATACAAGAGGGCATGGGGGTGACTACCTGAAACTTCCATGTCTTGGGAGTAAGTAAACATTACACCCAGGGATACTGACAAGTTGGGCTTACATGGCTAGCTTTCCTGGCTTCCCAGGGGCTTCCCTTCTTCTTCCCTGAGCTTCCTCACCATTACGGACTCCATCCTTGCTTTAATGTTCAGAGCTGCCACGGAGGTGTGCTCCTGGCCCCTGTGTCCCTGCAGCTCTGCTTTGGGGCCTAGTGCTGCTTCTCTAGTCACACGTGCACCTCCTCCCACCTACTATCCCCCATCCAGCTCTCAGTTTTTATCATCTGCCTTTCAGAGATGAGCTTTCTGCAACCTCTGACCTAGTTTATCTGAAGAAATGCTCAAAATAGCTGATCCTGAGCTGGGCCTTTTTGCTGAGAGAGAGGTCCAGATAGCCTTTGGTGTCCCTCAGCGACCCACTGCCACCAGCTTTGAGATCCCACAGCGGCTTTTCCCAAGCTCGGTGGGACCATGACTGTGTATTAGTATCTTCCCAGGTGTAGGCTGCCCTAGCAGAAGGGAGGCCAGTTGTGCAGCAGTGGGTGCCCAACTCAGACAGTGCCCCACCCACCCTCCTGTGGGACAGCAGATCCTGTGATGGGAGGATCTGTCCTGCAAAGTAGGCTCTTACCTATTTGTAGTCTATACTACAAATTCTAGAGAATCAGGAGTATTAATATTTAAGGTATTTAAGGCCCTGTTTCTTGAACTATAGAAAATTGTTCAAACTTTCTTTTTTAAAAGAATACACCTCTCTTTCTGTATTTGTTTTGCCTCCCCTTCTTTTTCTTTCTTTAAAGAATAACAGAGGGAAGGAAAATAGCTTACACTTATGTTTTTCTTTCTTCTCTGTGGCCAGGTCTTCTTGTCAAAAAGATGCTGTTGGAAGCCTCTCAGAAGCCAGAGATGAGTCCTATTATAAGCAATACCAGAGGAATAATTTTTTACAGTGTTCCTCATCATGGATCACATTTGGCTGAATATTCTGTTAATATTCGCTATCTTCTCTTTCCCTCTTTGGAAGTCAAAGAACTCAGCAAGGGTAATGCTTTCTGTTGAGCAGGAACTTGGGATTGTATTAACATGATACAGGAGGAAGGAAAAAAAAGCCAGTTTCTTCCTTGACTGTATTATCTCATTTTATTGTTTGTATATATTGTCTTTAGGCTGTCGATGGAAAATTTTAACTTGGACTTGATTTTTTATTTATATCTTCTCTTTTTGTTCTTATGCCATTATTTACTCAAATATAGCCATAAATTTAATATTATTATAAGTACTTAAACTAGAAAAATTATATAATGCTTTGCTTTAAGTATTATTCCAAATTATTAGTAAATTGCTTTTCCCCATGAATTTGGAATATCATCAACTGTTAAAGTATAAATGAACTTTTGGGATTTTTACATATGGATTATAAAGTACTCTATTTGTTTTGGTTAATAGCACTTTTTTTTTTTTTTTTGTATCAGGGATTGATCTCAGGGGCACTTGGCCACTGAACCACATCCCCAGCCCTATTTTGTATCTTATTTAGAGTCAGGGTCTCACTGAGTTGCTTAGAGCCTCACTTTTGCTGATGCTGGCTTTGAACTCGTGATCCTCCTGCCTCAGCCTCCTGAGCTGCTGGGATTACAGGTGTGCACCACTGTGCCTGGCAATAAGCACTTTCTTTCTGGACATACATACCCAGAAGTGGAATTGCTGGACCATATGGTCATCGGAATTTGGACTCCCTGAATTCTACTTTAATGTGCCAGTTGTCTTTTTGTTCATATTTTATCTTTGGTCTGCTTGATTCACATTGCCTACTACACCTTCTGTTGAAATTTTACTTTTTTTTTTTTAAAAAACTGAGACATAATATTTGTACATCTTTATGGGATAAGTTGTGGTAATTCAGTACTTGGATATAATTTATAATAATCAAATCAGTATAATAAGCATTTCCATCTCTTCAAACATCATTTTCATGTGTGGGAAGTTTTATAGTTTTCTAGTCATTTTTAAATGTACCATCTATCGTTTCAATCAAGTTACCCTGCTATGCTATAGGAAAACCAGAACGAATTCTTCCTGGGTTGTGGTGCCTCTTATTGAACTGCTTTCAGCTTCTCACCCCATACCCTGTCTAGTCTCTAGAACCAAGCACTATTACATTCTGTTCTACAATACTGACTTATTAGTTCCAGAAATGAGTGAGCACATGTGGGTTTTTTTTTTGTGTGTGTGTGTCTTAATATAATTATTTCACTTAATATAATGATCTCACTTCTGTTTATACTGCTACAAATAACAGGATTCCTTTATGTTTTTTTATGACAAACTGCTATGCTATTTTCCATTCTTCCACTGATGGACCACCAGGTTGATTCCAGGCTTCAGCTCTTAGGGATAGTGCTGCAAGTAGACATGAGAGTAGAGGTGTCTTTTTGGTATGAGTTCATCTCCTTTGGATATATACACCTAATACTGGAATTGCTGCACCATGTGATAGTCCTATGTTTAGTTTTTTGAGGAATCTTCATGCTGTTTTCCATAATGCCTGTGTTAATTTACATTCTTACCAACAGTAAAAGTCTTCTTTTTCTACAGCCTTGTCAACATTTGTTCTTTGTCTTTGGTGATGGCCATTCTGGCTGGAGTGAGGTGCTCTCTCACTGTGTTTTCTTTTTTTTTGTTTGGCGGCGGTGGTGTGTGCGTGTGGGGTGTTTACCAGGGATTGAACTCAGGGGCACTAGACCACTGGGCCACATCCCCAGCTGTATTTTGTATTTTATTTAGAGACAGGGTCACACTGAGTTGCTTAGTGCCTCGCTTTCGCTGAAGCTATCTTTGAACTCCCGATCTTCCTGCCTCAGACTCCCAAGTGCTGGGATTTCAGGCTGTGGGCCACTTCTCACAGTGCCTTTAGTATTTTGAGGTATGTTCCTTCTATACTTAATTTTTTGTGAGTTTTTATCATGAAGGGATATTGAATCTTATGTTTTTTTAGTATCTATGAAATATTGTGTGATTTTTATCCTTTGATCGGTTGATGCATTATATTTATTGATTTTCATATGTGGAAACATCCGTGAATTACTGGGATGAACCCCACTTGATCAGGGTATATGATCTTTTTGTTATACTTTCAAATTTGGTTTGCTGGTATTTTATTGAGAATTTTTACATCTATGTTCATCAAGGACATGGGTTTATAGTTTTCTTTTTTTGTTGTTATTGTTTTATCCATTATGGTTTCAATCTGAAATGTCCTTCAAAAGCTTATGTGTTAAAGGCTTGATCCCCACTGCAATGGTATTCACAGGTAGGGCTGTTGGGAGGTGATTGGATCATGAGAGTTTTAACTCATCAGTGGACTGATCTATTGATGGACTGGGAGGTGGTGGAAACTTAGGAGGTGGGGCCTAGTTAGAGGAAGCAGGTCATTGCTAATGTGCCTTGAAGGCTATATCTTCTCCCCAGGCTTCCCTCACACCCCTTTGTTTCTCAACCACGAAGGTAAGCAACTATGCTCTACCACATACTCTCACCATCATGTCCTGCATCACCACATGCCCAGAAACAATAAAGCCATGAGCCAAAATATATCTTTCTTTCTCTAAGTTGATATCCTTAGGTGTTTTGTCACAGTGATGGAAAGCTGACAGTTATCTTGTCTGGGTAATGCTAACTTCATATAAAGAGTTTGGTAGAGTGCCTTCCATTTCAGTGTTTTGAAATAGTTTAAGAACTGAAATTTGTTTTTCTTTAAATATTTTGTAGAATTCAGCAGTAAAGTCATCAGGCTGTGGACTCTTTTTAGATGAGAAATTTTAAATTACTGCTTCAATCTCATTACTCATTTTCAGTTGGTTTGACTCTTCTATTTCTTTTTGATTCAGTTTTGGTAGGTTGTATGGGTTTATGAATTTATCCATTTCTTTTAAGTTTTCTAAATTTTTAGCATATAATTATTCATAGTAGTTTATTATGATCCTTTATATTTTTGTGGTATCATTTGCAATGCATCTTTTTTTTAATCTCTGATTTTATTTGGGTCATCTCTCATTCTTTCTTGATTAGTCTAGCTAAAGTAAAAAACAATCATTTTTGGGGTTTTTTTAGTTTTGATTTTATTTATGCTCTGATATTTATTATTTCTTTCATTAATATGGGATTTAATTTGTTCTTGCTTTTCTAAGTCCTTGGGATGCATTATTAGGTTGAGATCTAATTTTTAACAATGGATGCATATTAACTGCTATAAACTTCCCTCTCAGTACTGCTGTTTTTGCTGTATCCCGTAGATTTTGATGTGTTGATATTTTCTCTCCCCATAGATCTAATAATATTTGCTTTATATATTTGGTGGTCCATGTTGGGTTCTTATATATTTATAATTGTTACATCTTCTTGCTGAACGGATCCTTTTTCAATATGTAACTTTGTCTCTTTATAAAGTCTGCTTTGTCTGAGTATAGCTATTCCAGCTTTTTTTAGTTTCCATTTGCATAATACATCTTAAACACTCTTCTTTTAGTCTGCATGAAGTAAGTATTTTGTAGGCAGCATATAGTTGCATCATTTTAAAAAATTTTTATTCGGGGCTGGGGATGTGGCTCAAGAGGTAGCGCGCTCGCCTGGCATGCATACGGCCAGGGTTCGATCCTCAGCACCACATACAAAACAAAGATGTTGTATCCGCTGCTAACTAAAAAATATTAAAAAAATTCTCTCTCTCTCCTCTCTCACTCTCTCTTTAAAAAAAAAAAAAATTTTTTATTCATTCACTATCTTTTCATTGGTGAATTTAATTCATTTATATTCAATGTTATTATTGATAGGTACAAACTTCCTCCTGCCATTTTGGTAACTGTATTGTTTCTTTTGTATACATTTTTTCTTTCTTACCATGCTTATTTATTTTTGTGATTTGGTAGCTTTATTTCATGCAAAGGTTTGAATCTATTCTCTTTTTCTTTTATATCTTTGTTCTTCTAGTAAGTTCTGTATATTCTTTTGTCTTCATTGCTGGTGGTTATGGGATTCCCTTAAGTTATTTCTTATAGAGCTGGTCTAGTGGTGTTAAATTCTCTGTTTCTGTTTATTTGGAAAATACTTCATTTTGACTTCATTTTTGAAGCATGATTTTTGCTGGGTGAAGTATTCTTGATTGGCAGGATTTTTTAATTTTAGTATTTTGAATATCATCCTATTCTCTTGCTGCCTTAAGGTTCTGCTGAGAAATCTCCTGTAAATCTAATGAGTATTCTCTTAAATGTGATTTGACATTGTTCTATTGTTTTGGGGATTCTTGTCTTGTATTTTTGACATTTTAACTATAACATGCCTTGGTGAAGATCTATTTTATATGCATCTAGGAGGAGTCCTTTGAGCTTCTAATATCTGGATGTTGATATCTCTCTGAAGATTTGGAAAGTTTTGGGCCATTTCATGACATGGATTTTCAATGCCTTTCCTTTTTCCTTTAACTTCTGGAATTCTCATAATGCAAATGTTTTTTCACTTAATAGTGTCCCATAATTCTTTTAGGTCTTCTGCATTGTTCTTTTTCTTCCTTCCTTTCCTTTCCTTTTGTCTGACTGGGTTATCCAAAAGATCAGGCCCCAGGAGCAATTATGATTGGGTGCTGAGGTTTGTAGCACTATTAGCTGCTTTTATGGAGCTAATAGATGATATTTTCTCCAGGTCAGGGAACAAGCACAAGTGTAACCAGGGATTTTGGCACTAGCAACTATGGTCCTACGAGTGTGGTTTGTGGAGCAGACCTTTCCTAAGTCACCCAGGGCATGTGTATGTAACATTTGGCCTATGGTGCTATAATCCACATTCTTTAAGTTGGACATGGAGGAGATCTTTGCTAGGTCCTGTGAGCTAAGCACAGGTGGTGCTAGGGCTATGGCTTTGGAATTTGTGGTCCTAGAATGACATGGATAGGAATGTCTCTAGATCAGGCAGGGCAAACTCTGGTGGGAATGAGGCTTGTAGCATTAGCCACAGTCCTAGAACTGCAGAATATGAAAAAGACCTTCCCCCTGTTCCCCAGAGAAAAACCTGGGTGATGCCAGTGCTTTTTCGCACCAGTGATCACATTTCCACAAGCATCAGCTAGGAAGACCTTCCTTAGTTATTGCTGGGTCAGTGTAAGTGATGCTGGGGATTGAAGATGCTGGTAGTGTGTTACTGGAGTTGTGGAATGCAGTTTTGTGGAGCCTGTCCTCTGGAAGCTGGGACTTTGTACCAGCAGCTGCAGCCTCAAAGCTTTGGGCTGGAGCAGAGATCTTCTGTAGTTCCTGTAAGGAAAGTGTGGATGGGACTTGGGCTTGTATCTATGAGAGATGCTGGACCTGATGCTACAAGACACTGAGGGGACTGTTTTCTGCCTAGTAAAGCATGCACTGACCGCATGCTTTGCCCCTAAGGCAAGATGGCATCTAGCTGTAGCTATAGTAGTAGCTTGGGTTCATGGGTTGGGGAAGCCCAAAGTGGGTTCCTTCATTGGAGCAGAACAATTACTCATGGACCAGCTTTAATTTCAAGACTGTAGAATTCTGCAATTAGGAGTGCTGGAGGCTGGGGTGGTGGCTCAGTGATAGAGTGCTAGCTAACCTAGTGAGGCACTGGGTTCAATTCTCAGCACCACATATAAATTAATTAATTAATTAAAGGTTCAACAACATCTTAAAAAAGATTAAATGCAAAAAGAACAATTTGGGGCTGAGGATATAGCTCAGTTGGTAGAGTGCTTGCCTCGCATGCATAAGGCCCTGGGTTGAAGGACTGCTGGACTTTCCCACTTACCTTTCCCTGCTGTGTGGGGATATCCCCGCTTCAGGGAGGTAGAGTTTGCAATTTCCTTTGTTGTTGTCTTTTTTATTCCTGCTGTTTGGGGATCCTGTTGCTTCCTTGCTGATTTTGGAGTCTTCCCTTGATCTCCCTCCTTTGTTGATGCTTCTCTGTGCCAGAGTCACACACAGGACATTACTTTTTTTTTTTTTTTTTTTTTTAATTTTTTAGTTGTAGATGGACACAATACCTTTATTTTGTTTATTTATTTTTTTATGTGGTGCTGATGATCGAACCCAGTGCTTCACAGTGCAAGCACTCTATCACTGAGCCACAACCCCAGAACATTTTTTCATTTTTGAAGTCAAACTTTTAAAAGAACAAGTTTGTTCTTGTTCTCCAGTTCTTTATTTGTATTATCCTCTTGCTTTGTGATTCCATTATTTCTTTTTAATATATTTTTTTTAGTTGTAGATAGACACAATATCTTCATTTTATATATATATATATATATATATATATATATATATATATATATATATATATTTAGTTGTAGTTGGATACAGTACCTTTATTTATTTTTATGTGGTTCTTAAGATCGAACCCAGCGCCTCACATGTGCTAGGCGAGTGCTGTACCACTGAGCCACAACCCCAGCCCACATCTTTATTTTTATTTATTTTTACATGGTGCTAAGGATCGAACCCAAGGCCTCACACGTGCGAGGCAAGCGCTCGACCACTGAGCTATAATCCCAGCCCTGATTTCATTATTTTTAGAGTGTTCTTCAACATTCTTGTTTTCCATTTGACTCCATTTTGTTTTTTTTTCCTGTGGTTAGCTTTCCTGTCTGCTTATCTGTTCTGTGTCTTTGAGGTTGTAGGCTTCTAATATCTGGTACTTCTTAGCTGCCCTCTCATGTTTGAGGACAAGGGGCTGAGACAGGCTAAATCAGGCAGGCTTTGTTGCTGGGGGGCTGTGCATTAGTGGGGTGGGGTGCCAGCCATCACCCTGGGGGCCCTGGACTGTCCCATGCACCAAACTGCCCTAGCTACTGCTTCCTGTCAGCCAGTAATATGTTGAATCTTCCTTTGATGGTTGTCCTCTCTGTTAGGGGGCTTCAGCCTTTGAATTTTACTGGCTTCTTTCCAGGAGAAAAAATAAACGTGTGTTGGATCAGAATCCTGACACCCTGTCTGAATTAGAAAGATTATTGTATTCTGAATTGGGTGAAGAGAACTTGTCACAATCTTGTTCTTTATAATTCTACAGATTCTCCTGCACTTAAAACACTACAGGATGACTTTCTGGAGTTTGCTAAAGACAAAAGCTTCCAGGTGCTAAGTTTTGTAGAAACACAACCAACCTATATTGGTAGCATGATTAAACTCCATGTGGTACCCGTGGAATCAGCAGGTATTTATTTACTCTTTTTGAAACTTTCTATTAGATGCCTTGGTGGTGGTGCCAGCATTTCATTGAAAATATCATTTTTGACATCTGTATTCTCAGTTTTAGGAGATGGATTTATAAAGATCTAGAATCTAATTCTAGTGTTCTTTTTAGCCATGGATTAAAATTTTTTTGCAAACATATAGCTTTAACATTCCCACCCCCCTACCTTTATTTAACTGATGAGTTGACAAAGGGTAATTGTGTTAACTCTAAATTAGGCATCAACAGAATTGTATGGCATTAAGATATAAGAATACCAGGGGCTGGGGTTGTGGCTCAGTGGCAGAGCACTTGCCTCGCACGTATGAGGCACTGGGTTCGATCCTCAACACCACATAAAAATAAGTAAATATAAATAAAATAAAGGTATTTTGTCCATCTACAACTAAAAATATATATAAAAATAATACTACCAGGGTTTTCCATCAGCTAGATTAAAAGGGGGTATTTATTCAACCGATGGATAGCTGAATGTAGAAACCTTAAAAATATATATAGGGTTGACAGAGTGAAAGCTTTAGTATGTGGGGAATATTGAAACAGGAAATAGTCCATCAGAAAAAGATAGTATTAAACTACTGTTTCTTCATGATCCTAGCGGGGAGGGAAATGCCTAATACCTGCTACTATTGTGTTTTATGATGTCTTATTGGGTCCTAGAGGGTAGAGCTCAGATCTTACCCATTATTCTGCATCATAGATCCACATTTATCTCACTCCCTGAATGCTGTCCCCCCTCTGGGGCCACTTCCTAGGCTTGCTTGTCAACTTGGAACCTTTCTTGATCACTTCTGAGGGTGGCTTGGGTGCTGCCCTGGCAGTACTCAGCCATGTCATGAGCACTTTGTGGCTAGGGACAGTGTGCACCTGGTGTGCTTGCCAGATGATTTCTCAGTGTATATAATGAGTTCTATCTTTACCTCTTATATTACCTCTTATATTAAGTAAAACGGAAAATATTTAATACTTTATAGCAATACTTTTTTATGTCAAAATAATATGCCACAGGATGAGGGGTTATTCTTTAGTTATTTAAAGAGGTCAAAGACTACCAGATGTCTAAAAAAAGAACTTTGGAAGCTGGAAGCAAAAGCAAAGCTACCACAGACCAGCTGCTTCTGGTGTCAAGCTATGTCACACTTCTGCTGCCCCCTTTTGCCATATCACCAGAAGGCTTGTTCTCCCTCCTGCCACTTGCATTTCTCCCCTCAGTGGCTGAACTGGCGTCTCACATTACTTCCATCCAGGTGGACATTGTCAGACTGAAATATCAGAAGCTTTTCTAGGTCTCTCATAGTCAAGCCTAAACTACCCTACTCATGGAGTGATCACAGGGATAGAGTGGGTCCTGTGCAAGATAGGCATTCTTTTCCCAAGGGCAAAGAAGCTCATTGTGGGGGTTATGTCAATATGTGTTATTATTTAATAATAACCTATAGGTGTAGGAAGGTTTGCATCATGCTGGTACTTGGGCTCTCCTGGCTGTTAAATTAGGAAGAAGACCAGCACACATGTGAAGACTCCATGGAAACCATTAAATTAGAAGATCTATTTTCAAATGTGATGAGTCAAAGGTGGTTTAGTTGCTTTCAGACTCCAAGCTCCTTTATATATTGGGCCCTTAGTCACAACCAAACCATTGACCTCTTTCCGATTTGATAAGGGGGAAGCTTTTGTTTATTGACATTTTGTTTTCTTCAGATTTAGGCATTGGAGAGCTAATTCCTGTGGACGTTAACCATTTGAACATTTGTAAACCAAAGAAAAAGGAAACCTTTTTGTACCAACGCACTTTGCAGTTCATCCGCGAAACTTTAGCCAAAGACCTTGAAAAGTAACAGCTGTCATGCTCCATTTTTTATGTGAACACAGTTCAAGAAAGCTGCTGTTCTTTTTAAGCTCTAAGCAATCATGCAGACATTGTCATGATGGCACCAGCATGGTCTGGAGTGTGGTGCAGACATCAGAATGCAGCTGTCCACTCAAGTATTAGAAGGCTCTACACAGAAGTGGCACTCACAGGAGCAGCAGCAAGGTTGGGATCCTCTGACTTAAAGCCCTCTTGTGCCACTTTGTGGGTCACAGTGCTGGGCCTAGTGACTGGGAGTAACACTGCTGTGGCTGGAGAGGGCTGTTTCATCTGTTACTGTCCTGGCTCACCTAGGAGCCCTGGCGGGTTCTGAAGGAAAATCTGCGGATAGCTCAGCTTACCATACAAATGCTATGAGGGGAGTACCTAAAGTGGAGAGAAGAATGAAGCAGAGCATGACGTTTTGTTCTGGATATCTGTGCTATACCTTTTTTAAAATGTCAGTTTTGGAAACTTTTAGTTTTTAACTTCCAGTTCAATCTTGTCTAACATCATGGTGTTAACTTCACTAGGCCTCTTATCAGTTCCTTGTTTCCATTTTCATATTGCTGAGAAAAAGCCCTTTTTAATAAAAATTCTAGCTCATAGTAATTCTTCTCAGGCTGTAGCAACCTATGCTTGTAATGTGTCCCAGGTAAGGATAAAGGGGCTAATCAATTACTGATCACAGATAAACTATTCTAAGCCGTTATATAAATAGTTCACAGTGTCAAGATTCTCAGATGCTCTTTGGCTAAATAAAGTATACCTTTCGTGTTCACTCAGAAGTAGTATTAATTGAACTTCAGCCTGTGACAAAGAGGAAGTCATGTTGATGGACTTCTTTTTCCTTTTGAATGACAGCATTAAGAAAAAAATAACCTTTTGAGCTGGACACGGTGGTGTACGCCTGTAATCCCAGCAGCTTGGGAGGCTGAGACAGAAGGATCACAAGTTCAAAGCCAGCCTCAGAAAAAGGAAAGCACTAAAAAACTCAGTGAGACCGTCTCTAAATAAAATACAAAATAGGACTGGGGATGTGGCTCAATGGTTGAGTGCCCCTGAGTTCAATCCATGGAACAGCTCCCCTACCCCCACCCAAAATTAGCCTTTTGAAATGTACAGTTCTTTGGTTGTCAGTATATTCTGAGTTGCACAGCCAACTTTCTTAATTTCAGAACATTTCTGCATTCTAAAAAGAATCCCTGTCATCAGCCGTCATTTCCCACCATTTGTCCCAGTCCCTGGTAAATATTAATGTACATTCTATCTCTGTGGATTTGCCTATTCTGGACATTTAATATAAACAGAATCATATATGTGTCTCCCTTGTTACTCTTAGCATAATGTTTTCAAGGTTTATATGTGATATAGCATTTATCAGTATTCCTTTTTTTTTGAGCAAATATCTATATGATATGCCACATTTGTCCTTTTATTAGTTGATAGATGTCTAGGTTCTGTCCATTTTTTTCTTTTTTTGGCTATTTTAAATAATGCTGCTGTGATCATTTTTGTACAAAGTTTTTGTGTGAATGTTTTTACTCTCTGTGTAGTAGGAATGGAATTGCTGGTCAAAACGGTAAGTCTGTGCTGAAGATTGCAAAGATGATGGACTTGTGTAGAGTGGGATCATCAAAGCTGAAAATGGAGCCCAGCATCTGAGGTAAGCTGGGGTCAGCCCTAAGCCCTGTCAACATCTGATTGTTTAATTACACAACAATACAATGAATGACTTATCCACTTGTCTTAGTATATAGTGAAAACAACTGTAGCTAACAAAAGTAATGTGTCAATTAATGGAATGGTATGGGGAAAGGTATGTTTGGCACACTTTGTTGTTCTGTCTTCCGTGGATCATGGTAGACAAAATGTAATAGAAATAACTGCTCATTAATTTAAAGTCATGGAATGAAATCCCTTTCCTTAAAAATCTTAATATGGGCTGGGGATGTGGCTCAAGCGGTAGCGCGCTCACCTGGCATGCGTGCGGCCCGGGTTCGATCCTCAGCACCACATACAAACAAAGATGTTGTGTCCACTGAAAACTAAAAAATAAATATTAAAATTCTCTCTCTCTTTTAAAAAAAAAAAAAGAAAAATTAAAAAAAAATCTTAATATAACTGTTTTAGCTATGCTTTAAAAATAAGATCTGGCAGAGATGTCCAGTGTATTACTAGGCATTTTTTATTCTGCTTATAAAAATGGAGAGACCACCTTCTACTTCTTAGGCCAGTAGGGTATGGATGGATGTTATCATACCCAGCCAAAGTGGAAAAAAAAAAATGATACAGCACTTAACCCACATAACACAGCAAAAACAAAACAAGTGTATAATCATGAGTGAAAATTTGATTCTAAAAGGAAACAGGGTTACAAAACAAACTGAAAATGAAAGCACAATTAAAGAATTAATTAAAGCTCATTAAATAATAATGATGGGGAAGATGGCAGACTAAAGGGTGTAGGCTTAAATGTAGGAAGAAGGCTTCTCAGTGAGGTGGGTAACTGGAGGATCTCACTGAAAATTAATATTGAACTACACACAAAAAATTTAAGTGTTGCAAAATCAGAAAGGCTAATATAACAAACAGAAAAGCATGAGTGGCAGCACAGTGAACACAGCAACCATGTGGCTGCTGGATAAAGGAAAAAAGGAAGCAGCCAGGAGTGGTGGTGCATGCCTGTAATCCTAGCAGCTCAGGAGGCTGAGGAAGGAGGATTGCAAGTTCAAAGCCAGCCTTACCAACTTAGCAAGGCCCTAAGCTACTTAGAGAGACCCCATTTCAAAATAAAAATAAAGAGGGATGGGATATGGCTCAGTGATTAAGTGCTCCTGGGTTCAATCCCTGGTGCCAAAAAAACAAAAACAAAAACAAACAAAAAAAAAACGGGGGTAGCCTGTGGATTAGAGAGGAAGGCTAAATTTGATAGACACAGAGTCAGTGTTGGTGAATGCAAACTATTTCATGAAACTATTTCTCAAATTATTTACTGAAATTAAAAGGGAAGGAACACTTCCAAATACATTCTATGAAGCTGGTATAACCCTGATTCCCAAACCAGACAAAGACATATTTAGGAAAGAAAATGACAGACTAATATCTCTGATAAAAATAGATGCAAAAATCCTCAATAAAATACTAACAAATCACATTCAAAAACATGTTAAGAGAATACACTATAACCATGTGGGCTTTATCCCAGGGATGCAAGGTTGTTGGTTCAAAATATGTAAATCAATAAATGTTACTCACCACTTAAATAGAATTAAGAACAAGAAACATGATCATAGACAAAGAAAAGGTCTTTGATAAAATACAGCAACCATTCATGTTAAAAACACAGAAACTAGGGATAACAGGATCTTACCTCAACATTATAAAGGCCGTACATGATAAACCCAAAGCAAATATCATACTGAATGGAAAAAAACAGAATTTTCTCTAAAATCAGGAACCAGACAAGGATGTCTGGTGTCACCACTTCTATTCAATATTGTCCTTGAAACTCTAGCCAGGATAATTAGGGAAGAGAAGGAAATTAAAGAAATACAGATAGGAAAAGAAGTCAAACTATCTGATTCCCAGTGACATAATCCTATATCTAGAAGACCCCCAAAAATTGTACCAGTGAACTCCTAGAACTGATAAATGAATTTAGCAAAGTAGCAGGATAAAAGACTGATATTCCTAAATCAATAGCTTTTCTATACTCTAATAGCAATTCAGTTCAGAAAGAAATCAGGAAAACCATCCCCTTCACAACATCCTCAAAACCAAAACAAAATTTTAAAAAACCTGAGAATCTAATCAAGGGAATAAAAGATCTCTATAATGGAAACTATAGAACATGGAAGAAAGAAATTGAAGAGGACCTCAGAAGATGGAAAGCCCTGCCATGTTCTTGTACAGGCAGAATTAATATTGACAGAATGACCATACTGTCAAAATCAATATACAGATTCAATGCAATTCCCATCAAAATACCAAAGACATTCTTCACTGAACAAGAAAAAGGAATCTTTAAATTCATTTGGAAAAATCAGAGACCCAGAATAGCCAAAGCAATTCTGAATTAGAAAAGTTGTGCAGGAGTCCTCATAATACCTGATCTCAAATTATACCACAGAGATATAACAAGATAAAAAGCGACACAGAGACTAAGCTGCATGCATGCAGTCTTCTGATACTTGACAAAAGTACCAAAAATGTATGTTGGAGAAAAGACAGCCTTTTCAACAAATGGTGCTTGGAAAACTGGATATCTATATGTAGACAAATTAAATTAGACCCCTATCTTTTACACTGCTCAAAAATCAAATCAAAATGCATTAAAATTTAGGAATTAGACCAGTAAGCTTCCGACTTCTAGAATAAAACAGGGTCACACTCCACTACGTAGATGCAGGCACCGACTTCCTCAACAAGACTCCTAAAGCTCAAGAAATAAAAACAAAAATCAATAAGTGGGATGCCATCAAATTAAAGAGCTTCTGCTCAGCAAAGGAAATGAGAGTGAAGAGTGCACCTACAAAATGGGAGAAAATCTTTGGCAGCTACTCCTCTGAGAGGGGGTTAATATCCAGAATATATAAAGAACTACAAAACGAAACAAAAAAATCTCCAAATAACCCAATCAATAAGTGGGCAAAAGAACTTAGTAGGAATTTCTCAATAGAAGGAACACAAATGGTCAACAAATGTTTGAAAAAATGTTCAACATGTCTAGCAAATCAAATCAGGGAAATGCAAATCAAAACTACATTAAGATTTCATCTCTTGGGCTGCAGTTGTGGCTCAGCGGTAGAGCATTTGCCTGGCATGTGCGAGGCACCACATAAAAATAAATAAAACAATGGTATTGTGTCCAGCTACAACTAAAAAAAAAAGTAAATATTTAAAAAAATTTCATCTCATTCCAGTCAGAATGGTAATTATCAGGAATACAAATAATAATAAATGTTGGTGAGGATGTGGGGGGAAAGGCCCACTCATTCATTGTTGGTGGAACTGCAAATTAGTTCAACCACTTTGGAAAGCAGTGTCGAGATTCCTCAAACTAGGAGTGGAACCACCATATGACCCAGCTATCCCACTCTTTGGTATTTATCTAAAAGAACTAAAATTGATATACTATAGCAATACAGTCACTACAATGTTTCTAGCATCACAAATACATAATAGCGAAATTATAAAATCAAACAAGATGCCCATCAGTAGATAAATGGATCAAGAAAATGTGCATATACAATGGAGTTTTCCTCAACCATAAACAGGAATTAGATAATGGCATTTGCTGGTAAATGGATGGAAATGGAGAAAATCATGCTAAGTCAAATAAACCAGACTCAGAAAGTCAAGGACTTTCTTTCTCATATATTGAAGCTAAAGCAAAATTAAGAGAAAGGTGGCTGGGGGGAGGGGATCATAAATCAAAGATTTAGAGATCAGTGGAGTACAAGTAAAAAGAGGAGAGAGGGAGGGAGGATGAGGAGGCAGGAAAGAAATTCAGAATGAACAGAATCTTGTTATACACATGTACAAGTGTACCAAAGAGAATATTTCCTTTCCATATATATAAAAAGTATCAATCAAAATAAATAATGGCTGGGCACAGTGGTACATGCCTGTGATCCCAGCAGCTCAGGAGGCTGAGGCAGGAGGATTGTGAATTCAAAGCCAGTCTCAACAAAAGCGAGGCACTAACCGAATCAGTGAGACCCTGTTTCTAAATAAAATGCAAAATAGGACTGCGGATGTGGCTCAGTGGCCAAGTGCCCCCGAGTTCAATCCCCAGTACCAAAAAATAAACAAACAAATAAATAATGATGTGAAAGGAAGATAAGTAGAAGATTTTGAAAAGGGGGAGGGAGAATTGGAGGAAAGAGGCAGGGAAATGGGGATTGAAATAAAATCCCTTGAATGTACAATTATGTCAAAAGGAACCCAGATAATATGTATAATAAATATGTTGTTTTAAATTTATAAAAGAGAATATTGGCAGATGAAAATCCTATTAATAGAGGAATGGTTTGATGAATGCAGAACCATAATAGATTCAGAAGGAAAATAAAATGGTCAGAGCAACCAGAAGATCATACATAAAAAGTTATTCAACTCTCAATATTCAACTGTGAAGTCAATGGACAGGCACTGTCAACACGAAGGAGTTGGGACCCATGTGCCTTTTGGATTATGTGTGTGTTTGATACTGGGGACTAAACCCAGGGGTGGTTTACCACTACAGCTATATCCCCAACCTTTCTAATCTTTTGATAAGAGTTGCTCAGGTTGGCATCAATTCTGCAATTTTCTGCCTCAGTCTTCCTAGTCTTTGGGATTATAGATGCATGCCACCATACTTAAAAAAAAATATATATTGATTAAATCAACTTAACTGGAAGGAATCAAAGTACTATATTTAAAAATTAAATGCAAACAAAACCCCTATAAATAAAAACCCTTCATGTTAGAAAAAGTACTGTTGAAGAGAAAGAATTGTGTGCTTAGCCAAGTTGGCTTGAAATGAGGGCAAAGGTCATAGATGAACACGCTTAAGCCTACAAGAACTTGATGAACACTTAATCAATTCTAGTTTCATCTCCTTGATTTTCAAGTAAATTAATGTGCATTATATAATGACACATAGTATGATGTTGTAATAATCATCTGATATTTTATTATGCATATGCACAAAGATTTCTAAAAATTATGTTGATTATTTCTAGGTAGATTCTGGATGATCTTTTAACTTTCCTTGTACTTGTATGTAATGCTTAATTTTTATGAGTACTTGTTATTTTGATATATAATTTATTCTAAAAGAGGTCAAAATCCATTCATAGTCACTGTGTTTGTTGGTTGGGTTATTGCAGCATAACATGTGGTATATCTTAGAAAAAAACAAAGATAAGTTGAAATACTGTAAGAAAGGAATCTTTTAACAGTGGACTTTCCTTTCAGTGACAGCAGGCTAATTAATTTGTTTCTAACTTTCTAATAAGGACAAGTATGTAATTAGGATGAAGTATTTTTAACTGATCAAAGAGCTAAGAAATCAGGAAGATGGATAAAAATCCAGGAAAATCTAAGAAACCACTGAGAAGACCAGCAGTCAAAACTATTTTTGCTTAGGACAAAAGCTTATTTGGTGGCCCCTGTATGCTACAATTACCAAAAATATTCCTTGTGGGCAATTTTTTAAAAGGCCTTTCTTCCACAACATGGCTTGGGACATAGAGCAGGAATTATATTATTGACCCAACTTACCTTTCTTGTGCAAGGTGCCACTCTGAGATGATCTGCAGAGTTAAAAGAAACAACTGAGAAATAGAGCTGTGCTTTTGCCAGTCACCAAGGTGAGGGGAACGGTAGTCCAAGTTAAGGGTGGTCAAGGAAATCTTATTACCCCAAATATACACTGACTGGACTACAAAGGGCTACAAAGTAAGGATGTTCAGAAGGAGCCACCCTGTGTTCATGACTTAAGTGACCCAGGAAGTCTCATGCCTACGACTTGAATTAAGAGGATCCTTAACTGGTTGTGTCCCCTCATATCTGATAGAATCAAAGGAGAATGATACATTCATCTCTGCCCTTAATATATTCCTTCAAATAGTTTTTCAAATGCCATAATCAGTGAGTAATCAGAGATAACCTGGCATTCAAGGAAATAAGATGCCATGAATGAGGACAGCAGAGCAGACACATGGCCCAAACACATACATGCTTGAAATATCAAAACTGTCAGATACAGATGATAAAACAATCATGCTTCCTATTGTTTTAAAAAGAAAATGTTGAAATACCTTCAGAAAAAGGATACTATTATTGACTTAGATTTTATAAAATACCAAAACCAGATTATAGACAAGAAAAATAGTTGAAATCAGTGAACTGGAAGAGAGGTCAGAAAAAGTATTTAGAATGTAGCAGAGAGAGACAAAGATGGGGAATATGAAGAGAGCCTAAATACATAGACAAGCAAAAGGAAAGACTGCCATTTGCTTATTTAAGAGTACCAGAAAAAGAAGAAAAAAATGTCCCAGGAACAGCATTTCAAGAGATTATGATTGGGATATTTCCAGATCTGATGAAAGGCATCAATCTACAGATCCATGATGTTAACAAATCCAACAGAGCAAATAAAAATAAATACATGTCTATATTAAGCACAGGAAAATTGCAGAAACAGTTAAAGCTGCTGCTGTTGAAAATCGATAGAAATTGGAAGACACTGGAATGATACTGTCAATGTGCTGAAAGAAATCAGCCCAACCTACAAACACTACACGTCCAGTCAAAAAAAGAAAAAAGAAATGACGTTTTATATAAAGTAAAACAGTTCATTAATGGAAATGTTAAAGATGAAGGATGTAATTTGAGCAGAAATTAATAAAGTCAGAGGGACTGGAGTTTAAAAAGAAATAGAGTAAAAAAAGTAATTATTTGAGTTAGTGGAAATTAATTTTTATAAAACACTAATAATGTACTGAATAGGTGCTAAATATGGAAAATTAGAATACACAGTAACTATAACATACAAGTTGGGATGGTTTAAATGGAGTTAGAATACTCCAAGACTGCTACATTTTTCAGAAGGAAGGAGATAACATTAGGCCTGAAAATTTAATTATATTTGTTGTGATTTCTGAGATAACCGATAAAAGCAAAAAAAAAAAAAAAATTGAGTATAATAACTACCAAAGAGAGAAAAGGGGGAATGATAAAAATCTAAAGGAAAGCACAAATGGAAACAAAAAGAATGCACAGAATAGCAGGGTTAAGTTAAAACTCAAGTTTAGTAATAATTACATTAGTGTTAAATGGATTAAATCCCCCTATTAAAAAATAACGTCATAAAGCACTTGCCAACCATGTACGAGGCTATAATTTCAATTCCCAGTACCACACACACGTAAAATACTGACATACTGGTGTGTAAATATCAGGCTGGAATGAAAAAACATGAGGGAACAGAAAGGCAAAAAATAAGGAGAGAAAATATCAAGTACAAATACCAAGAGAATACTGAAAGCTGCTATAACTGTATCAGACAAAACATGCTTTAGGGCAAGAAAAATTATTAGGGAAAATAAGTGTCATTTCCTGGTGATTTTTAAAAGACTACATTCATTATAAAAATGATAACTTTTAATTGTGAATCAATATGAGTACTTGGTCTAAAATTATGTTATGCAAAAATGGAGAAAACCACAAGAAGAAATAATAACCATGGGAGATTTTAATACTTTTCTTGGTATAGAACCAGGAACTGCCCCCCTTCAAAAAAATGGCTGGGGAACCAAAATTGACTTGCTGGGATATCTAGAGCACTCTGCTACATCCAAGGAATGGCAAATATACAATGTTTTCAAACTTGACCATATAACCAAATGAATTAAGCACATATCTCAAGAAGATAGAAAGAAAATGGAATTATTTTGAAAAGAATATAAATTAAGGAAATAGGGGGGAAAAAGTCTTGACAAAGCTAGAAGTTGATTCTTTAAAAAGACAAATATATGATAAATTGTGATATAAAGGTGTATTAAGAATTGTAATGCAAAAAAAATAAGAGCTCATGTAAAAAATAATAAAATAAAATTTAAAAAAAGATAAATATAACTAACAATCCTCTAGTAAACAATCAGAGAGGAAAGGCACAAATCACCAGTTTTAGGTATGAAAAGGAGATATCATCATAATGTATATATCAGAAGATGAGAGGATAATATAAATACTTGGGCCAATTGTTAAGTTTTAAATAAAATAGAAAACTAAGAAAAATACTGCATCCAACTGTATGTGAAGTAGAAAACATGACTAGTCCTATGACTGTTAAAAGGAATAGAATCAGTGATTTAAAATTTCACAAAGAAACTGGAAGCCCAGTGTCTCTACAGGTGAGTGCTACCAACAGCATAAGGAGGACATTCTAATAAAGGAGGCTTGTAGTTAACAGAAAAGTCTGTGCTTAACTAATACCAAAACTCTGACAGTACAAAAAGGAGAAAGTAATCAGCCATTCTCACTTGGGAACTTAGTTACAAAAATCTTAAGTAAACTAACAAACTCAATCCAGCAACGTTTACACAGATATCTGTTCCAAGTTGGATTTACACTGGATGGTGTAGGTGGTGTTGAGCAGTGAAATACTGATCAGGGTAACTCACCATATATGTGGAAAGAGGCAACCAATTGTGTTGAGAACATACAGAAATGTTTAATATTTTTTTTAGTTGTAGTTGTCAATTCCTTTATTTTATTTATTTATTTCTATGTGGTGCTGAGGATGGAACCCAGGGCCTCACACATGCTAGGCGAGTCAACTACTGAGCCACAACCCCAGCCCCCAGAAAAATTTTTAAATGAAATTCAACAACCACTTATGAAACTTGGCAAGGCAGAAAGAATTTCCTTAATCTAGTAAAGGATCTCTGAAAGAAAAAACAGTATCAGACTTGATGGCAAAAATATGACCTTTCCTTTCAGGAACAGGTATAACAAGAATGCTTAGCACCAACACGTTCATTTAACCTGTGCCAAATGTCCTAGCCAGTCAGAAGGCAGGACAGAGACATACAAAGGCACAGGATGAGGAAGGAAGAGGCCAAGATTATTATTTGCAGATCATTAAAAAAAATCCAAAAGATGGGGCTGGGGCTATAGCTCAGTGGTAGAGTGCCCACCTTGCATGTGTGAGGCACTGGGTTCGATCCTCAGCACCACATAAAAATAAATAAAGATATTATGTCCAACTACAACGAAAAATATATTTTAAAAAATCAAAAAGCACCGACACATCATATTTTGTCAATTCCAAGACATATTTTGAAATATTTTAACATCTCTGTAATTGGGCTGCATCTCACAATAAATGCTTCATAGTAATTGAAGCCTTCTTAAGAGTAATGGCATATAAATGGTGTTTTTTATATGTGGTGGCATATTAGGTATATTAAAGTACATTCAATTTTCAGAATTTTTTTGAAAGCAAGTTGCTGATGCAATCAATGTATAAAAACCCTCTAAGTATATTCACAAAAATAGCAAATGAATTTTAAAATTATCAGATATGGTATTAAGATTATAAAAATGTTAGAGAAATATTGAAAATATTTAGAAGTCAAATGTGATAGCAGAACTATTTTAAAATACTTAAAAACCCATAGACATATAGCAAAATGTTAATTATTATTAAATCTAGATATATCTGATATCTGAGGGTTCACACTGATTTCATATATATTAAAATTTTTACAACAAATTAATGATTTTTAGAACTGTTAATGTAAACTTTAAATATAGACATCTACCATGTCCTTAAATTGAAGACTTAATGTTATAAAGATGTCAGTTTTATTCCATGCAGTTGAAAATTCCAAAAAATTGAATAAGTTTTTTTCTCTTTTTTAAGATTGAATTTGCATTGATTCTAAAATTTATATGGAGTTAAGAATAGCCAAGATATTCATTAAAGAAAAAGGTTACAGTGGGAAGGTTGGTTTCACCAGATACCAAAGTTAAATGAAATGAATCAATGTAGTATTGGTTCAGGCATAGACAGACCAATGGCACAGGACAGAGAGCCCCAAGGATTAGAATTATGCCAGCTAAGGAGACCCTCTCCTCCAGAGAAACATCTACTACTGGTCAAAATTAGCAAAGGCAATCTGTCATTCAAAGTCTTAATAGTAATCAAAAAACTTAACAAATTGAGAAGCATTTATTTATTCAACAAAATCTACAGATTCTTGGTTCTTGGTTACAGTGGGCAGTATCCCCCTCTCCAGATTTGCCCTACATGAGAACCTGTCTAGCAATACATAGAGGAAATTAATCAACCTTGCTCATTCTCTGTCTTTCTCTACACACACACACACACACACACACACACACAATTTTGCACCCTACAACTAAAGAAAAAGATTTTTTGTATTACTGAAATCACTTAAAAAATATATCTTGTGGCCAGGTGCGGTGCTGCACACCTGTAATCCCAGCACCTAGGGAGTCTGAGGCAGGAGGATTGTGAGTTCAAGAGACCCTATCTCTAAATGAAATATAAAAAGGGGCTGGGGATGTGGTTCAGTAGAACACCCCTGGGTTCAATCCCTGGTTCCAACTAACAAACAAACAAACAAACAAATAAATCTTGCACCAGGCCTGTAATCAGCAAGCTGAGGCAGGAGTATCACAAATTCAAGGCCAATCTAGGCAACTTAGTGAGACACTGTCTCAAAAACTTAAAAAGGTTGGAGTTACAGCTAGTGGTAGAATTCTCGCTAAGCAAGCACAAGGCCTTGTGTTTAATGCCCAGTTTAAAAAAAAAAAAAAATCCGCACACGACAACAAACAATTTTGAAAAGTAAATGCATTACTAGGTTATATTCTCAGGTCACATTACAATACAATTAAAAGTAACTTTAAATTGCCAATAACAAAAACAAAAACCACAGAACGACCTTTACTTGGAATGTACACAGCCACCTAAATAATCCAAGAGAAAATAAAAGCAAAATTATAATCTAATAATTCATGCCAAAATGTTTAGGGTGCTGTTAGGCTATAATTAGGTGGAAATGTATAACCTTAAATATCTTTATTGTGAAAAAAATGAAAACTAGTACTTTTAATTAAGATAAGGAAAAGAACGAAGTTAAAACATAGAAAACAGATACAAATTAAAGTTGAAATTAATGAAAATGTTTTAAACATTGAAAAGAAATTCAAATAATGTATATAAATCCTGAAGTTGTTATTTGAAAATTCAACAAAATTAACCCTCTTGGAGAAACAATTAAGGAAGCATGAGCAATGGTTTGTTATTAAGTGTACTTGTCTAACGATCCCTCAGTAAGAAGGTGTGGGGCCCCTAATTCACAGTATTAATAAACTACATTCCAGATGCTTTGACAAGCTGCTATTAGGCAAAGCCTGTCACCTTGACCATCCTATACACACACAGATGTCACCACTACCCACTATTTCATCATCTATAGATTAAAACCCTAAACTCATTTAATCCTTTGAAATTGTTTCTCCCATTAGCTAATATCCCTTCCAGGTACATAAATCCACTTTGTTACTTTTCACATTCTTAATTCTTCTGCTTTACAAAAGATAATGCCAACAGAATGAGAAGGCAACACAGACTAAGAAAATATTTGCAAAAGCCACATCTAAAAACATCTATATCCAAAATATATAAATAATTCTTAAAACTCAATAGCAAGATATTGAACAATCCAATTTAAAAGGGGCTAATGATTTGGGTAGATATCTCACCAAAAATATACAGGTGGCAAACAAGAAGATGCCACTCCGTACTTACTAGAAAGACCCAAATCCAAAAATACAACAAATGTTGATGAGGATGTGGAGCCAAAGGAACTCTCATTCATTGTTGATGAGAATGCAAACCAGACTAGACACCTCGGAAGATGGCATGGCAGTTTGCTACAAAACATACTGTTACATATGATCCAGCAATTGCCCTCTTTGGTAAACTGACAAAACCTGAAAGCAACCAGAATATCCTTCAGAAGGGGAATGGATAAATCAACTGTGGTACATCCAGCCAGTAGAATACTTAGCACTAAAAAGACATGAATAGAAAGCCATGGAGGAAGCTTATATGCGTGTTGGTAATTGAAGGAAGCCAGTACGAGGCAGCAATGTAGTGCATGATTCCAGCTCTAAATAAAACTATGGAGATGGTGAAAAGATCAGTGGGTGCCAGGGGCTGCAGGGTGGGGAGGGAGGAACAGGCAGAGCAGAGAGTTTTCAGAGCAGTGAAGCTGCTGGCGCAGGACCCTGCAATACCTGTCATTATACAATTGTCCAGACCCATGGAGTAAAGCCCAAGTAAACTATGGCCTTGGGTGATAATGATATGTCAATGCAGGTCAATTGGTTGTGACAAATGTACCATTCTGGCGCAGGATAGCAGTTCAGGGAGGCTCAATGTATGGAAGTAAGCGGTGTATGGGAACTCTATGTCCTGCTCAACTTTGCTGTCCTCCAAGAAAGTAAACAAACAAAAAATTCTTAACCCTCTTTTCTCAAGTGTTCCCTGATCCTTTGTTGACAATCACTTACTTGAACTCTTGTCATCTCATATACAGGCAAACAGTTTACCTTGTATGAATGAGTATAAGGCCCATCTCCACCAGTGCCTTGGAAAGGAAGGTTCTTCCTGAGTCACAGTGCCATGCACCCAGAGTAAGTGAATCCAACGTGGTACTCCCCACAGGTCATGAAGGACCAGCCATATTTATGGTTGAATTATCAGTATATTCTCATTCCTCAAAAACCACCAAAGAACATTGTGACACATTTTGTGTGATGTTTGGCATAGAACACACCAGAACAGAACTTGAATAGTACTTCCTCCCTCCTGCCTCTACACTGTAATGTGCTCCCACCAGCTTGAGCTCTGAAATTTGCTGTAAGGCCCAAGAGAAGTTGCATCCCATCATCTCCCAGGTCTTATAGACAGTGTGGCATAGTTACAGAGTATGCACGGCAGCGGTCCCTGCTAGTACCTTTCAAGTCAAAAAAACTTAACTTGATTATTTTTGCTTTTTCAATGTAATTTGATGGTTATGAAAATGAACCAAAACAAAAAACTCACATATAGGAATAACAAACATTTGATCCAGAACAGAAGGCTAGCCAAATAAGATATTCCAAGGTTTTCTTCATATCTGAAAAGAAATAAGCCCAATTAAAAAGACAAAAATATTTAATAGATATTCTGTACAACATCAGTACAAATTTACCACTTCAAAAAATATTATAGGGTTTTTATTAATCACTCATCCCCCACAATCAATCACCTTTGCAGTGTTCCTTCATCACCCATGAAGTTTTTAATGCATCCTTTGTTTCTACTTACACATATGTCAGTTTTATTAAGTATCTTTAACTTTTAACAACTTTCAACATTTTCAGGCATTGCTTGTTTAGATGCCCTGATTTCAGTCACTTACCAGAACAAATTCTAAAAATGGGCAAGAAGTCTGAGAAGATTGTTTTAAAAGGGACTAGACTTGTGGTCAGAGAGCCAATGCTGACTGGTGAGTACGCTACTAAGCACTCTACTTCCACTATGTTACAGAACAGCAGTAATGAAACCATAGGTCATAAGAAGAAGTCCTTATGGTAGCATCACAGCAGACCAAAAAAAAAAAAAGAAAGAAATTCCTTCCGAGGCAGCTGGTCATGATCAAGGTTATTTAACAGACTCTGCTGCTAACTTGACAAACCTTCCAGCTAATAAACATTGATTTAAGAAAATAGATGAAGCTATTCCAATTTTCCTCCATTCTTAAAAGAACTCTGGTGTGAGGACCATACATATTGCCAACTCAAAATCCAGTATATGTTGTTCACTAAATGTGAACACCCATGATCCACTAATACTTGGTCAATTCTTTTTTTTTTTTTTTTTTTTTAAAGATTTATTTTTTAGTTGTAGTTGGATACAATGCCTTTATTTCACTTATTTATTTATATGTGGTGCTGAGGATCGAACCCAGGGTCCTGCACGTGCCAGGTGAGCGCTCTACTGCTGAGCCACAACCCCAGCCCCCTGGTCAATTCTTTACTTGTAAATTTTCTTGCATTCCTAGATCAACAAAATTTTCTTTGTTAACAGTAACCGTCAGATCTCAAGAGTGACCTGTCTGATGAGTACTTGTCTTAATGGAACTTTACCTTTTTGTTCTGTACCATTCATTTGCTATTTGCTATCTAGAACAAGGAAAGACCTACAGATTAGGCCCACTGTCCACCTCTTGCAAGCAGCTTTTGTGGGGCTGATTCCCTCTGCTTTTCTGACTGGTTGTAAAATATATCTGCTTTCAAATTTGCCTGTGGTCTTTTATTGTTGTTTTGGTTTTGGTGGGAAAAGAGGATACAGGGAAAACAGCATTTGAATGAAGAAATCTTCAATTCTATCCAGATTTTACCTGTTAGTAGCGATGTGCATCTTGGCCAATCATGTAACTTCTCCAAGCAACCCATCTTGCTTTCTCCCCTTAACTCTATATGACTTTTACCTCTGTAACAAACAAGAAGTGGACAACATAATCCTTTCAAGTATGTAAGTGCCATCAATGGCACTCTGATCACCCAATCAACATCTTCTGTGACTGCTCAACTGTGTGCCTGTTCATCTCTGTGGGGCACTGATTTTTGTTAATTTTCAGAAGGAGTGATATACACAAAATTTTGTTTGAGAACCAGATATGACTTACAGTCTGTTGACAGTGACAACAAAAACAAATCCAAAAATCTCAGAGGTCTTATTGGTAATGAAGAGTAGTATATTCTAGGTAAGATGACCATGATCATCCCAGCCAATAGCATTTGGTACAAGATGCCCCCTGTGCTGCATAAGGGACAACAGTATCACTGCTGTGATTGATCATGTGAAAGACCCAAATATGGCAGGTGACTCAGTGAGATTTTACTGGTGAACTTGTTCTAAGCAATAGTATATCTGCTCCAAATGAATTCTAGACCTTATAACATTGATCTTAAAATATGAAACAGTACGGTGATCTCAATTCTTGAATATTTGAGAAGTTGTGTTGGAAATGTATAGAAAAAACATACAGAAAAAAATAAAATAAACCTAATAAACAGATAAGCAAACCCAGATATAATGCCCTGGGAATTGTTATATACAGGGAAACAGAATTCTTTCCTTCCTAAAGCCACAACCAGGTAGATAAGTTGAATCAAATAACAATGAAAATATTATATGTGCCAGGATGAGTTTTCACATTTGGTGCCTTCATGGGATTTGGAATACAAGGGGAAGAAAGAGTCCATGAGGTTTCAGAGGGTGGATACCACCTGCTATGAACAGCACACCACAGCTCAAAACCACAACAATTTAAAGGGCACGCGGTGTCTAAGACATGGTCCAGGAGTCTTCGGCTAGTTTAAACTGAGGGTAAGCTAATGGTGTATGCTTTAGAACCAAGATAGTGTAAATCCCATGAGATTTACATATAATCAGGGGCACCTCTTAGAATTCTTGGGCATCGCTTCAAGGACCCTCTTAGACACCACAATCCACAGATGCACAAGTCTCCTATATAAAGTGGCATAGTATTTGCACATAAGCCCATGCGTGTCTTCCCATAAATTATCTCAAGATTACTTATAATACCTAATAAAGCATAAATGCTGTGCAAATAGTTGTTAGAGTGTAATGTTTAGGGAATAATGACAAGAAAAATGTCTGGTATGTTCAGTACATGTGCAGTTTTTAAACAATATTTTTGATGAGTGGTTGGTTGAGTCTGTGGCTAAAGAACCTGCAGATAGGAAGGACTATCTAAATAAACAAGGGCTCACGGGAACATACAAGTCTAGACATTTGGTTGACCAAGCGTCGTGTCCATCTCTGATTTTTAAAACCTGGTTTAAAGTGGGCCAGGAACAACTTTTACTGTTCCCAACTACTTTTAGTATCATCCTTTATGCATCAACTTTCAGGTGGGTCACCTAAGAGTTATTCCAAATCTGTAAAATACAAACAACAAGAAACAAAAACTCTACTACGTACACACAAAATTTGAACAACCATTTAAAATTCAACGGGAGAGAATTTCTTGGGCCTCATAGCTAGATTTCCTTCCTTAAAATTCACACACTGAACCTAACAGGAGTCATCCTGTTTCCCTGTGAGCAAATTTAAAATGCACAAATCTTGAATAAACCATATTCATAGATGAACAATCTTATTGAAAAAAGAGTTGTCGTAAACTACACAAGAGTGACAGATGCACTAATGTTCTTTTCAGTGTGCCTTTAAATAGATGTCTGCTTTGCCCTGCTCAAGCCTTGCCTATGGGGAAGAAGGGCTCCATTCTGCGAAGGAGTGCCTTCAGAGTTGTCTGTCATGTTTTTGCCAGTGGGTCAAACACCTGCAGTGTCGTCCTCTTGTCTTTGTCACTGATGGTCACCCAGTGACCAAAGGTTTCTCCCCCATGGTCCAATGGCATCTTGCCCTCAGCAGCTTCTGAAGTGCTGACCTGTACTTGGTCTCTGGGTGCCTTCTCAGGGCTCCTGGCCCTTGCATTAAAAGGATCAGAGCTCTTGGAAAGCCAGGCATTATTCAACAGCTTAGGGTAGTGGAGAAGGTTCCAGAAGGGATCCGGATAATCACCAAGAAGGGAGGCTGCTTCTGGCTTCATTACTCTGGAGCTATCAGTTTCTGGGCTTGTGGCAGATGTAGTGCCAAGAAAACCCACTTGTGGAAAGAGATTATCAGTGTCGGGCTGGTGTCCGGATAGACAGCTGCTGCTGCTGCTGCCGTTGCTACTGCTGCAGGTGAGGTCTTGGAGGAGCTGGCTGTTGCTCTGCAGAACCTGCAGGTGGAAGGCTGCTGGTGCAGACTTCTTCCTCCTTGGGGGCACCCTGGGCACCAGAGATGGAGCCTCTGGAGCAGGTGGCATGGTGGCTCCTACCACAGGAGGGGCTTCATCTGGCACTGGCTTTCCACTGCTGGGCCTCCTCTCGTCACCTTTACTGGGCTGAAATGTTCTTGGCTTGGGAACAGGAGGGACTCGAGGGGCTGTAGCTGGAAGAGGGGCTTCAAGGCTTGTCTCTGGATCTCCGACTATAAAATGGACAGGCTGTTGCTCAAACTGTTCTTCTGGTGACATGGGCTGGGGAAAGGTAAAGCAGAGTGTAACTAAGAAGCCAGCCCTTAGTAAGTTGAGACTCAGAACACTCAGTGGGCAACAGGGAACAGGGAGGAGACTGAGCTGACATTCCAGCCAATTCAGGATTGGAGGAAGTCTGAGATGCCAGCAGTGTCACTAGGGAAGCACACATTGATCAGGACAGACCAGCAAGTCCAATGAAAGATGAGTGGGAATTTTGAAACCAGGGCCACAGTGAGCAATTTGAGACAAAATTGTCTGTTACCTTAGGAAAGGGAGTTCTGCTCTTTCATTATGTAAAGCTAACCTCTTTGAAAACATTCCTGGAGGCCGCAGCTTTGCAGATATTTCATGCAGTCTGTGCCAACTCGGGAGATATGACATGTCACAGCATGAAGCTATATGAAGGACCAATGGATAGCCTTTCTCCTTGAATCATTTTTATTTAAACATGAAGAATGCAAAACATTACATAGGAACTTCACTTCCTTAGTTCTGCTTCAAAACTATCACAAAGAAATCAACCCACAGTTTGAAATGCAGCTTTGCTAGGGAAGCAATTCCTGGTGGGCAAGCATGGGTATCCCAGTGTCTCCTCTGGTTCTTTAGAAAACAAACCAAAAGCATGATCCTTTCTCCACCAGCCTGACACCATAGCTCCTGTGCAGCTGGTTGGGAAAATGAATCTATTCTGCTCCTGGCTTTTAAAAGACAAAGCAAATGCAGGAAGGAAGAAGAAGGAAAGGGTTCATTTTGCAAGAAGGCATGGAAAATGGACATGTGGCAACGAGCCAACATGAAGAAGCGCAACCCAGAAAATACAAAGCAAGCTCAGCGAAGAGTGGGCACCAGGGCCACCTCTCACACTCTCCACAGGTAGAGGAGAAGCAGTCACTCTGGGAGGCCCAGGCAGGGATTACCGAGGGTCCTGTTCCTAGAACTGAGATCAAACAGAAGATCCGGATGTGTCTATAGGTGCCAGTCTCTGGGCAGCCACTGTCCTTACAAACTCATGTCTTTGAAGCAGTAAGCAAGGCTGAGAAGCTTGAGAGCGAGAGCAAAAAACAATCTGCAAGAAAAGTGGCAAGAAAAGCTGTCGGATCTCAACAGACTGCGGCCACGTGAGCCCTGGCAGAACTGCTAACCGAGACATCACTCATTGTTTCTCCAATGCTCGTAAAATCTGTGTGTGTAAAACCAAATGCACACACCACACAGATGGCTGTGCCAGGCCACTTGGGAAAACACCCCACAGTGGTTCCCGTGGTGCTCAACACCAAGGAAGCAGAATCCCTCCAAGTCTCTCTCGTCACAGTGAGAGTCTCTGAAGGAGTCAGCGCCTTGCTTGTTCTTGCTCTGCTGGGGCCAAGATGCAGCAGAGGGACAAGGGAGAAAGCGGTTGTCAAACGGCTTTCCAGAAAGAAGCAGCTGGGTTTAGGACTCAAGAATGTGGATGGAAAAGCCAAATTGAACTTGGTTTTTGTCTAAGAGACATACCTTTATCTAAGAAGATATTCGAGCAACTTCAGAGTGCTCCAGATCCCTACCTTTCCCGTTCTCCTCAAGGTTGGCTTCTTGATGGCAGGAACCCTGGGTGCAGGCCGCCGGGGCAGGAGTGGGGGCACCTGGGAGGGCTCAGGTCTGGCCTCCCCAGGGCTGGGCTCTAGTTTGGAGGATCCTTGGTCTCTCAGGGCCATGGCACTGAAGGCTTCTTCTGGGACGCCTGAGACAAAATCACAGGCTCAAGCATGAGGACAAGTTAACCTACTGTGTGATTTAATCTTTGGAAGTCTGTATCTTAATGATAATTTACTAATTTAGTGTACTTCTTCTTTTCTTAAAAAAAAATCCTCAGAGATTGTCAGAATACACCAGCTGTGTCCAGCTTTGTATTTTCTGTGTTCACCTTCTCAATAGAGGTGGGACCTGGTACCCAGGGATGGTCTTGATGGGAGATCAGCAAGACCCTGACACCATATGCAAAGTGTCATTCGTACTGACATTTTTCAGGGGAGATGACTTAAAATGTATCAAATCTCAATAGGCTCATGAGCAAGAAAATGTTAAGTTGAGAATGTGGGTAGATTTAAAATCTCAAACTACTAGCATCTACAACTGAGTTTTTTAAAAACAGAAGCTTTACTGAAATGTAATTTATATACCATAAAATTCACTCATTTTACATTAACATTCAGTGGTTCTTAATATACTCACAAACTTATACAGTAACTGCCACTATTTAATTTCAGAATATTTTCATTAACCAAAAAGAAACCCCATACCCATTTCAGTCACTCCCCATTCCCTCTTCTTTCTAGCCTGGACACCAAACTTTATTGGTACTGGGGGTTGAACTTGGGCACTTTACTGAATTACATCCTCAGTCCTTTTTACTTTTTTATTTTGAGATAGGTTGCAGAGTTTGTTGCTAAATTGCTGAGGCTGGCCTCAAACTTGCAATCCTCCTGCTTCCACCTCCTGAGTCACTAGGACTACAGGTGTGTGCCACCACACCCAGTTCACTTCTAGTAACTTTTATGGATTTGCCTGTTCTGGACATTTACGGCCTTTTGTGTCTGACTTCTTTCACTTGGCCTAATGTTTTCAAGGTTTACCCACAGTGTACCATGTATCAGTTCTTAATTTAAATGACAGAATGATATTCCATTGTATGGCTATACCATATTAAGTCATTTTATCAGTTAATAGGCATGTGTGGGTTGCTACAGTCACAGTTTTAATTTTTAATAAAAATAAACCATCTGTGATATGTAGTTCTACAATAGCCTTCTAACTCAACCTCCCTAAATTTATGTAAGAATCCCAAGTAGGTTAAAATACTGGCTCAAAACAAATTAGGTGACTGCGATTGCATATGCCTTTTGGGCACAATCTCCCCTCTACAAGAGATTCTGTAACAAACCAAAACAAATGTGAGTTACCAGTGATTAAATATGGGAGATTCCCAAGTAAACTATGATAACTTGGAGTAAGTGAAATAAGAAAAAAATCAACAGGCACTCCCATGACAGTGCAGCATTGACTCACACTTGCTCGAGATTTAAGAGATAGATTTTGAGCCTGAAATAAGGACACACAGCTGTCTCTTTCACAGAGCTGGCCAGACTGAGTCAGCACCTGCAGTTAACCTTTTTTAAATTTAATTTTATTTTTCTCTTAAATAGTGTTTAATAATCCTGGGTTTATTTTATATACTTACTGAATTTTAAATAGAGAACAAATGAAATAAGTAAAATGTTATTAAAGGCTACTTTCATTTTATATTGTTTCAAAAGGAAAAAAAGATCTTTTCCTAGGCCACTTTCAGTGGAAAAATGAACAGAAAGGAGACTGAGCCTCCTCCACAGGGAGCTTCCCCAGTGTAGGCCACCTACCTCCTCTGGCTTCCAGGAGACATCGGATTGCTGCTTCTGCCTCCTGCGCATTGGTGGTTTTGATCTGCTTGACATTGTAAGGTTTACTTATTCCGGTCCTAGCTTTGGGCTTGAGGACAGAATGAAGAAGAGAAGCATGTCAACAAGGTGGGAAAGCAGCCTGGGTGGTGGTGTGTTCAGCACGTGCTGGTGGTCTGCCAGGTGGTAGGGGTCTTTGCTATATATGTGAACCCTACAAAGCCCCATCAGATGTGGATTAAAAACACCAAATCTAAACTGAACCCCTCAAACCCTCCTCCCCTAGGAGCACTTTCATTCCAAGAAGAAGAATCCAGGAGTTGTCAGAGCTGATGACTCTGGTCTCCCAAACCAGAGAATGAAAGATTTGCAATGGGGTAAAACAATCTCTTTATTTCAATAATCAGATAAAATCCAGAGAGCAGAACTATGCCACACCTTCCATGGCTTATCTGAGTATTAAAATATCTTCCAGATAACCTGAGTTTCCTTACTCATCGTCATCGGACACCACTGCTATCTAGTCACTCCTTATGGCCTGTGACGGTGTGCGCCTGCCTGGCCTGACTCACCAGACTGTGTGGTGACCCAGGCACCTCAGCACCTGCCTTCACCTGCCAAACTCTTCCTGCTGACCTTCACAACACTTGGCAGGTCACTGGGCCCTCTGGACCCCCATGAGGGTTAGTCTTGCTATGACCCTCTATGTGGTTATTAGGTCTCTTTAGCAGCTTCTCTCAACTGTTCTGGTACCAGAATGACCATCATTTATTTTCTTATGACCGATCTCAATTTCTGCTCTCTTCCCTTATGCTAACCAACAGCTTGTCATCCAAGGACAAGGACAAGAATCACAGGAGAGAAGCATGACTTGTAAAACCTGTGATTGCACTTTGGGGATTCTTGGGGACCCTTGGGGATTCATCCAAAGTGACTTTCTGGTAGAATACCTTGTACAACCACTTACAATCTACAAGAGTTAAGGGAGATGGGAATGAGGTGGTAGGCAAGGAGAGGGGCAAAGAGAGATCCTGCAGATCTCTGGGGCAGGCTGGAGATGTCTGAAATGCAATTGTTTCTTGGAGCTGAACAGAGAAACTCACAGGTTGCCGAGGTGCTCCAGGCAAAAGTTTTGCTGCTGGCAAGATTGAATACTGCCCATGGGTGCCAGAGGAGATGGATGCATCTGAAGCTGACTTTTTCACCATTAAACCAGCTGTAAAAACCAACAAGGGCAGATCTCAGCCTCAGTGAAGTCACAAGTTGCCAAGGAGCTACAAGAAAGCTGAGGGAGGCAGTTGTGCAGGCAGATGCAGCTTTGGCTAGGTGTGGATGCTGGCGGGGCACAGAGCGCATGCCCAGCATGCGTGAGGAGTTTCTCTTCTAATTCTCTAACAGCTTGGTCTATTAATGCTGATTCTCTGGAGAAGCATGATTTGGACAAATTTGAATATAATATTCTAGGGGCGGTTCTAATTGGATATAAAAACGAATTGATTTTTAAGTGGTTCAAAACACACTATCATTACTAGGTCCAAATTTTTTAAATGTCTTGAGGAAAACAAAAAAAATTCCCAAATCAGAGAAATAAACTATGTAACATTATGTTTATAGCCATTAACAAGTCCTCTTTAAAAATATTCAGTGACACAGAAAATATGTTTCATTAAATGAAAGACAATCGAGTGAAATAGAAACCAACTTTGCTTACAAAATATTTTTAAAGTTATGTGTAGCTACAGATATATGTAACAGAGAAAGGCTGAAAGTATTTTGGTTAGTAACTTATCTGTAGGTAATCAAGTGAATTTTTAAATTTGATTTTTCATAGTTCTCTATAAAACTTTTCATAATTACATGATTGTTAAATTTATCTTCATTTTTTGCATTTCTGGAAATTGAACCCAGTGCTTCATTACTACTGAACTACAGCCCCCAGTAGTTTTATTTTTTTTTAGACAGGGTCTCACTAAGTTGCCCAGATCAGCCTCAAACTAGCTGGGTTTACA
Source organism: Callospermophilus lateralis (assembly GCF_048772815.1). Classification (NCBI taxonomy): domain Eukaryota; kingdom Metazoa; phylum Chordata; class Mammalia; order Rodentia; family Sciuridae; genus Callospermophilus; species Callospermophilus lateralis. Next base: position 10,157,111 of record NC_135310.1, read on the forward strand.
GGTATTTACCACTGCATCTGTTATTTTTTAAGTATAAACCCAAAAAAGCAAAACTACATTTCAAATGCTATGTGCTCCTTGCTTACCGTGGATCACTATCGTGAACCCAAACCTGAAAGGAATGGTTGTGGAAAAATCTACATCTGATTGTCATATTTTTGGGGGGGGGGTAAAAATAAACTGCAGTGGTAAAATGAAAACTGATCAAAAGAAAGCAGGCCACAGCTGTATTTTGAGGTTATGAAGACAAATTTGATGGGAAAAGCATTGTTTAAGGAGCGAGAAGAAAACCACTTCCTGTGTGACTGGAGCCAGGGAAGGGCCCATGCTCAGTGGGAGCTCAGTGACAGGGGTCTGGGATCATGACCTGGGTTAGAGGCATACATGTTTGGCACCTGGGCTTGCTAGACTCCTAAGCAGCAGAGAGGGCCAGGCCAAGGAAGCAGCAGCCTGACTCTGAAAATCTAGAACAGTCCCTCCTCATTGGGCTGCGGTGCCAAGTTTCCATTCTGAAGGTTTCCATTTGAAGGCAGCTGAAAGCAGAAGCAGCGTACAGGACAGCTCATTTGCCACGAGAAAGACAACTGCCTGTACTATCAGTATGTCCTGGATTTAAGACAAAGATGCCCAATGCAGGGAAAAACATGGGGGGATTCGGTGGCTGGGAGGTTGTTTAGTGCTATTTTTTCAGTAGCAGGAGATGTGCGATTATCCCCAGCAAGCATTGTGGCAAGCCAAAGTCAAGCAAAATCTTACTTGGAGGGGGGGGTCTCTGCGGTGGGTGAGGTGGCCGAGGCCTACTGGGAACTGACAGAGACCTGCTTGGAGAACGGTGGCGGAAATCTCCGATGGCTCCCAGCTCCTGCTCTAACTCCACCAGGTCAGCATCGTCTGAAGGATATGGCGGGTGTAAATGGTCAGACAAGAGCCTATGCACAGAGGCCACCCGTGGCAGGCAGAGCTACCCAGGACAATGGAGGGCCTGTGCAGGAATGGCACCCCTTCCTGATGGGCAGATGCATCAGTGCCCTCTTGGAACACCCAGTCAATCCTGGACAGTTTGTTTTCCAGACTTGAGAGACATTAACAAATTTTAAAGAGTAGGCCTGTTTCCTTCTAAAACAATCAGCCAGAGTTCCACACAGAGGAAGGAAAGTGTTCATTCCTCACTAAAAAGTGATCACTGTTTTGGAGGCTGAGAGCATTTCCCTTTCTCTGCCAGCCTGGTGGCCAGAGCCTGGGCTGCCACCTCATGAGTGTCAGCCATCTTGACTGGCTCATATCCCTTCCGAGAAGCCAAGAGGGGCCTGTGGAGGTGGCTGCCTGTGGCTCATGACATAAACTCAGTTACAGGTCTTTTCTCCTACACCATGACATAGCCCCTTATATTTCATCTTGGGCTCAGACACCCTGTCCCTCAAACCCAACAGCTCAAGCCCGTGTGTCTGAGGCGGAAACTGGAGTAAAACAGGTTCCAGCGGAATGGCTGAATACCTGCAGTTTTGGACATACCCACCTGGTGCTTACCAGGGGCCAGGCTGCCCAGGGTCCTTTTGCTCTATTAATTTCTTCATTCAGAGGCAACTGTGTTCACTCCTGGCCTGGCCCCCAGGGGCTGCCCAAATAATAGCTGCTCCTGGTAAGAGGCCACCTCTTCTGAAGAGCACATTCCCGCACCTGCTTCCATGCCAGGGTAGCAGCCTCTCTGTATGAGCAGTGCGCACAGCCACCGTGACTGCGACAAAAGCTGCTGCTTCTGTGTCGGGCAGCATCTGCTGGACTTAGCCATGCATCCCACCCACTGAGGGAATGTCACAAAATGCCAGATTTCCAGGATCCCATCCAAATCTCTACAGTGGGGCTCAGCAGTCTCTAACTTTAAAAGCTCCTGTGGTTCCCAGGAGGCAAGCCACTGTTCAGTTTGGGAACCATTGTCATTTGGGAACATGGGGGTCTTTGCATTTCCTGGCAAGGAACTTCCCTAGGAGGTACCTTAATTCAATTTCAGCCCTGTTTTCTTTTCCTGGGCCCAGTTCAAGGGGCCCAACACATGGCCAAGTTAGAGCTGTCCAAGTAGTGACACGGTGACTGACACTGAATGTGTTTCGGACACCTTCAGGATGGAATAGACTTAATCTGGTCTAATGCAGAAATATGAACTACCCTACTCGCCAGCCACGTAACACCAGTTGGCTTTAAAACTTATTCAAAAGAATTACTCTAGGGCTGGGGTTATGGCTCAGAGGTAGAGCGCTTGCCTTGCATGTGCAAGCTCCTGGGGTCAACCCTCAGCACCACATTCAAATAAATGAATTTTTAAAAAAATTACTCTACAATTGAATCCAGGGTATGCAGTTCCATCTACTGATCTTTTAGTTCCCCTAAGTCTAAGATGACATAATGCTGTTGCTATATAATATAGCTGTATAAAATATCATATTATGTGAATGGAACAATATGTCAAGTTGTAGATTATTAAGTCTCTCTCTTGAAGGATTGAATTACAAAAGTTTCAGGATGAAAAATCACAAATGTAACCACACTTGAGAACTGGGAAACGGGAATTACAGAGGAAATAGGCATTACCCTGAACCTGGTGTTACAGGAGTACAAGCTGTAAAAAATTAAATACCTAGGGGAAATCAGCATGAGGTACTGGATTCCTGCCCAGAGCACAGTTCTACACTCTCTGCCTTCCTGGGCCTCTGCCAGGACTGCACAGGTTTGCTGGCACTACCTAGCACTGCCTGCTGCGAGACAGGGCGACATGGTCTCCCCCCACGTGAGGAAGGAGGCTGAGCTACCTTTGTACGTCGGGTGCTGCTTTTTGGTTAGTGCCGGAGACTTGCTGGCAGGTGCCACTGTTGTAGTGCTGGGGGCATCAGGAGGGTCGTCTCCCCCCAGCTCACTGTCTGAGACCACAGGCTGCACGAGCTCATCCACCAAATAGTCTTCATCATCTTCGAGAACATCCCCTGGGAGGAGGATTGGCCCACAGTGAGGTAAAAACAGTCCGGCGCAAGGGCCTAGCCTCTGGTCAGTGGGTCTTTTGGCTTGTACCAGGATGCTGCGGCCCACCTCCTGCAGCTGGGGTCTTGCCTCCCTGGCTCCCACTTCCACTCACAACCCCAATAATGTCAAAGCTAATGTTTTTTTTTTTTTTTTTCCTTTTTCTATTTTATTTGGTGCTGGGGATTGAACTCAAGGGCACTTTTACCACTGAGTTATATCCCCAATCCCTTGTATTATTTGAGTCAGGGTCTTGCAAAGTCACTTAGGGCCTCACTAAGTTGCTGAGGCTGGCTTTGAACTCATAATCTTCTTTCAGCCTCCCGGGTCATGGGATTATAGGTGTGTGTCACCACACTTGGCTACAGCATGGTGTAAGTCCAAATGTCTCTGGGTCCCTTTACCATTTCCTGCATCATCCCTAGACATGAATAGTGGATCACATGGATGTGACACTCACACTTCAAATGTCCTCCATAACCCTTCCAAACAGGAGCAACACTGCCTGCCCCTCCTCGAAGGGTCACTGACCTTCTGACTCATAGTCTAGGCTCGTGAAGTCAAAGTTTTCCTCCAGCAAACAGGAATTGGCAGTGGGGGACACAGGAGCCATGCTGTCCCGTTTTCGAATGAGCTCCTCTCGCAAACCTTTCAGCCAGTCCTTTGTCTTCGGTCTAATCTTCACCGCTCTGCCTTTCACCTGTGAGGACAGCATGGTAAGTGAAAAGAAATACCAAAGTCATAGCAAAGCCTGTGACCAGGGTGCCCCTTTCCCACCTGTGCACCGGGCACAGGCCGATCTTCATGTTTGGCTGAGAAAAAACAGGGGTCCAGGCCCCAGGTGGAATCAGCACAGTTTTCACATTTGGTCTGAATAAAAGTTTGCCCATCATCACCAGCTTTTCATTCCATGCAAGTTTAAAACCAAAATTTATTAAAATGGAAACTACCTATGAGCCGCATGTCCCAAAACACATACTGAAGAGAAGGAATCTCTCCTGTACAGAGGCAGGGAAATACACTAAGAGTTCAGGGACTGTCCCATAACACCCGAGAACCACAGCCAATCCTAGCTCTTTCTCCGTGTGGCACCTACACACAGGCACAGGTCCCCACAGGTTCAGCATGAGCCAGGTCTGAGGAAGGGAAGACACAGCCATGTAGAAGTGAGATCAGTCAGGCCTGCTCCATGGTGTGACCCAGTGCCACTTACCTTCATGCCATCCACATCCAGGACGCTGAGGGCTGAGTGACTGTCTGCAAATGTCACCAGCATCTGTCCTTGGTTGATCCTGAAGTACATGAGAGAGGCCTAGTCACAGCCTGGAACCACCTTGCAGCCCTCACAGATCCTCCCACAGCCCAGAGCCCATATCTGAGGGCAATGGCTACCTGACGAGCACAATTGTCCCAAAGTTCCCCAAGGTCTGCATGAGTTCAGCCCGCAGGTCCTCGGGAAACTCGCTTTTCTCTTCTAGGGTTGGCGACTGAAGGTTTACAACAACGGTGGCGTCCAGGGGGCCCTGGAAAGAGGACACTTCCTGGAAAACCCTCTCCCGAGCACCCACGTCGACTTCTTGTACTTCCACCTCCACGATGGCCAACACGGGTCTGCGTCAGACAGGAAGGGAAGAGGGCGAGAATGGTTAGCCCAGGGCAGGTACTGCCCAGTGCTAGGCCTGGGCCCGGTCCGCCAGAGCTCTGCCACCTACAGTAATATCAGCCTACAGATCCGTAGGCTGGCTGCACCCTAGCACTTAGTCTTCATCTCTCCCCCATCTTCGTATCGTCTCCTGGCATTTCTAAGTATGATCTGAGAGAGGAAAGAAATACCACAGTGCCCTGAGAACATGACCCAGAACTTAGAAAACCACCAGTCATCAGCCAGGACTGGGCAGCCCTCAAAATGAGCCTAGATGGCTGTATCTTGGAAATAGTGACAAGCAAGTGAGATTTTCAGCAACATCAATTAAGAATAATTAAAAGCCATGAGATAGAACAGGTTGTGTCTTTGAGACTTTCATAAATAGTGTCATTTATGATATAGAGCAATGGCAATAATGCTACCAGTTATTAATTCTCAGTGGTATTTGTTTTATTTTTTGTTCTTTAGTGTATTTTACACACATGCACACACTCTCACTCTCCCCATATGCCCGCGCGCTCGCTTTCACGCTCTCTCTCTCTCTCTCTCTCTCTCTCACACACACACACACACACACACAAACACACGCAGGCGCGCGCGCGCACATGCATACCTTTAGGGGGAGAGCATGTCTGCTCCCCCTGGGGAGAAAACACTACCTTCTCCTGTGAGAGCGTACCTGTGATCAGATGCTTGTAGCTCCGCTCGGCCATAATACCTAAGGGTCCCGGGAGACCAGGTGTGTCTGACTTTGGTGTCTCCATCTAGACCATTGTCTAGGAGATTGAGTTCTCCAGCTGCTCCCAGGGGGGTCCATTCAAGAGGCCCACATGTAACACAGAATCATATCAATATACATGAATGCAATTACAAACACCTGTAGCAGGATTCTCTATCTCAAACCACCTCAAAGCTCAGGCTCATTCACTTTATCCCCTTGAACTTGAACCTGGGTTCAGGGTGTTTGGGGCCCTGAGGTTAAAGAAGTTCCTCACATGCAGGTTATCCTGACAGTAATGACCTTGGCCACCTACCACCCTCCCAGGTAGGTTAACTATGAGCACGGGGTTCAGCCATCCCTGCTGCCCAGCCCCCCGACTCCTGCAAGGGCCCAGGAATTACAGGTGACCTGCAGCCATTCATATAGAGGCATGGAGACCAAGGAGCCAGGATTCACTTTAACCAGCCTCAGTGCCCTGGGGCCAAACGGATGTTCATAAACTTAACTGAAGGAATATTTATCTTTTTTATCGGAACACGTGGTTTCCTGGCCTTGAAAGCTTAGCAAACATCTCTCCCAAAATGTGGAATTGTTTATAGGTGCTCTAACTTCAAGTAAACTTCAATTCCCAGTTGGGTAGTAATTAAGTGTTCAAAACATACTTGGCAACTCATTTAAAAAAACACTCTCATTTTTATTGTGTCTTGCTCGAGTTCAATTTGGAATAGAGGCTTTAAGGAGAAAAGAGCTTGGTCAAACAAAATGGGCCAGGCAAAGGGCCTGAGGGAGGGCGTGGGGAGGGAGAGGGCCCTGATACTTCCCTCCTCCTTTCCCAAGACAGCAGGCAGAGCGCAGGGCAGATGCAGCTGCCAGGGAGGGATGGGGAGACCAGGACAGACCTTTTCACAGGTCACCGTCTCCAGAAAGAGGCCAGAAGGGGGCTCCCCAAAGCTCGGCTTCCAAAAATCATTCTGGGATGATTTTTTTTGTCATTTGGGTTATCGAAAAACATATGATTTACAAGCAGTGGAGTGCTGGCTGAGTGAATGCATTTTTTTCCTTTATAGTGTTTATCGTCTGACCCCCCCACTGGCTCTTGAATGTGCACATCCTACTCACCTGTTTTATCAAAAGGACGCTTCTTCCTCCACCACAGTACCCTGTCTGTCCAGGCCGGGGTGCGGCATTTGTCACTGGTATCATAGGCAGCAGAGCCCACATCGTACTTATAGGTGGGTCCAAAGTTAATTGCTCCTTCATGGAAGTCTTTAAAAATCTATTGGGAGGAAAAAAAAAACAAAACCACAAGACCATCTTTCAGTGAAAAAAAAAAATGCACATTCTAGAATGTTCTAGTCCTAAAAACTAACAATCTGTCATATTTGCAAATTTGTCTTACAATGGACATTAGTGTGCTTTTCAGGCGGCCGAAATGCAATCCTCTACTCATTTTCCAGCGAACACACCTTTGCTTCCTTCCCTTGTATCCTCCAGCCAGGCCTGCTCTCACCCCCAAGAGTCAGGAAAAGAGCACAGGGTTTGTGTGTGCATCTGCACATCTCCAGACCCGCACCTCACAAGGCCTGCGTCAGTTGGTGCTTGTTAAGTAAATGGACTGAGCCCACAGAAGCACTGGGAGCCCAGCTTCCCTCTCTGTTAAGCTCTGGATCTGGCCTTGTGCCCTGGGAAGGCCCCAGAGCAGCACTCACTCCCTCCCTCCCTCCCTCAAGTGCAGAGGGGAAGGAATGAGAATACGTAGGAGGAAGAAAAAGAAAACCTTGTCAAGGAAGTCTGGGGTGGCCACTCATCCACCCTTAGCAATCCACTTACTGACAGGGCCCTAGGCAAGAAGGCAGAGCAAACCACAAAGAGTGCCGAGTCTTGCTTTTGGAGAGAGGCCTTAGCTGCCCTCTCCCCACATACTTCACCAGCTTCACTCTCAAAAGGCCAGTGGCATTCAGACGTATTTTCTCATCTCCGCCTATCCTGCCAGGGAGCTAACAGACACAGGAATAGGAAACAGAATTCTCTGGAGAAGATAGATTTGGGATATCTGGAAGAACTGAGGACAGGTTTTCTAGCTATTTCTTTTCTACTTATGCCATGGCCTAAGAGGTCCCTAAAATTGGCAAAGGTAAAGGAGGGAAGAGGAGACTTGCAGTCGGACCTTCTACCACTGGGTTAAATGCACTCAGAAGGCTCTTCTACAGAAGAGCCTTGGGGTTTGAGAAGACACAAGGACCCTGTGTGTGGCCAGCCAAAGCTCATTCAAGAGAGACAGTGTGTGGGTGAATGGATGCTCCTGTTTCCCTAATTTCTTAAGCCCCACATGTTTTCTACAGTATCAGAAACACCATTAAACCCACTCATAGAACTTAATTTGCTGAATATTATCAGTGCAGGGATTTAGTAGGATTCCACGTTGGAACAAGGATATTATTCCCATCAGAACAGCTGCCAAAAAAGACCTTAAAGTCACAACTTACTTTTCCACTTGATTTCTGCAGGTGTAGTTGATCAAATTCCAGAAGTTTCTTCCAGTCTTGGCGTTTAACAAAATAGAAGACTTCTTCATAAGTGAGATCAATTCGGTAGTTGAAATCACCACACCAAAACACATAATCGTGAGAAAAAACGTTTCTCCCCTAAATTGTAAAGAAAATCATCATCGTTGTCTCCCATCCTCGAGGAAGGTGGAGGGGAGGGAATGAGGACGAGCAGAAGCTCTTTTCTTTAGATGGTTACTCTTAAGTTTTCCACTAGAGCCTTTCACTTTGACCAATCCCATGAATCTACTGAGGATTATACACGCCTCGCTTTTTTCTTTGCAGAACAGTGCTTGAGTGTTTAGACAAAGCTCCAACCCCAACAGGAAGCACAACTGTCAAGTGCAGTCCTGGGGATCAGACTCGGCTCCTGTTGTCTGCACCACAGAAGCATTGGCCAAACGTCAGCATCACGACAAGATGAAAGGAACTAGTGGAGGTGCCAAGAGTGCGGCTTCTAAAACCCCACGAACCACACCTTGGGGCTCTCTGCTCTTCCTGCCCCTCAGCACATCCTCCCCCAGTCATGTCCAGTGGCCTACAGTCTCCAGCTCAGCCCTGGAGCCCTTCCCCGGTCAAAATGATGGCAGCTGCTGTGCAACAGCTGTCTACAAGGGCTGGGCTCTGTTCCGGTGTACCTCGTCCCCGCAGCAGCCCCTGTGCAGCAGGTTCCACTGGATCTTTTAGACTTAAAAAATTCAGCTAACACATGGTAAAGATGAGAGGGAACCCAGATCTGCCTCGCTCTAAAATTCATTTCTGTTCTCCCACTATGTGGTGTTCCTGCTCCTCCCACCCCATAGCGATCACCTGAACAGAAGGTTAGGATGATCACAACCAAATAAAATGAGTGTCTAGACGGCCCTGTGCAACGGAATTTTCTGCAGTGATGGAAACATTCTTTCTCAGCTGTCTAATGCTGGAACACTGGCTACAGGCCAGTGCACACTGAGCATTTTCAATGTGGTCAGTGCAAGTGATATTAATTTAAATAGTTATTGTGGCCAGTGACTATGGTGTTGGGTACCAGCAGTACACAGAGTTAACTTATATATATCCTCAGTATTTCTATTGTTAAGTGGGGGGAAGAGCCATATTATAAACTCTTATTATTTGGAATGTGTCCCAAATATACTGTTTCGAAATGGTACTTTACAAGTGAGATGGGTTGGACCTTTTTTAAAAAAATTTTTTTGCAGTGCTGGAAACTGAACCCAGGGCTTTGCACAAATTAGGTACATGCTCTTCCACTGAGCTATGTCCTCAGTGCCCCCCCCACACCCCAACTTGTTTTATTTCTTCTTTAACTCAGAAATTAAAGGAATTTTTGCTTTGCATATTTGGGCAGCCCAGTCAATAGGATGCCAGTTTTAGGGGATCTGTTCTTGTAGAGAAGAGCTCTAAGACCCACCTAGCCTCTCTCAGATGCTGGAAAAATCCATGGCAACAGCTGAAATGTGCCCTCCCTTTAGGGAATAGGGCGGCTGTATATGCACCAGAATGAAGGGGAGTGTAGGAGGGAAAACATGAAAATTTGAACATAAAGTCCAGGAAAGGGGATGTAGTTTAGCGGTAGAGCTTTTGCATAGTGTGCTGACCCCTAGGTTCAATCTCCAGCAAAACACACACACACACACACACACAGTCCCCAGCTTCAGCATAAACCCTCTGGCCCACCACTAGAGGGCAGTGCATTATTGGCAACCCCAGGGCCAGTCGGTTATGATTCCTCAGTAATGATCTCCTGGATTTGGAAAAGGAAGTTCTTAATCCAGTAACAGAAGATGATTGTGGATCTCAAAAACACAATTTCTTTTCTTTTTGCTACTAGACCTAGGGCCTCATGTGAGCCAAGCACACACTACCACTGAGCTACATCCCCAGCCTCAAGGAAACTAAATCTGAAATTGTTTGGATTCAAATGTTCTTCACAAATTTGAACCAAGCATGGGCACACTGGTTTTCCTTCCCCGTTCCATCACCCAAGGTAGAACACTGGAAAATGCACCTAAGAAAATCTAGGCTATCTAAATGTCCAGGAAAGAGAAGGAAGTGACGGGACACTGCAGAGCTGGGCTCCTTGGGTGTCCCTCTATCATACTATCCCCCATGTTCATCTCCCTCCCCCAGTATTAAGCCCTGGGTCAGGGATGCTCCCTGTGGTTGTACCCCTCTTGCCAGGCTCCTGTTGGCAGCTCAGAAAGCCACACATGGCAAACAGAGCAGGAAAGCCCCCCTGCCAGTCCACCACTCACCGCAGGGAAGGAGAGCTTGTGGGTGATCTCCCTGTAGTCCTCGTTCCTCTCCTTCACCTGTGACTGCCCAGCTGTCAAGTGGCTGCAGATGAAGCAGAAGCTGGTGCTGTGGAACTGGAAGCGGATGCCCACGGCACCCTTGTTCCCTGCCTTTCCCCCCATGCCAGTCTTCACCGTGTCGATGGCCACGTCCCTGCAATAGAAGAGCAAGCACGTTCCATTGGCCATTGAAAAGTATAAGCCTGTTTGGCCAGAGAAGAGCCCAGCAGCTGTGTGAGGCCCCCGCTCTGAACCACGGCTCAGAGGTCTTCATCCACATCCTCTGAAGCCAAGAACGCAGCAACCAGCGGCCATCACTGGCTCCATGGCCAGGAGGCCGCTCCCACTCAGTGCTGGTGGGCTGCGGAGCACCTTCGCCATGGCCGGGCTCTGAGGAGCTCCGTACTCCACAAGCACCCCGTGGGTGGCAGACAGCACCCCTGCATCTGCCCCCCGCCACCACGTAGTTCTCATGTTAAGCACAGGAGGAATCCTCTGGGCTCTTGATGTGTCTCGAGAACACGGAAACAGCCAGTCCTTCAGGCTGGCCTGGAAGGTGGTGGCAAACTGGCTTTCCCACACACAGGCTCTGGCTTGCGTTACAAGGCCAACTCAGCATCACACGAGCGGGCTTGCAGGACCTAGAACCACGGACCCCAAGCCAAGAGCGTAACGTCTCCACGACCATGCCACAGATGGGGGCCTACTGGTGCACCCCTACCTGGGAGGCAGCGGGAAGTGACAGGGGTGTGAGCGGACAGGCCTGAGGCCAAGAGCAGGAGACTGAGGAGGCAAGTGGGGGGAGCTCAAGCAGGGTCAAGGAGGTCAGCAAGTCCTCTACCCTGTTCCCGACTCATGGTTGATCGCTAGTCTTCACCCTGAACTTCCCTTTTCCCATGAACTTGGGATATGGCCAAACTGCCCCCGTAACACTCTCAGAAGGGTAGGGGGACTTGAAACATTTCCTGAAGTTCTCCAAAGGGAATTATGAATACAGAGCCAGCCTTGTTCTTCCAGGGCCACCACAGGGAGTACCCATGGTCCCCACCCAGAGGCGCTTGACTGGGTCTCATCCCACTTTAGTTGCTGAACCATTTGTGGGACTGGGTGTGAAATCCAGGAGCACTTTACCTGAGCTACATCCCCATCCCTTTTCATTTTTTATGTATGGTTTCTTATTTTGAGACAGGGTCTCACTAAGTTGATGAGGGTCTCACTAAATCACTGAGGCTGGCTTTGGACTTACAACCCTCCTGCCTCAGCCTCCCGAGGTGCTGGGATTTCAGGTGTGTGCCACCACACCGGACTCTGTCCCACTTGACTTAGGATGAAGCCCGCTAGCTGCCTGGTGTCAGCAACTAGAAGGGCTGCAGGAAATCCTAAGGCCATGAAGGAGTCCAGGCAGCCGCGGGAGGCTGCCCAGAGCTGAGGGGGCCTTTCCTAAAGGAGACGCCTCGCCTAAGAACTTGCCCTTCTTACACCACAAAGCTGTCACTCTGGAGAAATAATAATGAGAGCAGGAGACAGAAATGTGTTAAAGACAGGTTTAAACTTCCACCCAGGAGTTTACAAATGGAGTAGTCAGCTCATGACCAGTGGGACATGGTCAACGTCCCAACTGGACGGGGGACACATCCTGGTGTACCTGGACTCAAAGACCCACTGTTTTTAAAATCTCTAGCCTGTGTCTTCAAGGCCACCTAGCTCCCTCTAACCTTATCACGTAAACCTCTAGACTGACACCAGATACTGGTGGCCACCCTCCTTGGGAGCCCTCCCACTGCGGAGCTCTGCTTTCTTTCTTTCTTTCTATTCCTTTAATAAATCCTGTTATCTTGCTCTCCCCTTTGTGTCCATGGATCTCATTCATCGAATTACAAGACAAAGAACCAACACAGACCCTCCTGTCTTACAAAGGAGGTGAGACAGATTCCACTCAGAATTCATTCAAAATGAGACCAAAGGCTTGGCATTTCCTGAGGAGTTACTCAGCCCTTGCTCAGACGTTTCCTGTCAGTAAAATGCCAACAAGAAACCCCTTCCTAGCCCAGCACGGATTCTGGGCGGTGCAGCTCCTCCTAAGAGGGCAGCTTCCTGAGCTGGGAGTTTCCTCCTGAGGCTTTTTAATTGCTAGACAATATCCTATTCAGCTTTTCCCTCGGGGCCTTTGTTCCATTTATCCAGCTATGGCAGGTCCCGAGTCCTGCTGTGGAAGGACCCAGGGAGGGCAGAGGAGATCACAGAACAAGACACACAGACTCACAGTCCCTCAGGCCCCAGGTGTTTATAGGTGTTCTTACCTGATGAACGGAACATGGTACGGACGTACAAAGATATACAGACAGACGCCCACTAGCTGTGCCGAGGTCAAGAGAATGTACCTATGCGAGCGTGAGATGGCTTTCTGCAGCTGCTCGCCCCACATCTTCCTGTTGGTGGTACTGGGGAAGAAAAGAAAGGAAGGGTGCTTGCTCTTCAGGGTGAGCCGAAGTGCACCTCCCACCTACCAACCCCTTGTGGTGTCGGGCCTGGCTTCCACGGGGGGACTAGCTCTATATTTTCAATTGTGCCTTACACATCACAGTGGCACCTTCCTCAACCCAACACCCAGCCCAGGACCTTCTCATGAGAGCTCCACAGTGTTGGTTTATTTGTTCAGATAGTTACTTGAAATATAATCAGGTCCTTTGTTTGGGGGCGGGGACACGGGGGAAGGGGGGATTCTAGCTGCTCTATGCCAAATGCTAATCCAGCAGTCTGGGGCCCTTCCTTTGTGCCTGGCACAAACAGCGTACCTCCTCCTGACACTCACACTTTCTCACCTCTCCCCAGAAAATGTGAATCAGCTGCCCTCCCTGCCCTGCCCTGCCCTGCCCTGCCCTACCCTGCCCTGCCTGCCCTCTAGGCTCACCCACCTGGCTCCCCAGGCTGTGTGAATCAGCTTACCACATAGCCCAGGAGCACCTCAGAAAACACGGTGACACCAGCCCTTCCTTCCCTTTACTTATTCAGTAGGGACGAGGCAGGGGGTAGTGCACCAGTACGAGTGTGGAAAAGGAGTCTAGCCAGAAGTAACCACACAGTCAGGGTCACAGGCTGGCCCTAGGAGACCTTGGGGCCCTGCTCCCCACCAGGCACCTGGCTCAGGGTTACCCTGCCCCCCACACGCAACCCTTACCTGGCATTGACAATATTCCCTGCACTCAGCTCCACCATCTCTTCAAACCCCACGGCATACACATCAGTAGGGCTGCTGTCATCTGGGGACAAGGCAGGAAATGAAGGAAATGAGAACCACCAGGTCCTGCTACCCATTTCCCTCCTCAGGGCCACACCACCTACTGTAGGGGCCCACTCACCCGATCCCTCTGGGGCACCAGCCTCTAGAACCCACTCTCCCCTCCTCTCCTCTATGCTTCTAGCCCACATCACACGTGGCCCTTCCTTATGTATGTCCCAGGGTGTGGCACCAATCTCTCTGAACCTGTTTCTTTCTCAACAAAAGTGACCAGATGTTATTACGAGTAAATCAAATAACTTGAGTAAAATACCTGACCCTCCTGCTAAGTGTTGAGGGCACCCTCTAAGCCAGACCCTGAAGTGGCTGAGGGGTCACACTGCCTCATGTTTAGTTTGTGCTTCCCAAGTACTTTCATAACACTGGGCACAGCATCACCCAGCTAATGCGTGACCAACATGGTCCCTTCAACGGGGACCATTATTTGGGTCTAGCCCGAGCTGGGTGCTGTGCTGCTTGGGAACCATTCTGATGGGACCTGCCACAGAAACCCCTGGCTTACACTGATGCTTGCATTCACTGACGCTCCCCAGTCACGTCCTCTGGTACTCGGGTACTGAAGCCATCAAACCCAGACACGGTTCCTGCTGCAGAGCGTGAGGCGCCTCTGCCAGGGCTCCTGCAGGAGGAAGTGGCCTCTACTGGGAGAGGCCAACAGGCTCCCCACTTCCTGCTCTGCAGCTCCACGAGCACTGGCACTTCCAGCTGAGCTGGTGTAAAACATGAAGCTGCTACTGCTGCTTTTTTCTCTTTTTAAAAGGAAGCACCACCTGTCCCTTGACCTGGCTAGCAACAGGAAGTTCAGCTCCATCCTTCTCCTGAACTTGGTGGCTTTCCAATGGGCCCACTACTGTCCACCTCAATGAAATATCCTGGCAAAGCAACCACCAACTTGCTGTAACTACCCACGTGTCCTCCAGGCAGGAGGAGGGTTGCTGTGGTACCAGGAAGGGGCTTTTCTCAGCAAGGTAGGGCTGACCAGCCCCAGCACTTGCCAGGCTGTCCTGTGGAGTTCAGATGGCTTCTGGACACACCACCCGTGCCAATATGGGCCACCCCCAATAAGAGAATCCAGGGGCCCTGACTGTGGACACTTGCTCCCAGGCAGACAAGAGGGTGTGAATGACAGGACGGGATGTACATAAGGACAGGTCATCCCAGGCAAAGACCTGGTCAGGAGCCTCTTTCCAAGTCCAAGGATGTGGAAATAAGCAAGGCCCCTGAGTTAACAGTGATTGGGCAAAAGTCACTTAAGTCTTCAAACCTTGAGTTTTGAGGGCACTTAATAGGATCTTGCACGACAGATAATTTGTTAAGTTTGGAATTATTTTATTCTCAAAAAGTACACAAATTCATAACTACTTAAAAGTGGATGGATATTTCAGGCAGAGGATCATTTATCTGAAATGGTTGAAACCAAAGTGCTTCAGATTTTAGATTCTGGAATATTTCCACATGCATAATGAGGTATCTTAGGGATATGACTCAAGCGTAAACATGAAATTCATTCATTTTATTTTATTCATTCATTTATTTTTTTGTTGGTACTGGGGATTGAACCCAGGGGTGTTCTACTACTGAGCTCCACCTCCAGCCCCTTTTACTTTTTATTTTGAGATAGGATCTCACTGTTGCTGAGGCTGGCCTTGAACTTGTGATCCTCCTGCCTCAGTCTCTGAGTTGCTGGGATTACAGGCATGCACTCCTGTGACTGGCTCATTTATTTTACATACACCTTGTTTCCTAACCTGAAGGCAATTTTATACATTTTTGGTGCAGCTATATTTTAACTGTGACCCATCCCAGGAGTGGAAATTTCTGCTTGATGTCACGTCGGTGCTCAAAGTTTCAAATATCGGAGTATTTTTATTTCGGGTTTTAGATTGGGGATGCCCAACCTCGAGTTGGCTGGGGGAAAGGCAGGGATGAGGCATTTATTTTCAGGCAGCAGCAACATTAAGTGCAGGTCTGGCTCTAGCAGCTCCCAACAGCAGCACTACCCTAGAGGGCCCATCTCCTGACAAAATTCTAATGACTGAAACCTAAGACATCTTTGCACATGAAGAGAAGAGAGACCTACTGGGATAGCTCCCCTGTCAGTAGGGAAAGGGGTCACATGGTTAATTTGCTAGGCAATATCCTAGAAGGTGCTTTCAAACATCTTAAAAGTGAAAAAGGCAAATAACAATTTCTTCCAGGCAACGGCTATTTAAAAGGTCCAGCCCGACATGGCAGGTTCTGTGGAATGCCTCACCCTGGATGTCGGCAGCCCCGGAGAGCTGGGGCGCATCCAGCAGCCAGTCTGTGAGCTCTGCTGTCCCCAGGAGGTTGCTGCGAAACTGCTTCCCTCCATTCACGTTCCAGGTCCCCACGGCGACTTGGATCCGCTTGAAGTTGGTGAATTCTGACTGACGTTCTGTCATAGCTCTTAGGATCCTGGGGGTCACTGTTAGGAGGCATGAAAAGTCACCCTTCTCTCAGCCCAGACCTCAGGCATCCTCCAGGATTACAGGAGGGGCTCCCTGCAGAGAAGCAGGCAGCTCCAGAGCTTGAACACATGGACCTCGCATGCTACCCAGGGAGGGGATGAAAGACCAGAGACACCATATCTGTCCTGCAACACAGTGCAAAAAAATTCACCCTCCACACCCTTCCCCAATGAGATCCACAGAGGGACATCAGGTCACAGGGAATCTCAGACACGATGGGATCAAGTCTCATCCTCAGCACTCAATCCATGATCCCACAGAAGAACAAGGCATAGATTTCAAGCAAGGGAACACTGCAGTGGACCATATAATTGTACACACACACACACACACACACACACACACACACTCAATCTTTAGATATATAACTTGAAATGTCTTCCCCAAACCCCATCTTTGCATTTTCTACCTTTCATCCTACATAACTGGTGTGTGAAAGGTGTGTGTGAAAGGTTCTGTTTTATTGTTCATTTGACCTTAAATTTGAGGCATTAAAAAAATCATGACATCATAATGTCTCCATGCTCTAGAGAACCAAAATAGATCCAGTTTTTACACTAGTGATTCGATTCCGATCCCGTTGGTCTTGCTGCTGGATGACCTGTGCTCTGCCACCTGGTGCTTTGCTCAGCTTCTCCCAAGAAGATTGATACCCAGAGCAGAAACTAAGCATCACCCTGGCTGTCAAGAGCCAAACAAGTGGCCCATAATGTAGAAGGGTAAGAGTAGAAAACACTTGGGAAGCCGCTTTGAACGTGGGCACTTCTCTTTCAAAAACACCAAGAATTTCCAAAATAAAACTTAAACGTTTTTATGAGAAAAAATGCCGGGTCTCCCCTTCTTTTTTGTAAGACCTGTAAATTTCCCAGGCTCCAGGGAATAAGAGGTCTTTTTAATTTCCCTAAAGGAACTTCCAGCTATTGATGGACTCCTGACAGTTTTGCCAAAACTGGATGTGTCCTCCCCACCCAGAAATGGACGGGGTCCTCTCCTCTATTTCAATAGGGCTTTTTGGGCCAGAAGAGGACAGGCCAGGTTCATAGGAAGCTCCCTGGGCCACACGACACTTGTCAAGGGCACCAAGAATTCAGGCCACTGAGGAAGTTTCTGGAGTGAATTAGAATTTAGAGACATTGACTTCAGAACAGTATAGATGCTCAGAGCCCTGCCATTTTCTTCCCTCCTCTTGATGTAGAACATAGTCCAGTTGAGAAAGTGGAAGAGACCTGAAGGCACAGGCTACTAGGAAATAACTACCCTCCATCACCACAGGTTCGCATCAGATCTATCCAACAGATTCAATCCATGGATGGAAAATACTTGGAAAAAACTGCATAAACAATACACTTGTGGACTTTAAAATTGCCTGACATGGCAGGTTCTGTGGAATGCCTCACCCTGGATGTCGGCAGCCCCGGAGAGCTGGGGCGCATCCAGCAGCCAGTCTGTGAGCTCTGCTGTCGTCATATGGTATGATGCCCACGGGTTATATACAAAGACTTTACCATATATATGTGTATACATGTGTGTATATATACATATATGATGCTTAGGTCAACTGGTCAGATCAAGATACCACAGGTCAGAGGCCAGAAGTTCTGGATAAGTCTGCCACCCGCCATCTTGGATTACATGGTGCAGGCAGTGGGGCTGGTTAACTTTACCCACAAACGCCAACTGCTCTGACGCAGCGTAAGGGCCATGGACACCCCTATGCAGGCAGAGTGAGAACTCATTACCCAGAAGGGCCGTGTTGTCCAGGAGCATCCTTCCTTTGTCTGTTGACTCCTCATTGTAAACATCTCCAACCAGCAGCAGCTTGATGGCTTCCTGCTTCACCCCATCAAAAAAGTTGGACTGGATGGTGCGAGACACAGACCGGGCCCCATCTTTCAGCTTCCCTACCTGTGCGAGCCAAAACACAAGTGTGAGAAGGGTCCATGAGGTTCCCCTCCCTCTCCACCTGGCCGGCTCCTACCTTGGCCTTCCCTTCCAGGGCCCTACTGCCCGTGAACACCTTGCTCAGGCTGTGCCCATTCAGAGACCACATGGCTTTAAAGGACTCCACAAAGCGGTCAACAATGGGTTTTGAATTCAGCCCTAGGCTCTCGAGCTGCAGATGAAGGACCTGGGGAAGAAATAAAGGACAGTCATCACTGACTATCTGGAGGGACCAATCCCCACACTCTTCCCTGTGAGCTCCTTATTCAACAGACTGCAGATGTTCTGGGCCCTCCAGAGAACAAGAAGCTCTCGCTGCAGAGAATACGGCTCCTCACCCCAACTCCAACTTTATTCAGATGATCCGCCCAATCTCTCCTGACCCCCAGATACATGAACACCCACCACCACTGTGGGAGGGCTAGACAGGCAGCAGTAGTGGTCACAGGTGGCATGGGCTCCACCTCCTTCCTCCCAGGACATAGCTGAGAGAGGTCAGCCAGCCAGCTGGGGCCATGCAGACAGATGTGTCCCTCCCCAGGCCTCAGATCCAGCCTCACAGTGCCCTGGCCCAGTGGGGTATTCCTGATAGTCATGATCAAGAACTAGTACTTCCCAAGGGTGTCTGGAGCCTTTGGACAACCATGTCTGGAATGTATCTGGAAAATGTTTGAAGAAGTGTGCCTGTTGGGCTGGGGGTAGGGCTCAGTGGTGGGATGATGTTTGCCTAGCACACATGGGGCACTGGGGGTGGCACAGAGTGGCACAGGCAAGCAGCCAACCAGAGAACCCCATTGTTGGAAAGTCACCAGTGGTATCACCCCCATCTTGCAGCTGAAGGCCCAGCCTGCCCCACTGAAGGCCCAGGACATGACACAGATGGCCCAAAACTCACCTCAAGTGCGATGAAGCTCTGCACAGTGTTGGTTCGGTCCAGGCAGTCAAGACAGTTCATCCGCAAAGTGCCTTTCTGAAAACTGAGGACAACAGGAAGCGATGGGAACAGTCGTGAGATGTGTAACAGCCATAGCACTGTGGCAAGTCTACCACTTCCAAGGAAGCCTGTTCTAGGAGAGGACCCCTCACTGAACCACTAGCACCCCCAAGTATGGGTTCTAAGGGACCCCCATACTGAGAGATGGCAAACAGACCCCAGGACACACTCTCTGCAGCGCATATCCCTGGATCATCCTAAGTACACCCAGTTCTTGCTATGCACAGCAATGATATAAGTTGCTGTGGATAACTACAAAATTGCATGAATGTAAAATTAGCAAGTACTGATTTAAGCATGGCTCTTGGAGAAGTGCAATTAGGTTTCCGCAAGCCTCTGGCCACATGTCATCAACTCATCAACACATGACCTTTTTTATGTGTTTGTTTAAAGCACCTTACTGAAATATATACAGATAGACTCTGACTCAGGGTGTCCCACCAAATGATTTTTATGATGGGTTAATTGGAGTATTAAATGCAGCATTGACTTGATATTTTTGACATATTATGTTCAAATGTAAGTTCTATGTTATCAGGACACAACCCCACATAATTCAAGTCTGTATGCCGCTGCTTTGTTAACACCAGCCTCACAGCCTAGTGCCCATAACCCATAGCTGAAGAAGCTCGTCTAACGTGC
Organism: Callospermophilus lateralis; assembly: GCF_048772815.1. Classification (NCBI taxonomy): domain Eukaryota; kingdom Metazoa; phylum Chordata; class Mammalia; order Rodentia; family Sciuridae; genus Callospermophilus; species Callospermophilus lateralis. Next base: position 10,176,690 of record NC_135310.1, read on the forward strand.
ATTCTCTCTGGAAGGCACATCACTGCCTTCTTGTGCTTAGAATGCTTCAGTGCCATCCCTGGGGGCCACATTAAACAGTGAAATCACCAGCAAAAGGCAAGAAAATATGAAAAACATGGCACTAAGGAGTGGAAAGGACCCTTGGTTATGGTCTAAGGGTGGAGCAAGAAGCCAGAGCCCCGCCTCCTTTGACCTCACTGGGAACATGCATGTTGGATGACAAATGTTCACTTGCTTTGGACGTCTGCCAATGATCACAAAGTGCCATGAGTAAAATTCTTGGGTCACAAATAAGTTTTAGCAAGTAGGGGAATTCTCAAATATGTGATCTGCAAATAATGAGGATCAATTTATGTGATGTGAAGAAACCGGACTTCCTTTTTCTCTCAGCTCTGAATAGGGTGACCCATGGCTCAGTGTCCTTGGGCATCGTGGTTTAAACCAAGCAGTCCACTGAGAGTGGTGACAGTTCCCCCTTGCTCTCACAAGTACTTGTCATGGTGGGGTAAGTCACATGGTCATCTGAGCCCAACATTTTATATAGGTAGTCCTTAGAATGTTTCTTTTTCTAGAAACCGTGGTTTACCATCTACTCCCCGAACTCCTTAGCGGGTCTCTGAACGCAGGAAGAAGACGGAAGCCCCACGATGCCCCCACATCATGGGGCTCACGACCCAGGAAACTAGTCAAGCTTTGAGGGAAGGAAACACCTCAGGGAGAGGGCACCTCCCAGAGAGCCACAGCGGACTCCTCACCCGGCAGAAGGCGATGCTGGCAGGCGAGACTCACCGTGGACTTACATTCTCGCCCTTGGTGAACACATCAAAGTCATCCCAATGTAGCTTTAACTGAGGCCTCAACAGGTTCTCCAATTTCTCTAGCTTCCCGCCTTTGGCAAACTGATGGAAGTCAAAATTGATCATAGGCGTGTCACCAGCATGGCAAGAGGCCCAGAGCAACTTCTGAAAAGGAAAGGGGAGGGCAGTGAGGAGACGGAGCAGGGGCAGCCACCTTCCTCTTGCAGCCCACATGTGGCCAACCAGTCACCCTTCTAGAGGCACGGGCTGGCACCGAGGCTTGTGGAAGACCGAGGGGTTGCTCAGCCTGACCCCCAAAGGGAAGCACAGTCAAAAGCCCTGGGAGACAGAAACTCCAAAGAACAGCTTGCCTGCACAAGGGCAGAAGTTCCCCCTTGAGCAAAAGAGGCCGGAGCAGGGGTTGCTCCCTGGGGACATCCCACTCCTGCAGGGCTCTTGGAGGGCACAGGTGAGGGAAGGGTTGCTCTGTTCTTCAGGGGGCCCAAGTGCGCTGGCCCTCAGGAAGAGTAGCAAGTAGTAGGCTGTGGAGCTCATAATCCAGTTCCCGTTGCCCTGGTAACCAGCCCCATCCTGACAGGCACCAGCCCCAGTGGGTAGGCTCTGCAGTCTCCAGGCTGAGGTGGCCAGTAGGACACAGACCTGTGAAACCTTCGGATGGAGCAGATGAGTGGTCAGGAACCCACTTGGCCCAGGCACATGCCAGCAACGGGGTGAAGCGGAGGACCAAGGGTGAGGCACCGCCTGGGCTGCTCGCAGAGGCCTTCCTTCTCCAAGGCTTCCCTGGCCCGGGAACTCCTCACCCCAGGGTCCAGTATAGACTGGCTGCCTTCCCAGGCCACCCACCTCTGGGCTTCACTGCACCTGCACTGTGTGGCTTCAGATCAGACCAGTGTCTGCCCAGCCAGGGGTCCTGAGGACTTTGAAGGACCAGAAGGACTTTGGGTCACTTCAACTAGCCAGAATGTAAATCAATACATGGTGCCATCATCCAGGAAGTCTTACTTGGAAGAAAATCTGTGGAACAAACAGTGTGCTGTTTGGTAGCTTAGGGCTTTACCTTCCGGAGCCAGCTTCTTGTCCAGCTGTTGACTGATAGCCACTGAGTCCTGGCTGCCTGCCTGAGCAATGGCCTCAGTCTGGTTGAGGGACTCCCTAGGGCCACGACCCAGGTCTCCAGTTGGAGTGCTGCCTTTTCCTGCAGGCCGAGGGACCTGCCCTCCTGACCTGGGCCATCTCCTGCCCTCTGGTTTACAAAATAGGCCTTGGCCTCAGTGTCAGGGCCATGGCCACTAGTTGCTGGGGGAGCGATGAGGACATCCTTTCTTCATAGCTCAAGGCAGAAAAGGGAAAGGGATTTGGGTTTGTTTTCCTTGTCCCCTGCCTTTTTCTTAAAATAAGCAGCCAGCAATGCTGTCAAGTGGGTGGGTGGGGAGAGATTTCTTGAGCCTGTTGCTCATAGCAACAATCCAAACAGGAAAAGCAGGTCTGGCCAGATAAAACTGGCAACCAGGAAGTCCCTGCTCCAAGCACGGGGTTTTTCTCTATAGAGGGACATGAGCACTCCAGCTCCATGTGGCTTCCTCCAGTCATGGGTCAAAGTGCCAGAAGAGGCCGGAGAGGTCATTGTCATCCCTGCTGAGACGCCTGTAAGCTCTCTTAGGGACCTCCTTGACCTTCAAACAGCCAGAGTCTTTCTCCACTAAGCAGGGGCCATGGGAGTCTGGGCCAGGAACAAGGAGGCCACCACAGCTCATTCTGGAGTCTTCCATGGTTGACTGCAAGTTCACAGGGAGACCTGGGTGGAGTCACCTCCTACTACCACTTCCTCACTCAATCCAGGATCTGCCCTCCCCTGATCCAGGCACCAGAAAGTGGAAAGAGCCTGCGGGAGGTGGCACCCAGTTTCCATGGCAGCCCAAATGAAAGAGAGAGCTGTGAGGGCCACCTGGCCAGCAGAGGGCGGCATCCTGCTTGGAACCCAGCTGGGCTCTGAAGAGCAGGTGAGGCCACTAGTTGCTGGGGGAGCACTGAGGACATCCTTTCCTCAAGGCAGAAAAGGGAAAGGGATTGGGGTTGGTGGGAAAGCCTCAGGAGGTGCCATTCAGCCACTGAGCTCCCTTCACCCTGCCTGCACTAAAGAGCCACCCTTCAAGGGAGAGCAGAAGGCATCAGGGAAAGCAGCTTTGGGGAGCTCAGGGAAATGGAGCTTTGTTTTGACTTTAAGCAAATTCCCTCAACCCCCAGCTCGAAAAAAATGAGACTTAATGCATCAGGAGCCCAAGGCAGCCAGCACTGCCCTGCTTGCTGATGGAGCCGTGGGGAAACCTAAGGACGCCATCCATAGGGCTCAGGGCCCACAGGAGCCCTCCTAGAAGCCCTGGAGATGCCTCTGTGCCTCAGGGCTCTGTCACCTGACAGGCCCTGCCAGTCTCCCAACACAGGTGAGGCAGGTGTTACCTTAAAGGCCCTGTTGAGCACCTCCTCTCCGCCTCTGCTCCCCAGCAGGTTCACGACCACCTGCTTCCCGTACTGCTCCTTCAGAAGTACCATGTGCCTGCAAGAGAACGGGTGGGTGGTGATGCTGTGACACCCAGGTCCAGACTGGCTCATCTTGCACCTCAATGAAGAGGTGCAGAAGGGACAGCACTTGGGGCTGGGGATATGGCTCAGTTGGTAGAGCGTTTGCCTAACATGCACAAGTCCCTGGGTTCAATCACCAGCACCACCAAAAAAAAGAGAAAGTTTTCCTTTACATAGTCGTGGCCGAGTGGTTAAAGCAATGGACTAGAAGGGACAGCACTTTCTCAGGGACAGAGGTCCAGAACCAGTCATGCCACTGACCCAGAGTGTGGAAAAATGAGCCTGGGGGTAGAGAAAAATCACACCCTCCCAGCCACCCTCTGTTTATTTGAAACTCCATCCATGGAAACAGGTCTGTCAGCGCCTGTCTGCATGGAAGTTTCGGGCCAGGAATGGCACACAGCATCTCAGGCTTCTACAAGGCGGCCAGGTGGGCCTCTCTATAAACCATCACCATTCTGTCCAGCAGCCAACCCACAGCCATGGTCTTGTGAATATAATATGTATAGATTGAAATCAACATTAAAAAAAAATGGGGCCATACTGTATTGCCTAGTCTGGCCTCAAACTTGCAATCCTTCAGTTCCAGCCTCTCCAGTAGCTGGGATTACAGTGTATACCACTACACTCAGCTCTGAAATTAACCTATTTTACCTGGCACTGATCCTCAAGACTACACACCCTGGCCAGTGAGCCCTCAACAGCAGTATTTAGCTCTCCTCAGTTGTGCATTTCATTATGTTGAACCAAAACAAGAAGGTACAAGAAGTCTTGCAGGCTCTAGAAAAATATTCCTGCATCAGAAGCTATTTTTAAATGTGCATGTTGAAATATTAGGGAGAGACTCCAATATTATCCTTTCTTGCCAACTTGTTAAAAGTAACTGGAGGGCTGGGGTTGTGGCTCAGTGGTAGAGCACTTGCCTAGCACGTGCGAGGCCCTGGGTTGAGCCTCAGCACCATATAAAAATAAATAAGTAAATAAATAAATAAAATTGTGTCCAACTACAACTAAAAAGTAAATATTAAAAAAAAAAAGTAACTGGGACTGGGGCTGAGGCTCAGCGGTAGCACATTTGCCTGGCATGTGTGAGGCACTGGGTTTGAGTCTCAATATAAATACATAAATAAATAAAGGCCTATCAACAACTAAAAAAAAAATCGAAAAAAGTAACTGTTAATGTTAGAAATGCTTAAGTGCTTTTTTTAAAGATATAGGGAAAAGATGCAATGTAAAAATTAGACATAAAATTGTAACTTAATAGTGAGGTCTTGGGCTGGGGGTGTAGCTCAGTGGTAGAGCACTTACCTAGAATGTGTTTGATTCTTAGCACCATATATAAATAAATTAAAAAAATAAAAGTCCATCAACAATTAAACAATATTTTTTTAAAAAGTGAGATCTTTATGCCTAAATATAGAAAGAAAAAAAAAAACAGAAGAAATACACCATTGTGTTAAAGGGGTGGAGTGTTATATGATTTAAATTTTTTTTTCTTTAAACATTTTTCTCTTTCCCCCCATGTCTACAATGGCATGTTTCTTTTATAAACAGAACTTAAACAAAAAAAGATCACAAAAGAACCATTTTTAGCTCAAATTCCCTTGTAAACTTTGAGGGACAACAAGTTGGAGTAAAAAGAATATGAGTTTTGAAGAGGATCTTTAGGTTTGGATTTGTCTGCTAACTTGCTGGGTTCCAGTCTCTGTTTGGAGGAACTCCCTGGGAGTCCTGCTCCTGACAGCCCCGGGGATGGGGCAGGAGGAAATGGGAGCATGTGGCTCACCCGCTCAGGGATCTGCCCAGAGAAGGTGGATCCTGTCCAGAGGTCTGACCTGGGGGCTCTGCCTCTGGAGAGAAAGGCCGAGTTGCCAGCTCTGAGGGTTGGTCCCTGGGTGACAGGAGGAAGCCCTCCACAGCCACACCCCACGTGTAGCTGATGAGAAGTCAGGCTGCTGCCTCGTCTCCATCTGTGCCTACTTCCCAACTGGTTCCAAATTCCAGGGTTGGAAGAGAAACTCTGGTTATTCCTCCTGTATCCTGTCATACCCCCACCTTCCTAGATCGCATCATCCACCCTCCATCTGCACAACTGGTGCAGGGAAAAAGGTCTGAGAGGAGAGCAAGTGACCAGGACAGTGCTCAGTACGTGGAAGTCGGCTTTTCCTTCCTCCCGTTCAACCTAAAAATAAGACAATATTACTGTTGTTGATAAAAGGTGTTTTCCACTGACTCGGGGGTCAGGGAGAGTCTGGCCCCCACTCCGAGGTCAGTGGCATGAAGAGGTGCTCCCGGCCCTAGTTGTTTTGGGTATTGGGGCCTTTTCTCCACTCTCTCTGCCCATCTGTTCCTGTGAGGGGAAAGGAGAGGGGAACCTGGAGTTTTTTGGGACACTGAGGATTAAGCACCCTCCTCTTCAGGAGGGAAACAACTGTCAGACACTTTGTCCACAGGGAGATTCCAGACATGGCAGCCACAACAAAGCAGGAGGGTGGACAGAGGAGAGCTTCACTGTCTGCAAAGGCAACGCAGACACTGTCCTCATGAAAGGTCAGTGCTCCCGTGGCCCTTGGCACCATGCCCAGATGACAAGCTCCTGCTCAAACAGGAGCGGTGGAAGGCCTGCTCCAAAAACCCTCTCCTCAGACACACAGATGCAGCCAGAGAGTGGTCAGTGACAGCAGGACAAACCCAGAGTGCACCCATGGAGCACTGCTAAGGAACACGTGTCCTGTAGGTAAAGCCCTTCCGTGGGAAGGGTGGAGGAAGAAGGAGTTGGCTCTGCATAAATCTGTGGAATAACAGAGAGTAGCAGTGTCCTGGAGAGGAGTTGGCACATCAGTCCAGGGACACCTCACTGCGCTTTGGGGGCCACAGCAGCCCTGCCCTCAGGGTGGCCTCACACACGTCACCTCATTTCCAAATACCATTATATCCTATAATTTAGACCATCCCTTATTAATCAGGGCAAATGCATGAAAGTTCATTGCAAGAAGAAACTGTTATGATAAAAAAAAAAGTCACAAACTCATCTTCACGGACATCCAAGAGCACGTGAAAATTCATTTTGTAAACTCCTTTCTTGCAAAAGGACCAAAGTAAAAGGCGGATTTAGACTTGGGGTCTGGGGTACCCCTCCCTGCTGGCCCCGTCCCCCTGCCTGAATGAAGAATGCCAGGCCTCGGATGGGATTCAAAGATGCCTACCTGTCGAAAGCAGGGGCGTTGGCCTCCAGGCCTCTGTGGAGCCTCAGATGGTGGGAGCCCACCTGCAGCGAGGAGAGAGAACAGTGGTGATTCCTCTGCTTTGTGACTCGAGGAGGCAACGGCTTCCCCACTTTTCACCGCCAGCCAGGCAATAAGGCAGGCACTCAGCCACCTTGGGGCCCACTCCCAGCTCAGAGGCCCTGATCACCAGACACTGCTAACCATGCTCCCAACTCAGGTCCAAGAGCCTTGAGTACAGATCTGCTTCTGTCCAGTCCTGCCTACAGCATGAATCTGCCGGGTGGGATTCTTCCAATGGACAAAAGAAATTCTAGGATAAAATTATGAAGCAAATGTCAGATCCCCAAACTCTCAAGCCAGAGAAACTAATTTTCAGCTTCCTTTCTCTTTCAAGGACCTCAAATCCCTGGTAAAATCTGGGCTATACTAGGGCTGGGGTTGTGGCTCAGTGGTAAGCGCTCACCTAGCACATGTGAGGCTCTGGGTTTGATCCTCAGCACCACATAAATACATAAAATAAAGATATTGTGTCCAACTGCAACTAAAAAATAAATATTAAAAAAATCTGGATTACACTCATTGTCTGATTTCATTTTAATATTTGCAACTACCTTCTTAATACTCACTTTAAAAAACGAATTTAAAATACATACTATTACTAAAACGCTTGAAGGGGTGCCATTGGCAAAATCTGGGACAACCTGAGCATCAAACTCTGTAAGGACAGTAGTGGATTATAAACTAAGGAATAAAGTAGAAAAATCCATGGATCTATATTGACAATAGTTATGGAGAGATGGATGGATTCATAGATTTGTGGATGGACAAGTTCATGTGTAGGTAGACAGATGGACAGGTGTGGGGGTGGGTAGGTAGGTAGGTAGGTAGATGGCTGAGATCATGCACATATGGACTAATGGATGACTCATGGATAGGCAGGGGGATGGATGGATTCACAGATAGGTAGATGAATAGATAGGTGGGTGGATGGATGGGTGAGTAGGTAAATAGGGAAGAACGGAAGGCTCTTCCTTATAGAATATCAATTGTAAATGTAGAGGGAGTAGTAGAAAATCATCATTCTACAACCATCAGTAGTAAAGAACAGCCAAGGTCATCCATTGATAAGTCTTAAATGTGATAAAGAGCAAGATACTTGCATGATCTCAAAGTGTCTACCAGAGGTTGTTTATATTGAAAGGGAAAACATTAATTCTAAGTGACAAAACTGAAAAACACCTTGAATGGTGACCAAAATTAACATCACTAACAGGGGAATGATGGACATCATGTGCCTAAAAAGACAGTGTCACATAGGTAGTATTATGGCCAAGGATTCATACCCGGAAACACCAGGAAACCCCCCAGTGAGAGACCCTCAAAGTAAAGAAAAAGGCGGCCTTCATTCAAGAACGTGTCAATGTCAGGAAAGACAAAAAGACCAAGAAATCCATCAGGGTAAAAAAGATATGTGACAACTAAGTACAGGATGGGACCCCAGACTGAAGGGGACAAGGTACTACAGAGGACATTACTGAGATAACTAATCAATTTGGAAACCGACTACAGATCTGATTAAAGAACTGTGCCAACGTTGAATTTCTCAAATGTACATTTATGCTCTGGTGACATCAGAGTGTAACTTCTCCAGGAAAAACATCCTGAAATATTATAGGTAAGGAGGCGGAGTTGGAGGGCGCCCGACGATGCTGCCCACTCTCAAATGGTTCAGGAAATAAATGGTAAAACCACGTGTGTGACCACAGGTGACAACTGAGTGCATCTGGGTGAAGGACACAGAGGAGCCCTCTTCTGTTCTTACAATTTTTCTGTAGGTCTGAAATTATTTCAAGTTTTGAGAAAAACACCATTCAGTTCTGCTCTTCTCTATAGAGTGGTAAGAAGAGTGGTGTCCACCCGGCCAGGCATGGCCATTGGCCAGCACTACCGTGCATTCATGCACAGCTCTGAACACCTCGGACCATGCACCCACCTCACCTCATGTTTGAGGGAAGCATCCTCTGAGACCAGGAGAAGGCCGTCTATACAAACGATTCAACGGAGTCCAACGCCCTGTGCTCCCAAGACACTGGTCACAGGGGAACGTGTCCACACGATGAGGCCCCTCTACTGTGCATGAACAGGGCTCCTGAGGAGGGCTCAGCCCAAATGCCTTCATCTTGCTGCCAAGTTTCCCCTGCCCTCCTTTCCCCAGTCGCCACCAATGCCCGGCTGAGGAACGGTCATACACTTGACTCAAACCGTGCACGGCCCTGCGGTACTGAGAAGGCCGCCCTACCTACCGCTCCTCTGGGCTGACTGGGGTGGTGAGGAGTCCACTCTTTGCAGAGCCACCCCCGTGGGAGCCTAGGGAGACGAAAACAGAGTCAGCGGTCCGGGCGCGGGGCCTGGCCTTCAGTCGTGACTAGCTGTAGGGCCGGACAGGCCCACTGTCTCTCCCTCCATCAGCCAGGGCTCTTCTTTTTAAAAGGTGGAGCCAACAGCAAACACCCCCACCTGGCAGCGTGGTCTCCAGGCTCTGGGACCTCATTATGAAGACCACGTGCTCAGCCCACCGCTGAGGTACTGGGTGCTGACAGAGGAAGTGGAGGCAGAGTCTCATGTCCTGATGATTACCACCCAGTGAGGGTCACCATGGAAAGACCCAGAGACACCAAAAAGTTCCCAACAAGCCTGTGTAACAAAGGCTACTTTGGTTGAGATTTGGCCCTCAGGGGCCGAGAAGCAGCAGCACACCAATGCGAGATGAGACAGCTTGCCATCTGTGGTCCCTTCAACATCACTGGGGGTCAGTGGGAAGCAGATGGGACTAAGCAGCCAACAGCAGGACGGAGGCCAAAGCATGGGTCTCCCAGGCTTGTCTGTTTCCACGGGCATGACTGTCATGGGAAAGGCCTCCTGTCCCACCACTGCACACAACAAGCCTGCCTGGGAACACGAAGGAGTCACGGGCAGGAGCTGGGGAAAGACCTCCAAGTCTGCACCAGTGGTTCTCACACTGTGGTCCCTGGGCGACTCTCGGGCCCGGCCCAGTGTGCTGAACCAAGTCTCATGGGCGGGCCCAGAGGGAGCCTCACGGGCCCTGGAGGCCATGACTACGCGCACCTGCTCCAGTGTGTGGGCAACGCTGGTTTTGACTCGCTCCCTGTCTGCTCCGTTCCCCTTTGGCTTGGGTTGTAAATGCCCGTGAGGGGTAGGAAAGGGACAGCAGGGAAGCAGCAGACCTGGGGGTCACATCCACAGTACAGAACCACAGGGGCCTTAGTGACCTCTCGGCCATGATGGCCCTGGGCCCCTCGGTCCTCTAAAGTGGATAGGGGCCTGGGGTGGCAATGGAAGGGAACTGGAGCCCCCATTTTCTCAGGAAATCATCTCCTTCTCCGAAGTCCAGCTTGCCCGCCCTGCCAGCGCTTCCCCCACTGCTGGCCCACTCCTACGCTGACCCTCACTGCCCTCCTCTGGTGTCACCGACTCCTGAGGTCGAACGTGTCAGAGCTCAGGAAGGAGCTGCAGCTGGGGCGGAGTGAAGCCTCCCTTGGCCATGGACGCTGGAGCCGGGTCCACTGCTTTATTAGCTTCCCTCCCTCTACTTCGCCCCCACACCATCGCCCCCGCCCCCTGCTAAAGGGTCAGTTGCCCCTGTCTGGTGCCTAAAGTCGTTTCTTCCATCCTGGAGACCACACATGGTGTTGAGGGGGTTGGCCACTCGAACAGTCCAAGTCTCCAGAGAACCTGGCGGTGGGTCCCAGTAGAGGCCCCGGCAACACTCGAAAGGGACTGAAATCATAATCAGCATCCCCAGGCTCCCCGGACCCACCGCTCCCACCTGGAGCCTGAGGGCAGGGTTCACCTGCAGCTTCTCCCACCTGGGGTCCTTCCCTCAGTCCCCTCTCCAGACTGAACTACAGAGACTTCTGGTTAACCACAGCCCCCTGCTGACCCTCAGTGCAGCAGCCTGGGTTGCACAGTGGTGGGGAGGCTCCCACGGCCACGCAGCCCTTCCCAGCCCTGACGTCACACTGGTGGGCTGAGTGATAGCAGTGCTAACAGACCAGCTTTCAGTCACTGTTCCCTGCACCCCACCCAAGAACACTGGCTTATCTGCATACCCAGAGGGCCCCACGCGGACCCACTGCAGTGCCCTAGGGGGCTTCAGAAAGCAGGCTGTCTCCACGCCACACAGCCAGCTGATCCATGTGGCTTTGGCCTGAGAGTCAGGAGGCTTAAAGCTCCCAGGTGATTCTTCAGCTTATTACTTCATAGTGACACTCCAGGTGATCCTAATGTACAGCACAGTTGGGCCCCACCCTGGGGCTCCTGGGGGAGTTCCAACATACACAGCGGCCTAACCTGGTTCCTACCCTCCTCTCCCTTCTCACCTCTCGCCTAGGAGCCCAAGCATTGAACTCAGGCTGCTCCCTGAGGTTACAAACACGCACCTGCTATGCCCTCTGCCAGGGTTGCCTCCCACACCTAAGAGGTCCCTCCCACCCCACCCAGTCAGTCCAGACATGCATCAGAAGGATGCCTTCGGGGCTCCCGGGTAGCTGTACCCCAGCCCCAGCCCCTCAACCTGGGCCGCCTGCCCCTCCCCAGAGCGGCCCAGGGGATCTCAGCCTTCTCTCATAGCTCTATTTACAGAACACTGTCATGTCCCTGCCCCAAGGCAGAGGCTCTGATCTTGATGCCACCTGTACCTGCAAGATGCTGTCCCAAGTCCCCAGGATGATCAACAGCTCAGCCAGGGGTAGCTGACTTCCTGTCAGAGAGGCAGCCCAGGAAACGGTCTTTGTGCTGTGTCTCAGGACACAGAACTGAGATGTTATCAGGTCTTTCTATTATTAATACAGCCACCATTTTGAGCGTTCTTGGTGCAGATCCTGTGCTAAATTCTAATATGTATTATGATCTTCGATCCTTTCTGTAACCCTGAGGTTGGTATTACTAACCCCATTTACAGAAGATTAAACTAAGGTTTCACAAACATAAGAACTTCTCAAAAGTATATGGTAACTAAGTGGGGTGGCAGAATTGACCCAGAACCCAACTCTGTATAACTTCAAAGTGGGGCGGGGGGGCAATGAATTTTTAAGGTAAAATTTCACTTATAAACTGTACAACCTGTTTACACGATAAAGACAAAACTGTTGAAGGTACAGAGAGAGACTCGAGAGCCAGAGTGTGTTCTGAAGGCCTCACGCCTGTGACTACACGCAGATCATCACCCACAGGCCCCCCTGTCCTCCCCACCCTGGCAGGGATGGCGTTCCCAGAGTGGTCCTCAGGAAGGTACTGGTTTGCAGCTTGGAATGGAGAGCCCTCTACCCCCAAGTCCTTGAATGTTTCATCCTAAGTAATGAAAGAAGGGGGAAAGCTCAAAACGGAGGAAAATAGCCAGAACGGACCTGGAAGCCTGCTTTGATGTCCAGCCTGGGTGACCACAGTCCACCATGGAAGGCTGCCCTCCTGGTGCCCTCTGAAGATGGCTGCATCTCTCGTCAATGGCGGATGATACTTAAGAGGATAAGCACAGGCCTGGGGCCCAAAGGCCAACAAATCCCTGATAAGAGGAACGAGCACTAAAGACTTTAGAACTGCGTAAGACACCACGGAGGCCTCAGTGAAGCTCAAGCTGTCAGTAATCTAAGAGGGACAGAGCCGCCAGAAAGCGCCCGAGTCCCATGGCCCGGCTCACATCAGACTGAGGCACTCAGTCCACGACAGGGTCAGGCGGAACCTGCGGCATCACCACCACGGTCAAGCTGGAGACCAAAACCAAGGAAGAGACTGACAGGCCTGGTTTTGTTTTTTTCAGACGAGGGAAACCAGAAAACTCCAAGAAATGGAACCAAAGACGGCCAAGGAGTTGGAAGGCCTTGGAGGAGACAAAATGGCAGAGGGACAACCACGAGGCTCCCCCTCCAGACTGCAGGTGAGCCATGAGAGGAAGAGTCAGGCCTACTCCTGTCCCTGAACACCCTGTGGAGACAGACAGACAGACAGACAGAGGCACAGTCCAAGGAGGAAGTCACAATCAGTCAGAGCCATCCCCAGGTGTAGCCCAGAGCACAGCCAACTGGAGAAGGACCCTCGAGTTTGGTGTGAGGGCAAGACAGAATTTTGGAAGGACCCTTTGGAATTATCTAAGACTGTCGTGACAGTCCCCTCAATTTGGGGATTTCTTACAAACTGCCCAAGAAATATAACATGGTCTCCTGATTCCTTTCTGTACTACACTCATGTGATCTATGATGGTCATCCTCTTAAAAACAGAACAAGAAGTTTCCAAAGGAAAACTCCAAATTTAAAGACAATCCAGCCTCAATCAGCTGTGATAGGAACGGCCTGCGTTCCCCTTCAACGGCCCGGGGCTGGGAGCTCTGCAGAGACAGAAAGGAGAACAGGAGCAGCCCAGGCCTGAGGCAGAGCTGGGAAGACAGACACGAGGTTTTCTAGCAGCGATGGGAACATGGGAACGTTCTAAAATTAGATTGTGGCGCTCGTTACACAACCCTGAAAATACACTGCCAAGTCGTGTGTTTTAAACGGGTGGAGTTGACAGTGAGGAAGTTGTATCTCACTAAAGCCGTTTCCAAAAACCAGACTGCTCTGGAAGTGCTCTGGGGAATTGTCCTTGTTACAATCCAGCTCCGGTGCGCTTGCCTATGTTACCTCTCAAGGCCACCAGCCGTACCCCTGCATCTGGGTTGTCTAGCTAAAGACGTTGTCCATAAAACCTTCCCCACACAGAACCCAGAGACCAAATGGGATGCTCAACTATCTGCCTCACTCTGAGTTGACATGGCAGTTAGCTGACATGCCAGCACCATCAAGGCAGCAACTTGGGGACAAGAGGCTCACCTACCAGCAGCACTGGGCCAAGTCCAGGCTGGGCTAAGAAGCTGAACTCAAAACCAGGGAGTCTGAGCCCCACTGTGTCAAACACCCCTAACGACCTGGCACACAGCACCTGGGGCCTCTTCAGCCGCTGCTGGTTGCGGACCCAAACGCAGTCACACGAGAGCCCTCAGGAAGAAGAGCGGGAGATGACAAAGGCCCCAGGAGACGGGCTTTCCGAAGGCTCCCATGTTCCTTCAGGGCAGGGGAGAAGATGGGGTCAGCGTGAGGAATCTCCAGCCGGCTCTGCCCTGACCTGTCTGCTGAGGGAGCAGCCCAGCGTCCATTGACAAGTGTGCTCTTGGACGGAGTCTGCAGCCCTTGAACTCTTCCCAGGACACAGAGGCCAAATCCTTCTGGCACCGACCAACACCCTGCTTTGGATGCTCCAGGGTATTTTTAGCAACCACAAGAAAGCTCTGTGCAATCTGCACGTGGCACGCAGGCACCATGAGTGCCAGACACACGACACCACCACAAGGGCCCCCTGACCCTCTAAGGCCTCTGTAGAGCTGCTGCTCTCAAAAGTCATTCTCAGCACACCAAACTTAGGGTCCCATCTCAGGCCACCCTCCCAGGCACACTCCGTGGCACCCCCAGCAGAGTCCGCGCTCTGCACCTGGGTCAACAGCAAACGCCATGCATGTTTGTAGATCTAGAAATTGCAAAACAGCACATACACACCCACCCGCCCCCCACCCCCCCCACACACACGGAGCTCACCTCAGTACAGATGGGCTGAGGAAAGACCAGAAACTACAGCACAAGAGAGAAACATTTAAAGAAACACACCACAGTTATCAAACTGTAACAGAAGTGGACATGTTTTTTTGTTTATATTACCTACCTGGAGCCCTGGCTGCTCCCAAAACAGTGGAACCGAGCCTCTGATCTGGACAAAGGACGACACTCCATCATCCATGTAAATCGTCTGCAGCAGGAGGAAACAGAGGGAAAGGTATTCTTCAATGAAACCAAATGTCCTGGGCCAGTAACAGGATCTGGTGCCTGCGACCCGACACCAGCCGTGAAGGGCAGACAGTGGACTGCGGCGCCCTCTGCTCTCTCACCCAGCATGGTGATCCACAGGGCACACCAGTTGCTGGCCAGCATCAGAGGAGGGGTCTGGAGAAGGCTGGAGGTCCCCCAGACCTGGTGGGAATTCACCCTTCTAGGATGCAAACTTACCCACATCCCTAAAAAGCCCAGCACCTAGCCACCTCTATTTAGGAATAGAAGCAGATGTGCCTGGGGTTTAACTAAGACCTTCCTCGGAGCCTCTATTTTTACCTGTCCAATAGCTAAAGAGCAGAGAGCTACTGGGAAAGGATTAAATGAAATAAAATGAACAAGCAATACAGTCAAAGGACCTAATTGACTGCACCTGTCAGTCTAGTGCTTCACAATGTAAGGCAAGACTGGACTTGAACTTGCATGCACCTGGCCCTGTGCCACCAAGTTCTTGAACACACTACTCAATCAGCAAAAGCAACACGGTGTCCATGAGCTTCCAGTGTACAGCCCCTGCATAGAAGCAAATGCCACTCAGGCTTTAAAAAATGTCACCCCCAGCCCTGTTATTCAGCATGTGCCTGCGGGCCTCCAGAGATACTGGA
Organism: Callospermophilus lateralis; assembly: GCF_048772815.1. Lineage (NCBI taxonomy): Eukaryota > Metazoa > Chordata > Mammalia > Rodentia > Sciuridae > Callospermophilus > Callospermophilus lateralis. The sequence goes on from NC_135310.1 coordinate 10,191,849, forward strand.
GCACAAGGAGTCTGAAGGACAAAAGGTACAGTCCTGAGCACCCAGGGGAAGGCTGCTGTGGTTATCAGATGCCTGGCCTTTATCTGTGCAACCCTACCCTGGCCTGGCGAGGCCAGCCTGGGCGCCGCTGAGAGTCCTTTCCATTGCTAACCAGCCTGCTCCCTTACAGGGTAGCTTTCCACGCAGGTTAGAGCTCGCTCAGATCACACATGCATTAGTAATTCTGCAAGGGAGAGTGTGACATGAGACCTGCAGTCCCCTGGACCACAGGAATGACACGAGCCGGGTATCTAGGCTGTGAACTGTAATTCTAGCCTCCGTCTCAGAAGAAGCAAAGCACTGGGTTCAGAATGTGCTATTTCCAGGTACCGACATCCAGCTAATTTGTGACCCTCCAGTATTCTAAGGAAAACAGGACAGAATAGCAGGCTGTTCAAACGACCGCAGCCCTGAATGCTACCTTGAGGTTAAGGATATCTACTGACCAGCACTGGGAGCCACACAGGTTCAGATTCCTCAGAGAGGAACCAGCTGGGCCACTTTCTAAAATGGACCGTTAACAAGCCCAGGATCTGACCGAGCTAAGGGACTCTCCTCCTTCACTCTGATGACAACGTGCCAGGAGTGCTGGGTCCTCCTGAGCTGCAGTTGCCCAGAACCAGCTTCTGCTCCTTCCTCCCTGGGAGAACCATCCATGTCTGTCCCCACACTGCCCTGGGTCCACACCTGGCCCCCAGCACCAGTGATGCTCCATGGCACTTGCATTCAGTGGAGAAGAGGGAGTCCAAGGACAGACAAGGCTGGGAGGGAGACCAGGAGGAGCCCCAGGCCCCGGAAGGCAAACAGAAGCCCTTCCAGGACAGCAGGACAGGGCCATGGGAGGCCAGCAGGAGTGTGGCTCCTGGACTGGGGAGCCGAGAGGTACAGTGAGCTGCCAGTGTCAGAGGTGGTGGGAGCAGAAACCAAAGGGCTATTTAAAAAAGGGTTTGGAAAATAGGAGAATAGGCAACTCTGTCACCAGTTTCATCTGGAAGGCTCCTGCTAGACTCCTATCTGGAGTTTCCAAACCAGATCTTCCATCTGCCCCTGTCCTCTGGGAGCACACCTAGTGGTACCCACCCCCACATCACTTGCTGCACTTATCTTCCATAGTCAAATGTTTTGTTTTTTTGGACAGAATCGGGGACTTTTGGGGTTGTTTTTCTGCACAGTGAGTCACGGGTGAAGCGTCCACCGCATGACTCATGGCAGAGCTGAAAGGCTCAGGACTTCCGCCCAAGGAGCCCGAGATACCACCCACAGGAGCACACAGCATGTGTGCACACACCACACAAATATACACACAACACACACAGAGAACATGTGTGACGTGTGCACACCTAGCCAGCCCAGGAGGAGGAAGTCTGCTAAAGATGAAAGTAGAGCGGGGCCAAGGCCTGGCTTGGGCCTCCAGAGCATGAATTCACGAAAGCCAATTTGCCTCCCCAGAGTCTCCACCAAGCCCCTGGCTCTTTGTGTGGTCCCCTGATTGTTCACCAGTGATGCCTCCAGGGCCCATTGCAGAGCCTCCACTTCCCTAGAGGATGGCTCAGGTCTGAAGACTCCAGACCCCAGCAGGATCCCTGGCCAGCAGAGGTCTGTGGCAACACCCCCAGGGCTATACTGCCCCCATAAGCCTCCTTCCCCCTGGGGCAAGGTGACCAGATGCAAAGTCTGCCACTTATTTCAGGTGGAGAGGAAGAAGCCAGCCACCTGCTGAATCGAACCCAAACTCTTTGGAAAATGCCTCAGAGCCCTGCAAGCTGCTCTTTCACCATGAGCAAGGCCATGGGACAGCTATTTGAGGATGCTCTGCCCTTAACACCACCCACCTGGGGGCCCATGGTCCTGCTCCACAGACTCGAGGGAGTAGACCCACCTGGCTCCGATCAGACCATCTTGGTCCTGAATGTGCAAACCGCTACCAGGCCACAAGGCAGGTTCCTCTGTGCTTACACGCAGCCCACCCTTCGCAGGGCTGGCTGCTCCCTGAGCTCAGCAAAGACAGCAGGCCGGGCTGCACCCCTCCCACCCAGCTCCCATCTCCTGATGCATTAGATGTACCTTCAGCAGCAGGTGGCCAGAGAGCCAGGCAGGAGGAAAGCAGCTGAGCCGAGGCTGGGAAGCACCCTGGGAGGGTGGCAGCGCCTTGGTCTTGTTTCTAATGCATCCCATGTCCCCACATGCCTAGGAGGGGAGCCCTGAGCCCAGGTGGCTCACTACCAGACTCTGCCCAAGGGCCCAGGGTTTGTTTCCACGTTGCTTTGAGGACAACCTGGACACAGGTCTGAGTGACATGGCCCTCCCCTGAGGGTCACCTTCTTCCCCAGCATCATAGTGGCCAGAATGCATGGGGTCTCTGAAGGCCTGAGCCAGCCTGGGCTCTTCCTTCCCAGAGGGTCCATCTGGGCAGCCGGAAATGCACACACCCAACAAAAAACAAAACAAGGCCACAGCCCTCATGTCTGGTTCCAAGACTGGTGAAAATGAAGTCACCTCGGGGTGAAGTTATACCCTCTCGGTGTGAGGGCTGGCGCCTGCAGCTGCCCACATCTCTGGGTGGACAGCAGATGGTGGAGTCCGGCTGTACCACCATGACTGCTGCCCCTGGGAGCAAGGTCTGGTGGGGACTTCATGGAGGCACCAGCCTGTCTGACCCAAAGGAGTCAAGGGATGAAAAGCAGAAACTGGGAAGACCACCCCCAGCCCCAAGCAGGAAGGCAATTTAAGTAGCAACGGGCTTGCTAGGGTGTGTCCCCTCTGAAACGCAGGTGAAACTGATGGCCATTATGAAACATTAAGGGTGGGACCACTGGGATCTTGAAGAGGTGATTGGACTCTGCCCTTGGCAAGGAGGGGGGTGTCTGAGAGTGGTTTGCTAATAGCCAGCTTGGCTAGCGCTCCCGTGTGTTTCCTACCTCACCATGTGACACCCTGCACCCTGAGACTGCCAGCAAGGCCATCGTCAGATGTGGCCCCTCAACCTTGGACTGTGAGCCAAAATAAGCCTCTTCATAATTTACCCAGGCTGTGGTGCTGCATTAATAACAACACAAAGCAGGGGGCTGGAGGAGCCTGCTGGTCCTCTCTCTAAGGCCCCATGTGGAAGACTCAGGAGACATGGCGTAAGGTGCCTGCTCCTGAACCCTAGCAAGTAAAGTGGGACAGCAAGAGCCACATCTAAGTCATTGGGCACACTGCAGGAAATAACCAGAGCAAAGCCCCCAACTGAGTCTAGGGCCAAGTCTGCTAGTCTGCAGAAGGAGAAAGGGGAGATCACAGGAGGTTTTCCTAAGGCTAAATGCATCCTGTCCAAAGCACAGCCCTCTCCCGGGTCAGAGATGGGTCAGATGTGTTAGACTTCCAGCCCACAACACTTCAAATCTCACCTCGTTGCAAACAGGGCCTTTGCAGGTGCAATTAGTTAACTGAGGCCATCCTGGAGGAGGGTGAGCCCTGGATCAATATGACTGTCCTCCTTATAAAGAGAGGAAAACAGGGAGAAGGGGTTGAAAGGGGTGATGTGGCCACTAGCCTGGTTACACCTGGGGTGACCAGAAGGGAGAAGAGGTGAGAAAGAATCCTCCCCTAGGGGCTTTGCTAAGAACATGGCCTTTCCTGACACCTTGATGTCACACTCCAGCCTCCTGAACTGTGAGACAACAAATGCCCATTGTTTCAAGCCATCCTGTGGGGGCGGGGGTGGGGTGGGGGTTCATTGCAGCATCCCCAGGAAACTCATGGTGTCCAGTGTGAAAATGTCCTGTCTGGGGCTGGGGTTGTGGCTCGGTGGTAGAGCAATCACCTAGCATGTGTGAGGCCCTGGGTTCGATCCTCAGCACCACATAAAGATAAATAAATAAATGTATTGTGTCCACCTACAACTAAAAATATATTTTTTAAAAAAATAAAATGCCCTGTCTTCTAGGAAAGGGTAGAGGCTTGGAGGGCAGCTGTCTCCCTAATGAAGAGCTGGGTCAGATGCAGCAGATGAGAGCAGTTTGTTTTGTTTTATTTTTTAAACTGGTTTAAATCCAAAAACCTTGGGAACACCAACACCTGGACCAGATAAGGGGTTGGGGGCCCCAGGGCGAGACAGAGAATGAGGTGGAGATGGGGCTCAGGAACTCCCTCGGGGACCCCATGGTGATCTCTGGAATCTGGTGTGTCACCAAGTTCAAGGTCTCTGTCACGTTGATTTTGTACAAACGTGCTGCACAGCTTTGGTCCCCTCTTCCCAGCACAGCACCCAGCAGATGAAACATACTAAAGATCCGCTGAGGGAACTCAGGGGCCTGAAGGGCGACAACATGGACCCAAACAGGACAAGGTGCTAGTGAAGGTGGAGTGAGAGCTGAAGTCATTTGCATCAAGCAGACAGGAGCAAGGAAAATGGCCTCCAGTGGGGGGCATATACCCTCTCTGACTCATTTTTTAGCAGATAATTATGGAGCAGCCTGGTCAACACTCAGAGGAGCAAGCTCCGTGGACAGCCACAGGCAAGACAGCGCACCTGCTCCTGTGCCAAGGTCCCTCCTGTGGACACTAGACTTCAGGAGGAGCCTCTCATTGCTGCACCTTTGATGTGCAACGGCTGGCTCCTGCAAATGGTGACCCACACCAATTTGCGTCATCTTTGAACCCCGGATCATGCACAAGCTGACACGTAGTGGAGACAGGTGTACAAATCTGTGCTGAATAAATTGACTCAAGTCCTCCCAAGAAGCCTCCCCCAGCAGCAAAGAAGGAGGACGCAAAGCTACACCTGTGCTCCTCCCGAAGGTGTGCAGCACGCCACCCCCCCCCCCAAGCAGTGTCAAAACAGTGCCCTCCTGGGGCCTCCTTTCTTAGAGTTGATCCCCGTTATCCTATAAGGTGGCACTGTCCTACAGGGAGAAAGCTAGAGCAAAAACAAGTTGTAGGACAGCATCTCTGGGAATGAGAACAGAAGTTAGGGAAGAAAACCACGAGGAATTTCACAGATGGTTCTGTTCGCAGGAGCTGAAAGCCCCTGCCACTCAACTGCCAGGTGCGAGTGCACGCTTCTAGATGGAGTCAGCTCATTTAGAATAACAATCAGAGGGCTGGGGATATAGCTCAGTTGGTAGAGTGCTTGCCTCACATGCACAAAGTCCTGGGTTCAATCCTCAGCACCAGAAAAAAAAAAAAAGAAAAACAATCAGTCCACCATCTTTTTGAGATGGACACCATTACCCTAAGTGCTGCATGAAGACACAAATGGTGTGAATATACTTTGTATACAACCAGAGATGTGAAAAATTGTGCTCTATATGTGTAATATAAATTGGAATGCATTCTGTTGTCATATATAACAAATTAGAATAAAAAATAATAAAAAGTAACAATCAGTTGCTTCTCTTCCTCCTCTTGTACTGATCTACTTTTTTTCCTACAAACTTTTTTCAACCCTTATTGGCTCATCTGTCAGCTGCTCCCTGAATAAACGACACCTTTCCTGGCCACAGCAAACATTCCCAATTGTTTTTAGTTAAAAACACCTGAGGTAAGCAACATTTCCCCAGCAGGAGATGTGAATCAAGAGGAAGAGAGAGACCATGCAAACCAGAGGCCACATTCCCATGCAGAGTTCCAATGTCACAGAAACAGAGAGAAGCCATGATCAGAACCAGCTCAACTGCATCAGGGCTGCTTCTGTCCCCAGTAGAAACATGTTTGCATGAGCTGTGTGACTCTGAACCACCTGGTGTCACGGGTGGGCCCCTGGCACTGACCTGCTCTGTCTCCACGAAGTTGGACACGTGGCCATCGTCGTTCACGCCTCGAGTGTGGAAGCGAGCGCCGGCACGCTCACAGCTGATGCGGGAGATGAGGCAGGCCTTGGCCTGCTTGTGTGACGCGTACACTGTGCGGATGGCCACCACCCCACAGATGACCTTCAGGAGCCAGTCACAGCAGCTCACCTGGTGCTGCCTCAGGGGCACGTGCAATAGCTGGTTCCTGCAAAACATAGCCCCACACCAATTCTGGTCACCCGGCAGCCTCCAGCAAGCATGGCACCCAAAGCAGGTGTGGTGACGCACTCATGGGGCCTGGCTTCCGGCTCAGGAGGAGGCGAGTGGGCTCTGTGCCCGTGTGAACTGGGGGTGTACAGACCCAGGGAGCTCATGTGCCTCAGACCGACCCCAGACGGAGGCCCACTGTGTCACACACAGGAGAAAGAAGCAGAAGCCCTCTCCCAAAGGGACCACTGCGTGGACAGTGTCAGCAAAGGGCAGCAGAGCTGGGTGTGAGCCAGTCGGGCTCCATGCAGGGACTTCACGGGGGCCTCAGTGTCAATCGCGGCCACCGCATGTTTTGAATAGAAGCCCATCAGCAAAGAATTTAATCATACGTTTGGATCAAATCATAATTATGGTAATGACAAATGATAAAAATAGTCATGAATTCATGCACACGGATCTAGACGTTATACACACAGGCACAGGAACTACCGTGGGCATATGAAGCAAAAAATGGTGAAAATAAAACTTGGAGGTTCTCCCCACACTGGGAGGATTCTTCTGGGCTCTGGAGTCCAGGGTGATGAAGCCAGGTGCGCGTTCTGGGATGGACTAACGCACCACAGCCTTGAAATGACCCCACGTGAGAGAAACCCCTTTTACAGATAAAAAAACTGAGGCATGAGAAGTGAAGCACTTGCCCGCGGTCACGGAGCAGTGGGTGGCAAGGGGTTCCTACAGCCCCTCTTGTAGCCCCACCTACATGTGGACACACGCCCTCCCCTCCCCTGGCCACCTGGCTCCCCTACACCCAGGAGACCTGGCAGTGCCGTTCAGAGGCCTGTCCCCAGGGGACTCCCTCTGACGGGTCTGGAGTAAATTGAGGTCACAATGCCCTACTTGTTTAAAAAAGGCAACCTGATTCCTGCCCTGGAGCCTTCCTCCAAACAGCACTGCGTTCTCACTGTTAGAAATCCGTGCTGGGAGCTGTGGCGGATCTCGGGAGGCTTCTGGAAGGCCCCTCCTCGAAGGGCCCACTTCCTCAACTGTGACCATGGTCACTTTCACCCTGCCGGGAGCCTGGCCTGCTTCTGCCCCCACTGAGCTCCTCTGCATGAAAACCAGTGACCACAGAGTGGGACTGTACGGAAAGAGGCTTCCCTCTTCTGAGCCACTTGCTAAATTTCAGATGATAAACCACTGTGGTGGCAGAAGCCGGCTGTGGATTTCAGAGCCAGCCAGTCACCAGGCAGGGGAGGAGGCTCTTGGCAAATGCATGACTTGGAATAATCTGTTTCTGGAGATGCTGCCTGGCCCTCTGGGGGTGGGGGGGAGCTCAAATCCAGGAGGAGGAGGGCCACCTCCGTAAGGGAAACAGCTCTGTGCCTCCTGCCAGGACGTAACTGAGGGGAAGCAAAGTTTCAGAGGCTGCACCATAGCAAGGCAGGGAGAGGTGACAGGCCTGCGGTCACTCTGCCAGTGACTCAGTACGAGCAGTTTGTGGGCCCCTCCCTAAGCTTCCATACCAGGTCCCAGAGTGGGCACCAGCAGGCACCAGGCGCCCTGCACAGTTGCCTCCTCCTCACCAACTGCAGATCTAGTATGAGTCCACTTCAAAAAGGGGCACCCTGGGAACCCCCCCTCCCCAAGACCTCTCTCTGCTCAACTTCACCTGTCTCCTCTTTATCTGGGTGGTGTTGTGTCCCTCATATCTCCAGCCCCCGAGCTGGCATTTAAATAAGTGCTAGGGCAAGACAACCCAGAGTTCTCCTACGGGCTCCAAGGAGTCCTGCTCTGCTCCCGACAGTCTTCAAAGCCTCATCATGCACAGCCTGTAGCTCGGCTGCCTAAGGGACACAGGCTGTCCCCGCAAAATGGAACCAACCACTCACAGCAAAGCTGATCCCTGAGCCTGCTGCTGGGCCTGTGGTCTGCAGACCACGGTGGGCAGCTGGTTGGAAATGTGGGAGGAATCTCAGACCCAGTGCAGACCTGTGCACCAGAATCTGCATCTTAACAAGACCGGCAGGAGATTCACAGGGGCTTGAAGTGTGAGGCCCACAGCAGAGAAGTAAAACTCCACTCTAGCAGAGAATCAAGCAGCATGTGGGGCAGGCGCAGTGGGAGGACACAGGGACACAGCGAAGGCCCTTTTCTCAACAGAAGGCAAGAATTCATGAGTGGGGAGCCAAGGCTCCAGGGAAAGACCTCTGATGGCCCTGTGTAGGCAAAGGGGGAAGGCCCAGGGAGAGGGAATGGCCTCATGAGCCCTGTCCCAGGGCTGGGAAAGCCAGTGCAGCCCATGGGGGGTGCTGGGATCCCCACACTTTACACAGACCAGCTGCCTGGGAACAGACGCTGCAGCACAACCCCCACTCACCTGTGCTCTGCCCTGCCTCTCCCCCATCTCGGGGAAGCTCAGGGAAGAGCATCAGCAAGGGCCCAAGCCCTACGCAATCACTGCCCCTTGGCTTCTCTGCAGGACGTGGCAGGGTTGTGACCCTGGGGTCAGGAGGCTTAACTGTGCACAGAGTAGATGCCAAATGATCCCCCCCCCCCGCCAAGAAACCCAGCCACCTTGCTTGGTCACATCCCTGCAAGGCTCCTTGGGCAAGATGCTCAGTTTCCCTGTTGGTCAGAGCTGGTTTAGCTTTGTGATGACCAGTTTGGAGTCTAGAGCCAGAATGCCTGGGTTCAAATCCTGGCTCTGCCACTCACCAAGTGTGTGAAGTTTAGCAAATCCCCCCTGCCCGCTTGTTCACGCCTCAGTCTCCCTCTGTAAATGGGGTCACAGACCCTACTTCAGAGAGCATGAGGATTCTGAGTTCGTATCTACACAGGGCCACCTGAACCCATTCCCCAAGCGTGCCGGGCAGGCGGGGATTCAGTTTACTTTGCTCCTCACTGGGCAGAGTGGGCATGGATCTCAACCCTCAGCCTCCAGAAGTGACCCCCAAATCCTGGGGCTGATGCAAGGTGGGCTCAAGGACTCAGGTGCCAGGCAGAGTCCCCTCACCAGAAGAAGGAGCTCCCCCACTCAGAACTGTCGTCACCCTGCTTCTGCGCCCGCACAGTCAGGTCAAAGCGGGAGCCATCGTTGGGCCAGGCGAAGTAGAACACCCCCGAGCTGAGGATCTTCCTCAAGGCCAGCAGCCGGTCCTCCTCCTTGGCCTCCTCCTGGAGAGGGTAAAAATCCGTGGCGGTGATTTTGAAGATTTCTGCATCTGGAATTCTGCCCACCGACGTGCAGCCTGTCACCAACACCAGGAAGCTCAGGGAAGCGCCACCTGGAAGGGAAGTCAGGCAGGAGAGCTGAAGGGCTCATCGAGTACTCACCGTCCCAGGGCGCTCCTAGAGCTGTCCCCAAGCCTGCGCATCCCTGCCCAGCAGCACAGTGAACCTGGCAGTGCGCGCCTTGGAGACGTGGAGGCCCTGCTTGGGCAGACCCTCCGGGTGGTTCTGTACCTGGAGCCTTCCAGACCCCAGTCCTTTGCCATGTCTGACCTGCAGCCCTCCAAGCTCCTCCCCACACCCCCGGCCACTGCCTCGACTTGGACCTAGTCCGTCAGTCCCCCGCAGCTGTCTCAGCCCTGTCCGAGGGCAGACGGCAGACACGAGCGCCCCCATGGCTCCCACTGTCAGCCAGGACTGACACGGAAGCCCTTCCTGAGGCGCTCTTGTTCTGCCCCTGCCCGCTCCTGTCCTGCCCCACAGGTGGGTGGACACACCCAGGCCTGCTGCTCTCAAACATGCACACCTGATCCACCCTGTGCTTTGCCCAGACGTCCCACGGCCGCGCACCCAGCAAGACCGTCCTCCCCCTCAGCTCCCAGTCCCTCTGGCCCCCAGCAGGGCTCGAACTCAGCACAGGCCTCCCACCTGCTTCTGCCCCCTGCCCTCACCAGGCCAACTCCTTCTCCGTCTCCAGGAAGTCCACTGGGCCCCCCAAGACAGGGTAGGGTCACTCCATGGGCCAGCAGCTCCCTGTCAGCACGAGGCACACAGAGCTGATGGCCTGGTCCCGCCTGAGTCTCTCAGCCGAGGGGTTCCTCTGGGCAGGGCTCTGTGGCACTGGTGACTCCCAGCACACAGGTGCCAGGCGAACACTCCTAAGAGATTCCTGCCCTGCCTTCCACACCACAGGCCCTCTCGGGGCCGGCCACTGTTCCATGCCCCCACCCCTCAGCTGCTTCCCTACATCCTGTGCAAATCGGGGACGGGTGGCAAAGCTGTGCCCCAGGGACAGTGGAACGCTGCCCCCATCAAAGGACAGAGCCCAGGAGACAACCTTTGACCCAGAGGACCCTTCCCACCCCCCTGAGCTCTCAGGAATCCCTACCAGCAAGACCTCTCCCCCATGGCCAGTGGCCACTGTCTAGAAGATGGACCCTGATGTTTGCAGCTCATGGCGTGGGAACCATGCTGGCCCCAACAGTGTTCACTGGTGAGCAGGTCCTGGTGCACCACAGGGGTAGGGGCACCCACAGGCAGGTCACCGGCCCCTCTGACTGCTCCCACTCCCACCACCAGCGTCCGGGGAACATCCGGAGCACCAGGGACGTTATTCTGTGGACAGTAACGGGCGGGGTGTGGGGTGCTGTGAGTGTCTGTGTGTCTCAATAGGACAGGGGGCCTTTAGGTGGGACTGACATCCTCAGCTCTCAGCCCTAAGGACGCAGTCCCACAGCTCGGCCGCAGAGTCTCCTGACCTGGCCAAGGAAGCCTCTGTGGTCCAGCTGAGGAGTGGCTCAGGAAGAGGCATGGAAAATTCTGCCTTCCATCCCACCCTCCGAGACAGGAAGTGGATTTCTAGCCCACGCCCTCGGCAGCCTCTGCGTGGGGGCTGAGTCCCTGGCACGAGTCCCAGGCGGTTGCGGAGGCAGCCAGCAGCTCCTGGCAGGCCGGTGGCCTGGGGGAGGCTCGGGAGGGCTCTTAAGAAGAATGCCATCAGAGAATTCGGCTCCTGAGTCCTGGGTGAGGGGCTCGAGGGGAACAGGTGGGTAAAAGCCACCGCCGGTGAACAGGACAGCACCAACAAGCACCAAGCACCAAGCACTAGTTCTTCCTGCACATTGACTTGATCTCTCGACAACCCAGCAGGGGTACATCATCACAGAGAGGGAAATGGAGACACCGGGAAGTTAAGTGACCTATCCACGTGACAGGGTTCCAAACCACTTTCTGGCTGCACCTCCGGGGCAAGTTGCTCCAGCCCAGCCTGGCTCCAGAGCGGAGTCCTTTCCCTCTCTGCAGGTATCAGAACCTATCTTCCTCCAGTGCTCTTTCAGGGCCACCATCACCATTTCACACACGAGTGACTGACCCCAGAGCTGCTGGAATGCAGCCCAAATACACTGATCTACATAGGAACCTAGATGCAAAGGTATGGTCAGCTTAGGCCCAGGTGCTGTCTGGCCCTGGAGTCCAGTGACTTCTGTAGCTATACTCTTGGAGAAAGTGTGGCCACCAGCGGGCCCCCTGTAAACTGCCTGTGTCACCCTGATGTCCCCATACTAAAATACAAGGTGGTGGGATGAGGCCGTGACACCTCTGGGAGACGTCACAGCAGCAGAGCCCTCTACAAGGGTCAGTGCCCTCATTAAGTCAGAGCTCCCTGGCCCCACCCACCTGATGACACAGAAATGGCGCCATCTTGAACCAGCTCCTCACCACAGACTCCACACCTTGACCCTGGGCTTGAGCCTCCCACAGCTCGGCTCCCTCTAGGGACCTTGGCCATGGAGGCCTGACCAGTGAACGAGCTGACAGCACAAGTCACCTTCTGTTTAGCATGAAGATTCCCAGCGTAGTCTGCATATTGACAGGGACAATGACGAAAGCCCCACGGCCCTCTTGAGCACTGTCCCGGGGAATCCAGAGACTGGATACCTGTCGCCATCTATTATTTAAGGAACATGTGGACAAGCTCTTCCCGAACAGGTGGAATTTCTAGCCACATTGCCATCCCGGTCCGTGGAGTTTCAGCCTACCACAGCACAGCTGTGCTTCTCTGTTTTATTTCTTTTTGGTGCTTCTGTGTTTCCGTGGGTCACACCATCGCGCCATGCAGGATTCTGTTCCTACACTCAGTGTTTAGAAGAGCGTTTTCTGGCTCATCATTGGGGTTACGTTTAGTGCCCAACTGGTTCAACAACGTAAAGAGTATAGTGTCAATAAAACATTTGGTCAAATAATTATGTAACAAAAAAGTAAAACCGTGTTAGGAAGGCATCTCAATGCAACGGGTACACATTATTTCTTAATGCAATGAAAGCAGATTCTGCACCACTTCTAATTCTGCTTTTCTCTTTGTAGCTGTAAACATGACGCACATTTGTTTGTGTTCATAGATGGGAACAGAAAGAACCTCATTATAGAAGTGCCACTCAATTCAGAGTCCTCCTGAAGTCAGGACTAAAAAAACAACATGACAGGGTCCTATCAACAAAATGACCGCCACTGCTGTCAGCTGTCAGCCACAGCCCCCAAGTCCTCCTTCACTGTTGTGGGGAGCCGTCCCGTGGCCATCCCCCAACTTGCAAGCCAAGCTTTACCTCAACACTGTTGACAGTGAAGTTCTCCATTGTCCTTCTGGGTGGCATCCCAGGGCTCGTCCCTCTGGGCCAGCACCCAGGAAGGTGCCTTTCCCCCTAACCTGAAGGAAAGATGACTGTGGGGGGGTGCGGGCAGTGAGGGCACGAGACCTGCCCTCCGCATGGGCACATCCTTACACAAAGCAGTTATAGGGAAGAGTCAAGGATCTGGGAATTGTCTTGCTCAGAGCCCCTGCGTCTGCGCACCTTGGATGGTGTGTGTGGCTGCGTAGGAACCCGGACCTGGGCCTCTGGGCCTCTCCAGAAGGCTCCCTCCCTTCCAGAAGGCTCCACCCGGCACACGTGGCTTCCTCTGTCTTCCACTCTGTCCTTCCCTACATATATGTATGTATGTATATATATTATATTTTGAACCCAGGGCCGCTTAACCCCTGAGCCACATCTCCAGCCCTTTTTATTTCTTGTTTGAAGACAGGGTCTTGCTAAATTGCTTAGGGCCTTGCTAAGTTGCTGAGGCTGGCTGTGAACTCACGGTCTTCCTGCCTCCGACTACCAAGCCACTGGGATGACAGGCATGTGCCATGCGCCCAGCTGTCCTTCCCAATCTTGTTTGACAGCCCTTGTCTGTGCTCCATGTATCACAGATTTTAAGGAAATGTCTGGGATCAAGCCCAGCACAGATGGGAGGCCCTGCCCCTCCCACCTGTCAGTGCAGCGTTGGCCAGTGACCCCCACAGAGGTGTCCCTGGGGACTGACCCGCCTCTGGTGTGAGGCCCCTCCTCAGGGTCACCCTGGCCCAGGATCTGGGCTGTGCTTTTGTGAGACAGGGTCAATTTTCTGACAACCAAGAAGCACGCTAAGCCTGAGGAGGTCGCGGAAGCGTCAGCGGAGGCTGAGACAGTGGCTTACAGCAGCAAGGATCTTGTAGCAAGGGAAGACTCAAACTCAGAAGGCCAGGCTCTGGGCTCTGCCCCTCCAGGGCCCTGTGGGGCCAGTCTCCTGCCCTGTCTGGGCCTCAGGAAGGGTGAACCAGGTGGCCTCTGTGTCCCTTCCAGGCTGAACACTCCAGTCCCTGGGCTCGGGCCAAAGAAAGACCACACGGGAGCTAGCGTGAGGCGAGGGAAAGATGAGAGTGGGCGACAGGCCAGAAAGGGACGGGGACATCCGCCCACAGGAGGACAGAGGCTCGTGTTTGCCCACCACCTGCAGCAGCAGAGCTGGAGGGGTGGGGGCAATGACCTCTCCATGTCACTTGTGGGGGCAAAGGATCTGGTGGGAAGACACCACGAGTCCTGGAGAGACGGGATGGCTGCAGCACAGCAGGGCGCGTGCCAGGGCCACCCAACTGCACACCTGCATGATGGGCGGCAAGCTGCACGTCACATAGGTGTTACCACAATAAGAGCTTAAAATAACCCAGCTGGGGGCCCTGGTGCCTGCCAGTCATCCTGCGGCTGAGCAAGGAAGATCTCAAGTTCAAGGCCAGCCTGTGCAACCAGCAAGATCCTGCCTCCAAATAAAAAATAAAAAGGACTATGGATGTAGCTCAGTGGTCAAGCACCCTGGGTTTAATCCCCAGTACCAAAAAACCCCGAAACCACAACGTCAGCTTAGAGATGCCCTCCCCCAACAGGACTGCCTTCAAAACCAGATCCAAGTTCGAAACTGCCCAATTTCCCAGACCCTGCAGTACCAGGGTCTATGTGTCAACCTCTGGTGGCCACCTGTCACCAGACCACGGGATAAAGATGGGGCCTGTGCAGACATATGCCCTGCTATCAGGACAGCCCCAGCCTCCTGGTCCCCCTTGCTGGCCTTCCTCACGCAGGCCCAGACTGAATTCCCTGGCCACATCCATACCAACCTCTCCCCTGTCCTCTGCCTCCCCAGGCCACATACACTGGGGCCTCTGAGGACTTGGACGTCCAGGCTCTCTCCACCAGTGCAGCAAGGACCTTCACCCAGATGGGACCTGAGCTGAGCTGATCTAAGGGGCTCAGGGTCCTCAGGTCTCCAGCCCCTCCCCCCTTGCCTCTCAGGAGTGCAAAGGGGCACCCACAGCACTTTGCAGGAGCCGCGTCCCCTGGCCAGTGGCTCATGTTTCCACCTCTACAGGGGGAGCCTGAAGTCGGCCATGGCCAGCGCAGTTACCCTGACCTCCAGAGTGCTCCCCTGCCATCTGGAGCTGAATATTTACCAGCAACCACTGGACGTAATACTGAAATAAATCATTCTAAGTCACAAAGGCCATCCATTTCAGAACACTGCAAAACCCAAATCTCAAAAGACCAAAGGCCCAAACCTCCCTCTCCTGAGAAGCTTCAGTCTGAAGTGACTAGACTTGGAAATCAGTTGTCAGCAGCCTACAGGTGACAACCCAAGGAGTCCTCCCCTCCAGAACTCCTAGAGACCGAGGAAGGAAACAGCAGAGCTTCTCAGGACGCAGGGGGGACACCAGCTTCTCCCATCAGCCTCAGGAAAGCCACTGTCCCAGGCCCCTTCACAAACTTCTATGGCCAGCCTTAATGTTTAAAGAACATCCCATAGTTTTCAAGACTTCCATGTTCATCCTCTCATGAAGAGCTCTTAAGAACTGTGTAGGACAGAGAGGAGTCTCCCTGGTTTTACAGATGGGGAAACAGCCCTAGGGAAATTAAATGAATGCAGAAAGCCAGTTGTAAAGCTGGTCCTGGAAGGCAGGAGGGCTGTCTGGTGGAGAATTCACAGGGCTGTTATGTATAGATTCACAGGTTGTGCACTGCACAGTCCAGGAGACACAATTCATTACAGACTGGGATTTGAACAGAGTCCCTTGAACTGTGAAATAGGAGGATCTTGAGGGCTGGGGTTAAAGAGGAATTAAATCCCTAAAATTGCTGGGATAAATTCTTCGTTCTGCTGTACTTAATTTCTATGCTTTGTAGTATATACATCCGTAGCCTAACACCCTGGCTAATCATGAGACAGCTCTTTTTTGTTGGCATTTCAGGGAGGAAGCCTCTTTCTTTTGTTCAGAAGACCTCACCCTCAGGGTCCACAGGGAAGCCCCACCTGATGTCATCTCGGTGGTCACCAAAAGTTGGAATTTCACTCCATGAATGAAACAGAACATCAAGGCCAAGCCAGACCCCAGTCCAGCCACAGGGGTTTTTCCTCCAGCCTGCAGGGGGCAGGGGGCTTCTCAGCGGTCCCAAGAATACACTGCAGTGTGCAGAAAGTGGGCCAAAGGATCCTGGCCTTCCCACAGCCTCTCGTCTTCACCACTCGCCGGCAGCTGGAGGAGCAGCTGAGCACAGGGCGGGGCTGGCAGCCGGTGCGGTGGGCACTACAGGCCTGGGGACTCGGAGATGGGGCGGACAGTGCCTGGGGGGAGCGCAAGGCCAGCCTGGCCACAATGGGGGCCCTGTCTCAGACAAAGAAATGGGGCTGGGATCTGATGGCCTCACCCAGGTGGGTATGCGCAGCTTGGCTGATCCGCCCTGGCTTGCCCACAGGCTGTGTCCACTCACTCCTGGGGACACTAGCTGGGGAAGGGACAAGGGCCTGGTGGCAGCTCTGGGAGTCCGTCACCTCCCTCTACACTCCACACCCCAGAAGTCCCTGTGGCGGCCCCTGGGGACCCACAGACACCCTGGCTGGCTCTGACAGGACTTTTTTGGGACTGGAGCTGCCGCCCTTCTCCTTTGGACCAATTCCTGACAGTGGACCTAGATCACAGGGAGGACACTGGCCATTCCCTGGAGGGAAAGGCTCTAGGCTTCCTGTCCTCCTTGGATGTCCTGCCACCATTCCTTCCAGAAATGCAGGTAGCTTGGTGGTGGGGACAGCCCTGGTGCCACAAGGCACGAGTTTAAAACCCAGGCCAAGGGGTTGAGGATGGTGTGAACTTGAGCCAGTCACCCCACTTCCCTGAGTGCAAGTCCAAGTCAGATGCAAAAGGAATCATTCATGGAAAAAAAAAAAAAAAAAGGTGCCAACTGCCAGATGACGGAGAGCTATCCTGGGCACCTAGAAGTGACCCTGAGAAGAAAGGTGTCTTGACTAGATAAGGACAGGACAGGTTTCCAGGGCTTCCCTTTGCATGTGCAGAGTGGGAGGGTAACCAGGCCAGCCTCCTCGGCCCAGGGCAGGAAAGCACCCTTCAGGGTCGCGGTCCCCCCAGCACCACTGTGGAGGGCAAGGGCCTCGTCACTGCAGAGAGAAACCCTGCCCGAGCCCTCGGAGGCTGCAGGCTCTCATGCAGGAGGCTGGAGGCAGCTGGAGGGGGCTGCAGCCCAGCGAGCTGCTCCCTCTAGGTAGGTGGCTCAACCTTCTGCGCCTGTTTCCTTCCCTGTCCACGGGGACAGAGACACGTCCTCACACCGGCTTATCTTCAGGACTGCCTGGGTTAACCGTGGCTGGCCCCTGGCACAAAGCAGCCCTTACCAAGTGCAGTTTGTCACGTGACCCCTGACTACTTCCTCGGGGGCTCCAATTTGAAAATGCCGATGTGATCCTCACAGCGCAGAGAGGAACACCCCACGGCAGGAAGGAGCCAGAAAAGGGGGGGCCACAGGCACCCTGTTTTCAGCTTTAGAAGCCCTGGGTCTCTAACGACAGAGGCTGTGCGTGGTGCAGACAAGTTTCACATACCGGTTCCAAAACAGCCGAGGCCCAAGGCTGGACAAGCCATGGCCATTCTCATTTCTGCCAAGCAGGAGGCTTGGCCCAGAGGCTGCTGGAATGTCCACGGTCAGATCGCTGATGACCCAGGGTGGGAAGGACACAAAGTGCATGGGCAGAGGGAGGAGGAAGGAAAGGGGGGCTGCAGACTCCCAGGGACCCCAGGCTGCAGGCTGCAGAGGTGACGCAGAAGGGCTCAGCCCTGAGTCTCACCCAAGCAAGGGTGTCCACTGCTGCCCACCAGCTCTCCTCCCTCTGGCCAGGCCAAGCTGCCATGTTCAAGTGCAGTCACCTTTCCTCTCCCCACAACCACTCTCACTCTCAGCCTTGGGCTGCAGGTCTCAGCGTCTCCTCTCTCCCGGCCACCAACCCCCAGTCCAGCCCCTCCTGCCTCCATACACCCAGGGAGCCCGGCCATGCAGAGTCTCGGGCATCTTCCTGCTCGCCGGCCCTCGTCCACCCACCTGGGCCCAGCCAGAGGCAGACCAACGACCCCTGCAGCACCAGCCCCGGCCACCTTTGGGGAAAACTTAGGTCCTGGGGAGAACAGTGGAGGGGCGCCTTCCTGGTACCAGGGCTGGGCGCCCCATCCTCCACCCAGGCAGGTACCGACTGGGCTACTGTCACCTCGAGTGATTAAACTGAATGCCCAACCCCGCTGCCTCCCCAAGAAGGCAAGAGCCACCGTGCCCCCGCGTGGAGGCCCGACGGTGCTGTGGCCCAGGGACACTCACCAGATTTCACCCTGAGCTCCCCCAGGCAGCCGTACGCGTCCGTGAGCTTGCCATACTGTCCTTTAATAACTTCCTTCTCCTCCGGAGCTGCGGGGAAGCACAGGAGAGCAGACATCAGCGAGCGGCTCCTGCTCACGCCCCTTCATTCACACTGCGCTTGCCAATCTGCTCCCACCCACGCGAGAAGGAGCAGGCAGACAATGGCTCGGCCCCCAGCCGCCGCTGAGCGGCCAGGACGGACACTTTCCCAGGAAAGGCTGGTTCTCTGGAGGTGCCGGCAGCTTTCCGGGGGCCAGTGGCTTGCAGCTGGGAGCAGGTGCCCTGGGCCTGGCCTGCCACCCCCGCCCCCCACATCCACTCCGTCCTCTCAGTAATGAGTGGGACACTGGGACTGCGCCTGAGGTCTTTCCTTCCTGAGTGCAGCATGGGGGCCTCATCCTGGAACTTCCCAAGGGCACTGCTTCCACCCAGAGCTGTCTGAGCAGAGGAGCTTGGGCACCCCAGGATGACCCAGGATGGGGGCCAGTGAGTCACAGCCAGCTGTGGCCTTTCCCGCAGGTGGCTGGCACTGTCTGCGCCCACGCAAAGGCACAGCCAAGTTGGAAAGCAGAAGAGGAAAGAAAATGACGAGGGAAGCCCCTTAGACGCAGGGAGTGCTGACCTTCACAGGATGCCACAGACTCTACTTCACGCCAGCGGTAGGGGCCTGAGGACCGCTTCTCAGAACAGACCTTACGTGCATCAAACAAAATATCAACACACATGAAACCTGAAGAGCTTGCACTACGTGAAAGAAGCCAGTCATAAATGACCTCTAAATATTCCATGTTTATATGAAATGTCCAGAACAAGCAAATTTATAGAGACAGAAAGTAGTAATCCTAGTAGCTCGGGAGGCTGAGGCAGGAAGATCACAAGTTCAAAGCCAGCCTCAGCAAAAAATGAGGTTTTACACAACCCAGTGAGACCCTGTCTCTAAATAAAAAATACAAAATAGGGCTGGGGATGTGGCTCAGTGTCAGAGTGCCCTTGAGTTCAATCAAAAACAAAAAAAAAGTGTCTTCTCAGTAGGGCATATCCCAGCCCCTTGGCACTTAGAAATACTAAATGGTGAAATCACCAACAAAAACATAAAAAATGAACAAGAGGTGGCACTGACTGAGTCTCAAAAAGGGCACTTGCTCACAGCATGAGACAGGACATGCTCCACCTCTGCCAGGAACATGTGATTCCGGTGTCACAAACTGTCACCACACTCACGTCCACACAAACCCCACGAGTCTTGATCTTGAGGTTACAAACAAGTTTGAGAGTATGTGAGTTTACAAATATGGGATGTGCAAGTAACGAGGGTCCCCTGAACACGGTTCCAGGGCTCTGCAAAGACGTTAGGAGCCTTGCTAAGGAAGCAGCCATTCACCTCCGGAGAGCTACCGGAACACCAGGGCTCTTCACCTGGTGACAGGAAGTTCCCAGCAGCCACAGGAGCTTCAGGGACAGCTTTGGGAGAGTCTATATAATCTCCAAAATTGCATGCAGATTTTTTATGTGAAAATTCTTTCATTTTATGTGTTCTTTGTAGACATACATGACAGTAGAGTGTATTTGACATATTATGCACACATGGAGCACAACTCCCGGTTCTTGCGGTTATACATGATACGGAGGTACACTGGTGGTGTCTCATGTATGAACCCAGGAAAGTCATGTCCAGTTCGTTTTGTGTGCAGATTTTGAAACGTATTTTTATGAGGCTAGAATCCAAAGTGGTGACTGACCTTGAAAAAGCCAAGAACCAGCTTAATGAATTGGTTTCCCCCAACACTTGATTTTTTTTTTTTTGAGACTGCAGGTGTAGTAACCTAAGCATAATTAATAAGATCACAGATCTCTACCAGCTGCTGAAAGCCCCCAATGCTCACAGCTGAGCAGACTTTGCTGGCACACGGTAGGGGGTACTTACAGCAAATACAGCACCTATGAAATGGGGGTCTCAGTCAGGGTCCCTTAGAAGAGGACTGGGAAGACACAGACCCAGTTGTGCCATCAACCTGCCTCAAAAACCTTGGGCACCTGGGCATGGCAGTGTGATCCCAGTGAGTTGGGAGGCTGAGGCAGGAGGATCACAAGTCCAAGGCCAGCCTGGGCAACTGATCAAGACCCTGTCTCAAAATGAAAAAATAAAAAGAGCTGGGAATGCAAGTCAGTGGCAGAGCACCCCTGGGTCCAAACCCAGTACTAAAAGAAGAAAGCCTAGGGCACCTGGGGGAGGTGGGAGAATAATGTATTAGTCTCCTGTTGCAGCTGTAACAAAACTACACTTGGCTTGGAACAGCAGATAGCTGACCTTAGATTCTCAGGTCTGAGCTGTGAAAGGGAGTCACTGAGCCAGGTATGAGTGGGCCTGGGCTCCACCTGGAGGGTGCAGGTGGCTTGGTGCCTTCTCCAGCTTTGGGGGCTGCCTGTAGTCCTTGGCTTGGCCAGTCCTCCCTCTTCCAGTTCAGCAATCGAGGCACTGACCCGTTTCCATCTTCACATCTCATTCTGTCCGCCTCCCGCCTCCACCTCCATCACTGAAGGACCCTTGTGAACACACTGTCCCCGTCCAGATGGTCCAGGATCAGATCCCAGCTTGGGGCGGGTACTAGGATGTGGTCTTCTGGGGCCCGGGTCTCCTGCTCTCTGTCTACAGAGGAGGAGTGAGGAGGAGGAAGCATCCTTCTTCTCAGGATCTGTTCCCAGGCCCACAATGAAGGTCTGCTGCAGGCAGTGAGGAGCCCACTGTGAGGCAACAGGCTTGTCCAGTGCCCTGCGCTTCTGGAGTCCTGGGAAAGGGGCCTCCTCTTCTGCACCTCCTCCCCAGGTGACAGGTGCAGGCAGGGCCAGCAGAGCAAACAGCAGTTCTCCTTTGCATCTCCGCAGAGAGCTACCAAATGCAATAAAACAACTCTGACCCCAGAAGCATCATTCCAACCCCAGCTCTTCCACACAGCCCTCAGCCTCAGTGTTATCTGGTTCTCACCCTGTTAACCACAAAACAAAGAAACCTTTGTGCATTCATTCCACAGCGCAAACAAACCTGAGCAAATAACACAGGAAGTGCTAAACAAAGTGAGGCGGTCATGTGCGCCCTCAGGGGAGGGAAGGGATCCCTGGCCCTGTGGGATCACAGATCACAGGGCCTCTGCCAAAGGCAAAATCAAACACAGAGGTCAAAAAGCCTTCATGCCCCCATATTTAAAAACAAACAAACAAACAAGCAATACCCAACAGGGCCCTTCTTCCCACTCCTGAATAAACATTTTTTTTTTTTTTTCTGCTTGGTACCAGGAATTGAGCCCAGGACCACTCTCCCACTGGACTACACCCCCAGCCCTTTATTTTCCATTTTGAGACAGGGTCTCACTAAGTTGGTGAGGCTGGCCTCCTGCAGATTACTGCCTCCCTCATAGAAATACCTTCACCACAGACTTAGCTGCCCACCTCTGGGCCTGACAATGGGGGAGAAGTACTGCTCCCTGTCATTACCACACTGCTACCCTGGGGCTTAAACCAGCGTATTCCCGGGCCTGGAGACATGGGGGGGGGGGGGTCCTTCCTCGTGTCTTCTAGACTCTGGTGTCTGGTTTTCCTTGGGGACTGTTGGCTTGTGGCACATCACTGCAGTCTGCTTTTGTCATCAGTGTCCTCTCTCCATGTGTCCCTGTGCTACGGGCCCACCCTTCTCCAGTGTGACCTCATCTCAACCACCGGGCTACAGAGACCCTATTTCCAAATAAGTTTCATTGTGAGTTCCCGCGGCCTAGGAGGTCCTGCGGCCTAGGAGGTCAGCACATCGTTTTGGGGGGCACATCCCAGACCCCGACACCTAGCAACCTTACTGGGAGAGCCGTCCTTCCCCAGGCTGCACTCCTGTGGCCATCTCTCCAGGCTCCTTTTCCTTCCCAGGCCTGGACCCTCTGGACCAGCATGCACCCCGCCCCCAGGCTGCAGCCCCCCTGGTGACCCTCCCTGCCCAGGGTGGCATCCCTGAGCCTCACCTCCCCACGACCTGTCCAGAACCACCCCCTGCTGGCCCCAGCCCCTGCACTTTCCCAGGTGGGTCTGAAGGAAGCAGGGGTGCCCTTGCTCGCCAGCCCGGAGGCCACAAGACATGTGTCCCAGCACCGAGAGGGCAAGGCCAAAGGACGCCATCGGAGGGGCAGGACACACCCCTGCGCAGGTGGACAGCTGTGGGAGCCCGGGGCCTGCAGGGCTGCGGTTTTGCAAGAGAAACAGGACACTCCTGGTGTTTCTGTGTTGGCGACCAATCTCGGCTTATTTTAAGCTCCGCGTGGGCGGCCGCACACCTCTGCAGGCTGCGTTTGGCCGCCACCCGCAACTTCTGCCCCCTACTGAAGGCCCCGGAATAGACGGAAGCTGCCTGCCTGCACACGTCCTGTAGGTTTTTCCGCAGGAGAACCTTCCTGTCCTCCACGGGGCCATGAGCACCCTTCACCCCCGCAGCCCTGCTGCTTGCCAGGGCTCACCATGCCTCGGTGAACCCCCATCTCAGTGCCACAGACTGTGGCTGGCATGTTCTAGGCCCCAGGACCCCACAGAGAACCAGGCGACCAGCCACACCAGAGGGGAGCCGAGGCAGGCATCTGATGGTGGCTAGGAAGGGACACAAGTGAGGAAGGATGAGCAATGGCAGCTGAGGGCAGCCCTGGGGGGGGGGGGGAGGCTGAACCTGTGCAGAGACAGAGCCTACCAGGTGCCAAGGTAGACAGATAAGATCAATAAGAATGACAGGAACAATGACTCCAGACAAAGAGAACAAGTTAGTGAGAAGCAGGAGTATGAATTGTGGTTTGGGAATAGATTTTACATAGTTTGATCTGAGAAAGTCTCACTACAATGGCGACATTTGACTGCAGACTTGAAAGAGGTGAGAGAGATGGCCAAGGAGATAGTGGGAGGAGGAGCACGTGCAAATGTCCAGAGGCAGGAGCACTACTGAAGTGCCCAAGTTGGAGAAAGTAGGTCGGCGTGACTGAAAGGTCACAGAGGACGCCCAGCGCAGAGCCTTGTCGGTGGTGAGGAGACGCTGGGTCTTATGTGAGTGAGGAGAGTCACTGCAGGGATGTGAGGACTGCTCCGGCTGCCACTGAGAACAGACGCTAGGGGGACAAGAAGAAACGCTGGGAGACCCACTGGGAGAAACTGGGATGGCCGAGGAAGAAAGGACCAGGTCACTGCCTGGACAGGGGCAGATGCCCAGGAAGTGCTGAGAAGCAAGCAGATTCAGGACACTGTGCTGGCCTCCCGTGGGAATTCCAAAGAAAAGTCGAGCAGGACATCGGGCCCTAGGTACCCGCGTCACCATGAATCACGGACTCTGCCTGTCAACCCTGTCCTGCCCCCAGGTGCCCCGTCACCACGTCGCTGCGTCTGCACACACTTCCAGAAGAAGCCTGGAGAGGTGAGGCCACCAACACCATGAGCACATCTTGGGAACCTTGGGGGATGCAGCTCAGGGGACGGCGCTGCCTGGCACAGGGCGCAAAGCTCAGCACCACAAAACGAGAAGCAAAGAGACCCCGTGACTCCTCAGCGGCATGAAGCGCCCAGAGGACCTAACCCGGCTCCTAGGGACGAAGCACTGGAGCGGGAGGGCGGCTCCTGGCGTTGGCCAGGCCAGAAGCGCCGCCAAGTGGCCACAGGACACAGGGCCATGCCAGCGGGAGCCCAGCTGGGCCTCAGCCAGCAGGAGGTGTCTATGTCACGGGAGTGGAGGGAGCCCCAGGGCTGGCTTCTGGGCACAGCGTGTTGGGGACAATGAGAAGTGGCCAAAAAACATTTAGGAAACTCCAGAGGTGCAGGGCCCCAGAGGCTGGGGGAGAAGGACCTGCAGGAAGCCCAAGCGGCTGGGAGGGCAGAGGCTTCTGTGCCGTCCACAGCGGGAGAACTGAGAAGGAGTCGCTTCCAGGGACACTGGTGACCAGACAGGAGCAGCTTCCATAAAGCCGAGGGCCAGGACCTAATGGAGCAGTGGGAGCAAACAGGCTGCGAGGAGACCACTCCCCGGGGAGCTCTGGGGGCACGTGGCCACACGTGGGGGCGGGCAGAGAAATGCCGGGCTGCTGAGGGAAGTTGGGCAAAAGATTTCTCCATGATGTGGCATGGCCACCAAGCTAGGTCCCAGAGACGCTCGTCTGGGCTAGGCCAGCAGGATCCGGGCACGGGGTGGGGGGGCCAGCCCCAGCCACCGCAGTCCAGCATGTGAACAGGAGGGCAGGGACAGCACACGGGGACAGATGGGTGCACAGAGACTGGCCAGCACGCTCCCTGAGGGCTTCGATGTTCCCAGTGTGAGGAGAACAAGGCCATCTGCAGGAGTGAAGGCAGGGAGGGGGAGGGGAGGGGAGTGGACTGTCCTGGGGAGGGAGGGAGGGTGAGCTGAGCAGGGGGAGGTGACACAGGGACCCTGGAACTTCCACCAGAGATGGGGCCAGAATGAGTTGGTTCGGCCAAGGGGGGTGGGAGCCAGCGAGGGGCAGGGGGAGGAGGTGGGTGCTCTCTGTCCTGTGAAGAGGAAGCAGGCAGAGGGCGGAGTGGGCATGAAAGGTGACAGGCTCCAGGTGGAGACCCCACCAGACGGAGGGCCCAGGGAACAGGAGGGCTGGGCGGCAAGACGGGGGAGGGGAACGGAGGGGGGCGTCTGACACAGATGGTGGTGGGACTAGGGCACGCTGGGCTAGGGAGGGACACACTAGGTGGAGGAGACGTCCTTGTCTTCGCAAGGGCCACCATGTGGGGACCCAAGGTACCAAGAACAAGATGTGATTCGAGAACGTGACAGAGAAAGGAGGGCAGGGGAAGCTGACCGTGGCTGCGAGGCAGTCTCTGATGTCACGGTGGGCTCGGGCCCAGGGTGACAGAGCTGGTGTCCCTCTGTGCAGGTGCATCTGACTGTGGAGAGACTTTCAGTCGTTTCCCTGGTAACCTGAGGAAAGTTCCTCACCCCTCGACAACGTGGCTTATGCAAGAACCAGTCGCAGTGTGGACGGGGAGGAACCACAGGTGAACCGCAAAGAAAGGTCCGGTGGGCCTCCAGGAGCCTGGAGGAGAAGTGGAGGCTCCCTGCCCTCAGGTCACCCTCTGGGTGGAGGAGAAAGAGGCCACCTGAGCAGCTCAGGGCATTGGAGACTCGCCCTCAAGCAGAACAGTGTGGCCAGGATTCCGGTCCCCAGACAGAGCGTGGGGTCAGGCCACCCTAGGTGGGGGCTGCGTCAGTGGGAGCTGCCGTTTCCAGGGGCTATGGCCAGGGTCTGCTCTGCTGAAGGCCCAGCCAAGAGCATCTGTGGGTCAGCAGACCCGGTGCAGCTCCAGAGTCAGGCAGCCACACATTCCTCCTTAACAAGATTTTCCACGATGATAGGCCATAAGGAAATGCCGGGAAAGCCCTGCCCTGCCCACGAGTCAGAACAGTAAGTAGGTCAACTGAGCACTGCAGCCCCCCCAAGTGGAGGTACCACCTGTGGCCCCGTTCTTGGATGTGACATTAAGTAAGCCATCCTGCATTTCAGGGTCTCGAGACGGGTCCAGGTCAAGATCAGAGTCTCCTTCTGAGCGGGTCCAGCTCAGTGCAGTCTGGCTGTGGCTGAGCCTCCCAGGGTTGTCAGCTGGAGCCCAGGCAGCTCTGCAGAGCAGGAGGGTTGCTAAGCAAACGCAAACCAAAACATCTGTTGGAAACAGAAGCCGAGCCCGAGACAAAGCCAGCTGGCCAGCCAGTCAGCCTTTGAGAGACTTGACTGCATCTCCCCCTCACCAAAAAGTCCAGGCCACCAGGAGCCCTGGGGCTCAAACTTTTAACAAGCATTAGGTCAGCAAAGGCACTGTCCCCACCAATGCCGCGCTGATGTTCCTGCGCAGCCAGGGAAAACAGGAGGGAAGCCCAGCCTCCTGCAGCTGGAATGGAAAACTGTTCCGGGCAGGGGCCTCCCCCACTCCCCACACCCCTGGCTGAGCTGTCAGCATGGTTGAGGGGACCAGGCCCGAGGGGGAGGCAGGCTCCTGGGACCTGAGAACTTGAAGTTGAGTCTTTTTTTCCTTAAAAAAGAATCCAGGAAAGCAAATCGTCACCTTTAAAAACCTGGCACAAAGCTGGCCATGCATCTGGCAGCCATATCCGCTCACTGGGATGCTCACTGGGCCGAGCAGCACCGCAGGACCGGGCGTCGCTTCTCCTCCGACCCAGTGGGGAACAGGAGGGAGGGGCCCTTGGTGCCATGTTGCATCTAACCCTAAAGCTGGTTCCGGCCCAGGCCGGTGCTGGAGGTGGCCCAGCTGCTCTTGGTCCTCCATCACTCCTCTCTGCGGGGACCACCCCACCAGTTCCTGAGTTCCCCCGTCCTCTTCCTTGCTCAAGTGGTTCCCCCCAGTGGCCCCCTCCCACCTCCTCCCTATTTCCACACACGTGTACACGCCCCACACCCTGAAGCCCTGCACTGGGCCACACACAGCTCCTGTGGACAGGAGGCAGGTGGGAGGCGGGAGCTGGGGACCCCAGGAGGAGGACAGTCACAGCCTCCTGACTTGAGCTCCACGCTCACCAGGCCTCTCCAGGCCCGCGGGTGCCGGCACCCCCAGACTGCAGGGGACGCGGGCCTGAGGAAGGCCTCGGGCCTGAACAGAACATGGGAAAAGCCGACCAACCGGGAAGGAAGCGTGGAGGCCTGCGGGCCGCTGGCAGGGGACTCTGCAGGTGAGGGCCCTGGGCCAGGATGCCAAGTTCAGGGGAGAGGCGAGGACTGGAGCTGGCCCGAGCTGCTTCAGAGGAGCACGGAGGAGGAAAGTGGACACAGCCCGTGTGGACAGCCCCTGGCGTGAGGGACAGGGCAATGAGGAGGGGCCAGGGTCAGGTCAGGTCCCTCAGGATGATATGTCAGCCTCCTGGTCATGGTGGACGTGGGCCAGGGGGCAAGAAAGGGGGCACTGAGCAGCAAGGGGTTAAAAGGCAAGGGGGACTGGACGGACGGACAGGACAGGAACATGACAGAGACAGTGGTGCACGCAGCTCAGAGCAGCAACTAGGGAAGTTCCCTCTCAGTGACTTTCATTTTCTCAGGGAAGTAGGAAGCAAAGTCCCAGGTGAGAGGGACTGAAGTGGGTGGAGTGGTCACTCCAGAGCCAGGAGGAGACTCTGACCAGCAAAAGGCCTGAGATCACCCAACAGCACTCAGTCAGCACTGTCCGGCTCCTCTCTGGCCAGCTGAGCAACTCACCTGCAGGAGGGAAGGAGGCAGGCGGTAAAAGGAGCAGAGTGTGAGAGTCGCCACAGCCCAGCGGGAGGAGGCAGAGGACACAGGCTTAGGTCAGCACAAGGCCCTGCTGGGGTCCTGACAGGGGAGGGGCTGAAGGAGGCAGGGGGCAGGCCTTGAAATTCAGCCCCCAGGGCCGGTTTCCTGGGAGGGCCAGGTCCACGGGGAAGGGAGACAGCCATGGCTGTGAGGAGGCCAGAGGGTGAGGCCAGCAGAGGAGGTAGAGCCTGTGGGCATGGCCTCACCTGGATAGGGACAGAGCGGGCAGGAGGCTCTCCAGGGAAGGGGCGGAGGCAGCGCGGTAGGCTTAAGGAGACCCACCCCACGGACAGAGGGCAGAGCAGCCTCAGGACATGGGGGGGGGGGCGGGCTGAGGGAAAGGCCAGCCAACCAGAGGCCGGCTCTAGCCACAGTTTGACCCGGAATCCAGAGAACAGGCCATCACCCATTGCTCAGGCCTCTCCCATGGTCTTTCTTTGTGGTTGTCTGGGGAGGAAGCCAGGGGCACTCCCAGGACCACCCGCCAGAGCTGCAGCGGGGTCTCCCAGACAGCGGGGGATAGACGGAGGCCCACGTGGGGCAGACTAGGGACGAGCCACCAGGGGAAGCTCGGGCGCGTGGGCCAGCTCCAGGCCACGCGGGGCCACGGGCTGCTCACCACTCCTTCTCCTCTACCCTGGTCTGTCATTCACAGGGGCCTGGCTGGCATCGGAAAAGAACACCCACGCTCCCTTCCACAACGGGGCAGAAGAGGCCTTCTCAGATGACCCTAGTGCCCACCACTGGACGACTCTGAACTGCCCCTCACTCCCGGGGCCAAGGCTTCCTTCCTGGATTTGGCGCCTCCCACGGGAGGCTCTGGGCCTTAACCACGTCCCAGCAGGATTCCCAAACTGCATCCCCTGGGACACTGGTGTACCCCGAGGTGCGGCCACAGGCTCCATGAACAAAAGGCCAAGGGTCTTGAGCAACACTGCTGAGCAGCTGTCTTACTGCGGGACCTTGGGAGCTGCTGGGGGACGTTCTGCGAGGTGGACACAGTGTCTTGCGCCCATGAAATCCTGTCTCCAGGGGCCCCCTTGAGGGTGGGGTCTGGACTTTACAGAACGAGCTGCCAGCCTCCTGCCTGTCCCCTACCTTTCAGGGAGCTGGCTGTGTCCTCCTAACCCTGGCCACTTCAGGCTGTCCCAGGCTGTGGCTGTGTCCCCAGCACCTGAGTCCTGCCCTGTGTCTCTCAAGGCTGGAACCCAAGCAGCTGGGCCCCCTGGAGGGCAAGTCCAGTCTGGGCCTGTCTGGAGGCCTGCAGGGCCCTCCCTCCCAGGGAGCCTGCACCAGAGAACCAACATCCCGGCGGGGGCAGGAGGAGCTGGGCAGGTGTGAGGACCAGCTGTGGCCCAGGAGGGCGGGTGCCTGACCTAGTGTGGCATCCACCTGCGCCCTCTGCGGTACCACGGTCGGTCGTGCCTGGCTCACGGGGGGAGCGCAGGAGGGAGACTCAGCCCTCACCCACCCTGATCACACGCCGCTGCGGGCAGAGCTGGCAGAGCTGGCAGCGCCAGCCCCATTGTTCTGAGTATTGTGCTTTCCCTTCTGAGAATCGCGTATTATCCCCCTGCCAGCCTCTGTGCTCACTGTTTGTCCTTGGTGATCTCCAGGGCTCTTTTATATGCAATGATTATCAGTCTTTAGCTTTTATGTCACAAAGGGTTGAACGCAGTTTCCTTCCAGACTGCTGCTTGCCTTCTAATGACACTTGGAGTGTGTGTGGTACACTAGAGTTTGCAATTTTTATGTAATCCAATCCATCAGCGTGACCCATGCAAGGGGCAGCAGGAGCCCCAGGGTGCTGGACACTCCATCTCCAGACTCCCCCTCTGGATACGTGGGTGGGCTTACTTGGTGAAAATTCATGGACTGTGCACTCAGAGTGCCCATTTTCTATTGCATTTTATAGCTCAATAAAAAAGATTTCTTAAGCTGGGTGTGGTGATGCATGCATGTAATCCAAGAGTTGGGAGGCTGAAGCAGGAGGACAGCAAGTTGGAGGCCAGCCCCAGCAACCTAGCAAGACACTATCTCAAAATAAAAAAGAGCTCGGGGTGTAGCTCAGTGGCAGAGTGCCCTGGGTTTGATGCCCATTTAAAAAAACAAAGTCTGAAATCTGTACTTTTTCTTGCCTTGATGGCTGCTGAGTTTGATGCTTTCCTTAGAAAGTCCTTCCACACCATAAACCTGTAAGATACTGTCTTCTAATATTTTGAAAGTTGGGGTTTTTTTACATTTAATTCTTCATTATCTCTGGAATTTATTTTAATGTATGATAGAAGGAAGGGCTCTAGCTCTTCTTCTTTTCTTCCCAAGGTGGAGCCTGGCTCTTCCCAGGTCTCGGCTCCCTCCCTTGACCCCCCCCCTCTCCCCTGTGCTCCTACCATGTGATTCTGTCCACTACGAGGCTTTCACCAGGGGCCATGCCAGGCTCTCGGACCTCCAGAACCATGAGCTAAATGAACTTCTTCTTTATAAAGTACTCTGCCTCGCGTATTTTGTTATAGAAACAAACAAACAAAAGAACTAGGACACCTGGGAACCCCATAAAGGTAGGATGGCAACAGTTGCCACTCAATACTTCTTTTTAAAATTCTTTTTAATATTTATTTTTTTTTTAGTTTTTTAGGTAGACACAATATCTTCATTTTATTTATTTATTTTATGTGGTGCTGAGGATCGAACCCAGCACCTCACACGTTCTAGGCAAGCACACTGCTGAGCCACAACCCCAGCCCCTCAACACTTCTTATGGTTAAAAAAAAAAAAAAAAAAAAACCCCACCTAATTGACAAACTGCCTCTGGACAGAAAACATCCATAAGTGAATCAGAACCTCAAAGGGAAATGAGGCTTGGGCCTCAGGGGTGATCTTTATAACGGGACATGTTTGTGAGCCCTGAGATCTATGTACACAGAGCTTTCATAAGGAACCTGACCTGAGGGGCTACTAGACTGACGGCCACTGCGCTGTCCCTGGCCTGAACCGCTGTGAAGACCACACTCCCTGGATGCGGAGCAGTGGCCCGTCCTGCCGGCCTCCTCCTTTGCTCAGGGACCTGCCAAGCAGGGCTGGGCGTTCTGAGTGTTCACCTGGATAAAGCAAGTCAGGCACCACACTGTCCACTGGGCAAGGCCCCTCAGCAAACCCCAGCCCCTCCTGGACCGAACCCAGGGCGGGCCACTGAGCTACGACCCCAGCACCATTCCCTTTCTTTCCTCCTTCCTTCCTTCCTTCCTTCCTCCCTTCCCTCCTTCCTTCCTCTCTTTCTCTTCCTCTTCCTTTCTTCCTTCTTTCCCTGCCTCTCTCCCTCCCCTGCTTCCTTCCTTTCGAGACAGGGTTTCATTAAGTTGCTGAGGCTTCAAATTTGCAATGCTCCTGCCTCGGCCTCTCGAGTTGCTGGGATTATAGCTGTGCCATTGCTCCCAGCTAGACTTTTAAATAAACTCAAGTACTCCATTCACACAAGTCTGGGGGACACAATCCAGTGCCCTTGCACCGCTGTGGCTGTGGTGGGTAACAGAACACACACACACACACACACACACACACACACACACGGTATTTCATTACAAAGAAAGGAAAGCAGGCAATGGAACAGACCACCGGCCAGCACAGCTACCGTGCTCAGGAAGGTCCAGCTGAAGTCACCAGGCTGAGCCCTGGATGCAGAGGAGGCAGCCAGGCAGACCCTGGGGAAGGGCTCTGGGGGCAGGTGGAACAGCAAGAACAAGTTAGGATTCTGAGGCGGGGGGGAAGCCCTAGAAAAGGAGAAGAAAGAGCAGGGCGGAGTGGGCAGGGTGTGCAGGCCTCACCAGCAGCCAGCGGGCTAGTCAGGAGGCAGCTGCACCACACAGGGAGAGGCTGGGCTCTGGAGGTGGCTGCAGAGTGGCTGGAGATGCTGGGGTTTAAGAACAGAAAAGAACCAGTACGACTCAGGTCATGCATCTGCTGGGTGGGGTTTCCAAGAACCCAAATGGGAGGGCAGGGTCAGAATTTTCAGGTGCAGGAGTTCCAGACACACTTTAAAACCAGCCTGTTACACTTAACATAAGCCCTCTGCTGGAACTCGGCTGGATTTTACTCAGGGACCTGTGTCTATGGATGAAATGGAACGGGCCTCTTCACAGTGCTGGTGGTCCTACCCCAAGAACATGGTGTCCATGGATCCTAGCGTCCGTCAAGTTGCATACCCTTCTTCTTCTCAGCCTCACATATTTCATTTACTCCCAGAAACTGTGGAGAGTGGGACATTTCCCCCCGCAGCGCCCTCTAACTGGTGAATGCTGGTGTATGGGAAGGTCACTGATTTGGTGACACTGAAAAGCAGCCCATTTATGAACTCACTGTGACTAATGAACCACCATCCAGCTTATCATAGCCCTGGGGTCACCAACATTCTCCACCCCGATATCACCTACTTGCCCTGAGTCCATCTGGACGACACCAAATTAATCCCAGACACAGCTCTCTTATCATCCACACCCAAAGCCTTCCAGGGCACAGGAGGGGGAAGACAGGAGCCAAGATGGCGGCCCTCTAGGAGGCCCGCGGCTGGGGGGTCCCCCAAAGGACCTTTGCCATGGGACCCCATCAAGTCTTGCTTCTGAACTTATTTGTCTTAGAAGGTAACATTCCAATACGCTCTCAGTAACCAAATTTTCCTGACAGTCAAGTGAACCAGAAACCTACAAGGGAAGGTGCTAGCAAGACAAGCCCAGAAGGCCAGGAGACTTTGTATGCACACAGAATTTCGTTCTGTTTCCCCATTTCATATATCTGGTCTTATGATCCTGATCCCATGTTTTAGGGATAAGCTACAAACACACCTCCATAGTGGACAAAATAGTTCATCACAGGGTTGGGGACACAGTTTCTTGAATGGGCTGCATGTGTATCTCAATTTAAAAGCACTTGCCTCACCTGTGTGAGGCACTGCTACAGATCGTCAACACCACTTAAAATCATTAATTATATTTTATATCCAATGGAAAGTAATATTGTTTAAAAAAAAATTAGGTGGAGAATAGTCATTGCATTCTGTAAGATTCCAGACATTCGTGAAATTAGAACAATGACTCTTTTGGTTCAATGTGGTTTTTTTTATCCTTAAG
Organism: Callospermophilus lateralis; assembly: GCF_048772815.1. Classification (NCBI taxonomy): domain Eukaryota; kingdom Metazoa; phylum Chordata; class Mammalia; order Rodentia; family Sciuridae; genus Callospermophilus; species Callospermophilus lateralis. Next base: position 10,224,284 of record NC_135310.1, read on the forward strand.
CTGACAAGACAAAGGTCTTTTAAGTTTTTTCTACTTGTCTAGCATGCTCAAGGCCTGGGTTCCATCCCCAGCATGCCACAAAAACAAAACAAAACAAAACAAAAAACCCCACAATCGGAAATCTCATCTCCACCACACAAGTCAGGGAGCTTTTACCAGGGTCTCCCCAGGGCAGCCTGCAGCCAGCAGGGAGCCTCGGTGAGTTAGGAAAGGGGCCCGAGGGCAGATCTGGACACAAACTGGCAGCTTGGAAAAGTGGGCAGGGAGAGGGAGGAGGAGCCCCTGTCCTGGACCCCAGGGGACCTTATAGGAGCCAAGACTTCTGTGTTACCACAGAGACTCTGGGGTACCCCCAGAATCGAACCCAGTGCCTTTTTAACAACCTATTCAAAATCATACTTCTTACCTGTCAGTAAACAGCAAAACTAAAATAGAAGGAAAAAAAAGGTTCTATTGCTTCAGGGTTAAAAATCAACTTATAGAATCAAAGTCTTTCAGTCCTCATTCAAAGGGACTGTTTCCATGGTCAGTCTGGAGGAAGCAGGTGGCCCTCTGAAACGTAAGATTCTGCTGGCCGGAGACGCATTCCAACATGGAATTCTTTCTTACACCTCCACCCTGGCCCCCAATTACCACCCAGATGTGATTGAGACCTGGTCCCCTGCCCTCCTGGTGGTCCCAGGGACAGGAGAGGCACAGGCTAGCCGCCCCTGCCCCATGGACCCTTACAAGGGCCTGGCTGGGCCCAGTGGCAGCCAGTCACCCCAGCCCTGACTTTCTAATATTCCTTTCTTTATCCACACCCTGACACTGAGAGCAACGTCACTGTCCTGCGCCCAGAGCACATATCCTGCTGCAAGCAGCTCATCTCTGCCAGCAGCATGCCACTGGGTTCCACTGAGTCCTGTAGCAGGAACCGCAGAGACCCTCCTCTCTTAAAGTGTCCAACACTTTGTCAGCCATTGGCAAGACTTCTGGTGAGGCCAAGTTACAACAGACGGAAAAAAGATCACACATTCCCAGGTACACAAACTGCCCCCTCCCTAGCCAAACAGCAGCCCAGTTATTTTATTTTTTTAGGTGGATCTTTATTTTTTTCACTTATTTATATGTGGTGCTCAGAATCGAATCCAGTGCCTTGCACATGCTAGGCAAGTGCTCTACCCAGGGGCTTTCAAGAAGTATGGACTGCAGCCCCCCAAACTCCACCCCAAGCAACTGAGGCACGGCTTGCATACAACCCCAGCCCTCCAGTTATTTTTTTAAAACATGCTGTACAATAATGAAACTTGGGCTCTTAATAAACTGCCTGAAGTTAGCACAGTTTATAATACACTAGTGAACACTTTACTTGGTGTTCTATTTAAGCTCAAAGTGCCATTGCTTTTTGTAAGTTTTTGTAAGTGATAGGGACCTGGCAGAATCTGAGAGAATCTCACGTATTTTCATTGATCCATAAGTAGAGATCAAGGAAATCACAGAGCACGAGATTTCAAGGCTGAGCTCTGACTTTCTTATAAGGAACCTTGCCACATCACTTCTAAACTTCTCCTAAATTTCTGGGTAGTTTAAACTTGTAGGTGAGTGAAGTAGTGATGTGCATATACTTGGTGATTAAGTCCCCCTCCCCCCTCCCTCCCCCTCTCTCACTTCTCTCTCCCATCCCCCCTTCCCTCCCCTCCTCTTCTCTCTCTTTCTCTCTCTCTCTCTCCTCTCTCTCTCTCTCTCTCTGTAATAGGGATTGAACCCAGGGGCACTTCACCACTCAGCCACATCCCTAACCCTTTTTAGATTTTATTTAGAGACAGGGTCTCACTGAGTTGCTTAGGGCCCTGCTAAGTTGCTGAGGCTGACTTTGAAATCGTGATCCTCCTGTCTCAGCCTCCTGACCTTACGGATATGCGCCATCACACCCAGCTCTTTTTAAACACACGCTGGAGGTCTGGGGATATGGCTCAGTGGTATGGCTCTTGCCTCACATGCATGAGGCCCTGGGTTCAACCCCAGCACTACCAAAAAAAAAAAAAAAAAAAAGGTACATGTAATCTCAAGAACAGGAAAGGCAGTATTAATTGTAATTCACTTATTTTCAGATAAAGATTCCAAGGTCTGGAAGGCTTGGTTGTCTTTCCCAAGGGGGACAGCATAAGGAGTTCAGGTCTCTCCCAAGCCGCTGATGAACCTTAGCTACATGTGGTCCATGGAACAGCATCACCCAGGGGCTTTCGAGAAGTATGGACTGCAGCCTCCCAAACTGCACCCCAAGCAACTGAGGCACGGCTTGCATTTTAACCAGCCCTCCAGCTGGTGTAGACAGATGGTCAGTTTTCCAAGCAGTGCTTGTTGATTGACAAGGAGGAGAGAAGGATTCAAAGTCAAACCTCTGAAGGCTGGGCTGTCCCTCACCCGGTCACTGTGGTCACAACAGTCACCACTGTAGGAAATGTTTGTAGGCCAGAGGGTGAAGCAGGCAGCAGTCTCTCTTCAAAATACCCACAGCTCCAATATCTGCTTTTGGCCAGGCACAGGCTTCCTCTAGGGAAGAAAAGGTTGGTGACCCTCCGGCTGGAGAGAGGCTGGGGCCAGGATGGCAGAGCAGCCCAGAGACGGGTCCCCAGCTTCACCTACAGATGGAGCAGCCACCTTTGTTCCCTGCCGTCAGCTGCCAACAGGCGGAGGAGGAGACAGGGGCTTGGGGGTGCGATCCACTGGGCATTCTAGGGTCAGCTCCGAAGACAGGAAGGAAGCGTTTATTTCTTCTGAATAAGATCGCTTCCACCAGTCTTCCACCAAGTGGTCACAACACCACTGCCTGCCTCTGTGTTCACGAAAGGCCAGCTGGGCAGGAAAAACCAGGACTGCAGGTTCACCTTCCAGCTGCCAGCCCGGGCCTCCACTGGACCTCAGCATTACCAGGATCGGCACCCTCTCCCCACCCCACCCCAGGCCCTCGGCATCACTGAAGCAAGGGGACAGCCTGTGGAGCTGAAGCAGGCAGAGCACATGGGACCAAAGTTTCACACGGGGGGCCCACGGCCAGGGCGGAGGGGAAGGAAGGGGCGCTGTTCCCAGGATGTGCGTGGCTTCACAGATGCACTCCAGGGACTCCAGGGAGAAGCGGAGAGGCTCGCCTTCACACCAGGAGGGATTCCAGGAAAGCAGGACAGATGGCCATCAGCCTGGGGGTGCCAGGCAGACTGGGCACAGACCCAGGAAGAGAACGAAGTGCCAGTTCCCATGACATCTCACACCTCACCAGGAGCCCCGTATCCCCCCAAACTGCCTTAAGATTAAGCTCAGACTTCCACTTGTGTACTTAGAATCTGCTCTTGCAATCTGGGTCATCGGTCCCGCCGGGAACACGCTGCCCTCCAGGGCGGATACTCATCAAAGGAATCCTCCAGTTCTGAGGCATTTTCTGAACCAGGAAGCTTTACCAGCAAGTGGCATCCTGCCAGTCTCTTAATGCCACAGTGCAGATGGCTGTGGCCCACAGGACCAGCCAGGTGCGCACAGCCTTCCTTGGCGGGCCTTTGGAGAGGTGCTGGCACCTGCTCAGCGCCACCTCGGTGCAAATCATGTCCACCCACCTGGCAGAGCAATTCCTGCCCAGAACAGCCAACGGGGGCAGGTAGGTCTGCTCCTACAGCGTCTGGCACCTCGCTTAGGGACTTCTCCCATCTCAAAACCCCGGAGCCCTCAGGGACCACCCAGCTCAACACTGCACCTATCTGACACTCCTCCTGTTCTGAATGTTCCCCTGGGGCCTGGGGCCCTCTTCCTCTGCACTGAGGAATGGGGCCCGTACTTCAGCACCCTGAGGCCGCATGGGGCTCTGTGCCAGGCGCTGGGACATCCACGTGGAAGAATGAGACCAACTTGGGGACCCAGATCTCCCTCTTGGAGCACAGGCTTGAAGCCTGCTCCTTCTCAAACATGGAGCCTGCCCTTGGTAAAGCTGCACACCCCACCCTCAGAAAGTGGGTGATGGGATCCCCAAGTAAGAGCCTCCTCTATGAAGACGTGTGTCAGACGAAACCCTGCCACAACTGGAGGGACCGCGCTGGTGCACCACAGTCACCTGCAAGACTGTCTTCCCTGACTGCACCAGAGTTCAAGACCCAAGAGAAGGGGCTGGGGTTGAAGCTCAGTGGCAGAGCGCTTGCCTAGCGCACATAAAAATAAATAAATAAAGATATTGTGTCCATCTACAACTAAAAAAAAAAAAAAAAAAAAAGACCTGAAGCCCAAGACTGTGGAACAGGGTGAGTCTTTTCCACACACCAATGTATTTATTGTTTTCACTAAGAAAGAGAATTTTTTAAAAAACATTTAGTTTTTAGTTGTAGATACAATACCTTTATTTTATTTATTTATCTTTATGTGGTGCTGAGGATCGAACCCAGGGCCTCGCACATGCTAGGTGAGTGCTCCGCCGCTGAGCCCCAGCCCCAGCTCAGGAAAGAGAATTTACTGAACACACTGTTCACTGGTGCCTTCAGACCTTCTTCAAATCATGACTCTGCCACAAAGTAGAGGCGGAAGCTCTGGCAAATGCTCATGTCTTTCTGTGCCTCAGTTTCTCCAAGTGTAAAATGGAGGTCATTAGCCCCTGCCTCATCGTAAGGATCACATAAATCAGTATGTGTAATCTACCTGGAGCAGCACCTGGTGTATGGTAATCAAATAGGAGCTACTGCCAAGTTGAACCAGAGTTTATTTAACCAGTAAAACATGCAAAACACCGAGAGATAAACATCCTTGAGCGAGATGGGCTGTGATCTGTGACTATTCCTGAGATGAGTTTCTGCAGGTGGAACTCAGGACCAAGGACACGCACTTGGAAAGGTTTTCATTCACTTGTCTAATTTTCCTTGAGAAAGAATGACCCCCATTTACTTGCAAGTGCTGGAGAGCCCCCTCCAGGGGGTCTTGAAGGCAGGCAGCCCTCACCTGGGCTGTTTCCTATTAGAGGTGGACCCCATCTGCCCCCACTCAGCCCTGGGTCCGAGGGCCTGAGGAGCAGGGAGGGCAAGCAGCTCGGGGACTTGGTTTTTCAAGCATTCAGCTTGGTCAGGAGCAGACTCCTGTCCTCCCAGCTGGATCTGATTTTGCCTCCCAGCAGGCACACAGCCTGGAAGTGCTAAGTCAGTGCGTCCAGGGGCTGAAAGACAATTCAAGTGAAAACAGAAACTACTTCCTGTCCTCAAGCAGCAAGGCCACAGAAACTAAGCACCCAAGGATTATTCCAGAAGTGAGCCCCAGACTCATGCAGGTGCCCAGAGCAGGCCCACAGAATATCTGCAGGGTCTGGGGCACAGTACCAGTGGTGCTTGGCACCCTGCATGTTTTCAATGAAGCTAACAAACTGTTAAATAAAATACATTCTCCCTCCTACCTTGAGAAGCACTCGCCCATGATGAACCGGAAGTCAGGTCCCCATCCCAGCATGGCCCCTTCTCCTCCACTGCCTTCCCCAACGGGCTTCATACCCCTCTTTGTGCACACAGCTGGACACCCAACCACCTGGCTCTAGTTCTTTTTTTTTTTTTTTGGGGGGGGGGGGGTTTGCACTGGGGATTGAACCCAAAGGCACTTAACCACTGAACCTCATCCCCAGTACCGTCCCTGACTTTTTAAAAAATTCTGAGCCAGGATCTTGCTAAGTTGCTTAGGACCTTGCTATGTTGCTGAGGCTGGCTTTGAACTTGTGTCCTCCTGCCTCCATCTCCTAAGCCACTGGGATGACAGGCATATGCTGCTGTATCTCGCCTGGGTCCAGTTCTTATCCCTCGCCCTAGGGTCCCAAACCTTCAGGCCTGGGGTGGACACCCCTGGGAGGAGCCCTTTGCCCCTGAAGCAGGAAGCAGGCTAAGGAAGCAGGTTGGGCCATTTGCATAGCAAACTCCAGGGTACTGAGTAGCAGGATGTCGCCCCGAAGGACAAGCACAAAGGTCAGGTGGCCAGGGCTCCTCTGTCCTCTCTTGTGCAAGGGCTAGGGGTGGTGCCACTGGAGAGCCCAGACCTTCTCCTCTTGTGCCCACCACTGCTGCCCTCCGGAGTGCCCTCTTCTTCCACCCTGTGGCTCTTCCATCCCAGTGACCACTGTGCTTTGAAACATGGATCTTGTACAGAACCTCAGAATCCGTTCACACCACCATTTCTGCTGTTGGTCACAACGACATCCATCAAGTAAACTGTGAACTTATGTACCCTGGTGACTACGGTAATGATAGCCTGTTGGGATAGTTCAAAATCACTAAGAGTTAATTTCAAATGGTCTCACACAGAACAGGTATTGAGGTGGTGGATATGGTAATCAGCTTAATTTCATCATACACATGTCCACATCACTTTGAACCCCATAAATAGAATTTGCCAATTTACAATAAAATAAAATTTGAACTTACATATATAAATGCAAGTTAAAAAAAAAAAAAAAAAAAAAGAGCCAGTCCAAATAAATCAAAATCTTGCCCGGCACTGAGAAAACTAAATTTTAGGAGATTCATTTTTTTTTTTCATTAAAAATATAGGGACAAGGGCTGAGATTGTAGCTCAGTGGTTGAGCGCTTGCTTGAGCACCACATAAAAATAAAACAAAGAAACTGTGTCCATCTACAACTAAAAAAATAATACAGCAGCTGGGGCTGTAGCTCAGCAGTAGATCACTTGCCTAGCACGTGTGAGGCCCTGGGTTCGATCCTCAGCACCACATACAAATGAAGAAATAGAATAAAGTTTTTTTAAAAAAATACAGGGAATCTGACACCATATGGGTAACTGTCAACAGAGAGAGAGAGAGAGAGAGAGAGAGAGTGTGCATGTGTGCGTGTGTGCGTGTGTGTGTCAATCGATCCATGGAGATTGACTGTACTTTTGTGTATGTGTAAACATTCTCATAATTAAAAGTTAAAAACAAAGTTTTTGAGACAAGCAGCCAAAACAAGAGCCTGGCAAGATCTGAAATCTGAAGTCACAATCAAAAGGACAAAGTTAAAAAAAGACCACAAGGAGAGGACACATCAACTGCATTTCTGTGAACATCATTGTGTTGACAAGACCTACAGCCAGGAAAGGGGCCACAGGAGTTCTGAGGCCAACCGGCCCATGTCAGGAGCCCAGCCCCCCACCCCCCACCTGTGCGTCCACCTCTGTCCAGGAGCATTCCCAGATTGGCCACCTATCAGGTTCTCTCCAATGCTCTTAACCAGTCAAGGCTTCAAGTCACTGACCAAATAATTCCAGCCATGAAGCCCAAGCAAGTGACCAAGGCAACAGTCCAGACCAAGGCTTCTGGGTGGGCTCTTCAGCCACCTCACCCTCTCCCGCCAAGCGTGACAGTGGCCTCTGTGGGCAGCTGGGAAGAACAGTTGCTCAAAGAAAGGCAGGGACGTGCACTAATGAAGTCTCCCAAGCCTCCTTCCCCATCCTCCCTCCTGCTGCCCACACTGAACAGTAACAAGGCGGGGGGCGGGGTAGAGAGGCAGGGTACAGGCATAAACCCACGTGTAAACATGGGGACCTGCTGGCTGTTTGGAGAACACTGAACTTTGGAGCATTGACGCTCACTCTGAAAGCAGGTGAACTCCATCAACAACCAGCACGCTTCCCTCCATCTGGTCCATCCAAAGTCTAAAAGAGACAGCCGCAAAAGACCAGTGCTTCTTGTGTGGATGTGTGAACAAGAGAACATCTGGATGCTGATTCTGGATGGGGCCAATGGACGCTGGATTGTCATCTACACAGAAGTCGGCAGTACTGGGAATAGAACCCAGGGGCACTCTAACACTGAGCCCCATCCCCAGCCCTTTTCATTTTTATTTTGAGACAGGGTCTTACTCGGTTGTTCGGGCTGGACTTGATTTCAGTATTCTCCTGCCTAAGCCTCTGAAGTTGCTGAGATTACATGTGAGCACTACCACATCCACTTGGTGAAAACCTTTTAAACTGGTGCCCATACCTTTAGTTTTTCTGTCTCTGGAATTCCTGCTCCCACTGATCCATTTAAAAGATTCTCAGCTTAATTCTTCTGGAAACATGAATTTGGAACTATTCCTTAAACCGCCTTTTCATTAGCAGGTTAGGTGGCCTTGTAGGGAGAACATCTGCAAAGTTCAGTGGAAGAACAGGAGGACAGGTGGGAACAGGTGAGGACAGGCTAGAGCAGGTAAGAGGGAGAAGTCCAACTGCCAACCAATCATGCATCATCAGCTTTTCCTGTGAACACCAATGAAGACCCAAAACACTAAGGAACCGCTGAGCCCTTCCAGTGACAGACGTTCCTCAAACTAGAATCCTTGGGGTGCAATGTGCAGGAAGGTGCTGGCAACCTGTGCTCATGGTGGGAGAGCCAAGCCACCTCATCACCTGTTGATCCCTGTAAAAGCAGTAGTGTGCACCTGACACAGAGCTGGGCAGGCTTTGGAGCCACGCAGGAGCCAGGAACACCATGACCCACGTGGCAACAGCCCATACCTCTAGTGTCCTAGGCTCCTGTTACTCACTGGGGACATCCATCACAGAAAAACCACAGCCAAAGAGAAAAGGAAGCTGTCCCCACCCCATACTCTCAGGGAAAGGACAGGTGCACTGTCCCTGCAAAAGGAGAGATGCAACCTTCCTGGGGGCAGGGGGAGCGCCTTTCACCTCACTGAGGACAGCAAAGCACAGCAACTCAGCTGGCCAGCCCCGGAGCACAGATGGGAATTTCAAGGTCAGCGTCAATGTATCCAATGTGTGCACTTAGGGTGTCTTCAAAGTTTGAAACAACTTCTAGTCACTGAACGCTCCCTCAGAAGCCTCTGGACAAGGAATACCATCAAAAGGTACAGCTGCTTTTTAAAAATAGTTTCATTTCATTTAATTAAAAAAAAAACAATCTTTAAAAGCACAGGTATTTAGCCTGCGGTCTACCAAAAAACAAATGATAGGTTAAGAGACAAGTGTGGACTGCACATGAGCTAAGGACATGCCAACTGCTTTCACCACCTCTACTATAAAGCCAGGGCGCTGCATCCCCAATGCCAGGGAAAGGCACCTCAGCCCACAGCCCATTTCCCCTGGAAGATACGCACTCTGCCGCCTTCATTAATCATTTAAAAACCTTCACTTTAGAAAAAGTATTTTTTTGTTCCAAGTGGCTTCAAAGGAACCCTTAAATGTGTATGAACCTTGCCTTATGTCACTGTAATCCAACCAAAGGATATTTTAATCTTTTTGATGAAATGGTAGTTTTGTGTCATGAAATTAATCTCTCAGTTTTGATAAATGTGGTATGAAGTAGACAACTAAAATGGAATGGAAATTTCTGTGGTTTTTCTTTCAAGGCCATAACAAATGACCAAACTTGGACTTTTCAGGACAGAGCCCAAAATGAAATAATCTGATAATAATTTAATCCATGATTTGCTACACACTTTGATGCAAAGAATACTGGAGACACTGTTTCAGTAATCAAGTGACTGAAAGCAATCCAGATAATTACATGTTAAATGATCCAGGAAACAGAAATAGAAGAAATGGTGCTGCGGAGAAACACACACACATATATATGCACACAGTCCAGTGTCCTAACTAGAGTTGATGCATATAAATGTAAAAACAAGCCCAGAGGGCTGGGATGTACCTCCGTGGGAGAGCACATGCATGAGGCCCTGGGTTCAATCCCCAGCACCACCATAAAACACACACACACACACACACACACACAATTGGAGACTTTTATGAAGCACTGCTTGAGTGGCAGTTGTATTCGCTGAACAAGTGAACAAGTGATTCTGCACTTGGTGAGCTAAGAACACCGGAAGATGTTGCAGCTGGACACCTGCTCTTGTAAATCTCTCTCCAGGGTTTATGATGACAAACCCAACAACCCCACCTGATGTCACTGGCTTTGGTGCCACCTAGAACCTTCTTCCTGAGTGCTGGTCACAAAACCAGGAATCAGGAAGCCATGAATGGCCAGACACAAGTCAGGTGGACTGTGTCACCCTGAGCAAACAAGTGTCTTAGCATCTTCAGGCCTCAATTTGCTTGTCTGTAATATGCGAATGACAACAATGGTTTTGTAAAATTGTGAAAATTAAATGAGATTATGTCTCCAAATCCTCAGCACCATGCCAGTTTAAAGGTTTCTAAGCCCAAAGGTGAAATATGCTGGCTTGGCATCTTCTAACATCCAGCATACAGGTAAATTCACCAGATAGTATATTTGCTTCCAAAGTCCTATATGCCAAAGTAGTGACGCTCTCGACCAAGTATTAACGTAAGACAAAGATGCCATCTGTGGTTTCCCCAGAGTCTGTGTTTCGGAGCTTGGGTCCCATCCCCTTTGGGAGTGGAGCCAAGCCAACACAAACCTAAAGGCAATCACTGGTTTCATCAACAGGTGCACAAGAAAGAGCGCCAGGCCCAGCGCCGGGCCAGGACTGCCGGCTCCTAAGTCAGTCCCCTGGGACCGTCGTGAATCTGCATCGCGCTCTGACCCAGCAGCGCCAAGCGTAAAAAGTCAGAGCCGCCTCTCCAAGAACAGAGCCCTCGGGGCGCGCAGACGGAGACCCCGGGTGCCGCCGTGCGCCACCATGCTCAGCCAGGGGTGCTCGCGGCCATCCCCTGCGACCCTTCCTCCCTAAAAGCCACCCGCCTCCGCGCGATCCCCAGTCCTGGCGGTCCCCGCGCCTTCCAGGACTGGCCCCTTGGGGCAGGGAGGCGCGGGTCTCCCCAGGTCCCGGCGCAGGCAGGCGCCCGTCCTCCCGGCGTCACCGCCCGCGGGCGGCAGGGCGAGGGCGCGGCACTCACCCAGCGTGGCCACCGTGCCGGCCTCGAAGAGCAGGCAGTCTCCGCGGCCGCGCGCCTCCAGCAGCACGCTGCTCTCGCCCGTGGCCTCCAGCCGCGCCAGCAGCCGCAGCCCTTTGCTCAGGGCCATGGGCACTGGGTGCGCTGTGCTCGGGAGCCGGGCCCGTCCCGCCCGAGGGCGCGCAGCCCGCGACGGCTCCTCGCGCTCCCGCAACTTCCAGGAGTTTCACTTTGGGCCGCCCTCCCGCCCCGCCAGGCTCCTCCCCGGCCTCCTCCCGGGCGGCCTCGCGGCCTCGTCTGTCGCCGCCGCCGCCGCCCCGCTGAGCCGCGCCTGGGGCAGGTGAGGGCGCGCCGCCGCCTCCCGGGCCGCTCCGCCAAGGCGCCGCGCTCCCCCCAGCGGCGAGGCAGCTGCGCGCGCGCCGGCGAGGACGCGCCCGAGGCCCGGGTGGGCGGGGAGTGCGCTCCGCCGGCACCGGGACTGGGGGCTAATCCCGGCGGGTGTGGGTGGAGGGAGGGTCCTCCATGTGGTGGGCGGCAGCTAGGGAGGAGATTCCACACATTCCTCGCCGCGGAGGAGGACGCTGAGCCGCTGGGGGCCTTAACGAGCCCCTACCCATGCTGGACGGCTGCAGCCTTATATGGGCAGCCCCCGGCCTGGAGGGCCCTGTGGAGCTGGAAACCACCGCGGCCCTCCCGCTCCACCCGCGCCCCGGGGACGCTGGGCCTCCTTCTGTGCTCTGCTTCTGCTAACCTGGATGGGCCACTTAGACTCTGCCTCAGTCTCCCTGACGAGGAGGGGGCAGTGATAACTGGCCCCTTTAATAGGTGACCACGAGGACAGTGAATTCCTGGGGCATGAATGGCTGGAGCATGGAGAGTGGACAGTTAGATGCTGCCTTTTACTGTTCTGTGAGTGAGGGCAGTGTGGTCCACCTCCAGGCATCATCAGAGTGTGGGCTGAGGGAGAACTGGTACTGTGACCCCAAACACAGCCCCACTACTGCTTGTCTGAGCATCCTCCACCTCGCCCTTCAGATGGAAATCGCGCCCCTCCCACAGATTTCATTTAGCATGCATCTGATGTGGCCTACGTGGCGTGGCAGCTGGGTGACCTGAGTCAGTGCCCCTCTTGCCACTGGATTCTGGGCCCGAGGTCTGTGAGTCAGGATGAGTCTGCAGAGGAGGGAGAGGGGACGCTAGGCTGACTTGGAATCACCTTGGGGTCACATGGGGTATTGTGCGTGGCCCCAGAGGCCTCCACCACGGAGTTCCCATCAGGCTCCCAGCACAAGCCAGTTCCCCTCTCTGCACTGAGGACAAGACTGTGGGCCAAAGCTGTTTGTCCCCACCTGTTCCAGAAGGGGCAGATCCCCTAGTGCCAAGAAGGACATGGAGGTGTCCTTGCAGACTTCAGCTGTGACCGGAAACAACCAGATATTTAATGCTCAGTGAACAGCCCATCATACCAAGATTCAGGGAATAAAGTAAACTTGAACACAGAACTTTTGGTTGTCTTGAGCCTTCAGCCATGATGCATGGAAATCCCAGATATGATGCTCATAATCCGTCCAAATTCTTTCCCTTTCATGAAATTTTACTACCTCATGAAAACAATGTGCCCATTAAATTAAGCAGTTTAGCCACTGGCCCACTTTTCCTTCCCTTTTAAACCACAGTTCACTTCTTCCAGGAAATATTCCTGAGATCTTGATCCCAGATAACAATGTTTTGTGCACTCGGAGGATCATTGGACACCTCAGGGCTGACTTGCTCATGTGTTGGCACCTATTTTTGTATTGATTTTCTCTTAGTCTTATTTCACTAACTAGACAGTAAGGTCTTGGGGAGGGAACAAGTGTTCTGTTTATTTTCTGTCTCCTCTTTCCTACCTAACATTCTGCACTGTAGCATGCTTTACATATTTTTGAAATTTTCCTACAGTCAAGACCAGTACTTGAGCTTTATAGCTTCTAGAATCTAAGATGCCATCAACTGTAAGATGAGACACTGTTTTATGTACCACTGAAGGAAATGCGCACACACACACACTTCAGTGGAACACCACGGATGGTAAGCTCCGCCTTGATTTTGGCAATGTTAAAACGCTGTCCCTTGTCTCTCAAGGTAGATGAGTCAAGAGCTTACTGGGTTTCAAGTGTCTGCTCTCTGGCCTGGGGCAGGGCCAGCAGCTCTGGTGGCAGAGGAAGCACCCTTCCTACACGCACACTGCCTTGTAGACTCTGGGCCACCTGGACATGGCACCTATAGCCGATGGAGAAAGTAACCAACTGGAGACACAGAGAACAGGCCAGCTCGCCACTTCAGCATGGGTACAACCTGGGGGGACAAGTGGGCCTTCTGCATTGGGAGCCTGGAGGATGAGGGTTGGGAGGGAAGGAAGGCAAAGCCAACCCCACCAGCCACAGACTAGGCCATAGCAGGAAGTTGAACTCAGTCATGGTGTGGGCTGGGAGCCAGGGAGTCCAGCAAATGACCAAAGCAAAGAGAAATAGAAGGGACGTCAGGAACTCAATGCTAGTGTCATTCCCACCCAAACTGGTATGTTGAAACCTTAACCCCCAACAGGATGCTACTTGGCGGTGGGACTTATGAGAGATAATTAGGGTCAGATAGATGATATCTGAGAGTGAGTCCCACATGATAGAAATGATAGGCTTACTGACCTTATAAAAAGAGACCCTGGCCTTGCTTGGTGGCACACATCTGTAATCCCAGCAACTCAGGAGGCTGAGGCAGGAGGATCACGAGTTCAAAGCCAGCCTCAGCAACTGAGTTGCCAGGCCCTAAGCAACTCAGACCCTGTCTTCTAAATAAAATATTTTTAAAAGGGCTGGGGATGTGGCTCAGTGGGTAAACACCCCTGGGTTCAGTCCCCAGTACCAAAAAGAAGAAGAGACCCTGGAGGGCTCCCCACCCCCACTGCACTCTCATGCCGATGGCCACACCCTTGCAAGGAAAGGCCACATGAGGACACAGACAGAAGGCGATGTCTGGAAGCCAGGAGAGGGCCATAACCAGAAGGCAAATCCCCATCTTGACCTTGGGCTTCCAGCCTGCGGAACCATGAGGGAGCAGGGGCCACTGTTCAGAGCACCTGGTCTATGGTATTTGTTATGGCTGCCACGTTGCCCAAGACCTGAGAGCTTCTAAAGAAATGAAAGGAATTGCACAAAAGGGCAGGAGGCAGTGAGGAGTCAGGAAGGCCCCCAACGTTTTGAGGATGCAGCACAAATTCAGGAGAAGCAGGGGAGAGGGCTGACTTGACCACAGGCAGGGGCGGGGTTGAGCTGGGCCTGTGGTCTGGTTTGGGCAGGTTGACCAGGGGAAATGGCTGCATGCCAGGGACCAGAAATGCACAGGGCAGCTCTCTGCGGGGGAGTAGAAGGCAGGTGTCTGCACCTGGGAGCAGGGGGAGGGAAAGACGAGCAAGAAGTAGCCTGAGGAAGCCGAGAAGCCAAGAGCGCCCACACGGAGGGCTCCACCGGGCTCTCTGCTGAAAACCTTAGAGTCCCCGAGAGTGAGGACTCAGGAGAGAACCTTGGTTTGATGAGAAGGCACCAGTGACCTGAGTCACCTGCAGTTTCATTCGAGGGTTGAGCAAAACAGCCAGCTGCAGAGCCCAGGACGGAACCTGCAGTTCTGTGCTGTGCCAGCTGGAGGTCTGGATGGCAGAGGCAGCAAATCAACTCAAAGGCAGAGGGACAGCAGCAACCTTGTGTGACAGGCCAGGCCTGGGCTTGTTGGAAGGCAAGCAGGGGAGGGCAGGTGAAGGCGCCAGCGTGGGAGGTGTCCCATCGCTAGTCAGATCTTTAGAGGGAGGGAGGACGGAGGCCAAGGTGGAGACAGAAACGAGGAGGGCAAGGATGGGGCAGGACGGTGGGGAAGGGCAGGAGGAGCACCGCTCCAGCCCCTCCGGAGCTCCCAGTATGGGTGGTCGTCGCTTTAAGTTTCTGCAGAGATCTGAGTATAGTTTTAGGGGCTGGGGTTGAACCCATGAATCGAATTTGAAGTAGGATGGGGAACGGAATAAAAATGCCTAATAAAACTCATTACGCTTAAAAACAAACAAACAAATAAACAAAAACTCCCAGTAAGCAAATCTGGGCCTGGGAGCAGGGAAGGCAGAAGAGGCTGCGGCCCTAGAGGTCCCACGCTCGGTGGTCCCTGGGCCTGAGCGGATGACAGAGCCGTGGAGCTGTCTCTGGTTGTTCCACGAGATGATGATAGGGTCTCCGTCCTGTGGACTTGACCTTGAAAACACATCGGGGGTCTGACGGCTGATGGTGGCCTGTTACTTTAGGTTTGGTTCCCTGTGACATAGACTCCGAGCTGGGGGTTCGCCTGCAGGAGGTGGGAGAGGGGGGAGGGAAGGAAGAGGAAGAAATGCAACTGTCACAGGCCCTGGCGGTCCCTGGGACCTCTCAGACAGGTCCTGAGTGCATCCACCCACCCCTGCCTGTGAGGGGAGCGAGGGCAAGGCAGGCCTTGAGCCAGGAGCAGTACTGCCAGCCCCAGGGACCTGGTCTCCCTTCAGAGGCGAGGTCTGGGTGGGGCGCCCTGCAGCCCACACCCACTGCCCCCACCTGACTGCCATCTGGAGCGAGCGTGGATCCAGTTACCTCCTCCTGCCCTGGCAGCATCCCGGTCCCGCTGCCCCGTCCCCTGCCGAGCTCACTCAGTCTTGGCCCACCGAGACCTGGCCTGTCACCGCCCTGGCTCTGCTGCTTTCTGTCTCATGAGCCATGCACCTTCCTGCCCCGGGCCGTGGAGCTGGGAAGGTGGCTTCCCGGGCTGCTTCTTTCACTCCCTCAGGTTGGTTAGAAAACTGCCTTCTCCTCCCTGCACCCCCACTCCGACTAAACCTCCTCCCCGCTGCCTTGTGGGGCTGATTTGGGTCTCCCCGAAACTCATTTGATGAAGTCCTAACCCTCAGGCCCTCAGAATGGGACTGCATTTAGAGATGGGGATCTAGCGGTGACTAAGTCAGAAGGACTGGGGTCCTACAAGTAAAGATGAGGACACAGACGTTTAAGTGCACAGAGGGGGGACCACGTGAAGGCACAGGGGAGGGGCCATCAGCAAACCAGGGAAGCTCAGCCGAAGGCAGCCCACCCCACGGTGATCTTGGACTTTCAGCTTCTGGCATCCTGAGGACTTCCTGGATTTCCTCCACCTGTGGGACTTTGTGAGCCGCCCAAGTGGACTCGCGGTTCCCACATTCTCGTCTCTTGCCTGCTCCCGTCCTCTCCTTACCTCTTACCATGTCTGACAATGTGAGCCGCCCACTCCTGTTTGTCATCGTCTCTCCTGCTGCGGTCGAAGATCCTGCACAGGGTCCTTTGCTATTGTTTCTTATTTGTCCCCAGTGTGTCCCTAGTGCCAAGACAGTGCCTGAGACGGTGTTGATACCCAGAAGTCCTGTCACAGGGGGGCTCACTCGTATCCAGGAAGTGGAGGATCACACCTTCCCATTGCCCCCTGGAGCGACTCCTACTCTGTTAGGTATTTACTGAGCACCTACCATGTGCTGAGCATCGTCCTAGCCTGCTCACAGCAGGAAACAGACAAAATCCCTGCTGCAGACAGGGAGTCAAGCAAAGAGGTCCAGGTGGGCAGAAGGAGTGTGAGCACTGCAGCTCTCCACAGGGGCCAAGGAGTCTGGGGAAGTGATGCTCCCCCTAAGAGCCAAAGCAAGGGAGGGGCGAGCCACATGGGCCTCTGAGGGACGGACATCCAGGGAGCAGGGAACAGGCAGGCAGACCCTGGTAAGGGAGCAGCCTCACACGTTCCAGGAACTGCAGGAGCAAGGGGAGGTGCTGGAGGGGAGGACACAGGTGCTGTGGGCCACTGCAATGACCTTAGCTTTCTTGCTGAGTGACAGGCCAAGGAGTGACAGCTCAGATTCATGTTCTGCTGCTGAGCTGGGCAGAGGGAGGGAGACCGGGCAGGAGGCTACTGCAGTGGCCCAGGGGGATCTGGTGCTTCTAGGGCTGGGGCAATGGTCGTAGGGTGTGAGAAATGGTTGGGCTCTGAAGGACAGGTCACCAGGGAGGACTGTTAGGGCTGATGGGGGATGGGAGGAAGACAGGAGTTTGGATGGCTCAGAGTTTTGGTGGAGACTCTGGAGGAAGAGCATCCCCATTGACAGCTGTGGCAGGGGCAGGTGGCTGGGTGGGTGGGTGAGGGGGCTCAGTCATACCCAGCAGCGGAATTGAGTGGACAGTGGGTGATGCAAGTCTGGAGTCCGAGACAAAGTCTGGACAGATGTAAATAGGAGGTCACCAGTGTCCAAAACACAGTCAGACCCAACTTCACACACTGAGAGTTTTCTTGTGTACGCCCGAGAGCAGTTTGCGAATTGGAAGCCCACCAACTAAAGTGACAAGACACCCCTTCATGACAGTTACGGCACAGTCCACACAGTACAAAGAGGAAGGCTGGGACCTTGGGGTGACATTCACATTCTATTATTACTTTATTCTGTGCTCCTGGGGATTGAACCCAGGGCCTCGAACGTGCTGGGAAAGGCTCTACCAGTATACCCTCAGCCCTTTTAATTTTTGTCGTATGATAGGATCTAGCTAAGTTGCCCAGGCTGACCTCCGATTTGTGACCCTCTGGCCTCAGTCTCCTGAGTTGCTGGGATTAGGGCGTGTGCCACCAAGCCCTGCCTTCTTTCTAACTTGGAGGAGCTATTTAGCTGATTTGTCTCCAGCTGGTTGGTTTATCTCATTGACTCATGCTGGCAGGAACTTGGTGTTTGCATTTTCTGTCTCCTTTAAGATTAGGGCTGGTGCATGGGAGAATCTTCAGGATGCTTTAGGCTTTGGTTATATGGTTTTGGCAGTCGGCTGGGGTACAAGTGTGACCTCCTCTTACTTTTTCTTGACATTGGCATGTGGATGGTATTTAAGAGCTTGGAGCCTGAGTGGGTTCACCAGGGCCTGGTGTCGGTCAGAGAGCTGAGATGGCCAGGCCTGAGCGCAGGAGTGCTGACTTGGAGACCTGAGGCGGAGCAGAGGCACCAGCGAGGTCACTGAGAAGGAGAGACAGGAGGCTGGGGACATCCAGCAGCATCCTCAACCCAAGCAAAGCAAGCGTTTCCAGCCAGAGGTTAGTAATGGCTGAGGCTGCGAAGGGTCACCAGGGACGATAGGTCAACTGGGAAATGTCCTTAGGCTTTATTTGTGAGGAGGTCACGGCTGGCTGACCCTCATGGGGACAGTTTCAGAGCACAGTGGGGCGTTTTCTTAGTTCATTTTCTTACAGCCTGTTTCCTTTGTACGTAGCCTCTGCATACACAGGGATCAGTTACCAGCTGCTGGTTACTAAAACAGGCGAGTGCTTCTGGACCACCCTCCTGAGATCTCCCAGACCCCCGCAGGGGTCCCCAGGCCACTCCTCCCTTGCTGTCGTCACCTGATGTTCCTGGACTGTCCTCCAGGTTCCACCCTTCTGCCACCTGAGACACGTTGGACATGATCTCCAAGAAGGGCCTGAGTCACATGGGATGCCCTGGGGCAGTTTCAGTTTCACGGAACTTTGTATTTTCCTTAAAGGGATTCATTAAATGTCAGCTCCTTGTGAGTAATTGTTATACCTGACTAAAGCTTCATCCAAATGAGTTTTTATAAAAATGTTTTTAAAAATTAGAAAATACCCCTTTTCTTTTTTTTGTGGTGCTAGAGCTCAAACCCAGGGCCTTGGGCATGCTCAGCTGGCTCTCTACCCCTGAGCCGCATTGCTGGCTCAGGGGACATCCTCCTATCAGACCATGCATTCTTTTCTGAGGTTCAGAAAAATAACATCATATTTTCTAATTTATAAGCTGGTATAATAAATCCACCCATCAGCAAATAATATGTTTATTGAGTCTCTAGCATAATCACTGTCTGGCTTTCCAAGATTTCCAGACAGTTTTTTTTTTTTTTTTTTTGGTACAAGGAATTGAACTCGGGCCTGGGGATGTGGCTCAAGCTGTAGCGCGCTCGCCTGGCATGTGTGCGGCCCGGGTTCGATCCTCAGCACCACATACAAACAAAGATGTGTCCGCCGAAAAACTAAATAATAAATATTAAAAAATTCTCTCTCTCTCTCTTTAAAAAAAAACTGGATTTCTTGTCTTTCTTGTCAATTCTACTATTTCTTAAAAAAAAAAAAAAAAAAGGAATTGAACTCAGGGGCACTTAACCACTGAGCTATGTCACTAGCCCAAGTTGCCCAGGCTGGCCTCAAACTTGTGATCCTCCTGCCTCAGCCTCCTGAGTTGCTGGAATTACAAGCATGCACCTCCACACCTGGCTTGAAATACTTTTTCATAAGAATATTTCATTAGATATTAAGATTGTATGTAAGTAAAAAAATTTTAATATTTTTAACTTATTACTTTACTAACTCATTTATTCAACCAAGTTGCAAACTGAGAATAGAGCCCACCAAGAACTCCTCATCTTCCCATCATGGAACCCTTGTAGGAGATGTTACCCCTCATCTTTCCCCAAAGGCCTCCTTCGTCCACCCCGTCCATCTGTCCCTTGGCCTTTCCCAAAGACTCTGTCCCTTCCTCCCTCCCTGCTGCCCACAGCCCCCATTCTCCGTCCCTCCTGGCTCCTCCCCTGCGGGTGGGAAGGTGTTCTAGAGGCGACCACCAGAAAAGCAATCCTCCCTCCCACTGAAGCCCTTTGCAGAGGTCGTGAGGCCAAACAGAGCCGCCTGCAGGACTGGGGCGGTCTCAGCCCTGCTGAGGGGTGTTGGAAGCAGGGGAGAGCTGTCACTTGGGCGTGGCTGTCAATTCCAAACCAGGCGGCCCCAGCAGCAGCACTTTCTCCTCTTGACCGCTGAGACCACGCTGTCCCCTGGACTCTGGGAGCTACTGGCACAGCTGTCCCCTCTCTCTGCACGGCACACCCATGGGATAGTGTTAGAATCTGTAAACAAGTCTGGATGGCGCCTGGCAAAATGCCAGAGGGAGTGGTTTGTGAAGTAACACCAGGGAGCCATTTAGTGTGGAGAGTCCTGATTGGTTGACTGCTGTATCTAGTTTATGCTAATTAAGATAAGCTGTGTGGAATGTATAAATACCGCTCCTGTCCTACAATAAACGGCTCCTACTCCTGCTGCATCAAAGTACACAAGTCGTTTGTCACCCCCGGTTATTTTGCTGCGGCCAGACTGCAGCAGATGGTGGCCCGTACCAGGAGCCCCGGGACACTCGAGGGTAAATGACGAAAAAAAAAAGCTGCCCATCCGTAGATAGGACGGGAGCAAATCTGCTCGTCCCTAGATAGGGCGAGAGGAAAAATGGCCATTTTGAGAAAATGGAGAAGATTGATACAGAATGTTTGTGTCTTGTTTTGTCTTGAAATGTTGTATTGTCTTTGTGATGAAAATATGGAAGGGGTGAGAAGTAAATTGATAAGGGAAGGAGGCACCCCAGTGGAACCAAGAGCAGTTAGGGCATGTGTTGATGGTAGCCCAGGATCTCTAGTCAGAAAAAAAAAAGTTCAGAGGAGGAAGGATTATCAGGAAAAAAGTTGCAGCAAAAGGCTATTACTGAATACTTTTCGTTACTGGAGGGTGCATGAATCGGTGCAGCGGCTGCCATGTGTGCGAGCCATTCAAGGCGCAGCAAGGGCTTTCCAAGCCGCGGCAGCCGGCTCTTCCCCGCCCCCTGCCCGGGGTGCGGACGCCACTGCGAGAGCCCAAATCCAGACCTGACCTGGAGGCACAGTCTCGCAGACTCTTGCTCCCTGTGCCCGGAAGCAGTTTGAGTCCGGGACTCTCCTCAGGGCCATCTGGGGCTGCCCAGGACGCTGCATGCGGAAGACAGCCGAGTCCCTGAAGTTCGATAGCTTCCTAGGCCAGTAACTACAATGGTTCTCCCTCACCTGGAAACTAATGAGTAATGAGCACTATTAAGGCTTATTTCAAATGTAAAAAACCTTGCGATAATGCACTAATTTGTTCAGAAGATTGTTTTCTTAGCGCCTGCTCGAATACTACAGGATTTTCTTTAGCCATCCGGAGTTCTGCCTTCGTCTCAGTGCCAGTGAAGACGAAGGTGGAAGATTTTCCAGTGTTACTGAGAATCGGAGGAGACTTCGGATCAAGCTAGCTGCCTGCAGAACTTACCTGGACTGTGATTTAAGCTAGCTGCCTGCAGAACTTACCTGGACTGTGATTTAAGCTAGCTGCCTGCAGAACTTACCTGGACTGTGAGTTAATCTATTGAGACACTGCTTTACCTGGACTGAGACAACAAACTGCAATCTACAACAAATTGTAACTCGGTATCTTTGCAAATGGTATCATTGCTGGTATAATTTTTCCAAGGGCTTCTTGCATGGAGCCATCAATTGGCTTGGTATTGTGGCATTTTGTATCCTCCCCTTCTGCTTGTAGCAGATTATTTATGGTGTTTGTGTAAAAACCACTATGGTCGTTATTTAAATTAAACAAAAGGGGGAAATGTTAGAGTCTGTAAACAAGTCTGGATGGCGCCTGGCATATTGCCAGAGGGAGTGGTTTGTGAAGTAACAAGCGAGCCATTAAGTGTGGAGATTCCTGATTGGTTGACTGCTGTATCTAGTTTATGCTAATTAAGATAAGCTGTGTGGAATGTATAAATACCTGGGTTGTCCTACAATAAACGGCTCCCACTCCTGCTGCATCAAAGTACACAAGTTGTTCGTGTCCGCCCCCCCCCCCTCCCCCGTTATTTTGCTGCAGCCGGACTGCTGCAGGATAGGTCGTCACCCATGTGACTTCCAACAGCCATCTGGTCAGGCCCTGTCCCAGCAGGCTTGTCTACCCTGCTGTCCCCTGCCTCCCCCTGCTCCTCCCTGCCTTCCAGGTCCGCTGCCCTGGCTTGGCTCCCAAGACTGTCACGGCCCAGCTCAGGGCCCTCTAGGCCTGTCCCCCAAAACTGTCTGCCGCTCAGGCCTTCTCACCTTTCAGGCTGCAGGTGACCCCTCCAGGACCTGAGCACATACTCCCCTGTCCCTCCTCTTCCTCCAGGGCAGTTCCACTCTTGGCATGGGACCCGCATCTCTGTTTTACTTGACGCCTTCCTTCAGACGGAATCCTGGGGAGGTTAGCTCGGGTTCTGCAGCCAGGCAGCCGGGCTGGGGTCCTGGACCTGCCCTTCCTCACTGGGCGATCTTGTGTCATTTACTAACTTCTCAGTACCTCGGACCCCTTGTCTTCAAGTCCAGGCGTCGTGAGAACCAAACACGTTGAAATCCAGCAAAGTCCAGCACAGAGCCTCGCACACGGCAGACCTGCGTAAGTGTGCTGCAGCCTGTCCTGCACTGTCCTGCTGGCCCTGTCTGTAGAGGTCATGGCTAGACTGGACAGCACCTGGTGCTCAGGGGGTCCTGTGGCGTGAAGAAGTGAGTGGGACGGGAGCACCTCCTTGGAGCATCTCTTTGGGTGGGAAACAACCTCTCTCTCTCTCTCTCTTTCTGTTCAATAAATTTTCTTTTTTTCTTTATTTTGGCAGTGAGAAGTTCTTTTATTCCAATCTTAACTACTAATATCCATGATACCACATCACACATCGCACTGTACATGATCATGTGTATGCACAGGTTACAGAACGGTAAGAAGGGTGGCCCCAGGGGTTCAGAGACTGAATGGAGGGCGAAGCAGATGCAGGAGACACATGGGAACGCAGAGTCTCTGCCGACAGTCAGATAAGATCACTGACCAGCAGGAGGACTTGTTCAGGGCACAGAGCTGTCAAAGCAGGAATTTACTCCAAGCCAGGGTCTGGCTGGAAGGTTCCTTTGGAGTCTCAGCTTGAGATGTCACAGTGGGTCATGCCTGGTCTTCGCTGGCAGGAGAAACCGTGCTCTGCTGAAGCCCCAGGACAGAGGTTTGGAAATCTGTCACTGTGGAGATTTTCCTGGGCAAGGGTTGTGACTAGTGACCAGGTGATGGGTGCTACCATATCCAGTGTTAGGGTGTCCTCTGGTGAGGGGATTGCTTCATTCAATGGTCTGGTGTGTTCAATAAACTCATGGGCCTGTTTTTTTTTTTTTTGAATATTTAACTGTTTATTAGGAAACAACTTTATTTTTTAGTTTGAATATCCTTATATATTCCTATATGTTTATATACATTCATGTATATATATATGAGCATACCCTAATGGCAACCAAATTCCTGCTTATATATTTTCATATATATTCAATTACATAAAGTATAAAACAAGTTGTAAACATCCATCTCAAAAGAAAAATAACTATATACAGATCTATATCCATTTAAATATTTTCATGTATATTTTTACATATATATTTTTATTTGTATTCCTATATAAACATAAAAGTGTTCAATCCCCAAACTAACCCTGTTTTTCTACATTAGTCCTATACCTACCAACACACTTCAGAGAGACCTCTCTTTATATAAACCATAACATTTTACATGAATGTAAAATGGATGTTAGCTCAGGTTTTGGGGATTTAAACTCAGGGGCTGGGTTTGTGGCTCAGTGGTAGAGCCCTTGCCTGAAATGTGTGAGGCACTGGGTTTGATCCTCAGCACCACATAAAAAGAAATAAATTAAATAAAGGTATTGTGTCCATCTATGATTAAAAATATATTTAAATAAATAAATAAATCGATTCATAAATTCACATAAAAGCTCATAGATATTTTATATATATATATATATACTCATTTCCATAGGCATAGCCCAGATTTCACATGTAATATATCAATATTGCTTACTGTAAAAATATCCATAGATAAAAGTGTATATGTATTACTTCTATATTCATATTTATATTCATATATATTGATACATATGTTCTAAAGTTAACCCAACCCCTAAACCAAAGCCATAACTCAGAATGAAACCTAACCCTACCCATAATCATGAGCCTTTTAAACAAAAATTATAAATATTACTTTGAATATCCATTTATTTTCACACATATATTCCATATATGTTTATATACTTCATATATATATATACACACACACAGGCATAATTTAACTGTTTTTTGGCATAATTTAACTCTTTATTAGGAAATAATTAATTTATTTTATTTGTGTGTATGTGTGTGTGTATACTCTAATCTTACTCATAAATTTTCATATATATTCAGTTACATAATTATATCCTATACATTACTAAAATTGTAAACATCCATCTCAAAAAAAGCTATATACAAATCCATATCCACTTAAATATTTTTATGTATATTTTTACAAAATATTCATATTTGTATTCATAAATATGGATAAAAATGTTCAAATCCAGTATTATTGTTGTGGTCTATTTGATTCTTGAAGTTGAGAAGGGTTTGTTTGATGTATATAGATGCTCCATTGTTCCAGGCATAAATATTTATGACTGTTATGTCTTGTTGATGTACAATTCCCTTAAGCAGTATGAAATGCCTTCTTTGTCCCTTCTGATTAACTTTGGCTTGAAGTCCACTTTATCTGATATGAGGATAGAAACCCTGCTCATTTATGTGGTCCATGTGAGTGATATGTTTTTTCCCACCCTTTCACCTTCAGTCTGTGGATGTCTTTGCTATGAGGTGAGTCTCTTGGAGACAGCATATTGTTGGGTCTTGTTTTTTAATCCAGTCTGGCAGTCTATGTCTTTTGATTGAGGAGTTTAGGCCATTAATATTCAAGGTTATTATTGAGATATGATTTGTGTTCCCAGTCATTTTGGTTTCTTTCTAGTGTTTAATTTGAATTTCTTTCTCCTTTGACAGACTATTCCTTTAGTGTAGTTCTTCCCTTTACTTTTGGTTTTCACTTTTTTTTTTCATTTCATCTTCATGAAATATTTTGTTGAGAATATTCTATAGTGCAGGCTTTCTGGTTGCAAATTCTTTTAATTTTTTTATCATGGAAGGTTTTTATTTCATCTTCACATCTGAAGCTTAATTTTGCTGGACATAGGATTCTTGGTTGGCATCTATTTTCTATCAGAGCTTGGTATATATTATTCCAGGACCTCCTAGCATTGAGGGTCTGGGTTGAGAAACCAGTTGAGATCTGTATTGGTTTCCCCCATATATAATCTGATGTTTTTCTCTTGCAGCCTTTAAAATTCTATCCTTATTCTGTATGCCAGGCATTCTCATTATAATGTGCCTTGATGTGGGTCTATTGTTTTTTTTAAAATATTTATTTCTTTTAGTTGCATACAATGCCTTTATTTTTATTTATTTTTATATGGTGCTGAGAATCAAACCCATTGCCTTGCACGCACCAGGCGAGCACTCTACCGCTGAGCCACAACCCCAGGACCGCGCCCCCCCAGTGGGTCTATTATAATTTTACATATTTGGAGTCCTGTAAGCCTCTTGTATTTGATTTTCCATTTCAGTCTTTCATTTGGGAAACGTTCTGATATTATTTCATTGAAAAGATGGTGCATTCCTTTGGTTTGTATCTCTGCATCTTCATCTATCCTGATAATTCTTGAATTTGGTCTTTTCATGTTAGCCCATAGTTCTTGGAAGTTCTGTTCATGGTTTCTTAACATCTTCTCTCCTGGGTCAACTCTATTTTCAAGATTATATATTTTGTCTTCATTGCCTGAAGTTCTGTCTTCCAAGTAGACTAGTCTGTTGATGATGCTTTCTATGAAATTTATAATTTGTTTTATTGTTTCATTTCAAGAATTTCTGTTTTTTTTAAATAGAATCTCTCTTTAATGAAGTGATTTCTTGCTATCTGTATTTGCTCTCTTACATCACCCTTTATTTTGCAGATCAGTTTATGTACATTCTAAACTCCTTCTCTACATTTCTTCACTGTGGTGTCAATTCATTGTCTCTGGAGTTTCTTGGTTTGCTTGGCATGATTTGTTCCCTTGCTTTGTCATGTTGTTTGTGTGTCTACCCATCTAACAGTATGAATCTGAGGTGGTAGAGTTTCTACCCTGTGGATGTATAGTGTCCCTGAGGGTTTCCAGCACCTTACTTGTGGAGAAGCTACCCGTCTGCTTTCTTGGTTTCACACCACAGAGCAGCCAGGAATTCAACCTCCTCTCTTCTGCCACTTTGGATCTTGTGTGTGTGTGTGTGTGTGTGTGTGTGTGTGTGTGGTATTGTGGATTGAATCCAGGGTGCTCTACCACAGAGCTATACCCCATTTTTGATACAGGGTATGGCTAAGTTGCTGAGGCTGGCCTTGAAGTTTGATCCTCCTATCTCAGCCTCCTGAGTTCCTGGGGATAAGATGTAAGCCACTGAGCCCAGAGAAACTGAGCTTCTTAAATGGAAGGCTGGTAAGCAGCAACTTGGCTGGTCCATGCCCTGGTCATTCATTTCAAAGGCTGGAATTCAAATACTGATGCATGAAGCAGTGATCATGCAGGACAGAAGACAGAGTAGCTCTGTCGTGGGAGCTGTTGACCTCAGAAGCAACATGGGCTTGCCTGTCAGACTGAGTGGACAGTTACCAGGTGGGAGGAGAGAAGCCTGTCTCTGTCTGGTTCCCTGGGTTCCATCATCAGAGAGACAGTTGTGTCTTTCTAATGTCCACCCCATCAGTGTTGGGAAGAGCCACGTGGCCAGGTGGGTGAACCTGGAGTCACTTGACTCAGCTCTAGCTGTTGCTAGGAGTGGTCGGTTTGGAAGTTCATTTCCTTACACTATGACTTTTTTTGAAAACGGCCTCTGAAGCAGCCCCTGTGGGTGCAGGCCAATCGTACACACAGGCACACATGACTCCGCTGGGGGCTTATCACCAGTCATGGGTCCCTCGGCCTTTCAGGCATCAGAACCCTCCAGCTGGCCCCAGCCCAGCCCAGGGCTCTGGCCTTCCTAGGCTACCCCTCAGACAGTGGCCTGGCCAGCAAGCCCCAGGCTCAGGCCTCCTTCCGCCCCCAGGGGCCTCCCTTTCCTCTTGGTCTACTCCTGAAAGCCGACAGACCTGTTGGTTGGGTGTGTTGGCATGGACACTGGGTGGTGTGGGTGCCTGCGGACGCTGAGCACCAGGGGAGCTTAATTCTTTTGGGGGCCAAGATGCAGATCCCTCATGGACTGCCAACCTGCCACTGGGCCTTGGCCCAACTCTGCATTGCAGCTGGAAAAACAGCCCCGAGCACACCTGTCCCAGGTGTGTGTTTGTGTGTGGCTTTCACAGGCCAAGAACAGCAAGCTCTGCTGCATCAGTAGACCATTGTCCAAGTCAGGGGAAGCCTCAGGGGCAGCATGAGTTTTCCAGACTGGAATCTGGCTGTTCCCCCAGTGTCACCTGAGGAGGCTTGGCAGGGCCTCAGGGCCTGGCACAGAAGCTGGGTGAACAGATGGGCAGGGGTTGTGGAGGGCACAGCTGCCCAGCAGCCCTCCTTCTGAGGGTTCCTGCAGAGGGGAAAGAGGGGCCACTCAGGGGAGCCTGCCTCTTTCTTTTCTGCCCTTGATCTTCTCCAGGAACCCCACTTGTCTGATCGGGTTGCAAGAGTTTTACATGAAAACACCAAGAAGTGTTTTATCAAGAGGCCACCAGAGCGGCAGAGTTACAGAGGGGGCGTTGGTGCAGCCTCCCGAAGACTGTTCCAGCAAAGGGAGGTGTGCTGAGCGCAGAGCCATCTTGTGGGGGTGCAAGCTTCCCATCCCAGGAGGGGAGCAGAGGCTGAGCACCAAGTCATTTTACATCTTCTTTTATGTATGTCTGAAAGTGTTAAATAGCATTAAAAAAAAATCCTAAATTTTACTGCAGCAAAATAGTTTTGAAAAGTAAAGTGAAATTGTAAAGTGATGATTCCCTTTTGACAAAACCAATTAATTTGGAACATATAATATCTTATCATGTATATAAATCTAAAAGATTTTCGCTAGCACATCAGGTGTACTTTGGAAAACTCAACTATCAGCATCTTAAATAAACAGGAAGTGTCAAGGCAGTTTTTCCAGAAGCAGTGTCTCCGTGGAACCAGGCAAACGCTTGTTTCCTTTTGATCATCTTTAGGGTGTTGGCTTCTTGCCTCATGATTACAAAATAGCTGCTTCAGCCTGAGGCATTGCTCTGACATTCAAGGTAGGGAGGGAGAAACTCTAGCCAGCTGTAACTGCCCCCATACAAGAACACGGCAAAAGCTCTCAGATTCTACTCGAGACTTATTGGTCACACTGATTTATGTGGCCTCCCGAGCTCCCTGGAGATTTCTCCACTCTTTAGTCCAGGTGGACAGAGAAAGGGGTTGGGGACGAGCAGGTGTGGGTGAGATGACCTCACACAGCTGCATCTGATATTTTACTCTTGTTCCTTCAGCGCAAGGCTTAGTGCTGCCTTAGAAACTCAGCTACATGTTCTCCAAACTCATAATAATTTAATGAATTACACTGTTATTAAACTGCACTTATTCTCCATTGTTCCTGCGTGCCACTGGTGTCCTTTGCAGGGCAATCAGGGTGCCAGGCCAGGAGCCATTTCTGCAGCTCTGACAGCTGAGGACCCTCCTGCAGCACCAGGAGGCTCTGGCCACACTCCCTGCCTCTGTTCTCTCGGGGCACCTGCCCCAGAGAACTTGTCTTCCTGCTGCAGCACCCAGCTGGACGGGGGTGTGCGTGTGTGTGTGCGTGCGTGTGTGTGTGTGTGTGTGTGTGTGTGTGCTTTTCCTCCCCTGCTGCTCCTGCGCAGGTCTCTGGGTTTGCAGCCTGGTTCCAGAAACAGGTGCTTGACTGGCTACCGCAGCGACTCCAGGCTAGGGGGATCCCCACGAAGGTGCGAGGGGAGGAGGGAAGGGAAAGCTGAGCAAATACGACAGCGCTTTGCTGATGGAGCTCCGTGACTCTTCCAACCCAGGGCCCATCATGAGTCCATGGAGCAAGAGCCACCCCTCAGAAGGACCTGCTGCAGCTTGGGGAGCAGCACCCAGGGCAAGGTGCTGTCCTCCACAGTCAGCTGGCTCACACCCACCTGGGGCCTGACCTCTCTGGTTTCCTTGAGACCGTTGGCCAAAAGGGGAACGGGCTCTGGGCAGCGCCCTCAGTTGGCCTTTAGAGGCGGATGTGCTCATCAACCTCTGCTGGGAGTTGACCCCTCCCCGCCCTGTGGACCAGCGGAGGTACCTAGGGCCTCAGCTGCCACCAGTGGGACTTGCCACTGGAGAACTGCTCTTCCCTCCTCCTTTACATTCCAAGGTTCTGTGTCGTCAGAAAAAGGCAAGAGAAGGGGAAGCCATTCCAGGAAAAAGAACCGGATGTGGCTGAAGACAGATCAGTCTGGCGGCACTGAAACTGGCTTTTTAACGCAGTAGCTCCGACCCTTTATCCAGTCACCGTTACTTTGAAGGATCTGATGACAGGAACAAATCCTTTCCCCAGAGAAGACGTGCGCCGTGCACATGGCCAGTTTGCCTACCTTCTATGCCCTTACCGGTTCCCCTTCTAGTCCCCCAGGCTCTGTGGGCTCCATGTTAGAGGTGAGTTAGAAGGAGATGCTGTCAAAAGTCTAAAGGTGGTTGAAAAGTGGGTCTTAAATGAAACGTGCCCCACTTTTAGGAAGCCAGAGCTCACTCTTTGCAGAAGAGTATCAGGTGTTGGCGGCTCCTCAAAGGCCCGTTTTAGTTCTCCAGGGGTCCATCTTCCACTGCAGGGATACACCCACCGTTTGTGCTAATCCACCATGGGTACAGACGTGTGCGGAGGGAAGAATAATCCCTTCTGAATTACATACAATCCACGGAGCCAGCTGAAGTCATTTGAACGCGCCGTCGAACTAATCCAGTCTCACACAGACAAATGGTCTGGCTGCGTCTGCACCCAGTTGCTGTTCTGCTTCTTCTGCTCTGCCCGCATGTCCGGGAGGATCCAGTTTCCCATATGGAACACGGTCCCTGCTTCCTCAAGCCAATACATCTTCAGACATCCGTTTAGAGTCAGGATGCAAGGACACTCTGGTTCAATAAAAAACAGGGATCCCCTGGTCAGGATTGGCAGGGGATTAGCTCCTGCTGGGGATGAACTCAAACTCAATCACAGAGCAGCGTGTTCCTGGCTCATGCAGGTCCCCTTCTCTCTCGGTGGCTTCAGCTGTCGGCCCTTTTATGCCGACACTCGCTCCCTGTGGAGCTGGAGAGCCAGCACCTGCTATCCCAGGCTCCCAATGACTTTCCTTGGCCAGACCAAGTCTTGTGTTGATGCAGGGGAAAGCAAGAGCCTCGGGTGGACCCTGGGGACGTCTGCTGGACAGACTGACGCATGCTGGGAAATAACACCTTGGAATTTGAAAATAAATGAGTGTTTCCACTTTCAGCCACGATGGAGTAGCAGAGGCCAGTTTACCCTCTAGCCCACCTCAAAGAAAAACCCACCCCAATATGTGCAAAGTGCTTTCAGACACTGGACAACAAGCAGTGCAGGACTTTCATCACCAGGAGGAGAAACAAACTAGGCAGTCCCTGCAGTGGGCTTCCAGAGCTCAGGGGTCTCACTGGTTGACACATCACAGTGGGGAGTCCCATGTGGCTAGAATTTGAAGGGCAGAATACGGGAGAAAGAGAGACACAGAGGGGACTGTCTTGGTCATTCATGCTGCTATAACAAAACACCATAACCAGGCGGCTTCGAAACAAACATCGACCTCTCTCAGAGCTGGAGACGGGGAAGCCAAGGTCCAGGGACCAGCGGATTCTGGGTGCGGTGAGGCCTGTTCTTCATGGATGGCTACCTCCTGCTGGTCCTCGCATGGCAGAAGGAGCAAACTGGCTTCCAAGGCCTATTTTATAAAGGAAGTCCATTTGTGAAGGCTCTGGGGTGTGTGAACGTGCGCCTGAGAGCCAGGCCGTCAGCAAGCATGGCAGTGTCCCGAGACTGCAGAGGCCCCTGGAGAGACCAGCTGAGTGCTGTAAGGTATCCACGTAAGGAGATGGGGGCACAGAGACACAGCCACCAAACCACATGCCCGAGCTCACACGGGGCTGAAGTAGGACAGGCAGTCCCAGCCAGAGCAGGAGGACATGCTAATTTAGGGCATCTGACAGGATTCTCAGAAAGGCGTCACCCAACAGGGAACTGAGTAAGTTTTAACACCAGTGCTCTGATGCCACTTTATGCATTTTAAAGCAAACCCAAGCTCTGCACCATGGAACAGCGATTCCCCGTTTCTCCCTCCCCAGCCTGGGTGTCCACCTTCCCTGTCCCGTGACTCTGACCACTCTGAATACCTTAGGTAGGTGGCATGGGACAGTAGCTGTCCTTTCATAACTGGCTTACCTCACCTGGAATGTCATCAAAAATTCCAGCACAAAGTGTCTCATTTCCTTTTAAGGGATTTTAGTCTACTTTCATAATACACTCTTCCATTTTAGACTCCTTGCCTTTCGGTGGGTTCTATGATCCCTCTGAAGAAGACGAGGACTAGTTGTATTGAGGAAGGGGTCGCACACAGCCCGTGAGTGGCCTTGGCTGGAAGGTCTCCTTCCACAGCTAAGGTGCACTGTGGCCCGTGCTGGGCAGATCTGCATGGCTTCTTTCCTGCCATGAGCTTGGTATGCGCTCATTCTGCCTCAGCATGTGCCTCACAAGGACCTGCCAGCCCCACGCTCTCCCTGTTCCCGCAGGGAAGGAACGGAATGCTCTGCCCACAGAGGACAGGAGCCTGGCCGGAGGGTCGGGGCCTACAGGTGCAGTTCATGTTGTTCCCTCTCCTGCGTGGGGAAGGCCTTCTCCTACTCAGGACCTGTAGGTGGACCATGCCAACCTTGACGCCGGCCCATCACTCAGTGGGTTGACCTTCTGGGATGCCACTTTGGGAAGGCCACTGTCACTTGCCCCACATGCAGACCAGACTTTCACCAGGCCTTTCCAAATGCTCATCTATTTGTCCAGTCAAGATTTATGAAAGTCGTTACTGTATGATGGTAGTTCTAAGAAATCTAAAGATAAGTCATTAAAAATCAAACCAAATAAGAATCCCCTAAGAGAAGAAAATACACACCATAACATTAAAACTCTGCCCTGTGAAGGAGACCCTTCCAAGTGTCCGCTTTCGAGGGCTTGAATTTCCTGCCACTCTGGGAACACCCCACGCCATTGCCATCTTCCTGGGTAAGTCTCCATTTTCTGGGCCCCTTTCTCATACCAATGAGCTCAGGACACCTGGAGGACACCGTGTCCCACAGCTCCCCATGCCACGATGAGATGCTGCCAGGGACGATCACAGACCCAAGGCTAAATTTCTGATTTGTGCCACAGGAAATTATGCCTGGAGAGAGCCTTCATTACCTGGACCATTTTTGGCAGCTGGAATAAGAACAAAATCAAGAACAACCCCCGCCCCCCAAACAAACAAACAAACCACTCACTAAAACACCAAGGAGTATTTTGAAAAAATTTGCTTTGAGAATTTACTGTACAGTTTTTAAACAATTTATTTATATGTTGGCTTCTACATGCTTACATTTGTGTAAAATATTTATACATATTCTTTACAGTTTGTACATATATTAAATGGCTGTATCATAAACACTGTTCTATGGGATTTTATAGGGAAAAGTCAGGTGGGGAGAATTACTTATAAACAGTGACAGACCCGTGATGTTGGAGAGCGGGAGGTTCTCAGGTGACTACTGTCCTCATCTACTGCTTTGGTTTCTCCTGTTTTTGCTGCTGACTTTCCGTTTCTGTAATCACTGGGTCAGAGCAGGGATGGTGGCAGATGAGGTGGTAAGGCAACAGTGGAGCGAGCGGCCTGCGGGTGCTAATCAGCGGTCAGCAGGTCGAGACCTTTTTGCCTGGTGCCCTTAATGAAAGTATCAGTGACCAGGAAGGCTGGACAGTCAAAACAGGTGTCGCTCGGGCTTCTCATCAGCACCTTCTTGCACACTGGGCATGCTGCCGTCCATCTCAGTCCCCAAACTGTCCCATTTGGTGGGGAGGGGCTAGGCACTAAACTCTGGTTTCCATCTTTTCAGAGAACCTTGACTGGCCTCCTATCCACATGGCAATCACGTGGCACCTCAGGCCATCCCAGGACTTCTTCCCTCTGATGGCAAGTGGAGGGACAGGAGTGGGAGGGGCGGCAGCTCTGGAGAATGCTCTCCCCCAGTGCTCCTGGGCACAGGAGTCAGAATGGCCACCAGCCCGGGGCTAAAGCCTTTTTAAAAGGTCTTTCAGCCTTTCTGCTGTATTCTTTCTAGCA
Organism: Callospermophilus lateralis; assembly: GCF_048772815.1. Lineage (NCBI taxonomy): Eukaryota > Metazoa > Chordata > Mammalia > Rodentia > Sciuridae > Callospermophilus > Callospermophilus lateralis. Next base: position 10,257,227 of record NC_135310.1, read on the forward strand.
TAAACACGCCTCACCCAGGATCAGGAAGCAGGGCACAGAGGGAGCACTGTCTTCCACGGAAGAGCAGCAGGCAGGTGCACTTGCTGTGTGCCCACTGTGCCCACCAAGGGGACACGAGATGGCCCCTACAGCACATGCAGGGCGAGGTGCCCAGAGCCCTGGGCTCTCTCCCTCCTGACACAGAAGCACTGGCGCAGTGAAGGGTGTGCGGATCTTCCTGAACAGACAGGAACCCCAGAGGACCAAGGAGTTATAAAAATATATAAACATGTGTCTTTTTATTCTGGAATATTTCATATTTTTAAGAAAGCAATTAGTAATTAATTATCTGACATTGGGTAAGAACCGGAAGATCATGGGTAATGTATAAATTACGATTATATGTAAAATATCAGTGGGGAGCCCCTAATTCTCCATTCAAAAATCCTAATAAATTTAAGTTCTTTTCAAAAATAGAGACAATTTCCATTGGTTTAAATAATGAATGTAGAAATAAACAAAAAAAGACCAACCCTAAATAATAGTGCATTCAGGCTGGTTAATAGAGAAAACAGCTTTTTCCAACTCTTATTTCTTTTTGGTTTTCTTTCTTTTTTTCTGATGATGGAGAAAAAAAATAAACTTTGAACTGCATTGCCCCAAGTCAGAAGGAAGCACTTCGGAGTTTTCTTCATGTTCCGCTCTGTTCTACATAACCGGAAAGCGGCTGAGGGCCTGCCTCAGCTTTTCTGCAATCTGGTGAAAAAACAAAGCAATTCCGAGATATTACCCCATGATGATGTCACAGCACACTACCGTTACAACTCTCACAAGTAAACACCACAAACTTGCCGGCTCCTTCAACTGATCTCAGCTCTGCCTCTTCTGACCCTTCTCAGCCTGCTCCTCCACAGCCGGCTGCTGCTGCCAGTGTGGCTGTGTTCTAACAGGAGCCAGAGGCAAAGACCCGCAGCCCCAGTTAGGAGAAGGTGTGACACCATCACAGGCCCAGTTTGCTGTGCCGAGGAGGCGCTAGCAAGCTCTCTCTAGGCACACGGCCCACCCCAGTTATTCCCACACACGCCACAGACAAGCAGGAAGCAAGTGATGCACAGCTCTGTGTCAGTAGCCTGCCACGGGAGACTGGCGTTTTGGACAGTATGAGCCCAAAGATGACACATGAATGGATGTGAGCTGAGGGCTGCCCTGTCACAGTCCCCGATCACACAGAATGCAGAGAGATGAGGCAGGGCCCAATGGTCAATATAAGACTACAGAACTTGTCTTCTGATGTCTAAGCTCCATTTACATGAAAAGATCTATTTTTTCCATGTTCTGCTAACCAAAACATTACAGAAGCATGAGAGTTTACGTTTTCATTGTAATTTTCTAAATGAAAATATTTAAGGTTTTGCTCTTTTGATTTCCTGTAGAGAATCCTTTGGTCCACTCTGAACACCTGGGTCACACACAAAGGCTGCCTTTGGTCTCATTTCCCAGCTGAGAGGATGAAGTCTCTGGCAACAGGGTGACCTCATCTCATTCAGCACTGTCCCTGTGCACAAAGGCACAGAAAGGCTGGGAGGAGGTTCGGGAAGCTGTGCAGTCAGGACTTCTTGGGCCTTCAAAACTAGCATCCAGTGCTTCTTCTTCAGAAGAAACCCTTTTTAACTCAATGTTACCCAAAGAGGAAAGGGCAGATGGAATTAAAAGAGGTTAAAAAAAAAAAACCTGTTCAAAACTTACCCCTTTTGGTTTATTACTTAGGATTAAAGAATACAAACAGATTGACTTTATAAGGCCAAAGCTAGTTACCTGCAAGCTCTCCTCTCAGGGCACAGGTGCAAAAGGCACTGAAAGGGGTCCCACTTACTGTTTCATAGAACTGTACTTGCTGCTCCAGGTACAGGCGGATGACGCTGTTGTAATCATAGATCCGGTTACTGTGGAAGTGATTCATCTCAGCTACAACCCAAACCAAGACAGCTGTTAGTTTCCATCCCCCCAAGAATTCAAATGACTACACCTGGTTTCTCCACTCAGTCATGACTCATCATCAACTGGACCTGATCTGGCTGGCTTCTGAGCAGTTCCTGGCACATCATCCTGCACAGAGGCTAGAAAAACCGGCTGCACAGTCAGAGGCAAACACCACCTTCCAGTACATGGATGCTTTTCATTGATTTGCATGTTAAATCCCACGAACCCACTTCCGCATCCATCCAGACACTTTCATCCACCATCCACCAAAACACAGAAGCCTCCATTTGCTGCTCCTGTCTGTTCACACATGGCTCTAAAAGTGAACCAATATCTTCTACTTACTACCAGTCAAACTATGCCTAGGATGATTCCTCCAGATCCTTTTTGCCCTCCACGGTCCTGGGGCACAAAGGTTATACACCGCTAAATGCCAGGCTTCGGAATTTAATAGAGCAGTATGATATTAAGGATTATAAAAAGAACCTTCAGTGTCTCTAAGAAGTAACACAACATGTAGGTTTAATCAAGCTGCTGAAAGGGGCATTAGTGAGAAATTAAATATCGCAGCTTTTCTTTAACACTGGGATCCGGCAAGCAAGGGGCTCTTGTTTATTTAACTGCTATTTATATTTGGAGTTCTCTCCAGCAAGGGGAATGTCTACTTTGTCGGGATGGCCCTCCACCAACTACTCATAACCTTTCTCCTTACCTTGCAAAGCATAAGACATGGTGCCGACTCGCTTCACCATGGTCTGCTTGTCCTGTGGAGTGATTTTACTAGTTGCAACTAGCTTATCACTTTCTTTTACTTTTTCTATTGCTCCCTGAAAATGCAATGATATTGGTAAGATAAATTGAAAGGGATTAGTCATTAGTTTTAAAAAAAATGCAACAACGTTGGGGCTAGGGTGGTGGCTCAGTGGTAGAGTGCTCGCCTAGCATGCATGAGGCACTGGATTCAATCCTCAGTACCACATAAAAACAAAATAATGTATCCACCTAAAACTACAGATACACAAATAAATATTTTTAAAAATGCAACAATGTTAACATATTCTACAAGGGACTTGCCACAAGTGGGAACATGTGTCCACCAGTAAGAACAGAGGCAAGCATCTAAATTTAATTTCCCTGAAAGAGAAAAGACTGCTATTCCTGAAAAATGTAACTAAGCTAAAATTTATCATTTTTATGCTACAACAAAAGAGAAAAACCACACAGCACACCATCTCTGTATTATTTATAAGCCACAGGCATTTCAAGAGTAGTGCACAACAGGAAAACTGGCATTCCCAGCAGCTTTGGGAAGCCCGAGGGAGCTGCCGTGTAGTACCTGCACACGGGGCTTTCTCTGTCTCTTCTTCCATGAAACAAGGTTTATAAGCTGGCACTTGCATCTGCTGCCTGAAAGGCTTAGCTTTATTCTGATTTTTGTAAGGGAGAATGAATAAATTTAAACTAATATTTAGATGGTAGAAGTTGTAAAGGCTGCCAAACATCTCTCACTCCAGTGTCACTGCCCTGCTTGTTGTTTAGGGCTATCTGGGAGGGAAAATGCCATACTACTGCCCAAATCAGCCTCCATGCCTAGAACTCCAAGCCTGTCAGGGCAAATTCCTATGAGAAGCAAATTGTTCTCAGTTTTACACTAAATTGTCTGAAGTTGTACAAAAGCCTATTAACCCATGCTTCCCCTTCACAAGATTTAAATGGTAAAGCATAAAGCAGAATGCTACATGCCACAGCTGGTAAAATTCTCATGACTGAGGTAACCTGGATTTTGAAAGAGGAAAAATTAACCAGAATTAAAAATGTGAGGTCACCCAATCCAATTTTTATTTAGAAATCTTTTTTTTTTCTTTCAAATATACCTTTAATTCTAGTTGGGAATCGTTAACAAGTTTAGAAATCTTTATGATGGGAATTAGCATTTCTTATTAATAAGGACAACCCTGTCAGATGGCATTGCCAGGCTGTGTGTGTGTCTGCCCCCGAAGCCCTCTCCTTTGTGCCTGTGGCCAGATTACCTTGTGAGCACCAATGATATCTGGGAAGCAGCCAAGGAAGCCTTTATACTCGTGATTGCATTCCATGAGGAAGTGGAGATCTTTCCTGGGCTGTAACAAGAGATTGGCTGGTTGTTACTGGCAGAGAAATTAAAAAAAAAATCAAGGAAAAGAAACTAGTATATGAGGACCATGCCAACCAGATCCTCCACACATAGCCAAGTCACTGCACGTGAGGCATTCAGACTACTTTTCCTAACAGAAAATAATCCCCCAAACTACTGCACTCTGACTCACATGTAGTAAAGGATAAAACAGCATACAATTTTTAGGTTGCTTTGTAAAATTAGATATTTTGTGGTGATCCAAAATAAAACACTGTGAGGGAAAAATTCTCGCTAATAGATTGTTTTTCCAGGTGTGGTGGTGCACCCTGTAATCTCAGGGACTTGCTAGGACAGCAAATTCAAGGCCAACCTCAGCAACTTAGCAGGCCCCTAAGCAACTTAGTGAGACCCTGTTTCAAAATTAAAAAAATTAAAAAAGACTGTAGATGTGACTCAGTGGTAAAGTACCCTGGGTCCAATCCCCAGTACCGAGGGAAAAATGCAAAACAAAAAAACTGTATGTTTTATATGCAGACAAATAAATTGTTATAGTTTAATATCTTTATTTTTAGCAGAAAATATACAAATATTATTTAAAAACCTGGTAATCTTCTTAAGTGGCAATTTTTAAGTGATTCTATATTTTTTGAATTTATATATATGAGTGTATAGATATACTCCCCCACTCCCCCCCCGTACTGAGTATTCTACCCAGGGCCTGTGCATGCCAGCCAAGTGCTCCGCCACTGAGCTACACCCCTACCTCACCCAGCAGCTCACCCACCAACTTTAAAGATAAGGATCCTTTAAAAGACAGGGACGATACTAATGCACACCTAAGAAAGAAATTGCTCTGACATGTGTGACCCACCAGGGGGTGATCCTGGGCAGCTCAGAGCAAGCTGGCTTTTGAACCAGGAAGCAAAGAAGGCCCTCATGGAAGACAGGTGCCCTGTTTGTCATCTAAGGCTCTTCTCCCTGCCCCGCTTTTTTCCCTTGCTAAATTACTCAGGCTGCCCTTGAACTTACCATCTTCCCACCTCAGGCCCCAAGTGGCTGGGATTGCAGGTGCCGCACCACCATGGCTGGCCTAATGGTAATTTTTAAAAGCTATGTTACTTACAATTTTAAAGTTGATATTTTTATGAGTATTAGCAAAAGAGCTACTGACTGCTTCAGTGTGTATGCGCGCGTGTGTATGTGCATGTGTGTATATGTGGCATAATATATTTCAAGAGCCATCTGAATTTTTTTTTAAATTCAGAGATGTGAAACAATTTATATGATTATTCCCCTTAAAAACTGTTATCTGTAAAAAAAAAAAAAAAAGGAAATTGTTATTTATTAGAATTTTCAGTGGTTCAAAGGTGTGTTCTGGGGATGGGGACTGTGGCAAGTGCTTTTTAAGATATATTAGCTATGAGGAACTGGGGCCGTGGCTGAGGGGCAGAGCGCTTGCCTAGCATGTGAGGCACTGGGTTTGATCCTCAGCACCACATATAGATAAATAAAAAATAAAGGTACATTAACAACTAAAAAATATTTAAAAAGAAATATATTAGCTATGAAATCCTCAGAACCACAGAAGGTAGGCACTACCAAGGCCCTTTAACACATGAGGAGACCAAGACACAGCAAGTCTAGGTAAGAGTCCTGGCAGTGCTGAGCCAGTGCTCTCCCCCATATGCCACCATCCTTTGAAGGCCAAGCACGGCTCAGAGCTATCAATACTGGAAGGCATTCATTTGGACTGTTTTTTTTGTGTGTGTGTGTGCTCAGGACAGAATCCGGGGCCTCACACATGCTAAACAGATGATCTACCACTGATCTCAACTTCCTTTAGATTTTTGGATGACATATTTTATCTATCCACTTTGGCTTAACCTAAGAAACACTGTGTCAGTGGGCTGGAGATGTCGCTCAGTGGAAGCACTGGCTAGCTCATGCAAGGCCCTGGATTTCTGGCCCCAGCACTGCAGAACAAACAGAAGCCCCATTCCCCTACAGTTAACAAAGACACTTAGAAGCAGAAAAGAAACGGCTATTTGGATTTGCCGTACAATAAGTCTTAAATCTGTGCATTAGAAAGCAAAAAACTCTTCCCTGGGATCATGTGATCATGCAGTACCTGTTCTGCCACAAGACTGGCGATCTCCTCGTAAGTCTTTCCTGCTTCTGTTATTGCGTCATTGAGATCTGCTTCACCTGAAAAGGATTATAGTGACTGGAAGTTATACATATTTACTTTTGATTTTCTTCAAAATCTCATTGGTAAATTTTAATGTAGGAAATACCAAATACTCGCAAAACAATATCAATCTTGTGATTCCTTAGCACTAGCGCCCAGCTTCCCAACTGGAAGCTTAAGGTCAACATTTCCTATGTACACTCTCCACTCCTGTCACACAATCCACCTGGAAACTGTACCTAAAAGATAAGGACCCTTTGAAAAACAGGACAATACCACTGCACTCCACCGCACATGAAGAAAAGACCATCACTCTGACAGGCGTGACCCTCCAGTGGGTGCTCCAGGCAGCTCAGGGCAAGCTGACTTTTGAACCAGGATGAGAAGAAGATGCGGAAGACAGGCCTGTGTCTGTCATGGAGGCCTCTTCTTCCTGCCCCCCCTTTTATTCCTTGCAAAGTTCTTTTCATGGGGTGCTGAGGATCACGGGTCCCACACCTGGGTGCTGCTGATTGCATCTCTGCAGTGAAACTTAACACGTTCCTGTTCCTGCCTTCACTTCACACTGGCCATAAGGTCTGGAGGCTTGACCAGATTTAGATGCACGTTTTCCAGTTATTTCTAGTTTTCACAATGTTGGAGGCCACAAATGTTGTTGTCTATGTCTTTTACTTTAGTATGGATTTACAAAATGGTGCTCTTCTATTTAATTATTCATTCTTTTTTTTAATATTTATTTTTTAGGTGTAGATGGACACAACACAATGCCTTTATTTTTATGTGGTGCTAGGCAAGCACTCTACCGCTGAGCCACAATCCCATCCCCTAATTATTCATTCTTTATTAGCTGAAACTTCTGTTAACTTTCCTTTATCAATTTTTTGGTGATCAAAGAAAGGCCTTTTAAGTGAATAGCAGGGAAAACTGTGTTCTTCAAAAGATGGAAAATATATCAAGAGCTCATAGTAATATTTCCAATTCAAGATTAGAACTCAAGAGTTTTTTTAACTTTGTTTTAAACTTTGATTTTTATTTTAAAAATCTTAGTTGCTAATAACAATAACATAATTAGATATCTGGCTTGCCCTACACTATGTAAATATAGCTTTAGAAGTTTTATAATATTAATACCAATATCTTATCGCTTATTAGTGGATTAGCGAAAGTAACTAATTCTTTTGCAGTCTTTAAGACCTTAGGCATCTTCTGTAGGTCGAACAGTCACTGCCTTCACCTCAATGAACCAGGTCACATGTTTTTTTTTTTTTTCTTTCTTTTTTTTTTAGTTATAGGTGAACACAATATCTTTGTTTTTTAATTTTTTTAATGTGGTGCTGAGGATTGAACCCAGTGCCTCATGCATGCTAGGTGAGCGCTGTACCTCTGAGCTATAACCCCTGCCCACATGTTTTGTTTCTGACTCTAAGGGATTTCTTTTTCATTTTGATTTAAACTGGTTTTCTAATAATTGTGTTAAACAATGTTTTTTTCAAAGTCAAATCTACAAAAGGAGTCATCATCAGAGCCTTGCTTCTGTATCTGTCCTTCTCCTCCTCCACAGATAATCATTTACAATTTTTTATTGATTACATTTCCATATGATAATAAGAATATGGACTATTTCACGGGTCAGTCGACCACACGCACTGCTGAGAGAGCAGGGTGAGCGTGTCTGCTCTAGCCAGAGGCCTCCTTAGGAATGGGCTGCAGAGACGGTAATCACAAGAGCACAGGGCGCAGTGCTGCTCCAGGACACCACGCTCGGCAATACTGACCTTCACTGTCCTTTGAGATGGAAGAAGTTTGTCAGGATGAACTTGAACAGTTCTTTAAAAATAGTAACTAGTAAACTAAATGACATTCAATGTAAAACATATTGAGTACTTTTTTTTTTTTTAAAGAGAGAGAGAGAGGAGGGAGGGAGGGAGGGAGGGAGAGAGAGAGGGAGAGAGGGAGAGAGAGAGAGAGAGAGAGAGAGAGAGAGAGAATTTTAATATTTATTTTTTAGTTATCGGCGGATACAACATCTTTGTTTGTATGTGGTGTTGAGGATCAAACCCGGGCCGCACGCATGCCAGGCAAGCACGCTACCACTTAAGCCACTCCCCAGCCCTATTGAGTACTTTTTAATACTTGAAAATACCATTTGCAGGATGACTATCTAATAATGTGTTATTAGATAACATGACAAGGACAGTACAGAAAATACGGAGGAATCATTGTGCAGCTCATTCTGGGGCATTCAAGAGATGAGCACCTGGACAGTGGCAGTGCCTGACGCCCCCTCCTACTGCCCACCTTCACTACCTGGAGGTGGCCTCAGCCCTCCTCCCACCTGCGCCTTCTAGTCTTCCTTTCTGCTTTTGGTTAGCTACATTTTCTTTCTTCTATGTTGGTTCAGGTTAAAATTATAGAGATGGTAAGGCTCCAGAGAATCTGATCTGTCTCAAGAAAAACACAGTGGGTTCCAGCATATTTTTAAGAGAATGAGTTATTTGTAGTATAACGTCATCAAGGAACTTCTTTAGAAATCACTTTCTAGTTTACCGTCTTTTCTTCCCCCTCTTTAAAAACTTTTGCTCAGTTATCTGCACCTCTATTACTACTGTCATACCAATGAACAATGAGTGATATTCTCATCTCCTCCAGAATCAGGGAGGAGGGAACAGCCAACTGCTATTTGAAAACCCTATGATTGTTCTGAATGGTTTCTAAGTTTTCTATGTGACTTCAAATGACTAGAGATCCAAAATCTGGGCACATGTATTGTATAACCCGGCCCAAAGCAAACTCTGAATTCACACCTAGGAGAACTGTTAGGCTTCCACTACCAGTTAGGGCATGGATGACAGCAAGGGACTGCCAATTTCACCATGGTAACAAGATACCAAAGGAAAAAAGTCCTGCTTTTCCTTAGTCACTGATGCATGGCAGGAATGATGAAATCCAAACGAGCCACATTCTGAAAGTGGTGAGCTTGTCCATTCTCGGCCTCAGAAGTTCTGACACAGGATGACATGGGGACCAACAAGTGACTTCCAGCATCGCAGACGGCTCCCACCTGGTCCCACACTGCAGCACCTCAAAGGTAACAGGGTGCCTGTACATCTGCCCAGGAACCACCCCACTCGTGGTTCTGGTCTTGGTGCCTCCACTGGCCACTGGTCAACTAGGCCAAGGCACTTTTCTCATAGGCTTCTCGTTGAGGCGAACTGGACCTGAGGCTCCTTCCAGTCTAAGTGCCGATTATAAGATGGAGAAGTCAGGCCAACAAGAACTACTCATATGTGGGAGCCCTCAATCTTATATTCTGATGACAGACCCATTTCTTGTTTCTGCAAACATTTAGAAAATGACATCCAAAGCCCTGTCCTGTCTAGTATCGGATTAGCTTCCTGGGGAGGTACCAATTCTAACACTGAGTTACCCACGTGGCGAGAGGAGACACTCAAATTCAATAGGTGCCCTGGCTGACCAATGCTTTTTTTTTTTCCTTTTTATAAAGGAAACTCACAAGTGCTGCCAAGGTATGAGGGCAAGGACTCCATCTGCCACAGTCAGCACATATCTGTGCAGGAGAAGCTGAAAACGATTATGAAGAGATACAAGGCGGGCTGGGGATGTGGCTCAAGCGGCAGCGCGCTCGCCTGGCATGCGTGTGGCCCGGGTTCGATCCTCAGCACCACATACAAAAACAAAGATGTTGTGTCCGCCGAAGACTAAAAAATAAATATTAAAAAAAATAATAAAAAAAAGAGATATAAGGCAACAGATTTATTACTTAAATATGGTTCCTTGAAAGGCCCTGATGAAACCTGGCTTTTTCAACAGGAAGCCTTGACGAGGTTTGGCACAGAGATGCAGTAAGGGTGGACTGCTGGCTGCCACAGTTACCTATCACATTAAGTGAAGGAGCCACACCTGACAGCAAAGGCAGGGAGCCAAGCTGGCAAGAAAAGACCGGAGTAACAGCCCCTCACTCTTCTCCAGAGCCAGGAGGTGAGGCTGCACAGGCCTGTGCATGTGGCCTGGCCAAGTGGACATCAGGGACAGCAGTGCTCACTGCCACACTGCTGTCTGCCTGCCAAATCCTGAGGGGTGACAGGTCTGGATAAGACCCTGAAAGAGGGTTTTCTCTCAACTGCGGAAGCCGAAAGAGCTGATCTCAAAGTGGAAGACAGCAGAACTGGGGTCGCTAGAGGTCAGGGATGATGGGGATAGGAGGCTGGATAACAGGAAGTGAAACCCCAAGAGGAACAGGTTCTACAGTTCCACAGCACAGCAGGCAACCCCAGTACACAACAGCCTATTATATATTTTATGCAGAACTCAAGAGAGCAGCACATAAGAAATGATAAAAGTGGAAAGGCTAGCTGCCGGCTTCACATCGCACACTGCATACACTGCGTACACGCAACGAGTCACCACACTGTATTCCATAGGTGGGTACAATTATTATGTATTGATTAAAAAAAATACAAAATAAATAAATAAAGATGTACCTTGATAACCGCTGGAACTAAACACTGTTGCTAAGCTCTGCAAGGCTTTTCCTATCTTCTGATATTCCTTGGGTAATGCTGAAGGAGAATGAAAGAATCAATTGTTAACTAGTCCTCCAAGTAAACGGAAATGGGGTTCAACTTTTTTCTAATAGTAATTATTTTATAACAAAAGACATTTGATGTGATTCAAAACAGTCTATATTCTTTAATAAAGCACTGATACATGTTAGGCAAGCACTCTACCATGAGCTAAAGCCCCAGCCCTTTTTAAATTTTAAAAAGGCCCCACTGAGTTGGCCAGGCTGGACAACTTGGGACCCTCCTGCCTCAGTCTCCTGAGTTGCTGGGATTACAGGCATGTACCATGGTGCTCAACTTGTTATTTATGTTTAATTCATGTTCGATTAAGAGTGGATGCTATTATTACCAACCACCCCACTTTCTCATCCACTGAATGAAACACAGTGAAAACCAAGCTCACCTGAATGACTTCTGGTTTACAAAGCACCTTCACATACATCATGGAACTGAGTTGTCACAAGAACCCCCACCAGGGGTAGAGATGTCCCCATGTGAAGGAAAATAAGGTACAGACAACCTAACTGATGAGCCCAAGGCTATATGCAGACCAATTACCAACCAATCACACAACAACTGAGAGGAAGAAGTGTGGCAGAACAAGGCAGTCAGAACCATGGGACTGGGGACTGAGAGCTGTCTCCTCACCAACTGGCCCTAAGCCTCCTCCTTAAGCTGGGAGACACTAGGATTTGAGGATCTTTCCAGAGCATCTCCAAAAAAGTCTCCGTATCATAGGCTGCTCTGTCCCCTCGCATGCGCCTATGGCCTTTGAGGGAACCTGTTTGAGCAGCAGGTTATTAGGACACTCGGAACCAAACTATGTTAGCTCAGTCAACCTTAAGAACCTGTTCACCTTGGTGCTTCTGCCTCTCCCTGGGCTCAAAGACACTGCCAGGTGCTTGACCCCATGGGGGTTTCGTGTTAAAGCCAGTATCTCCAATTTCATACATCTGTTCCTATGGCCTAACAGGGCTTGGAGCTGACCAGCCAGCAAATGTAAAAAATTTAATTCTCTAAAAGAAACCACAATCCCAGATTTGTCTGATATTCTTAAAAATTTAAGATCTGCATTCACTTTAAAAAAACGTTTTCAAAGGGCACATAGATTTAAGTGGTTTGTTTTGATGACCTTCTAATAGCTAACAAATCTATTACTTTAAAAACTGATTTCCTAAAATGCATCTAGGCCACCCAGTTTTAAAAACAGAATATTACCAATGACTTTTAAAATCAATTTGTGTTCCCCTTCCCAACTCAATGTCCTTCTGACCATGAATTTTTGCTTGTCTTTCATTTGTTTTTTTCCTAATTCATACATACCTAAAAAATATATGGCTTACTTTGACATGTTCTGATAATATGTGAATTCCAATGTACTGTGAGTATTCCATGGCTTGTTTTGTTTATTTTGCTTTGTGAGATTCTTCTATGTTGATAAAAAGAGCAGCTGTGGTTCACAGGACACTGTATCATTGGAATACATCATAAATGAACTGTTGTTGCCAGTTTTTACCTGGAACCATGTGAAATCAGTTTTTTTTTTTTTTTTTTTTTTACCCTGGAACCATGTGAAATTAGTTCTGTAGATTAAAAGTGTTTAGTTTCAGTTATTTAATATAGTTTGATACAAACAATGCTGCTGCAAACATTTGTGTATATTTCTCTTTATGCCTATGTGAAAACTTTTCTTGACTGGGAAGAAGTGGAATTTCCAATTTCAACACACTAGCATCTTGAACTTACTACATCATGTCAAACTGTTTTCCAAAATTACTATTCCTCCTATATCCCTATCATAGAAGGATAAATGTTCCCACTGCTTCACAATGTTAAAAATACAGAGTATGTTTTTTTTTCCTTTGCAAAATGGGACAAACTGGAAGATGTACAATTATATTTCATCATGTTTTTAATTTTTGTTTTCCTGAACAGTGATAAGGTTGAGTATCTTAAAAACAAAACAAAACTGAATTTCTTCATTTATATTTTAGAGAAGAGCGTCCCTGGAAACCTGTCAGGCTTTGACCAAAGAGCTGCAGAATTCTGGATGTAGGAAAATGGCCCCGCTGGGTGACAGTTCCCACCAAAGCTCCAAGAGGAAGAGGCTCCCACAGCCAAGAAGGTGGGTGGAGCCATGGCTAATGTGCCACATCTCCCTAGCACCCAGACTATCTGTCCTAGCAACGATACTGGCTTTCCTAAGAATTGTGGCTTTAGTCAAATACATCACATCTTACCACTGGATGTGGTGGTACATGCCTTTAGTCTCAGGACTCAGGAGGCTGAGGCAGGAGAATCTCAAGTTGGAGGACTGAGGATGTAGTTCAGTGGTAAAATACCCCTGGGTTCAGTTTCCAGTACCAAAGAAAAAAACAAACAAGCAAAACCAAAAAAATCCCAGCAACTGGAACTATGTAATCTAACAGGTGTTTCTGGTGGGACTTCTTGGACTGGCTTTGTTGGGGCTGGCTTTCTGCTGTTTAACGGGGTGGAGGAGTGAGGTCAGGCCAAGGGCCTTGGGAGTGACACACTGGGTCCACAGGAGTGGCCTCTGTGTGGGGAAGGCTCCCCAGGAAGAGTAGTCACAAAGCTGAGCCACGCGGTGGCACTTACGCCCGGTGCAGCGCTTCCAGTGCTCCTGGCCCACAGTCAGCAGCTCCTTCACTCCATCGTCCATGGCCTTGGTGAACTTCCCCACCGCGTCACACTTCTGTTCTCTGTGGTCAATGGGAAGGACACCAGTGGTGTGGGAGACACAGACCAAACCTAACCCAGCCCTTGTTTTCCTGCACGGCAGCAACTGCCCTTTAACTCAACAAGTCTTAAACAGAAGAGGCTCAGATTTTTAAAATATGACTTAAAAATCTGCCACTTACATTTTAGCTTTGCTTTCTTTCCTCAAAGAATTTTAACTAAAACAGAAATTCTAAAGTAAAACTACCTCTTGAGTATTTTATGCAAGGAAATTCTGTGGTTTCTAATGGTAGTTATTGCTAAATTCATTCCACCGAGTACTTTAACAAACAGATGAAAACCTGGGTACACACCAGGTAGCCTTGCCTAAGACTCAAGCTTTTGAAGGGTGTAAAAAGCTTATCTACTAACCTACAAAGACCACAATATACTGCTGAATGAAAAAAGCAGTTCATAAAATAGAATGGAAGGGCTGGGAGTATAGGTTAGTGGCAGAGCATAGCTTAGCACATGTGACACCCTGAGTTCCATCCCCAGAGCACAAAAATAAAATAACATAAAATAACAAAAAAACATAAAATGACATAAAATAAGAATGATTAAGGGCTGGGGATGTAACTCAGTGGTTCAGTGCTTGCCTAGCACGTGTGAAACTCTGGGTTCAATCTTTAGAGCTGCAAAAACAAACAAACAAAAAACACTAATTAAAAAACATATAACTGAGATTATTTCTATTTAAAAAATAATTCTCAGTAGTTTGATATATAGAGTAGAGTTTTGAAAACTATAATACCAACATATGAACATTCATTTTTTTCTTGTCCATATTTTTAGTAATATATAAGCAAAAGAAAAAAATCTTAAAATTAAAACATCCCAAGATTGCTTACTAGTCCTTATACAGAAAAGGAACTACTTCAAAATTCAGCCAGTCTGTTTTAAAAAAAGATGACCCGATGCAAAACAGATGGAAAAAACAGAAAAGCCAGGTTAGAGACTGCATCCTTCAAAGTGGGGCTCAGGATTTCGGCTTGTTGGCTTCTGAGTGGGTACTAGTGGCTCTGGGCCACTTGGTCTCATCATACTTTACTGGAACTGACTAAGACTGTGTCAACTATGGAATCACTGACTTTAAGGTAAAAGAAATCAGAGCTTAATCTAAAGTTATGGCAGAAACATGGCACTTCCTTCCAAACACGGTGAGTTCCTGAGTTCTGACCAGGAACCCTGCTGGCGTCATAAGCTCCCTTCAGCTCCAGCACAAACACCCTGGCCAAGACTGCACGCCACGCAGGCAGCTGCAGATGACTGCACTGAGAGCAGCTGTCAGCGTCTCTTACATCTCTGTTAAGTCCAAGTCAGGCGCCTCTGGTTCCATGGTGGAAAATATCATGACTCCCACCAGTTCGTCTTTCTCAGCCTTCCTCTTCCCAGTTTTCCATTCCTGCAAAAGAGAACAGCATCACAAAGTCAGATGCACAGCAGAGTCAGTGGGGTCTTCCAGATTCCCGTGCCGGCTCAGTTCACTGGTCATCCTCCTCTTCCTCCATTCCATTCTCCTGCATCAAAGGCCAGATGCCTGCACACCTCAGTGTGTGACCTGCACCACTGCCGAGCAGTCCTCACGAAACCACGTCTTTTGAGAGCAAACAGATTTGGTCACATGCCTTTTCCAAGGCTACCAAGATAAACACAGTGACTATAAACACACCCTGTAAATTTTGACCATTAGCTGTTTTCAAAAAATGGTTAGAGCTTTTCTAAAATACAAGATAGGAACCAGTTTTATGAGATATTTTTAAAAACTTATTTTAAGACACACACACACAGTGCCCATAGCAGAAATACACAGAGCAACACACCCTCACACAGAATGTGTGAGTACACCTTGGCCAAAAAAGAAAAGAGCTGGTATTCCAGAGGCCCTTGGCTCCTTCCTTACCACCCTTCTCCCCGACAAGGGTGCCCCTATTCTTTCTTTGACGGTTTTCATTTCCTGCCTTTTTTGGTTTTAACATTTACCCTTCCCGCCACCCCCACCATTACTGTTCGGCCATTTTTCTGAACTTGCAAAGAGCTATCAAGTATGCACTGCTCTGTGCCTGGGTCCTTTGGTCAGCCATGGAATGATCTACATCCACACTCCTGTGCATGGCTGCACGTGCTACTGCATGAGCATTTCCCAATGTGTCCATACACTCTGCTAGTGGCAGCCACCTCTCCCTGTCAGTAAGGGATATGCCCACCTCTTGGTGTGCATGTGCTGCACTCCGTGGTACCTGAGTGCACATGCTGGATACTGGTTCAACTACGGTAGGTAACACCAGACTGTTTTCCAAGCTGCTCTTACCCATTTCCATTCCCCCGAGCACAGTGAGTCCAGTGGCGTCTCACCTCTCCAAGGAGAAGCGTGGCTGTCAGTCTCCTCATCTTAGCCATGTTGGTGAGTGTGGACTGGTGTCTTGCTGTGGTTTTAATTTACATTTCCCTGATCGTACTGGACTGATTGTCTTATTGTTTATGTGGGTTTTTATAAATTCTAAATACCTTCATTGGGTATTTACGTTGCAAATATCTTTTATCTAAATAGCCTGCTTTTTAAAAAAACTTAATGGTTTTTCTGATAAAAAAAAAAGTCCTTAGTGTTACTGTAGTCTAATTTATTCATCTATCCCCAAATGCTCAGTCTTGTTTGTGTCTCACTTCAGAAATCTTTTCCCGGGCTGGGGATGTGGCTCAAGCGGTAGCGCGCTCGCCTGTCATGCGTGCGGCCCGGGTTCGATCCTCAGCACCACATACAAACAAAGATGTTGTGTCAGCCAATAGCTAAATAAATAAATAAATATTAAAAAAAAAGATTAAAAAAAAAAAAAAGAAATCTTTTCCCATGCTAGGGTTATGAAGATAATATCCTAGGTCATGTTCTAGAAGGTTCATTACACTGCCTTCCACATTTACATCTGAAATTGGTTTTTAAAACCTTGATACAATGGAAAATTTCAAACATATATGAAAGTAGGGCTGGGGATATAGCTCTGTACGTAGAGTGCTTGCCTCACGTGCACAAGGCCCTGGGTTCAATTCCCAGCAACACCAAAAACAAAACAAAACTCATATGAAAGTAGAGAGGAAAGTGTAAGCCCCCACAGACTCGGCTTCAATGACATCAACCTTCTGTCGCTGTTCTTTTCTGTCTCATTAGTTTATTATAAGAGAGAATGAACAATTTTTACATTATGAAAGATTTTAGAACTTCAAGCAATAGGCAGCTTCATGTGGTACGGTCCACACAGTGACTTACTCAGCCTACGCACTTTCCAAGACTGTCACCATCTCTAAATAGGAAATAATACTTATCAGCTGGGAGCAATGGCTTGTGCCTATAATCCCAGGTACCTGGGAAGCTGAGGCAAAAGGACTGTAAATTCAAGGCCACTAGGCAACACAGTGAGACTCCAACTCAAAAAGAAAGAAAAATTAAAAGAAAAAAAAAAGAGATAATTAAGGAAGAAAAAAATTCTTCACTGTCTAGACCCATTTCAATGCCTCCGTATCTGGAAGAACTTTACCTCCAACTTCCCTCCCCCTGGTTGCACCTCTACACTCTTACCCTTGTGACGGCTGCTTCTGCTGCCTGCATTACTCTTCCTTGAGACTTTCCTGGGAGCACACCCTCCTTTGGTCACAACTTCAGCTGCGTGCCCTGCAACTAACATTCATGGAGCAGAAGAAACAGCCCAGACCCTGTCCTGCTGCAAGGCCCACCACACAAGGAGACTGCAGTCAGCTCCAGATGTGAACATGGGAGAAGCTGTCCAGAGCCCAACAGGCCCAGCACTGCTTACTGAAAAAGCTCTTGTTCCCTCCCTCCGTGCTCAAGGCTACTCTATCCTGTTCTCTGGGGCTGCCTGTCTATCCTTTAGAGGAGAGAGGGGAAGAAAAAAAAAAAAAAGAGGAAGGAATGAAGAGAAAAGGAAAGGCCCAGAGGCACCAGCTCGGTGCTTCCTAAGCTGCCCGAGCTGCACTGAGCTGAGGCCAGTGGCGCCCTTCTAGAGCATCTCGGCTCCTCTTAGCACTTTTCCTACTCATGACATTTTTACTGTTTTTTAATCTGTGAAACACAGTATTAGAAATTTTATTTAGGTCTTCTTTTACTTATCTCAATAATGTTTCATAGTTTTCTATGGAGAGCTTTCTTAAATTTCTTCTATTTATTCCTAGTTATTTGACACTTTGGATGGTATTGTAAATGATAGGCTTTTGGGGTTTTTTACTTAAAATCTTTTTATCACTGACAAATTGCAATGTCTTATCTCTAGCTACCTTACTGCTCATTTATTTCTAGTAATTTCTATGTATTTTCTTTGGGATTTTCTATGTTCACTACTATATGAGCTACTAATAGCCATAGAACTCATTTTCCTAGTTCTACAATGTCATTTGGTAGGAGAGGAAAACGTGGCCCAAAGAGAACACATGCCCTGAGCAAGATCATGCAGTGGTCAGAAACAGAGCCCAGGCTGGAAGCATCCTGACTCCAAGTTCTCTGTTTCTCTGACACACTTTTACCGCATGCTGATCTGTCTTTGAAGATGGCAGCCATGAAAAATAAAACGACCCGTGATGAGGGTTTACTATTATTTGTACACTATACTATGTAAATACATGACCTTCAGATATGCTTTCTACATCAAATCCTGGGCAAATCACACAATTGGGACTACTGAAGTCCTTTGGGTCATCATGAGACAGCAAACCATGAGGGGTCCGTGTAGCTTCCATAGCTACCAAGTAACAAAATGTTAAAAACCTATTTTCACTTCAATATAGCTCCATGACATACTACAGATTAATGCTGCCTCTTAACAGGAAAGCCAGGATTTGCGGAGCAGCCTGCAAGACTAACAGATGACCATACAAACTTACAAAGAAACGCTAGAGGACCTCAGTGTTTTCCAATTCCCTCCTTGGTGATATGCAACACACCAAAAGTGCCTGTCAAGTCTAGAAAGAGGTAGTAACTGAAAACTAAGCCCAAATACTTATACTGTGTTAAATATGTGTATATGTCTGTAAATACACAGATAGGGCCCTAATATTTAGACAGTGTGTAAATGTGTTCACTTCAACAAGAGAAAAGTACCATAAGAAGTTTAACAAGTAAATCTCTGCCTGAAAGTTCCAACAGGATTGATGGTATTCTACTATGTGGTTTAAGACATAACCTCATAACATTTTTTTCCAGGGTCATAATATATTTAGCATCTGCTGCTGTCTGAATGAACTCAAGTTTTTACACTTTGGACTATTTTCTAAAATACACAATATTTTTTATAAGAGAAGTGAGTTATGGAGAAAACCCCTTTAGAGAACATCTTTATAAATTCCTTTTCAAAGCGACCTGCCGAAGAGACATAGTACAGTGTACAGTAAATGCTCATCAGGAGAGAAATCTATTTCCTAAGCAGACATAGTGAGATGTCAAGTAGCCAGTTTTTTCTAATTTTAACTGTAAGAGAAGACTTCTGTCAGTACGTGGCCCCTGGGGTCACAACACAGTTATGGGAAAGTGACTTGGCTCTAGGAATGGTTCACCAGGTTCTGCTTTCCTCCTGAGACGCTACAGCACTGTGAAGTCGAAGGCATTCAGGAACCGTCACTGGTTCCCTTCACCTGATGTTGACAGCTGACAGCACCTTCCTCACCTGAGGTCAGTAAACAACCTGTCGCCCCCACACACCCTTCAGCCTGCCTGCCCCTGCTCGGCTGTGACCAGACGTTCCCAGCTGGAGGGGCCTCTGCCTGGCAGCTCTTTCACTGCACATTGAACTTCCTCTGGTGGGATTTAGGTTTCTGTGCCCTCTTTGTCTCTGAAGGGGTGACAAACAAATTCCAAACAGCCTAGTTTTAGCTTCTAGACAAATTCAGTGTGATCGTGGCAAAACTCATTTCCCCAAGACTGTGACAATGAGTTGTCCTACCTTCTCATCTCGGAAGTTTAGGAATTGCTGGAAGACCTCACTTTCAGAGATCACTGGGTGCCGGCACATCCTGGTCATCCAAGCCTGAAGTCTCTCCATGCGCATCTTTATAAATTCCTCTTCAAAGCGACCTGCCGAAGAGACACCGCCAGTGACACACAACCCTCTCTAAAGTGAACTGCTATTGTTACGACTGAGAAGCCATTTCTGTGACTGCTGGCTGTCAGTAGAAAGCATTTTGTAAAAGGCAAACCGTGGGAATTTTTCAGCATTCTAAAAACCATGCAACACAGGATTTCTCAAAGGCTTACAGGAAGGATATCACAGTTTTTAAGGAATGAAATTCCAATTCAACTTATCAGCAAGGCTTTTGTGTGTCAAAAATTAAAATTTTAAGTAAGTCTTATTGGAATACAATAAACTATCTCTAGCTCATGAGAGTAAACATTAGGCCAGTTCCTTGGTGGCCACAGGAAGCCCCAGAGGGAAGAAAGGAGGAAGTGGAATTCAGTAAGTCACTCTCCCAAAGTACGTAACATTTCCAGAGCTGCAGAAATACAGCTGAGTGCACATAATCCTCACTTAGCACTGTACTCAGTACTTGAGCAACTCAGGACTGTTGCTTTATTTCTCCACTGTGTTTTAAAAAAATTAAACTGAAAATAGGCTGGGGAAGCAGCTCAGAGGAAGAGTGCCTGCTTAGTATGTGCAAGGCCCTGGATTCAGTCCATGTGTGCACCACAAAAGAAATCCAAAGAAAACACCCAACAAAAAACAAAAGCAAAAGTAATTTTTCCATGAATGT
The DNA here is from genome assembly GCF_048772815.1 of Callospermophilus lateralis. Taxonomy (NCBI): domain Eukaryota; kingdom Metazoa; phylum Chordata; class Mammalia; order Rodentia; family Sciuridae; genus Callospermophilus; species Callospermophilus lateralis. Next base: position 10,277,556 of record NC_135310.1, read on the forward strand.
GATAATGAAAGTTATTATCCTAGAATTTTTATGGTTGCATTAAAGTAGAGCTCAATGAGCAACGTTGCTATTTTAAAAGTAGAAAGTCAGTTTGACAAGCATGAGGTATCAACAGCAAATCAACACCAAGGATTCAGGGGCCTGTGAAACAAATTCCACTATGACCAGTGAGGATACCACCGGATCCTCTCCCCAAGAAGTAACTACAAGGCTGGACAGCAGTGGCAAAACCACATCAGTCCTCTGCAGATAAGCAAAGGCAAACGGCCATCTCTCCCAGTTCCTGTGAGCTTTCCCACCCCTGCTGAAAGTACGCCAGGGCAGAGCACTATGGAGACTGGAAGCGCTGCCTTCTTGCCAGGGCAGGAGGCAGTTCACCTATGTGAAGCCAACAGAGGGAGCTGCCTGTGTTTCAGATAGGAGTGGAAGTGACAATGGTAGAGGCGGGTGAACAGGGAGCACCAATGACACTACAGCTGAGATGGCTGAGCCAAGCACATTCCAGGCTCAGGTTGTGCACAAACAGTAGCAGCTGGACCAGGCCCACCTGAAGCTGCACACGTGTGAAAAGACAGGAAAGGGCTCAGGAAGCCTGGTGCAGCAGCACACACTCCACAGTCCCAGCTACCAGGACACAGTAAAAGCCAGGGCTAACTTGGAAATGACCTAAGCTTTGAAAATACTCTCCCTACCTACAGCTACCTGGACAGGACAGAAGCCCTATTGGCATGAATTGCTGAGCACAACCTCTGTCCAATCAATCACTGGCCTCTCACCAATCCACATGGACACAGGAAGTAAGACTGATAAAACAAACAGGGCTGGGGTGTGGCAGTGCTCAAGAACTTGTGGTGTAGTATGTGTGAGTGAGGCCCTGGGCTCAAATCACTAAAAAAAAAAAAAAAAAAAAGGCTTTTGAAATATAACCACATATAAAAATAACTAAGCTGCAAGGGAGCCAGAATTCAGAGATTCTGCCTATGAAAGTTACTTAACGAAGCAAAAACAACTTTCAGGGAAGAAAAATCAGAATTTACAGTTGCTAAAATATATTCCCCAAAATCTCTAGTTTTCAACAAAAAAATGAGAGTACTGCACAGAAACAGCAAGATATGATCCACACTGAGAGAAAAAGCAGTTGAAAGAAGCTGTCTTGAGTGTCCTAAGATGTTGAATTTAGCAGCTTCTACAAATATGTTGAAAGAACTAATGGAAACTTGTTTTAAAAAAATTAAACAGAAGTATGATAAACAATCAACAAACAGCTTCTCAAAGAGATGGAAATTATTTGAAGAAGAAGAAGAAAAAAGAACCCCAGGGAATTAGTGGAATTGAAAGTACACTGACTGAAATAAAAAATTCCCCCTAGGGGCTCAACAGCAGATTCAGGATGGCAGGAGACAGAATCAGAGCATTTGAAGACGATCAATATAAATTCTTTAAGATCAAGAACAGAAAGAAAATAATAATAAAATGAACAAGCCTTAGAACTCATCAAGCACACCAAATACCTGCAACGGGAGTCCTGGAGGGAGAAGAAGAAAAAGAAGCAGAAAAGATATTTGAAAAAATAATGGCAAAAACCTTCCAAAATTTGATGAAAAACTTTTATCTACACTTCCAAGAAGTTCAACGAACCTCAATAAACTTTGTATTTGTACAACACATACAAAGGGATCCTCACCAAGATAAGCAGAACTAAACCACTGAAAGATGCAAACAAAAAGAAAATTGTGAGAGCAGAAAGCCTGGTGCCGTCTGTGTGTGAGGCTGCGGAATGAAGGGCCGGCTTGGAATTGTCCCAAGAGTTTGTTAACTAACCAGTGGTTGAAATTTAATGATTTTTATTCTACTGAAAAACTTCATCCTTGTGAAAATTATTCTGACATAGCTGGTTTGTCTCTAAACTATGCCTTTGGAAGTTATTTTATGCTTGGTAAGACTTTCATACCAGGTTCCAGAGACTAATTTAAAAAAAACCACCAGTAGGAGGATCTCTCATTCCTCCACTTTATACAAACTTTACTTGGGTTTTCACCAAGCATGCCATGATACTATTTGGCATCCAGGGATAAACCCAATTCATTCAGTATTATTTCCCAAAGAACCAAATCCACAAAAAATGTTGGCTAGGAACTTTGTAAGGATATTGGTTATGAAGTCCACAGAAATGTCATGACATCCTCTACTGGGCTTCCTCCTCCTCTCCTCCCAGGGCTCAGGAGGAGGAGAGTTTGTACACCCAATGACCTGTGGCAATCACAGGCAGAAGGCAAACCAGAGAGAAGCGGGGAAAGGCGGCTCTGTGTGCCTCAGTCTCCTCGGCACACATCCCAGTCAGCAGGCCAAAGCACGGCTGTTTTCAGACTGGGGGACTTTGCTTTCTTGCTTCTCTCTACCGCCTACTTGGAGGCATGCCCATATTTCAAAAAACAAACAAAACAAAACTTAATAGGGAAGGAGAACTGTGACTCTGAGGTGCTTTAAATAGCACTGAATTATCTGATTCAGAGTTAGTAATGTATTAAACCTAAATGACACAAGAAAGCCCCACAACCCTGAGACAGTCATCGAACCTTTAAATCCTGTGGAGCGCATGCTGTGCCAACCAAGAGGCCAAAGGTGAGTGTCAAACCAACAACAGACTGAAATCCAAAAATACGAAGAAAGGCAGGACTAATGTTTTCATGGAAAGAAATCTGAAAGCTGACACTTAAGCAATGAGGTGGCAAAAGGAGGGAGAGTGTCTACCCTGGGCACAGGCAGGGGGGCTCGGGAACCCTGTGGAGGAGGTGGCTCACTTCCACTCTCCACCTGGCTCTTCAAGGGGCCTCATCAGCTCACCAGCAGGGCTGCTGGGATGTGTCCATCTACCTAGAAGGGAAGCCCTTACTCTCTATTCTGAAATTTCTGGAAAAAAATTTTCAAAAAAGAAAAAGAGAAATTTTAAAAATGAAATTTCCACCCCCCCATTTCTAGAAAAGTAAATATTAAACTAAGTAAAATACAAAGTAAAGCTTTGAGGGGAATGACTCTCCTCCCAGCCCCTCGGGTTCCTCACTCTCTCTTTCCACCCAGGCCTTCCAGCACTGTGGTTTCCTTCCACTGAACATTTCCCGCTATCTACTAAACCCCCTCCTCTCTCCTCTGGAAAAAGCTCAGTGTCTCCAAAAACCTGTGTAATGAGCCACAGCGGCAGTGTCCCTGAGCTCGCACACCCAGATTCCACACCAGGCTAGGGATGAAGACCAGAGAACAGGACAGCTCCCCAGCTCGGGAATAAATCCTGACTGCTCGTTTACAAGATGCCCTGGCATCACGTGGTTACTTACCAGAATAATTTGGGGGGAGGGAAGTGGTGAGGGAAGCAGAACACTTTAAATAAACAAGAAAAGGGAAAGGGCAATAATCAATTACAAACACCTCTGTAGAAAGTGACACAGCTGGTCTGCATAGCCTCTTTACATTATTTAGGTCACAATTTTTATTTTCATTTTAGGCTTTCTAAATAATCTCTATTTTTTCAGGTGTCATTTTTTCACATTTAAAAAAAATGTACCTATTTCTTTTATAGGAGAAAATAAAGACAAAGACTGCTGGAATCCAGGGTATACCCACTAGAGCTCTGATAACAATTTGTTCCTCCCAGTGTGGGGGATCAAAACTGCTAGCAAATTTTATCAAAAATCCCATTAGTGTTCAGGCAACATCCAGACATTACCAGAACATCTGTTCTGGCTCTCTTTTCAGATGTATTATCTACTGTTCCCACACTTGGGCACCCTGCTGCTCTAGAGAACCACATCCCCTTGCAGGAGGCCAACCTGACTGCATCCTTTTCCTTGTCCTATGCTCAGCGTGACACACACTCACCTGTGACCTGCTTGTCTGGAAGAGAAGGGATCGGAATGGCTGATCCAAACTTAACCAGGAGACGCTCATACAACCAGTCAAAGTGCTTATACCTGTGGTTTACAGATCGATTAGTGTTCTACAAAATAAGGGAAAGAGATGAGAAGTTACCAATGTCCACTACAGAAAACAAGGGGAAAAGCAAGCAGCAGACAGCGCAGGGAGCACGGCTGTGTCTGACACTGTGCACTTACAGTAGGTGTTAACTGATATTCAATGTAGCTCTTCAGACCATACATTTTGGAGCCTTTCCTGGGATCTGCTACCACACAGTCAAATGTAGAGGTAGGATAAACCCACATCGGGCCATAATCTCCAACCTACACAATGATCCAGGAAAAGTTAATTTTATAACATGGAAAAACAGTTCATACAATTGGTACAAATCAGTAAATGATTCTTTTAGGTTTATAAGTCCTCTGGAAGGTTATTCTTACTCCTCTTCAAGAAGGTTCATAACTGGTCTCTGTTCCTATAAGAGGTCACATTTGAAGAACACACTTGTTAGGATGAACACACTTGTTAGAACACACTTGTAGGCAGCCTGGCCCACAAGGAGGAGAAACTGGCTCCCCATCTAGGCAAGTACTGGCTGGAACACAATGCCTCTCTCTAGATCAGTTTCTCAAGCTATTTGTGAAAAGCCATTTTTAAAAATTTCCCAATCTATTACAGACTAATAGTTTAACAAAGTAAAAATTTACACATTTGGATTTCTCAATGATGTCAAATTACCATCAAATTTTCTGAACACTCTCATTTTTTGTAACTTAACTCTGGGTGAATTAGTAACAGTTTTCAACTGGGCAACTGATCTGTGGATGATAATTCTGAGTAGCTCTGTTCAAAGCTACAGAAATGGCTAATTGGATTGGCCAGGATCTCACATCCATGGCTTTACTGTGGGCAGGGAGTTTTTATTTTGTCTCTCAAAAGCAAGAATTAGGCCAGATGTTTTCTCTTGAGGCTGTCTGTGCAGTGGGTTGGCTCACTTCCTGTGCCGGGTATTCCACCTGCTAGGCAAGGTTTACCAAAAGTTTGGCCCCATTTTTTCTCCACTGCCTTTTCCCATCTGTAACCAAGGGGCAAAGGCATAAATTCAGGTGAGGCTTCTTAGGCTTCCACTACAAAACTGGGGTTTCACTGGGGATGGGGTGAGGAAGGGAACTGGGCTAACTTCTCTGTCGGGGTACCGGGAACGTGCATGTAACCGTGGAGCCTGAGGATCATTTCTGCCAGGCACTGCTAACTGCCAACAGGTCTGCAGTCCTGAATGAGGCCATTTCATCTTGTTTAGAACTATAAGGCTATAGAGGTGGCTGCGGAAGATATGGGTCCTGGGGCTCACACACAGGCTCCTGATATCACTCCCTGAATGAATGATAGTTTCCTGTTGGCTCTGGATCATCCATTTCAGAATGAATAGAAACTTACAGATTTCTGAGATCCAGACTGTAGGACCAGTGGATCCCATCAAAGAACATATAAAGAACAGGAGTCTTGGGTGGCTCAGCGGTAGAGCGCTCACCCAGTGCTTGTGAGGTGCTGGGTTTGATCCTCAGCACCACTAAAAAATAATAAATAAAATGAAGATATTGTATCCAATAATAACTAAAAAAAGAACAGGAGTCCTTATGATCTTGAGGATATGTTAACTTCTTGAATTGGAATAGAAAAGTACTAAATTATGTAATCTAGGAATAAAGTAAAAAAAAACAATATGTTAAGGGAACACTTTCCAGGAAAGAAATCCACTCAGATTCAGGGAGAAATGAAAATAGTTTATAAAACAGCTTTTAATCTCACAGTTAGAAAAAGCAAGAAGAGTAAAAAGGAAATGAGAAGACCATGTGTTTTGGCTTGAAAGAAGAGAGCTTTGAGCAGGCTGAGATCTCTGAGGGAAAACCAGCAAATTTAAGGGAAAAGAGTGACAACCAGTCCTCTTTCTTTCTCAAGGTGGGCAAGGGAAAAAGTAGGATGAAGTATGAAAGTCCAGAGGTCTTTAGTCAGGAAGGCAACCGAGGACTGAGTAAGGGACTAAAGAGAAGATCTCTGAGAACAAACAGCCATGCTGTCCCCAGAGGGCCAGAATGCAGGAAGCTCTCTGAAAGCTTCAGAGTAGAACCCGAGGGCACCTTGGGGAACTTCCCTCATGACTGGCACTGAGGGGCAGGGTTGGCCATGTCCCCGGGGCCATATTTCACTAGTGGGAAGGGCTACTTGTACCTTCCAAATAGAGAAGCAGGTCTCTGGGTTCTCCTGGCTTCCTGAAGAGTGTGGCTCTGCTCAGCTTCCCTTTTCATGCAAGAGGCCCTCACAGGCAGCCCTGCCTCTACCTAAAGCTCGTGAGACAGGACCAGACCCCAGCTTTCCACACTGGTCCACCACTGTCACCCCCAAGACAAAGTCCACTTTATGAAGGTGAGGGCAGAGCCATGAGCTCTTAATTCTGTTGAGTTCTAAATTTAACCAAAAGAATAATTACACACACACACACACACACACACACACGTAAAGGGAACACTTCCAGGAAAGAAATCCACTCAGATTCAAGGAGGAATGAAAAAATTATTAAAAGCCTGGCACAAACAAAAAAATCAAATAATTGTTAATTCAACTACTACTTTTGGTAAGGTATACCCCAAATTTGCTTTGAGAGAAAAGATAAAAGGGGCTCCACTGTCTGGAGGTTTCTAGGATTTGAAGCTTTTCAAAGATGTGGGAACAAGTAATTAAAGCATCTAGTATGATGCCTGCAATTTCATCAAGTCCAGAACCAAAAAGTATAGAACCAGACCAGTGTCTCCTCATCCTTGTTGGCAACATGGCAATTCTACCCGAGGCGGCCGCACCTCACATTTCACAGGGTTAAGTGGATAGGGTCAGAAAATAGCCAGAATTTCATTTGGGAACATTCAGCTAGATCAAAACATGGGATGAAACCAAAGAGCCTGTGTCACTCTGCATAATGATCAGTATTCTAAGACAGGGAGAGTCCCTCCTGGTGTTGTTAGGGCCCAGCTTCCACTGCTTGAGCTGACAGCTGGCCTTCCGCAAGAAGCACTGTGACCAGCATACTGGGAAAAGGACCTGATTCTGACATGCTCGCGCTTTCCAAGGTGGAACTGAAACATCTGAACTGAGCTTATTAGTTAAAGTAGGTAGAAAAACAGCATGCAAAATATACACATTAGAAAAGGTATTAAAAGAATGTGTCTATGAAGTGTTGCTTCGATAATTTCAAAGATTAAAAACAAAGAATATCTGGATAATATTCAGGCACTAATTTATGCTAATTATCTTTAACACTCCTAAAATACTAGGATATCATCAATTATTTGGGACATAAAATCTGTTTAAAAATACTTTCCAGAAGACTGATAACCCTTTTAGCCGTAAGGCATTAAGAAAGACCTTAATTAGAAACAAAGCAAACAAACAAAAATGAACAAACTTACGATGATGGGAATTTTCTCTTTGGGTTTTGCTAGTTGCTTGGCCAACAAATACTGTTCCATTCCAGGTTTTGCAAATCCAGGAAATCTAACCATGAAGATAAATGCTGTGAGTCTTAATGCCTTTCCTCAGAAATTTTCCAAGTCTCACCATGTTTCCCTGATACCCCAGCTTTAACCTTGTTCTATCTTTCAGATGCACCAGAACTGGAGTGTGGTAAATAAAACCTGATGTAAAGAGATTGTTCAATGGCCAGCTCATCATTTAATTATGCTCCAGAGCAGTTTGATTTTAGAAGGTGTGATATTCATTGGTTCCCTGTTTGCCTAACTGGATCTGAAACCATCTATTACCAACATTGTAAAGGGAAACCTGAAAAAGGCCCCTCCTATGCCCTATTACCCAGCACACCAATTTGAGTTGGCCACATGGAGCAATGGGTACACAAAGGCATTCTACTTCCAAAGTACAGGTGCCTTTTAACACATTCATGCAGGGTGACTACAGTTAGGCCGAGAATGCAGACTCTGTTCACAAGCATCTGTGCCATTTTATTTTGGAATGCTTTCAGGGTCAGTATATGAGACAGGATAGAAGTCTTCATAGTCAGCAGACCCCAAGCATCATAAATGCATATGGCTATAACTCTGCATTCAAAGGAAATATCTAAAACTGCAGAACAACTAGAATAGGTGCACAGTGATCCAAAGTGCTACTTCTCAAAAAGAAAATAATGTGTTTTAGAATTTACTAAAAAATCCTGAAAGCAAAATACCTAAAATCGGGGGGAAAATTTACTTTTACAAAGTCCCAGCCCGCTTCTAATTTCATTCATATACCGAGCCAAAGGCCAGCATGATGCTCAGGGGTTGGTACCTTTCTTTCATTCTTTTTTTTTTTTTTTTCAGCTAGTTTACTTTCCTTTTTATTTATTTATTTTTATTTTTATTTTTTTTTATTGGTTGTTCAAAACCCTACAAAGCTCTTGACATATCATATTTCATACATTAGCATACATTAGCTTCAAGTGAGTTATGAACTCTAACTGGCTTCCCAGAAGTCCCTATACCCTAGACATGCTTTAAAACGCAGCCCAGACAGGGAAGAACAAAGAGGAGTCTTGGAGTTGGTGGCTCTGGATGTGAACTGCAGCTCCAGCACTCAGGTGGTTTCCCCAGAGAAGAATGGAACTGAAACATTCTTGGGTGATAAGGGAATTGAGGGGTGTGAAGAACCCAGTATGGAGATACTCAGTGCAGCCTCGGGGGGATCCCTCTCTGTGCTTCCTCAGCATTCTGTACTCAGATGCCTGCTACACAATTTATCCCTCTTAATGCCACTGTCCATTTACACACTACAGCAGACTAGAGAGACTTCAGAGAAAGTATTAGTATTTCCAGGACCTGAACCAGTCCTGAGGACATACTAAATACTTAATGAACTAGCAGGCTAACATGGTCCTTTCATTAAAGGACCTCTGGGAACCAGATACTGCAATAACTCCCTGACCAGACGGTGATTGAGCTGAGCACAGAAAGCACATCACATTTTTTAGTATTCTTATGGACCATGACAAAATTCTAGCATTCTGTGTACATCCAGCTATGGCAATGTAATTTATTAATTATTGAGCATTATCAAAACAGATCTTAAAATGCTCAAGCATATTTAAATTATTTGTCTCCCTTTTAGAATAAGGCTTATATTCCATGAGTTGAATACAGCTGACAATAAAATGAATTGCTGAAAAGCTGTAAATACATTTTTAAAATTTTCATAACTGTTCAAAGTGACACTTGTGTATTAGTCTAGTTAAGTAAAAATGCATGTGACTTCAATTATTCCCAGCACCACAGAGAGAAGGAAGCCTGAGAAGAATAGGGTTACACGGAGACTACTCTAGTTTGGCTTCAACCTGGAATGACATTTTAGAGCAGAAAGAGGGCTTAATTAAAGCCAACCTCTTTGCTTTAGAGACAGGGAAACTGAAGTTCAAACATGTCATCAAGAGAGCCAGTGCAGAGCAGGGCAGAGCAGGGCAGGGCAGGGCAGCTGTGTGAGTCAGCCTCACACAATGGCTAGGAAACATGGCCACTGGTTTTTCTTAGTCTCTGCTTTTCAAAATCGGTCCAAGAGACAGTTTATATTTAAATGAGATTTAAACATTATATTAAGGCTTAAAGAACAACTGAGAGAAATAGACATCACTACTGACCATATTGAGAATTTCAAATTTGAATCTAAAAACAAGATATGGTAATAATGAATGACTAAATTTATTATGCACCTGACCATGAAAACACATAATGGAAGACACTGGAGAGAGGTGGAAGGGACCTACTTAATCCCTGGGGTGATTTCAATAGACTCTGGAATGTGTGGGCCTCCTCTGGACCTTGGCTCCAGATAACAGCCAAACATTACGTTTGCAGTTCTTTTCCATACACATTAAGAACTTTTTTTTTATTAGAGCTTTATAGTTATACATAGTAGTTGGGTTCTTCCCAACAAATTAACACATGCATGGAATTCAATCTCAGTTCATGATCCCGACTTTTCCCCACTCCTTTTCCCTCACAGTTTGTCTTTCTCTATTCTACTAAACTTTCTTTCACTCAATCTATTTATTTATGTCAGACTGGTTCTTTTTACTTATACATAAAGGTGAGGTTCCCTGTGGTATACTTATATATGCACATGAATTTTTAAGAATCCACTCTGCATGACCTCCCTTTCCCATCCCTCCACTGTCTCTTGATCATCTTCTTTTACAAAAGTGATCTTCCCTTTATCTTTATGATATCCTATCCTTCCTTCTTCTTTCCTTTATTTTACTCTAGCTTCCTCATGTAAAAGAAAACAGCCTTGAGTTTCTGAGTGTGGCTTATTTCACTTAGCATGATATTCTCCACTTCCATTCATTTACTGGCAAATGCCAATAATTTCATTCTTTTTTTATGCTGGGTAGAACTCCATTGTGTGTGTCCACATGTGTATACATATAATACACAAACACACACTCCACAATTTCTTAATCCATTCACCTGTTGATTGGCACCTGAGTTGATTTCATAATTAGGCTATTGTGAGTTGTGCTGCTATTAAACACTGGGATGGCTGCATTGCTATAGCATGCTGACTTTGGATTTTTGGGAAAATACTAAGGAATGGGATGGCTGGGTTATGTGGTGAGTCCACCCCTAGTTTTTTGGGGAATCTCCATATTGCTTTGCAGAGTGGTTGCACTAGTCTGTAGTCCCAACAATAATGTATAAGTGTATCTTTTTCCCCAAAAGCTCACCTGCATTTACATTTGTTTGTATTCTTGATCATTTGCCACTCTGACTGAAGCAAGATAAAATTTTAATGTAGTTTTGATTTGCATTTCCCCGATTGCTAGAGATGTTGAACATTTTTTCATATATTTAAACCAATCTTGCATCCCAGAAATGAAACCCACTTGTTCATGGTGTATTTTGAATGTGGTTTGCTAATATTTTATTAAGAATTTTTGCATCTATGTTCATCAGGAATATTGGTCAGTAGATTTCTTTCCTTGTTGCATCTTTGTAGAGTTTTGGTTTCAGGGTTATACTGGCTTCACAGAATGTATCTGGGAGTGTTCCCTCCCTTCAATTTCATGGAATAATATGAGAAAGACTGGTGTTAGTTCTTCTTTAAAGGTCTTTTCTGGAAGGCTTTTCATTGCTGTTTTAACTTCATTACTTGATATTAGTCTGTTTAGATTTTCTATATCTGATTCAATTTGGGCAGGTAACATGTGACTAGAAATCTGTCAATGTCTTCTACATTTTCCAGTTTATTAGAGTATATATTTTCAAAATAAAGTTCTGATAATCCACCAGATTTCAGAAGGGTCTGTTGTGATATCTCCTTTTCCATTTCTGATCTTGTTGACCTGAGTCTTCTCTTTCTTTTGGTTAGTTTAGCTAAGGGTATGTTAACCTTATTTATCTTTTCAAGGACCCAACACTTTGTGACACTGATCCTTTATGTTGTTTTCTTATTTTCAATTTCATTGTTTTTGGCTCTGATCTTAATTACTTCCTATCTTCTACTGGTTTTGGAGCTGGTTTGTTCTTTTTCTAAGGCCTTGTAGTAGAGCATAAGTTTATTTATTCAGGACCTATTTTTTAATGTAGGCACTCAGTGCTATACATTTTTCCCTTAGAACTGCTTTCATACTGTCCCAGAGATATGCTGTATCCCTGTTCTCATTAGTTTTTAATAATTTCTTTATTTCTATCCTCATTTCTTCTTCAACCCTTTCTCTTTTTTTTTTGAGGGGGGGATGTTAGTACCAGGGATTGAACCCAGGGGTGCTTAACCATGGAGCCACATCCCCAGTCCTTTTTGTTTTGAGATAGGGTCTCACTAAGTTGCTTAGGGGTTTGCCAAATTGCTGAAGCTGGCTTTGAACTTCCAATCCTCCTGCCTCAGCCTCCTAAGCCACTGTACTACAGGTGTGTGCCATCATGCCTTGCCTTTGAACCATTCTTTTTTTCTTTTTTTTTAGTTGTAGATGGACACAATACCTTTATTAAAATACATTTTTATGTGGTGGTGAGGATGGAACTCAGTGCCTCACACATGCTAGGCAAGTGCTCTATCACTGAGCCACAACCCTGGCCCTATTTTGTATTTTATTTAGAGACAGAATTTCACGGAGTTGCTTAGCACCTCGCTTTTTGCTGAGGTTGGCTTTGAACTCAAAATCCTCCTGCCTCAGCCTCCCGAGCTGCTGGGATTACAGGCATGTGCCATCGCGCCCAGCTGGGGGTTGATTTTTAGCTCCCCTGTGTGTAATTAATCTTTTGAGTATACTTTGTAGTGTTGGCTTGGTGCTCATGAATTCTTTTAGCTTATTCTTGTTATGGAAAGTATTTGTTTCCCCCTTGGATTTGCTACTAGCTTTGCTGAGTATAGTAACTTTGGATGGCAGTTGTTTTCTTTTAGACCTTAGAATATCTCATTCCAGGCCCTCCTTGATTTTAGGGTCTGAAGTGAGAAATCAGAAGTGAGCCTACTGGTTTGCCTCTAAATTGGATGAATATTCTTTAATAACTACTTTGAATCATGAACTTGGAACACTTAAAAACAAGTATTAGTAATTTTAGAAAACAAGCTATTTGAAACAAAAGTACCTGAAGAAGAAGAGTACTTGAAGGCTCTGAGGGATGACATACTTTTTTGTCCTTCAAGTTACACTATGAAATATACTATATAGACTTACTAGAATTCTCTACCAAAAATCTTACAGTGCTAAGTCATATTCACTCTTTGCCACATGCATTCTTGTTAAGCAGTAAGATTGCAAGTATTATAAAAAAATATTTTTTCTTTAAGATAAATCTGAGTGAAAATAGATCTCGGGAACATATTCATTGTAGTCTAGGAATACGTGCTTTGGGTATTGATGGCCTGGAATTCTGGCTAGGTCACTTGCCACCTGTGTGAGCTTGAGCATTACCTGACCTCCCTGGCCTTCAGTTTTCCCCCACATTAAGACAGGGACTATATGTACCACAAAGGGACATGAAAATGCATGCAAATGATTTTGTACGATGCCTGGGACATGGTTAGTTATTAGTAAAAGAGTAGAACTTTTAAGAGACAGCTGTTATTGCCAGGAATGGTGGCAAATGCCTGTAACCCCAGGGGCTCGGGAGACTGAGGCAGGAGGATTGTAAGTTCAAAACCAGCCTCAGCAACTTAGCAATTTAACAAAACCCTGTCTCAAAATAAAAAATTTAAGGGACTAGGGTTGTGGCTCAAGTGGTAGAGCGCTCACCTAGCACACGTGAGGCACTGAGGTCGTTCCTCAGCACCACATAAAAACAAAATATTGTGTCCACCTAAACCAAAAAAAAATATAAATAAATAATGAAAAATTTTAAAAAAGGGCTGGGGATGTTGCTTAGTAGTTAAGTGCCTCTGGGCTTAAACCCTGGTATCCCCCCCTCAAAAAGTGTAGCTGATATTAATATTCTTTTTAGCCTTCTTTAGCTTTAAACATATATTTACATTTCTTATTAGTAATTATTTTTAGCAATGATAGCTAAATATATCATGGAGTTTATAAAGTAAAATAAAAGTTATTTGGTAGATCATTAAATGGAATAAATATTTTGCTAATACTATAAAATGATTTTAAAAAATCAACTTGCAAGCTAAGATGCAAATTAAAATGGCCAAGCCATATCCAAAACTCAATAGATCACTGAACACAGAAGAAGCCAACTGCCTCCTTGTATTTTAGATATATTACTAAACTCAGAGCCTGGTTTCCTCATCTCCTTTTGAAGCTTACTTGTTAAGTGGCAGCTTCATGGAGGAAGCCCCAGGACGACTGTTTCCCCGCTGGACACCTGCTTCCGCTGACTCTGAGTCCTTAAAGTAAGGAGAAGAGGACTTGGGGTCATCCCAGTCTTCATCCCAGTCATCGTCATCACCAGTTGCTAGAGGTGAGAACAGAAGAACATCAGTAAAAAAAATAACGAAATAATAAAATAAAATTACTTAATTTTCTGATAACAACTACTGAACAAACTAGTCAATTTTTTGACAGGCAAAAAAAAGGATGTAGTATAGGAGTATAATGTAGGTGTTAAGAGAACAGGCTTTGCAGTCAGACAATTTTAGGCTTGAATCATGACAAAAGACAAATGATAAAAGACAAAAAAGTGCAAAAGATAAATTAGAAACAAACAGGGTTGTCAGGTCAACTGACTTTTGACAAGGGCACTAAGACAACTCAATGGGGAGAGGATAGACTCCTTTATCCATGGTTTTACTTCCTGTAGTTTTAGTTACCCAGAGTCAACCATGGTCCAAAAATATTAAATGGAAAATTTCAGAAACAAACCAGTACTAAGTTATAAACTGCACTATTTCACATTGCATGATGAAACCTGGTGACTTCCTGCTCCATCCTACTGGGGATGCAGATGACCTCTTTGTCTGCTTATCCATGCTGGATACACCATCACCTATCAGTCAGCCAGCTGGGTCATGAGGTGGACTGGCTGAGGTATCTCAGTGTTCAGGTAACCCTTATTTTATTTAATAATGCCTCCAAACACAAACATAGTGAGGCTGAAAATTCAGATGTGACAAAGAAGCTGTAAAGTGCTTCCATTGAGCAAAAAAGGGGGAATTCTTGACTTAAGAAGGAAAAAAATCATGGACTGAGTTTGCTAAAATCTATACTAAGAACAACTCTTCTATCCATGAAATCAGGAAGAAGGAAAAAGAAATCCTTGCTAGTTTTGATGTCACATCTCAAATTGCAAAAGTTGATTATAGTGTGTGATAAGTACTTGGTTAAGATAGAAAAAGCATTAAATCATAGATTTTCATATTGCAATTTTGGATATCCACTATGGGTCTTGGAACATATTCCCCCAGAGAAGGGGGACTACTATAACCCAATTAGAAATGGACAAAAGACCTAAATAAACATTTTTCCAGATATACAAATTGCTGACAGATTTATAAAAAGATGCTCAACATCACTAGTCATCAGAGAAATTCAAATCAAAATCACAAGAAGGTATCATCATCTCACAGGTGTTAGGATGGCAATGATCAAAAAGTCAAGAGATACAGAGTATTGGCAAGGGTTCAGAGAAAAGGTAATCCTCGTGCATTTCTAATGGGAATGTGGGTGGGCAAACACTGAGTGATTTCACTTATATGTGGAATCCTTGAAAAGATGAACTTACAGGAGCAGAGAGAAGAATGCCAGGGGCGGGCAGGACAGGAGAGGAGAGGAGGAGTCCAGAGGGAGGCATACAGTCTCCCACAGCCCAGGTGGCCCCTTACTCTTATTCATGAAACTGGCCCTTCAGGTGTCTGAATCTAGGACTCCTTGACTGAGACAGGACTGAACGTTATAATTCATGATGGTCTACATTTGGACTCAGGGTTTGTTTGTTTGTTTTCCTTTCTCTTTTTTATTAGTGAATAAGAGCAACTATGAACATTTATTTTGAATAAAATCTATTTTTAACTCAGATGACCCAGTGTGATACTGTGATATAATAAACATATATTTGATCTCTGCCCCAGTTTCTAGCAAAGGACTCCTAAAATACTTGTAGTTTCCAGAGCAAGAGGAATGCTAGGTGAATTTTTTGTTCTAACACAGTTATCTCTTGGTATCTGGGGGTAAGAGACTGTGATTGATTTCAGGACTGACCACCCTCAAAGTCTAAAATCCTCAGACACTTCAAGCTCGTTTTATTAGATGGTACAGTATTTCCATTATTGCTTACACATACATCCTCCTGTATCCTGTAAGCCATCTCTAAACTGAATATCTATGCTACATAGACAGTTGTTACAGTATTGTTCAGGGAAGGATGACAAGGAAGAAAAATGACCCTCTGCAATACATTGGCAACAGTAAGTGAAGTGCTTCCTTGAGCTCTGCCAATGGCTCCAGCAGATTAATGGGACCCAAACAGGGCATCCCATGGCTGACTCCAAGTAGGCAGCGTCAGGACTGAGGTACACCACAGGACCCCTAGCCAGTCAATACCTGCTGCAAAACTGCTTGGTGCGTAGAGTTTGGCCACTGAAGTGTGCCGTGTGCGCTAAGCGTGGGAAAAACAAAACCAGACTGGTTTTCTTGCCTCTCACCCAGGTTCCTACCAGTCACAGTGGGACCCTGTCCTCACCTGGTCCTTGGTAAGCTTGGGGGTGGCCAAAGGCAGAGTCCCAGTTGTTGGCAGAGTTTCTCTGGGGGCCAGTCCCCTCGGGCTTGGCCCCCCAGCCATCCGAACCATCCCAGTTCCCAGATTTGGAGGTGCTCCAGGCTGACCAGGGGTCATTGCCACTGCTGACCTGGTGTGAGGGGGAGAAAGATATCCGTGACTTCTGGAAAGTGTGACTTAACTCAGCAACAACCGAACACAACACAAGTGCTGAAAAAAGCCAAGAAAAATTCTTAATTTTAAAATCTCAGTATTTTTTCCCTTTGAATGTATAGGAAAGCACAAAATGGGAGTATTGCCCTCCTTTTCCTGGTATCAACATCCTGCTGTACTTTCTTAGGAACTCTGATTACAGAAACAAAGAAAGTAGTAGACTAGGATGGAGCCCTTTTTCTTCTTCCTCCCCAGAAGTAACTTTTTTGTGTTCATTCCCATGTGTTTTGTAATTCCACCGCACACGTACACACTCACAAATAACAACTGTTTTATGGGTTAAAATTGAAACAAGGGACTGGGGTTGTGGCTCAGTGGTGGAGCGCTTGCCTGACAAGTGTGAAGAGTGTGAAGCACTGGGTTCGATCCTCAGCACCACATATAAATAAATAAATAAAATACAGGTATTTTGTCCATCTACAACCAAAAAAAAAAAAAAAAAACTGAAACAATGTCATATTGTATGTATTGAAAGTTGTTTTTTCACTCAACACTGTATTTTGGATTACACATGATGATGATGAGGACCTGTTTTATAGCAATCTGTTGTATTTTTAGGCTTTTATTTTTACTTGAAAAAGTAATACAAGCACAGGAAAAAAATTTCAAGTGGAATAAAAGGATATGCAATTAAACATGCCTACTACCCTAAGATGCCAGTAACTCTTTCAGAGACAACCACTACTATCAAAAGTCAAAACTGCAACAAAATTAGTTATAGATCTAATTGGCTTTTATTCAAGATTCATGAACTGGGCAGTTTCCAACCTACAACACAGAATGAGAATTCAGAGGGCAAAGGGTTTTTTTTTTTTTTTTTTTAAGGTAGGAACAAAAAATAGAATAATAAAAACAGCTGAGTAGCTAAATCAGGTTTATTTATTTATTTATTTTTTGTAAGGAATAAAGCCTTTTATATGTAAAGGGCTAATTTTTGCTATAAAGGACTAAAAAGGACTTCCTTCCTTCCCCCAACTCAGGTGGACTCTCCTGTTTTCTGGAAAAGCTGGTCTCCTTGGGATGGATCTGCTTCCTTACATTTCAGTTTGCTTAAGGAGCATTTAGCAGGAAGGATCCCATTCTGGTTTGGCCTAGTCTGCTGGGGCCTAGGACAAGAGCCAGGCCAGAATAAGGGACTCTTGTATTTCTGTCTAACCTGAGTAGACATTTACTGCAAAATCCAAAGCACAGAGATTCTTTTTTGTTTTAAAACCATGTAAGTAGGTCCAATTCTGCATTCTGTTCTATACTTTGTTTTCCTCTTTTTTGGCTGGAGAGGGGGGTGGGAGGAGGGTTACTGGGAATTGAATTCATCCCCACATCCCCAGCCCTAGTTTGTATTTTATTTAGAGACGGGGTCTCACTGAGTTGTGGAACACCTTGCTTTTGCTGAGGCTGGCTTTGAACTTGTGATCCTCCTGCCTCAGCCTCCTGAGCCGTTAGGATTACAGGTGTGTGCCACCGTGCCCAGCTTTCTCATTTACTGGCATGATATATGCTCTAAGGTGTAGCAACACATATGGACACAATAATGTTCTTTTACATGTCTCCAAAGAATTTCATTGTATTTAATTCCCCAAATTTAATAAATTCATTTATCTTATTTTCAATACAATATTACAATGTATAGTTTTGAACATCTTTTCCTATGTATCCCATAGAAATATGAGAAATGCTCAGAAGAAAAATTCCTGGGATAAAGATATGTGTAATTAGAATAAGTGGGTTTTGTTGGGATGCTTTTACAGAGACTGCAGGTGTGTTCCCTCATTCCTACCAGCATGCTGGAGGGTTCTGTCATGCACAACTAGAAGCTACAAAACTTTAAAGTATTTAAAAAATATTTCCCTCACTATTCTTTTGAGTAGTTTTTAATGTATTTATCAATCTGTGGAGGAAATCTTGGAATCAGCAACACACAGCCCCATACGTTCAGCACTATTTAAACAGGATCCTGTAGCCTGCCTTCCAACCCAACTACCCAATATGTCTGGAAATTACTTCAGTATAAGAAATAACACAGGAGGCCAGCTTAATATTTTCTAGTACTATGCTGTTGTCCTAATGTCATTTAATGAATAATCCATCCCCACTGATTTAAGTGTTGTCTTTATCACAGACTGAATTTGGGTCTATTTTTGGACACTGCTATTTCTTAGTAGCTGTTGGCACCCTGCTGCTTTGCAGCCCATCAGATACCATCAACTCTTCAACATGACATCTTTAATCTGTTTAGCTAAGTGTGTTTAAATTAAACCAATCTATAAACTTTAGCATTAGAATGTCAAGGTTAAAAAATGTGTTGATTCTCATTTGAATCACCTTATGAAATTCACTGATATAGTCCGAGAAAATACTGCCCTTTTCCCCACATTTTCTATATTAAAATTTAGGAATATGGAATACCAAGTTTTCCCTTTTAATAGAGTCTTCTCTCCCACATAAAAACAAACAAACAAACAAAAAAGGAAAGAAAGAAATGCAAGGAAACCACCTGGCCTGTCTAATGAATAGCTCTTTCTGGTCTTGGGATAGCCTGTGGCTAGTCTGTTCGTCCTCTTTGCAAACCACCACTGGGTGGACATCTGGGGCCTTGGGCCAGGGAGCTTGATTATACTCTAACACCCTATACAGCTTCAGGAAAACAAAGTTACCCTAAGTCCAATATGAACAGCAGAAGTTTCATCACAAGCCTGTGGACTTCTCAAATACAGAGTTCACCAAGGGTCACTCAGCTCTGGGGATGGACTTTCCAGTCACTCTGGTGGACAGTGGATATGAAGTGACTGTGCTGAGGGCCTGACAACAATGCTTCATGCTTTAGTTAGGAAAGAGCCCTTCCTCTGTAGTTTTTTTTAGTTGTTGATAGACCTTTACTTTGTTTATTTATATGTGGTGCTGAGAATCGAACCCAGTGCCTCACATATGCCAGGCAAGCGTGCTACCACTGAGCCACAACCCCAGCCCCTGAAGTTTTGTTTTAAGGGACTGAATCAGCAGCATATTCTCTGCATCCTCCAAACTCTAAGTTATGAAGCTTTGTTTTCAGAGTAAGAGCTTCAGAAAGCACAAAAGACTGGGATGGCGAAGAGATCAGAAAATTGCTTGTCTAGAAGATTCAGCCCTGACCTCCTTCACCTACAGAGGTGGCGGTGGTGCTCAGGCACCAGTGAGGAGCAGGAACCCAAGGCTGTGCTGGATCTCTCACTCCCCGCCTGAAGCTGGAACTTCAGGCAAGCAGCCTCAGCTTCAGAAAGACTGCTGGGAGCTGAGAGGTAAATATGAAGGACCAGGACAGGAGAGTGGAAGCACAGGAAGCCTTGACAGCAAACTGGCCAGAAGAATTTTCATCAAGATCAAGGAAAGAATCAGAGGGGAACCAGTCACAGCATGTACCCTCAAAAAGTCACAATCCATTTAATTAGGACAGAAAACACTACTGTTCTTTCAAAATTGTTTGTCTGTAACTTATAGGCATATTATTTGGTTATGTATGTGATCCTACTGGTCTATCTGGTTATAATTCTTGTACGTTTGTTTGCATTTTTTTGGTAATTTTCTAGAACATTCTATCTTATTCAACCTGACTCCCGCTGACGATAAACCAACAGGAAGTACCTCTTAGGCTTCACCAGGGACCTTCCTCTCCTAGCCAGCTCAGTCCCTCTTGGACTGTCTCTCCAAACTTACCCTTCCTATACATTGCTCTCTGACTTCTTAGCTCTCAACCCAAATGCTTTGGTCCCTTAAACACATACATCAGGTCACATTAAGGCCCATTCTACAACTTGGCTCAGGTTTCTGATTCTGAAATGCCTCTTTTATTCTTTTCTTCTACTTCTCCCTCCTCCCTCCCTCGGTCTTTCTCCCCCCTCTCCCTCCCTTTCTTCTTTCCTAGCATTGGTGATTGAGTGCAGGGCGTCACATATGCTAGGCAAGCACTCTACCACTCAACTACATCCCTGGCCCTGTCTACTTTTTGAGACAGTATCTAAGTTGCCCAGGCTGGTCTCAAACTTGGGATCCTCCTGCCTCAGTCTCCTAAACAGCTGGGGATACAAGCATATGCCATCATGCCTGGCTTTATTCTCTTTCTTTTCCCACCTCCTGTAGTACAAAGCTTCTCCTACCACATATAATTAAAACCCCTTCATGAGGTCTCACTGCCCATGGAAGAAAATCTAAGCTCCTTATTCCATTGATAAATCAAGCATTTTGGCGGCCTGGTCCTTTCATTCCAATCCATCCCCTATTTTCAATATTCATCACAAATCTTTACTCTTGTTTCAAACCTCACATTTTCCCAGACTCTTCTACATCTCTTGCCTTTTCTCATGCTATACTTTTTCTGTCCTGATTCTCTCCTCTTCCTACATGCCAAGGTCTATCCAGAGAGATTCATCCTTCCCAGAGCCTATCTGGTGACATTCATTCAGTCACATTCTGGTAAAGTCAGCCTTCTGTTACAGTTACTTGCTGTTAGTTGGTCAGGCCCACCACTCAGTCATAAGGCTCACAGAAGTCCTGTCTTATTTAGAAAATATTTTCCAAAATACTTGCAAAACACCTTGCATGGAGTGATGTAACTTAAGTTGAGGAACAGAAACCCAGATCCACTCTTAAAAAAATTAAAAGAAATTATTTAGGAAGAGCAAAGAATGGGAATCCAGCTGTGTGTGCTCCAGGGGGCTTTCGGTACAGCTGAAGAGGATGGGCAGAGGAAAGCTCTTAAATGAAAACAGAAGTCCATGTAAGCTGTTTCAAAACAAAGACAAGTGGTTGCTGGGCTTTCTGCAGGAGTTGGCATTAGTGTATCGGTGGAGACAGCCTCTGATAGTCCAGCGTCCTTGCACAAGCGGCTTCTCTGGAATACTGGATGCTTCAAGTCTGAAGAATCTTGCATCGTCTGTTATGGGCACACTTGCGAGGGGGCCCTACGTGTCCTCCCAGCTCCATTTTGTGGGGGTCTGACATAAGAGTCTGCTTTGATACTGCTATCTTTCATAGAGGCAAGGACTTAATGTGAGTTCTTGATAGTGTAGATGAAATAATACTACATTTTGTCAGAGATCTAACCTTTATAACATTATTGCTATTTCACAGAGGGGGAGATCAAATTTTCCTTAAGTATACTACTTAAGTCTTTTCTAAGAACATGACTTGCTAGCCAGGCACAGTGGCACATTTCTGTAAATCCAGTGCTTCGAGAGGCTGAGGCAGAAGGATCACACATTCAAGGTCATCCATGGCAACTTAGCAAGACACTATCTTAAAACAAAAAGGGTTGGGAGTTCAGCTCAGTGGTAAAGAAACCCTGGAGTTCAATCCCCAGGGCCGAGGCAGGGATGGGTGGGGGGAGAGAAAGAAAATAACTTGCTGTGATTGATCACAGAATAAGTGATTTTTAGCAAACCACGGAAAAATTTATTTTTAGAACATGACACCACCATGGGCTTAAAAATCATACCTTCGGAGTTATGAAAGCTGTCTCAGACACTGTAGAAAAGTTGGAAGATACAGGCATAGATGGGTGGAGGGATAACGGTAAAATCTAGAAGGTGGGTATGTGATTATTTACTATGAAATTCACTTACCTTTTCTGTGCTTAAGATTTTAACAAAATGTTGGAAAAGTCAACAAACAAAATTTGCACGGACAATCACTGTCTTCTGAGCTTGGAGAGAAGATACACAGGGGATACAGGGAAGGGCTGTGTTCTCTGGAGTCACCTGCCATCTCCTGGTGCCTATGAACTCAGTGCCTGACATGCAGTAAGTGCTCAGTAAATTAAGTGTTTGTTAAACAAACACCACCCCTAGGACATGTCCAGATGGTACAGCCCATTATACACGGAGGTTGTATAGCACATGTGGTATCGCCTAGTGCTCCTAGGGCCACAATGAAACAAACAACCTGAGATTAAATCAAGTTTAACAGAATGATTCAATCAGAGACGCTGCAACACAGTATGTAAGAGGCTATTGCTGGTGTAACACAGCAGACTGTTTCAATGAAGATCGGAAAATTAAATAAATAAAAGAATACACTCTAAAAGAATAGGATAAACAGTATAGCATAGTAAATACAGAACTGGTAACAGGCCCTTTATTATCATTAGTGAATAGAATGTGCTGTACATAAATGCATGTACCACTTTTACAGGATCAGCAGTGTGGGGGTCTGCTTACAAGAGCATCACTAAAGACACCTGCATAAAGCACTGAGCTATCACGTTAGTGAAGCCAGAATTAGACAGGCAATCAGCATAGATGAAGGTAAATCAAAGTCAGATCAGATCAAGGAGGCCAATTTTGAGTGAGTCTGGGAAGCTGGAGACTGTTCCCTGAAGGATTGAATGTTAATTCCTTCAGGGCCTTTCCTCCATCCTTATCAAGAACCTGCCCCTTTTCCAACCTGCTGCTAAGGTAACCTGTCCCAAGAATTGCCCCTCCCTATAAGGAGGGGTAAGGGTTGTTAAGTGTCCTTGGTTGCATCAGCTTACCTGTTCCACCTTTTGGCCATCCCACCGAGCATTTTCTAGGCCTAGTCATATACACAGGAAGGAGAGAGAGAAGGGGAAGAGGGCAGAATAAAAGAAGCCTAGGACATACAAAAAGAGCAGAACGTCTCGCTTCTGGAGGATACCAGGATACCAGCTATGGCCCCCTTCTCCCTCCAGGGAGAAGTCTATGTTACCACATTTTAAATAAACCCTGCTTTATATGCTTTCTTAGGTGGGCTTCTCTAATGTTCAAACTTCAACATTTGAGGGAGCAGAACTCAACACCAGCAACCAGTGGTATCATTAGGACAGCAACCACATCACTAGGTGAGGGGGCTTTCTGAGCTTCATTATGTTCTTACAGGGCCACAGTCATATATGTAATCTGTCACTGACCAAAACATTTCAATATGGCACATGACTTTATATAATATGGGTAAAAAATGCACTAGGAGAAAACTAGTCCACTGGGTGGATTTTAAATCACATCATGAAACTGGTGGAATCTGATTCAAGTAAACTCACATGGGTATAGTGGTTAAAACTTGGGTTCTAAAACCCATAGAGGTTAGGTCCCAGCTTCACCCTGGTTAGCTGTGTGAATGTGGGCAGCTGGCTTCACCCTCCTAGCATTCATGCTTCTAAAATGGGTATAACAACATTATTTTCCTCTTCCGGGTTTTGTTAAGATATTAAATGACATAATGCATATAGAGCATTTAACATGATACCTTACAGTAGAACACATTTAGCAGAGGACATTTTAATGAGAAAGGGCTTGTCTAAAATATAAAGAACGAAGACCAGCAGTCTTCAAGCAAATCTTCATCTGAATGGTCCAACTATCAACTTATGCTACCAAGGAAAAGGTTGGACAGCTATATTTCCAAATGTTTTCAATGACACGTCATGTTACTAGAGCAACTTTAAAATAAAGAGATGACACTAAGCACTTAAGGGCTACAAGGATCTGCTTTAAGGCTCCTGCGGCCAGTAACTTCTTTGTTCTTAACCCCAATAATCCCTGTGGTTTCTCAACTGCAGAGGCTGCTCCTACAATAACCCACTCTGCCTCCTGGCTGAGGTTCAAGCTCTCAGGAACCTCTCTAGTCTTTTCTTCTAACTTCCCTTCCTCTCTTATTTCTGCAGAGTGACTTTTTCAGACTCTTCTTTTTGGCCCTGCATGGTACCAAGCTCTTCCTGACTGACTGTCCTCAGGGCTACTGCCCCCGGGACAACTCCACAAACCCTTCTCAGCTCAAAGGCCTCCAAGGTCTGGATTCTCTGACAGTCCACGCTTTAGGCTGCCAGGAGAGCTTTCCTAGGACACAACTTGAAGTTATTCCCTTGCTTGGGAGGAAAAGATGACTTTAAAGGTCATTAAATGTTTATTTCCTCTTGCATTCAAATTAGAATTTACCTTATTAATGGAAGAAGAAGGAGAAGGAGAAGACGAAGAGGGTGGTGACTGGCTAAGACCTTCAACACAACCAATCTGAGCCAAAATATCCACCTTGAAATAAAAAAGGTGCTCAGTGAGAAGGTGAGAAAAAGTAAATCAAAGCCTTTCCCAGGAACAGCAAACGAGTGGCAGGGCCAAATTAGCCACAACAATCTAGCGTGCCACTCACGCTAAACACCACATGCAAAGGCCCCAATCAACAGCAGTGCAGTTTACCTTCTCAAATCTGCTGCCCGGTATCATAATACATCATCACTGAAGCACGAGAAGTAATAATAAAGCTGCACAGAAGGAATGGAGCCAAAGTCATGCATGTTGCACAGCCACCAAAACAAACTCCAGGGAAAGGACAGCCAAGGTTTCAAAATGCCAAGGTTCTGAATATTTTGCTTTTAAAGGTACTAGACAAGTGAGGGACCAGCCAGGATCAACAACGCCGCTTTGTCACCTCGAAGCTAACCCAGAGGCACCAGTGGGTCCTACCAATCCCTGCTGTGAGGAGGATGGACTGGTCAGTCCATGAACACAGGAGCAAACATCCTGTGTGTGTGCCAAGGTTCTCCCTGGCTTGCAGGGCAGCAGCTTTGTGAGATAAGTGACTGACTGGACCCCACAACGCCGGCCAATGGCCAGACTGCAGCACTGTTGTCAAGAGCACAACTGTGGAGCAGTTTCCTGGCCTCAAATCCCAGCCCCACAGCCATGCAGTGGGGAGTCAGTGCTGGTGAAGTCTACAGTGTTGTGAGTGTGTACTTTTTCAGGTATCTCTCATTATTCTCATTTTACAGATGTAAATAAACATAAATCTGGAATTCAATTTATGCACGAAGAAAATCAAGATGGAGCAACACGGACCAGTTTACATTCCAACTAAAATTAATAAAATTGACAGAAAACTGTTTTCAAATTGCTGGATATCAGGCAATGAACTCTTGGGACCCAAGAAATAACAAAGTAACCCTACAGCTGCCCTAGATTACTGCCTGAAGAGATTTTCCAGGTCACATGTAAGGGATGGAGAACCTACAAAGCACAGGGGTCTCTCACTTGGGGCAGCAGAACTGGCATCTGAGGCAGAGCACTGCCGAGGACACCCCAGATCTGAAGCTGACACCTGACCAACACCTCATGTGAGGAAACTGCCCCATCAGGGAAAGAATCACATGTCAGAACAGAGGACAATCCTCACAGGGCTGTTCCTCCAGCTGGTACAGAAACTGACCTCACAGTGCATCAGACACAGCATTACAGGGCTGTGCTTCAGTAGAAGGGCAAAAACATGTCTAGAGTGAATGTATTCTGGTCCCACTTGTAGAAGTTTAAAAATAGAACTGGAAACAAGGAGAGTTTCAAAGTAACTAAAGTCTATACCACATCAAGGCTGAAAAACATTTGTGGGAATGCAAAATTATCCACCATATTACAAGGTAAAAATCACAATGTCTGCCATGTAATAAAAACTGACCAGCATGAGAAAGTGGGAAAATATGACCAATAACAAAGTAAAACCAGTTGATGCTGACTCGTGATGACACAGATGACAGAATCAGCAATATTTAAGAGCAAGAAGCTTTCAAAAATCATATGGGGAGAGGAAATAGGCAAAATGGACTCCCAAGAGGCGACAACTTTAAAAGCACCCCCCCAAAAAAAAACCCAAAAAACAAATTTCAAAACACTCATGTTGAAGCACACTGAATCAATGTAAATCCATGGGCCCACGGTACTACAAACCAGAAGAAAGGAAAATTCAATCACTAGTCTGAGCAGCCATGAAACAACACCTAACTCTGAAAACTGATAATTAAAGAGAAAGCATTCTACATTTACCCTAAATTTCTAACACGGTAGCTGCCTGGCTCCAGCTGATGGAGGGAAACAGTGGCAAGCCAGTCCGGCACCCCAGAAGCAACAACAGCACTGCTTCAGGCAAGGGCTGCACGTGGAGGGAGCCAGGAGGTGAGGGGCTAACAGTGCTAAGTCACACCAGACAGCTTACTGGCAGGAGGAGAAAGCACGTGACGGAAGCAAAAGACTGGCACCTACCTGAACCAGAGTTTGCTCTGATCAACCACAGCGGCTGAAAGAATGTGAAATGTGCAACATGACCTGTGTTACATTCTTACCTAAAATGTCCAATTGAGTCCATTAAGCCCATAGATATAACTTACAACGTGTAGAAAATAATGGGGATAAAGGAACAACTTAATACCACAAAGAAACAACCAGACAAATCCAGCAGACAGGAATTCTAAAGAACAGGCTAAGTCAGAATTTAAAAGTAGGCATTGTGCTAGTTTTGAAAAAAAGGAAATTTAAAAGGACACAATCAGATGTAATGTAATGTAATGCTGGGTCCCATCAAGGATACTTGTTCACAAGTCAGCTGTCAAGGACGTTCTGGGACAGTGGGAAAATTAAAACTGGCCTGCATATTAGGTGAGGTAAGAACTTACTGAAAAGGAAAGGTAAAGATCATGCACTTATAAAAGGCTGCAAACTTCCAGGCCGAGACTTTCCCCAAGGGTACTCAAGGAAAGTGAACAGAAAGAAAGTTACCATTCACCGTTCACTAAGCAAGAAGACTGTTTGGAGAAGGTTGAGGTTTTTTTATTTGTTTGTTTGTCTGTTTTGTTTTGAATATCACTTTCCACATGACTACAATAACAAAGTCTTTTCCAGACATTTCTCATTCACCAAATATCTAACAACCATGTGCCAACTGTGTTAGAAAGGGGAACAGGAAGCAAATATCTGCTTCCTATGCACAGACACATTTTAAACAGAATGACAAAAGATTTTACTCTTCCCCCAAAAGGCCTGAATTCTGCCATCTAGTAAAAAATTACCAAGCATGAAAAAAGTGGGAAAATAACAAGGTAAAAACCAATTGACGCTGACTTAGTGATGACACAGATGACAGAATCAGCAATATTTAAGAGCAAGAAGGGTTCAAAAATCAAATGAGGAAACAGGTCAAATGGTGTCCCAAAAGGTGACAACCTTAAAAGCCCCCCCTCAAAAAAGAGCCAAAAAGCCAGACACCCCCCCCCCCGCCTCAAAAAACAAACAAAAAGCATTCAAGTTGAAACACACTAAATCAATGTAAATCCATGGGCCTAACTGGTAAAAATCCTAACCAAAATACAGAAGAACTTGGAAATTTCCTATTTAGTTCCTTACAAAACTTTGATTTAAAAGTCATGATCTGGTTCTACAGATGAACCTCTAAGATGAGAAATACTGCTGGAGAGATAAGTGCACACACTGCTTTAGCAATGAAGATGAACCCAGGACACACCAGATGCACTTAGGCCAGGTACAGCAAGACCACTGACAGGGAGATACCAAAACAAGTCTAGTTACTTAAAATTCCCCTGCTAGTTCACATGCCAACCCACAGACGTCAATTTCAGGTGTTAATTATTTAAATAATTGGATAATAAATGGAGTGGCAAAATAGATGGGTAATACTTCTATTACCTTAGAGGGTTTATGTACTTTGCTAGCCCAAAGTCTTAACAGGAAGCTTTACACAGGGAATAGATGATGCCACAGCCAGCCAACACAGCTTCCTTTGCGACAGACCTGCCTAACAGAAGTCCAGGTGAAATGGCCTTTTATGGGCACTGCTGACAGGAGCTGCTGACTGCTGCTCAAGGCCCTTATTATTGCAGCTTTCAGGTTGAAAACAAACAAAAACCCTTTGTTTTTGGCATTTGTTTCCAATTAGACAAAAACAAGCAACAACAGAAACCACCTTTACAACAGATCTCATTAGCATGTATTCTTGAAAAGTCCCCCAGAGGAATCAAGCTGTCACCTGATAGAAGTCAAGCATCTGAAATGAGGTTAGTATGGACACCAGTACAAAGTCTTCCTTAAAAAGTCTGTAATCAGGCTGGGGATGTGGCTCAAGCGGTAGCGCGCTCGCCTGGCATGCGTGCGGCCCAGGTTCAATCCTCAGCACCACATACAAACGAAGATGCTGTGTCCGCCAAAAACTAAAAAAAAAAAATTAAAATTCTCTCTCTCTCTCTCTCTTAAAAAAAAAAAAAAAAAAGTCTGTAATCAAGTAGATTCATGTGGGGGATGGGAAGGGTGGCCTTTCCCAGACAGGCTTTTAGAGAAGCAAGTTCAGCAGGCAGTTAAGAGCCGTCTAGGGCATTATAAGTCTCACCTGAGGTAATGAAATAAGCAAATCTAATACTTTCGTGAAGGTCTTTTTTTTACTGGTTTAAAATGGTCTAAAAATAGCCTTAAGCGGTCTAAAAATGGACTTCTTTTGAGACATGAGAAAGCAAACTATATTGCCCTTCTTATCCCTTTAGCCAATAAAAATTACGTCACACAAATATGACATGGAAAATTTCTGCACAATAATAAGAAGTTATGTCCCTAAATAACCACTTAACTTTGTGTATGTATTTAATATCCAAACTGTGAAAAAAGTAATTAACAATCCCAGGGAGTTTTTGCAAGAGCACTTGACGTTTTTTGATTGTATGACCCATCAGAGGGAAGGACAATGGCTACTGGCAGACAGCTCTCGGGCCTCCAGCCAATGCTTGGAACACACACAGCTGAAATCTGTGCATTTCATAATACTAACACTGTGAAGCACCTTGTGAGGTATTTATGACTGAGAAGAATAATTCATTTATTTGTTACTTTTTTTTATGTGGTGCTGAGGATCGAACCCAGGGCCTCGTACCTGCTAAGTGAGTGCTCTACCACTGAGCCACAACCCCAGGCCTGAGAAAAATAATTCAAATAAGCACAGAGCACTTGGTTACAGTCCAAGGCTTCTTATAAATTACTGGGAATGGAAAAGATACAATCTTTGCTTATCAGGCTTAGAAATTTACAAATGAGCGATATAATTTGAATTGGAATCACAAATCGTGCTAAGAGAACCCAGAGGAAGGACAGAAGAGGAGTGAAGAGAAACAAAAGTAGGTTTCATGAAAGACATGGTGTGTGAACTGAACCTCAAATGGGTAGATGGATAACAGCAAATGGAAGGAGTGTTCCGCCCTCCCTAGGAGAGTCAAGGGTGCAGAGAACAGGTGGACAGCCCCAGGGCTGGATGCACAGCCAGTGTGGCTGCAGCAGACACATCCCTAAGGGCAGGGATGGGGCCATGCAGAGGACTCAGAAATGTAACCATAAGTTCAGATGAATTTCTTCTACAGTTTCCCCACGTGCAGGTGTTCAGAGTCTGCTTGCGGAACTTTGCCTTATTCAAAGTAGTGACTGCCTCCTGGGACAGCCCTCTGACTTATAGCAGATAGCTGGTTCAGGAGCCAATTAGAGCCCCTAGAGTTTCTTAAGCAAAGAACTGACGTATTTAATGGCTTGTTTTAGAGGTATATAAGAGAACAATTATTAAACCACTACTAAGTACCAACTATTGTTCTAAATACTTTAGGACTGTTTTTTCATTTACTATTCTTTCCAATAATCCTATGAGGTTGTAGAAGTGAGGTACAGAAAGGTTAAATAGCTTACCCTAAGTCACACAGAAAGTATGAGATCTGGGATTAAAACCTAGGCAATTTTGTCTGGAGCCTGATGCCACGCTATGCTACCTCTGGAGGATATTTCAGAGAGAGACTCCATTAGAGCACTGTAATGGTTCTGCCCTTCCCCTCCCCTTACATACATAAAGAACAGAGAACATACCTATCAATAATGAGGGCTTATGATAGCACTTGGGAGTTTTAAAATAGAATAAAAGGAGGGCACAGAAAAAAAGTAACATTCAGGGAAGGTCAGGAAGAGAAACTAGTTTTGTGGGGAAATCATGAGCAATTTTGAAGCTGAGTTTGAGATACAGAAGAGACTAGCAGACAAGAACTGTTGGGCAAAAAACTAGAAATTGGGCAAATGGGAAACTCAAGAGTGGGAGACATTTTTAAAGAATCATCTCTGTGATTAGGGAGGGTATAAGAGGAGAAAGGATGGAACCAAAAAGAAGGACAGAGGAGACCCTGGAAAGGGAAGAGGTGGGAAGGAAGAGCAGTACTTCTGAAATATCTCCCATGTATCCGCCACCCTTTACCTTGCGGCCTCCCCTGCCAACCCCCAGGAAGCAGGCGTCTGACCTCAGCCAGACATCAGCCTGGGTCTGACCCCAAAGCTTCCCCTGCACCGCAGGCCTTGGTGGGGGTGAAGGGAGACCAGGAGAAACTGTGAAGCCAAGGAAGAGAAAGATTCGAGGAATTCCGTGTCATTAAGATTTTAACAAAATGAGAAGCAGAGTTTTTCCAATTATGCATATCTTTCTAGTATTTAAAGAAAACAGAAAAATCTCTCAAGCCCAAATCCTTCAGATAAAACACACAGGTTTATCAAACTTTTAACTAAAGTTTAATCCCATTGTTATTAAGTACAAGAATATCTTTCCATTTTTCCTGAGTTTATTTTTTTCTTACAGATTTACAAGGGTTCTTTGTATGTTAATGGAACTATCCTACATCTGTATAACCTATTAGAAGTACTTTTCCTAGTTTAATATTACTTTTTGACTTAAATGTACTGATTCTCTCTGTCTGATAGACATGTATCAGGTTTAGAAATGCATTCCACAGTCAAAGGTCATTTAAAAAAAAAAAGTTGCCTATATTACTTGTCTCAAAACAAAGCCATGCCCTGGGAGACAGCAAGGGCCAGAGAATGGGCAAACCTGGGAGCAAAAAAAATTAAAGCTACCAACCAATAATGGTTGTCTGGTTTCTCACTCAAAACACCTTTCAGAGCATTTTAAAAAACATACCATATTTGTAGCCTATTTAAATCATTCTCATATCCCAGATAACCAAGATTGGAGACAGCTGTTAACATATTAGTTCTTACATTAAATTCAAATAAATTAATCATGGTCAGACTTTCTGGATTTTATTTTCACTTGTAGCTCAACTTTTCTTTGTTTTCAAAGGATTTGATTTAGGGCTGGGGTTGTAGCTCAGTGGTAGAGCACTTGCCTTGCATGCATGAGACATTGGGTTCAATTCTCAGTACCACATAAAAATAAATAAATAAAATAAAAATATTGTATCCATCTATAACTAAAAAAAATTTTTAAAATAAGGACTTAGTGTTAGACTGGATTAATTAAATCCAGTTTTCAAAAATTGGATTTATTATTTTCTTAATAACCTGGAAAAAAATTAAGATTTATACTAATCAGTTGTCACTACACTTGAAAATTGCTAATTGATATTATTTTTTAACAAAACAAGATTTGAATCTTTGAGTTTGTGTCATTGGGTAGTCTCTCCTAAGACGACGGCTGAGGTACATTCCCAGAATTAAAGAGGCTGCTTCCTCCATTCACTCTATGGTCACTCCATCGCGTTCCCCTTTTATTAAAATGCTGCCCTTTACTTTCACATAAGCCCACTTCATGAGGATGACTTTATATAATTCAGGGAATCTCAAATGGATTGCATCTGCTCCCAGGGGACACTTGGCAACATCCGTGGCTGCCACAGCTGTGTGTGCGCATCCTGCAGCACAAAGGCGGGGGTGGGGCAGGGGATGGCCGTGGGAGGCATCAGGCCTCTAATGTCAACAGTGCTCAGTTTGCGAATCCCTGGAAAACCAGGTGAGGTGAAAGTACTACTTCTTTACATGTCCTAGTGAGTGACCTTTAAGTAAACAATGTTCAAGGATTATAGTAACAAAGGGTAGAAAGATGTTTAACTGCTGTGATCATGTTGTCTCTTGATTCTTTTTTTTTTTTTTTGGAACGAGGTATTGACACTACGGCTTTTAAGCACTGAACCACATCTGCAACCTTGTTTTACATTTTATTTAAAGACAGGGTCTCCCTGAGTTGCTCATGGCCTTGCTAAGTTGCTGCTGGGGCTGGCTTTGAACTTGCAATACTTCTTCCTCAGCCTCCTGAGCTGCTAAGGTTACAGTGTGCACCATGGTACCTGGTTTGCCTCTGAATTTTAAAGATCTGGGACAGACAACTTGTAATTCTTGATATGTATAAAAATTATTTTTAAAGGTACAAAATCTACAGTTAATCTATGGCGCTTTCAGAAGGTTTAGAGGATAGAGCATGTAAGCAAAATCACATCCTTGAAAAGGATTAGGCTTAACATAATTTAAAATACTTTATGTAGTTAAAAAATTACCAAGAAATAACACCTCATAAAGCCCCCCCCCCTTTTGATACTGGAATTGAACCCAGAGGTGTTTAACCACTGAGCCACATCCCCAGCTCTTTTTTATATTTTATTTAGAGACAGGGTCTTGCTGAGTTGCTTGGGGCCTTACTCAGTCTGAGGCTGACTTTGAACTTGTGATCCACGTGCCTCAGCCTCCCCAGCCACTGAGATTACAGGAATGCACTGAACCTAGTGCCCATTTGTTTTTAAAGATGTACATGGCAACAACATTTTAATACCCATCTTCTTTGAAACCCATGTCACTCATTCTGATTAAGCATTAAGTATGTAAATGTACTAAGCAGATTCACCTAAACTGGTCAAATTTTAATAAAAACAAATGTAAAGTTCTGCTATTATTTCTCTCAAATTATTCTAACTCTTCTAAGTCTTCTTAAAGCAACATGATAATAGCACAACTGCTGAATGCCTGGATCTGCTCAGAACTTTTACCTTCTAGGGCAGCATGAGGGGCCTCCAACTCTGACAGAGGGAGCTGTTCTCAGGCCTTGATCCTGCCCAAGCTCTGACACTGACTACCTCCACAACAGAACCCTTCTCTTCTTTCCATGCCTTCATTCCAGAGAGTATTTGCAACTTTGGGATTTGTGTTCACAGACTTTTTAAAAGCAACTTCTGACATCTATCTTTTTTTTATCATTGATTCTGAAAACAGTTTTTAGCAGGCTTAACAGGCGAGTTCTTTGTTAATACCCAGCAGAAATGCCACACAACAAACCTAAAAGTTACTCTGCATATGCATTAGGGAATGACAATAGCTATGACCCAGCACAAGCTGTCATCAATGCACATTGCTTTCAGGAAAGCCACCGTAACCAGCAGGACAATGTGAAACATACCTGGTTGCTGCTGTTGGAGGCTGCCGAATTCACTTGAGCTGTACTTGCTGAGAGGGAATCAAGGAAAGCTTGGTCAGCCACTGAATTTCCACATGAAAACTGATCTTTCCCATCATTAGGTAACATCTGAATGTTAGAAAAAAAACCACAATTATTTTCATAGATTAGGGTCATTTCACAGTGGGAGCCTTTGAGGGCAAGTAAGCATTAGCTTCTGTTCTGGAAAAGGGCTTCATATTCTTTGAGGCTAAAAATTCTCCTCTAAGCACTGATTTTGCTGCATTCTACAATTTTGATAAGTTGTATTTTCATTTTTACTTGAACTGTTGATATTATTTCTTCTTTGAAATAATTATTGATATTATTGATATTATTTCTTCTTTGATTCATATGCTATTTAGAATTGTATTTAAAAATTCCAAGTATTTGCGGATTTTCCAACTATCTTTCTGTACCGATTTTGAGTTTAACTCCACTGTGGTCTCAGAGCAAATATTTTATGTGTTCTCTCTCTCTCTTTTTTTAAGGAGTATGTACTTAAAATTTTTTTTAATTAAAAAAAAATTGTGTGTGTTAGGGATCAAACTAAGAACCTTTGTGCACACTAGGCAAGCATTCTATTACCTGTGAGCTACACACCCAGGCCTCTCCTTTTAAACATGCTGAGGTATGTTTTATAGTTCAGAACATGGTCTGTCTTGAGGATGTTTCACATGATTTTGAGGTGAAAGTTCATTCTGTTGTTGTTCTATGAGGTAGTCCACAGATATCCATTATATCCAGTTGACTGACAGTGCTGTTGAGTTCAACTAGGTTCTTACTGAATTTTTGCCTGTTGGATCTGTTCATATTTGACTTAGGTGGTCTATATTCTTAAAGAACAAGCAAACCCAAGAATGTGTGAAAACACTATTTCTTTCTAGAAGTAAGTGGAATTCTAGAAAATAAAATGCCAATATCAACTTAAACCCTCAGACTTTTTCTAATCTTGTTCATTTTTAGGATTCCAGATGCATAACACACAGAGCTAACACAGGATTAAATCTCATACCCATGGACTGAGCTCAGAGGCCTGTGAACCATGGGGACAAGGTTGGGTGTGTGAGTGTACATATCTGAAGGAAGATCTACAGATCTCCTCAGATTCTCCTGAAGGTTTCAGACTCCCCAGCCCTCCCTCTCAATCAATGACAGACAGGCAGCCTTTCTTCCCACTCCATAGCTGGGCCCCAGGGAAACACCTTCGGGCACTCTTGCCCTCCACTGGAGCTGGCTGAAGCACTTCTTGATCTATCTTCAACTTGACTAATAAGCACCAGAGGCAAGAGGCAAGTTAAGTTCACCAAGCACCTATTACTCTTTGAGACACCTAGAGACTACCAGCAGGGGGTGCCAGGCAGTTGACTCAGAAGAGGGTTTTGTCTCTGATGGGTCTGTCCCAAGCAGGGACCTCCTTCAGGGTGTTGTGCCACTGTCCTTGGGACCTATCACAGCAGAGCACAAGGCAATTCTCATAGCCGGGCACTCAAGCCACTCTTCTGCCTAAGAAAATGGGAGAAGGAACCGAGAGGCGTGTCCTTTGAGAAAATCTGTTTAAATTTTGTGAATTGACTACAATAAACATGTTCAGGCACCAGCTATTACACAACACTAGCAAAGGAAAAGTAAGAATTTTAATTCAGAAATACTAAAAGGAACTTAATCTAAATGTCTGTAGTTATTCTTTGTAGCTTGGATCTATAGGTAATATATTTTCTTAGTTCCTCTTCAATGTATTTTCCATATTTTATACAATTTGCATTTATTTATTTTATAATTATTACTTTTGCATTTTTATGATTTTTTTGTCAAATATTACTGTCTTCTGGCTGTGCTTTGACAGATGATGAAAAGATGCTTGAAGTTCTTACTTCTACGTAGTCTGTGGGGACGAGCCCTCGCTCTCCTTTGCTGTTTCTTCCTTCCAGCCATCCTCCACCCACATCCTGATAAAGTTACCAAGAAAGAAAAGAAAAAGACCACAGTTAGAATTTCCTGTAGAAATTTCACTTTGGAAATTGTTATAAATGTATTTGTAAAATATTACAAATATAAATTGTTAGACTGAAAATCGATAAACATTAAGATTTTTATTACTTCAGAGTTAACATTATACAAGATTTTAAATTTTAATACCTTTTTTACTCCAGAAAATGATGTGATTTACAAACAAGCCAAATAGCACTTTGATAATAAGTGATCAAAGACTGAAAACAGCCTTTCCCTAGATCACCATCATCTGTGATTTCTATTCACTCTGTGGCAGATGACAAACATAGTCTGCAGTTTTGTCAAGTGAAGAACGCACATCCCCATCCTGCACCTGTACTGCCTGTTGTGACCTCTCTGGCCACACAACGAGGTGGAAATAGTCTAGGGGCATTTAGAGCCTGTCCTTAAGGGGCTCTACACACTGTAGCTCATTCTTTTGGAACCCCAAGCCACCATGTAAATTAATTTGAGATGTTATACGATGAGTCTTCCTGTAGCCCAACCCTAAGCCAGCCCTGCAGCCCAGGAGAACTGTGAGATGCGTGGATAAGGCCCTCTCAGACGCCCCTGGGTGGGCATCAGGTGACTGGAGACACCACATTCTAGACCAGAAGAACCACTGGCTGACAAGTAGGTTCCTGCGCAATAACACACAGGTGTTGGTCTGAACCACAAAGTTTTGGAAACATCTGTCATTTAGCAAAAGCTAACTGATTCATGGTTTGGTTTTTTTTCCAGATAAAAAAATATTAATAGACTTAAATTATGCTGCAGAAGTCTATATCAAGATTCCCAGTTTTCTACATATTATCGCCACAAAATTCTACTTTTTTCTCCTGAAGATAGTTTTCTTACATTTGTAAATAATGCCATAATTAGTTAATAATTATCTGAATCTGGATAACCACATTCTTATTTAATTAACACACAAAATCTGAATGCATTTATGGGGTGCCATGTGATATTTCAATATACAAATACACTGTGTCATGTTCAAATCATGGTAAATTTAATTATCTCCTCAAACATTTATTATTTCTTTTTGGTGAAACCATTCAAAATTCTTTTTTTTTAGCTTTTTTGAAATATACATTATAGTTATCTAACCACATTTAAAAAAAAATAATTTTAAATTACAACTTTGATACTTTTTGAAGCCAAGAGTGACTGGAAAAAATACTATTTTACTAAGAAAATGAAGAAATACTCAGTGGACAAAAAATTATGCAAACAAAAAAATTTTTACTACCATTGAAAATGGAGGGCTGGGGTTGTGGCTCAGCAGTAGAGTGCTCACCTAGCATGTGTGCGGCCCTGGATTCAATCCTCAGCACCACATATAAATAAATAAAAATAAACATATTGTGTCTAACTACAACTAAAAAAAATATAAATGTTTAAAAAAAAAGAAAATGGCACCTAGGGTTGGGGTTGGGGCTCAGAGGTAGGGCACTTGCCTGGCATTTGTGAGGCACTGGGTTTGATTCTCAGCACACATATAAAGAAATAAAATCTATCAACAACTAAAAAAAAAAATAGTAAAAAAAAGAAAATGGAACCTATTTGCTAATATATACCTAACAAATCATCCAAAATTAGTACATGTACTTGGTTCTACCCAGTAATTCTTTTTTGTATCTAAGGCAATAAAAATAGGTCCTTAAAATACTGTCACTATGAAGACCCTACCATCACCTCTGCCAACTGCCTTGTCCCTCCCTGACCTTATGCATCTGGGGACGCACCTGTGTCTGCTCCTTCCCTTCTCCCAACAGCACCCTCAGCTTTCCTGGCACCTTGCTCTAGCCTGTTCTCCAGCTCTGGACCACCAGGTTTCAACGGCCACCACCCTGCAGGGCAGGACTGGCAGTTCACTGCTCTTCCCACCTGGCATGTCCAAAGTTAACATTCTTGGACATACCTGACCAACATCCTTTAACGCAGTTGCCATTCTCAGGTGCAAAGGCCGAGCGCCTCAGCGACCCTTGCCTTTTTCCTCTGCTTAAGCACTGCGTCCCACAGGCCTGGCGCTCCAAGCTTTCTCCTCCATCTTTCACCTCCTATTGCCATAACTCAAAATCACGTCCTGAGACTCCAGCCTCCTCTACAACAATAACGAAAGCCACCACTAGCCTCCAAGGAAGGCTCAGCTCACTGGACGAAGTCCACAGTCGATAGCCTGGCTCCCAGAGGGGTCTGATAGTTTTGAAAAACGGTTTTCTTAGCCTATTTCCTACCAGCTTATACACACCTGTGCTCTAGGACACCTGTTTACACGTAACAGGCCACAGAGCAGACAAAAAAGGACAGGCTTCAAAGACGAACAGATGTAACTTTGACTCTTCTTCAGTCACTTACAAGTAGAGTGATCACGGGCAAGTTACCTAATCTGAACATCTCATGCCCACCTTGGGGACTTCATGACAAAACACATTCAAGATTACGTACATTGCACTTGCCAAACACCTGGCTCTAAACTGTTAACAAATGATAATTGAGATGGCTAAAAAAAAACAAAACAAAACAAAAAAAAAACACTGAATGCTTTTGAATCTATACACCTTTGATGCAACTACTCTGTCTGGGATGTCTTGGCAGTCTTGTCTGATGAAACCTCAATAGGGCTTCAAGATCACCTAGTCAGATTTCCTTTTGCATCAAAGCTCATTCTGGTTAAAACAAATAGAAATAGCCTCCTCCTCTGCTGAGCTGCCAACAGCAACTGGCCAATAACTCTGCACCTTGAGGTAGATCTCCTTGAATTCCTCTTCTATCACAAGTTTCTACGGAGAAGGAGGTCTGACTGTCTTGAGGTTTACTCTTCAGGGTACCTGGTACACAGTCTCATGCACAGTAGGAAGGAGCCCAGTGAAACTACTGAATGAAAAATAATATTTTGGATGAATTTCAAATCTACAATGCTTTAGTTTATGGAATAAAAGGATGCTGAACACATTTTCTAGGACATGTATTCCCAAAGGATAAGCCCAGGAAATGGGAAATTGCTTTAAAAAAAGTATGGCTACAGAAAACGTGATCTTCTACACTAACCTATCAAACTCGAGGTTGAGTGTATCTAATACTGTTTACTAACATTAACACTCTAGTGAGTTTTTAAGATCAGTTTTCAAATCAGCAAAGTTTTATGTGGCTATGGATATTGGGCTAATGGGTTATTTGATAATATTAGGAAATTGATTATTTTTTTGTGGGGGGGATACTGGGGATTGAACTCAGGTGCACTCAACTGCTGAACCACATCCCCAGCCCTATTTTTTGAATTTTATTTAGAGACAGGGTCTCACTGAGTTGCTTAGCACCTAGCTATTGCTGAGGATGGCTTTGGACTCACGATCTTCCTGTCTCAGCTTCCTGAGCCACTGGGATTACAGGCATGCGCCATGGCCAGGAAATCAATAATTTTGTTGGGTGGGATAGAATGGTATTGTCATTATGTCTAAAACCAGCTCCATTTCTCAGAGATACATATTGAAATCTTTTGTTTGGTTTTGTATTGTAAGCCAGGATCTTGGTATGTTGTCCAGGCAGGCCTCAAATTACTGGGCTCAAGCAAACCTCCTGCCTTGGCCTCCCAAGTATCTGGAACTACAGAAGAGCACCACTGTGCCATGCTTGAAATCTTTATGTATGAAATGATACAATGAAATCTGCTTCAAAAATAACCAAGTGTGGGGCTGGGGATGTGGCTCAAGCGGTAGCGCGCTCGCCTGGCGTGCGTGCGGCCCGGGTTCGATCCTCAGCACCACATACAAACAAAGATGTTGTGCCTGCCGATAACTAAAAAATAAATATTAAAATTCTCTCTTTCTCTCTCTCTCTCTACCTCTCTCTCTCTTTAAAAAAAAAAAAAAAATAACCAAGTGTGTTGCGGGAGAGGGAAGCTAGAGGGATAATCAGGAGTAGAGATGACATGAGACTGACCACAGTGGGCTGATAATTACTGAAACTGGATAAGTGGATGATGGGGACAAAGATATGGATAATATATTCTCTCTCCCAATATGTATTTGAGAGCGTGTGCATAAGTGTGTGCGTGCTTGTAAGAGACCAAGTGTGAGAATGTGACTGTGAACCTGTAAATGTGCATTTGTAAATGTCTGTAGACACTAAGTGTGAGAGTGTGCTGGTACGAGTCTGTAAGAGTGTGTGGTGGTGCAAGTGTGCTTGAGTGAGGATGTGAGTGTGTGGCTATGTACGTGGGTGCACATGCCTGTGCATGCGTAAGAGGGTGTGCATATGCTGGAAAGCTGGAGAGGAAGGATGGGGCCAGATGGCAGGTGTCTTGTAGATCTACAGCTGGCAGTTTGAACAGGCCACAAGGGGAGAAGGGCCAGCCAGGAAGGCACCCAGTCCAGGTACCAAGGGGAGGGCTTTGCTCAAGGCAGTGACAGTTAGAGACAGAGAGGGGAAAGGCTAGATGTGAGCAAGTGTAAGGCCAGCGTCTTTCTGTGATGTACAGCTGTAGCTGAGGAGAATGAATGGGTGCGTTCCACATTAGAAAAAAAGAGACTTCAGGAAGAGGACTGGCTCAGCATGTGTGGTGAGCCTGTAGGTCCCACACCACAGGATGTTTGAAGGGCTTGTGAAAAAGCAACATAAAGATGCCTAGGACTCCGCTGGACAGCCAAGTGGGAGCTTCAGCAGCCTGGCCAAGCTGCAGATACCAGGAATTTAGCACACAGGAGGCAAAAAACAATTCTGAAAATGTGTAACATGAGGAAAATAGGCCAAAGATGTGAATACCTACATCACGAGGCAGAAGGAAGAGCGGATTATAAAAGCATGTGAAGATGCATGCATGTGTATCTATGTACACAAGAGGAGAGAGGCACAGAGCATCAGATAGGATCAGCAGCCTGTGCTAGAGACAATCAGTAAGAAAAACCAATGCAGACCTCTCTGAAAAGTGAGGAGCCTAGAGCAAGGGTAAGGCTTCCAATTTTTGTGTCTGGAGACACCTACAGGAACACAAGACTACCCTGTACTCTGTGTGGGTAACTGAGCAAGGGCATGGTCAGAGAAGCAGGACATACAGCGTGGAACCCAGAGACAGTGGCAGGGACTAGGGAGGACACCTGCCAGAAGCACAGGCCAGAGGTGTGCACAGAGCGGTGTCAGAGTTAGGCACTCTCAGTGGTGTTGGGGATGAGTAGGAAGAGGTAAAGAAAGAGTAACAACAAAGTTTTGCTGATTTTACAATTGTAAAGACTGACTCCCCATGCCTACTTTTGGTCCTAGCTGCATATACCCAGATGAAATACTAGTAATTGAGACAATTTTTCTTAAAATTTTACTACATGGACAGTTTTCAGCAGCTGCTCACACTGCATTAGAGATTAACCCTACAAAAATTATGTTCAATTATGTTCATCTCATAATTTTACTATACCCTGTAAGAAGGTTTACATGTAAAAAGGACAATTAATCAGAAGGCTGAGGCAGGAGGCTTATAAGTTCCAGATCAGCCTGGACAACTTAGTAAGACCCTGCCTCAAAAAAAAAAAAAAAAGGGCTGGGGTACTATATCTCAGTGGTAGAGCACCCCTGGGTTCAATCCCCAGTACTGAAAAAAAAATCAGAATAAAATAAAATAAAAAATTAAGCAGACTGAGGCACATATCACACAGAGGTAGTAGAAAACACTTTAACAGGATCTGGACCCAAGATGATTGAAAAAATGAGTAGTATTTTTGCCTCTGCACTACTCAGCAACAAAAGTCATAAAAGAAATTCAATTGTCAATAAAGATTTCATTTTGTGAAAGGAAGTATGCTGAATCTGAGGAAGAACCTGAGATAAAAGATCACATGGCTGCTTATCAGAGAGGGTGGAAATACACCTAGCTAAGTGAGAAGAGATACAAACGTGTGAGGACACGTGTTTATGTGTGTGGGTACATACCTGAGCATATGAAGATGCATGCATGTGTATCTATGTACACATGTGCAAACAGTTCTGTGAAGATGCAGAAATCCTTGTTATACATATAGCCTTCACTAAATAAAAGCTGAAGCAGTAACTTATAACTCAGCAGAGAGAACTCGCTGGGAGCAAGGCTAATGCTTTGCCAGCACATACTGCCCTCTGGCAATCTACTTTAGGGTTGGAGCTCAGAACAACAACAGTGCTCAGTAAGCAGAGCTGTGAGGAAGGTCAGCACCATCTCTCCTGCATTCTAAAGACACAGCACCCTGAGGGGGAAGCATACTGAACTAAGCTCCACAACAGAGGGTGCTCGAAAGGTTATCAATAACAAAGAAAACAATTATGAAATAGAGATATAATAAACTCAATCATCTCCCCAGCTATCTCTAGGAAACCTTTCTCAGTGTTTATGTAATAGCCTCTTACTACATCATCAACAGAAAAAAATTTAATCGACAGAAAAGAATTAATGTGAGTATGAATGATCAACTTAGCAAAAAAAATTAAACCTTAAAAATAAGTCCAAAAAATGAGCATGGCAGTGCAAGCCTCCCAGAGACTTGGGAGGCTGAGGGAGGATGATCACAAGTTCAAGGCCAGTTTCAGCAACTTAAGGTAGAGCATCCCTGGGCTCAATGTCCTATACAAAAAAAACAAAAACAAGGAATAACCAAATGTTCCCTTACCGGATTTGTAATAGTGATGATTTCTCCTTCATTAACTGTCAGTTCATTATTCCCAGGTTCAGCAGCAAAATCATACATAACCCGAGCCTATTGGGAGTACAGAAGAAAAGAAAAAAATTCAGGTGAATGTAGACCCAACAGTAAAACCCAAACCACCTTTACTGTCCACTTTGTAAACAGACTGGTATGAACAGAAAGGGGGCCGGGGCCGACTGTAAAAAGGGAAGACCCATTACCAGAATGGTTTGTCAGTTGTACTGGGGACAGGTAACACCAATGGTGAGACAGTCCCTCATGTTCTGGAAGGGGGACAGTTTTCAGCAGCTGCCCACACTGCATTAGAGATCAACCCTACAAAAAGAACTCTAAATACACCTGTTTCATTAAAATTAAAAACCATGCATGAAGTTGAAATACAGATGCTGCTGATTCTGGGGCAGCTCGCTCTCAGGAACCGAGGCAAGGGATGTCAGACTCCTCCATCTTTAGAAGAATCCCTTACTGTTAAAACTCTCACTAGCCACATCTGGAGCCAGCCACTGGGATAAACCCGACAATGCAGCATCTTGTGGCCCCCTAACTCAGACCCATAAGCTCCGTGTCACAGACACTCTGCTACACCACTCGCCACCGCACCGTGCCCTATAGGGCCGAGTGGGTCAGGCAAAGAAAGCTGCAGTTCGACAACTTCTCCCCGAAATGAACTCTCCATTTCAAATACAACAGACCAAGAGGAAGCTGCTGTGGCTGAGGAGAGGAGGGCCTGTTCTTCAGGCTCTTCCTCCAGAGGAGCCTGGGGACAGCAGGCCAGGAGTGCATGCTTGCGGGGACACTGCCAGGCACGGCATCGTGACAGAAAACCCCCATGATAAAAAGTGCACATGCGTGTACACAGAGTGTCCTCTAGACAGCCTTACAGTGTCTATAAGGCAGACCTGGCCCACTTCCCATCTTAATAATTATACCCCATGGACTCTCTTCCACGAGGCATCTCATCAACTGGGGACGGCATGTCCCTAGGAAATACAGGGCTGCCTTAAAAGCAACTGGTCCCTACAAGGCAAATCCAGTTACCTAACAGGACGGGGCTCACTTGCTCGACACCCACCACAGGAAAGGAAAAGGCCAGGCCCTTCTGCTCACCTCAGCCCTCTCCATAAGTGCCTGATTGTGCTTGAATTTCTTTTAATGGGGATGAAGGACTCGCCACCAGTGACAAAGATTGGAGGAAAAAAATCCCTCCTTTGAAATAAAGAAAAAAATAACAAGATAGACTGATGGGTGGACATGTGATAAAGCAGGCATCATAAATGCAAAATGTCCAGAATCTAGATAGTGGATTTATGGTATTTCGTGGAAAATTATTCCAACTTTTCTACACATTTGAAAATTTTCCTTATAAAATGTTGGAGCAAAACAAATGGTAGTGGAGTCTGTCGGTTAAGAAATGCCATCAGTTCTTTTTCCTCTGTCCCTGACAGGCCAGGAAGGGGCTGAGGGGCAGAGGCAAGGGAGCAAACCCTGCCAGCTCTGCAGTCAACTCGGGTCAGGACAAAGGACAAAGAAACCACGTGGAGGTATTTTTCTCACACAGCTGCAAAGTAGATAGAATTCTGTTTGTCATGTTGTGGGATATTTTTTAAAAACATGTCACATCAACCTCAGTCCTCCATGCAGCAAGGGAAGCTAGGAGATAAATGCACAGGGTGCTCCACGGAAGGAAGTGAGCTTCCCCTGGAGAGGAGCCCAGTATGCTAACTGCGCCAAGCTCCAGGGTGGCAGAGGAACCTGCTGTTGTGTCACTGTTCCTTAAGAATCCTGCTTAAAATTTAAAAAGTCCAGCTAAATCCAACCGGTCCCCAAATACAGAATTCCTAAGCCCTGTGTTTAGGAATTTATAGTTTGGTGAAACCAAATGTGAAATAAGTAAAAAATGAAGACATGGAAACGCCCCCCCCCCCCCCACATTCAGACATCACTGCACACTTACTCACCCCCGGGTTTGAATGTTTGTCTTTTCTAAAATTCAGGTTGGAATTTAATCCTAAATGTCAGCTGGGAGGTGGGGCCTAATGCCACCATAAAGGGCCTGTGGGAGCAAGTTCGCCCTCTCCTGCTGTCCTGCTATGTAAAGACACAACACCCTCCCTCCACAGAACAGAGTGTTCAAGGCACCATCTTGGAAGCAGACAGACCAGGCCCTAGCCTTCCAGCCTTGATCTTGGACTGCCTGGCCTCCAAAATAGTGAGAAAATATTTTCTGCTCTATAAATTTCCTAGTCTCTGGTGTTCTGTTACGCATTATAAAGGATTATAAGCACACGTGGGAAAATATAACCAGTTAGCTTTATTTAAAATATTGAATTAAAACTTATTAAGACAACTGACGAGCTCCTCTTGTATGGGTCAGGAGCATGCAACCTGCACTCCTCCTTCCCTATGTGTCCACATCTCTGATTCTGCCTGCCTCCCCTCACTTTCTTCTTCCTGCCAGGCTCCAAGT
Source organism: Callospermophilus lateralis (assembly GCF_048772815.1). NCBI lineage: Eukaryota > Metazoa > Chordata > Mammalia > Rodentia > Sciuridae > Callospermophilus > Callospermophilus lateralis. The sequence goes on from NC_135310.1 coordinate 10,322,048, forward strand.
GACTACAAAAGTCACCAGCCTTAATATAAAATATAAGTTATAAAGCATATCTGCAACTCATTTCCAAAGGGCTAATTAATCCTTCTACTACATAAGAACCTCTAGAATTCAAGAAGACTGACAACCGAAAAATGGGTAGAAGAACAGTCATATTAAACTACAGATGGCTCTTTTAAAATTTTTTAGTGGTAGTTGTGAAGCCTGATTTAAAAATAGGTACTTAGTGTAGTTAGGTGAATTGGGTCTAATATCGAGTAAAATCAAGAATGAAGGCCATATTGAGAATGGAATCCAGGGAATGGGGAATTGAAAATGTCCCCAAGGCCCAGAGCCCATCCCAAGGAAATGTGAATTGAAGCAGCTCCTAGCAAACATGGAGATGCTAATCCAAAAGTCCTTCCTGCTCAGATTACTGCCCACCTGTCCCCCACCCTTTGGGCTTTCCCCACCTACACTGCAAGGTAGGACAAGGACAGGAACACCTACAGGAATGCGCGAAAGCAGAATGAAGAGCTTAGCTATAAAAGAGGGAAGACCTTCCGCCTTCCACGGATTCCACCTCTTGGGTCCCCTTCTTCCTCCAGGAGAAGTCTTTTCTGCTGTCCTTAATAAAGCTTCTACTTTCCACTCTAAAACTTGCCTCAGCGTGCTTCTCTGGTGTTATACTTCACCTTCGGGAAGCAAGGACTCTTCACCGGGTACACAGCGGTAACAGTTGGACACAATACCTTTATTTTATTTATTTTTATGTGGTGCTGAGGATGGAACCCAGGGCCTTACACGTGCTAGGTGCACGCTCTACGGCTGAGCCACAACCCCAGCCCTTAAAGTACTCATCTCACCCATGGGGAAGAACAAATTAACCTTGTTGATGTTGCCAGACTTCTCTCCATTAGGGGTTTTATAACAGTTCTCCACTAGTTCACCAACAAAATAAATCACCCTGCTTCTATATTTCTGCTGATCTGATGGGTGAGGAATGCTACCCCAACACAGCTTTAAATATACAATTTCACTTCGGCCTGTGGATCTTCAACATCGCCCACAGGCCATGTGTTGGAGGCACGGCCACCAGCTGAGGTGCCAGAGGGAGGTGGTGCAGCCTGCAGGGAGAACCTGAGGGGAGGCTGTGCCCTGGAAGGCCCTGGGGGATCTTGCAGCCTCCTCCCCCCTTTCCCTTTGCTTCACCACACCCTCCCGCTGCTATGGGCTGTCATGCCACAGGCCTAACAGCAACAGGGTCCACCAACGAGTACTGGAACTGCCAAAACTGTGACCCCAGATAAAGCCAACCTTTTCTAAGTTGATTATCTCAGGTAGGTATTATCGTGCCAGAAAGCGAACACACACTTTGACCCACAAATTTCACCCAGGGAATTCATTCTCTGAACGCACCAGTGCACATGGACATTTATTGCAGCCTCGTGCAGTATCAGAAGACTGGAGGCCACCCAGCATCTACCAACAGGGAGCTGCTTACATCAGCCAGGGCACAGCACCACCATGGAATACACCGGAGCAGTACGAGAATGAAAAAAACCTCTGTGGAAACCTGGAAGGAATATATAGCAAGTGAGAAAAGCAAGGTGTAGAACAGGACATAGAGTATGCCACTTTTTCACATGTTTTACATTTTCCAGTATTTCCTTAAAGAAATACTCAATAAATAAAACAAGTATTTAATTTTAAATTGGTTACCTAGAAAGACAGCAGAGAAAAATGAGTGGATAAGAAGAAGGATGACAGTGGGATTTCTTGGTATATTTCTTTTGTCAGTGTAACTGTATGCATGTACCAACAGTCCGAATTGAAATTAAAATGGGGGGCACCACTTATAGTAACAATAAAAGAGAAAATAGAAATGAGCTTAAGAAACCACGTACTCAAAAAAATTAAAAATTTGAAGTATTGCCTTGCACCACTATCTAGGATGTGCAGACGCCTGCTGGAAACACTGAGACCCCAGAGGACGCTTCCCTGCCCATCATGAGGCACAAAACCCTCCCAGGGTCAGCTCTAGAGCTGGTGAGAGGCCCAACAGAATCTGTACTAAAGGCTGCAGAAGCGTTAACTGTATTTCTGAACTCCTGTTCTGAATACTGTTGATTTCTCTGCACATACATGTGCTATATGTAAACACAGTATGGTTTTATAACAAGGCAATATAAGGAAAAGTTTAAAATTGTTAAGGGTCTGAGTGCCATGAGTTTTTAAAGTTTCCTTAAAAATGTGATTATCTGATATATTTGCATGCATACACGTGCACACAATTATTCAAAAACATATCAGACAGCCAGGGAGAACACAGTGTGTGAAAGTCTTGCACACGTCATTTCTGACTCAGTCCTAGGTCGCTCTTATCAGCACATCTACTGCTGCTGAGCTGCAAGGTCACTAATTCATTCCCCAACCTCCAGGCAAAGTACAGCAAAATTTGGCTGTGGCTAAGAAAATAACCTCACCTGTTGTGTTCCACGACTGAAACACTCAGGGTTACTCCAGGTGAACTGGGCTGCACGAAAAAAAATCACACAAGAAACAGAGATACCTTTTTCTTTGGGTCCTATGACAGCTCCTCTGACCTTAGGGGTCCACAGAAAGAGAGAGAGCATGTGCTGAACCCTTTTACTGGGGAGAAGCTATTCAAATGAGGCGAGGGGTCAGGTTTGAGGGGGTGTTGAGTCTAGCTTCATGATGTCTGCTGTCAGATGACTGACTGACATCTAAGGCCACACCCAAAGGCACAGCAAGAGAAGGGAACACACAAAGGGAGTTTCCATGGACATTCTATCCCAAACAGGGCGAAGAGGTAGGATTACAAAAGAATAGGTGAGTGTAGCTCAACCCCAGGGGTATGCCCACTCAGAAGACTGGCCGAACGGGGGAAAGACTGAGTCTCGAGTCATGGCACTACTGCGCCAGACTACAGCGATCCTTCAGATCCCCTGGTGCATCAGGACTGGAAGGCGTGGTCCACTCAATGAAGTTCCCCACACTCACCCTCAGCCCCAAATTAAAATGGTTTTATTTCTCCTGACTGTAAAACTACATATTTACTGTAGAAAAAAAAAAAACCTATTAAGTTGAAAAGCAAAGACCTCCCAATCCCAGACCTGAGACAACTAGTAAAGCCTCACTTCCAGTCACAGTCCTGATCCCCCACCAGCACAGAGCACTGACGCAAGGGTTCATTCTTCCCAAAGGGGTGTGTGTGTGTGTGTGTGTGTAACATGATTATTATCACCCTAGCAATTGCCAGCCAGCTTTGGAGCCAGACACAGGAGTCCAAATCCCCATTCCACCATTTCACCAGACTTGAAAACTGTGGCTTAATCCCTTAACCTCTGGTCTCAAATTTCTTAAGAATAAGATAAGGATAACAGCACATGCCTCGTGACACAAACGAAAATCAAGTAATAAAAATAAGAGAACAGTGACTGCCATAGAGGGCTGTAAGCACTAGCTAGCTCTTGTCAGAATGATGAAGAAATACAAAGAAGCCTGCATTAGTTCATGCTTTGATTTTTCTGAATGTTATATGCACATTTTGCCTATGCTAAAAACTGGCATATGTAAGTATTTCCTCTTCCCAGACCACCAAAGATTCTGCAACTATCTCCCCTCCCCCAGTTCAAGGGAAAGTAAAGCCCCTGGCTACTGACTCTCACAAAAGTTGTTTCTGGAGTCTACTATCTCTTGGAATAACACAGGAACCAGACCCTTTCACCCCACTAGCATAGGCATGCTGTGTGGCCTGCAGGGAGGCCCTACATATGGCCCAGGGGTGGGGAGGGCCAAACTCCTAACTCACTGGAGCTGAGGGTAGGAGCTCCCCCAGACCCAAACCACAGTAGGGAAGTGACAGTCCTGGGGAATGCTGACCCTCTTCTGTCAATGGGGAAACCAGCATCTCTCATGCATTCTGGCATGAACTAATGCAGGCTTCTTTGTATTTCTCCATCATTCTGACAAGAGCCAAAGTAAATATTTTTGTGTGTGCATTATGTATATCTGTGTATATCTGTTTGTATATTTATGTATGTGTGGTGGGTTTTTTTCTTTTTCCCCCGACAGTACTGGGGATGGAACCCAGGGCTTTGCACATGCAAGGTAAGTTCTCTACCACGGAGCTGTGTCTCCAGACTCCCTCCCCTTTTTTTGAGACAGAATCTCACCAAGTTGCACAGGCTGGTCTGGACCTTGCAATCCTCCTGCCTCAGCGTGCCCCCTACCCACAGTAGATGAGGTTGTAGGTGTACATCATCACATCCAACTATGTCTGTTTTTAAGACTGAGGTAAAGCAGTATGATCCTACCATTCACATTTCAAAGAGCTCTTCCAGGGGGAAAAAAATTAACAGAACACAGTCAAAATCACCACCACAACCAACAACATAAAACTTGTGGAGACAAGGGGAAGAAGTCAAAACAGTTTTAAAGTAGGAAACCACATCTCATAAGCAGAAAACAGAAGTTAAAATTCTACAAGAAACCTTTGAATGGAAAGAGAAAATATATATTTTATGCTAACAGTGCACAGCGCACTGGGGGTCTCTGTGCACACAGAGTATGTGTCCATGTAGACACGGATGACAGGGCAAGGCTGATCAGAGTCCTCAGGGAACCACTTGACCCCAATCATTTGAAAAAATATTTTAATAATGAAAACGTAATAAGGAGAGCAATTTTTATGTAAACTGACAAAAAGACAAAAAACCAAAAGTATCCCTGTAAACTCTGTGCATGTGTACACATTTATATGCATACAATTGGAGGGTAGTCCCATGAGCAACATAATACAAACCAGAAAAGTTAGCCAAAAGCATAAAGAGCCTTCAGTAAGGAAGCAGGATCAATAACTCACACCATGCTCCAACGACACAGTGTACAAGGTCACGACCTGTCTGTAAACACACAAGTCATCAAGCCCCTGGGGATGTGTTTAAAGAAATTACAAATTCATTTTGCCCAAATGTACCCTCTTCACTTAAAAATGGGCACTTGAAACAAACTATGACTTGAGAAATAGAGAGATAATACTTTATTTTTAGCACCTTTAGACCACAAATCAATAATCAATGGCAGGGACTGTATGTTAAAGATTTTAAACATTATCAGTTTTTAAATTCAAACTCAGCTTAATTTCTGAAATGATACAAATACCTTAAAATATTATTTTCCCCAAGAGGTTGAAAACTTTCTTCAAATTACATCGTGCCATAAAGTGAATTCCTATTTTAACCGTTGTCCCTTTAGTCATATGCTAATGCTCGCTGGCAGGCACCAGTGAGCCCTTTCCTGCACTGACTGTCTTTTACTGATTACCCCAACAACTCTGCTTAGGTAAAAAGTACCTTATCTCATAAGGATAAGAAAAACAGTCCTCACAAGATTCCAAAGAAATGCCTTCTGTTTCTGTGTACGCAGTGCTTTCAACTCCTCACCTAGACTGAAGTTTCCCTGAATTTCTCAAACAGCACACCGTTTCCCGGAGGGCCTGTCTGTGTGCTGGGGAAGGACAAGTCCTGCACTGCTCAGAGATGCCCTGCGCCCAACCCGCCACACATGGAGGCAGCAAAAGTGAACTTGTGCCCTGAACTTCAACACCTTTTTCCTACATAACCAATCAACTCAGGGCCTTCTAGAGAATAAAAATAGTGAAAGGTGGAACTGAAGAGGCTACTGTACACATCAAGTGAAATAAAGAAAAAGGAGTACACTAAATCAATAACTAATACTTCAAAATCCAATAGTTAAAAAACAACCAACCGAACGAAGTCAGGAGTGGTGGTGAGAAGGCTGAGGCAGGAGGAGGGCTGAGTGCTGCGTCCAGGAGTTTGAGACCAACACAGTGAGACCCCCGCCTCCAAATTAAAAAAAAATAAATTGATCAAGATCAAGTAACAGAAAGCTACGATGGAGTCCCTGTTGGCCAACTTGCCCTTCTAGATCCTGGCCGACAGGGCAGCCAGGAGCCCCAGCAGAAAGGAACCAAGGGGAGGAGCCTGGGTGTCTCTAGCTTGCTGCCTGGAGGCCCTTCCATTTTGACCCAAATGCTGGGAGAGGAAGGAGCCCCAAGCTGGACGCACCTCCTGCTAAGTGGAAGGAAGGGCCAGGGTTCCAGGAGGCAAGGCAGTGGGAATCCACAGGAATCCACCAAGAAACCGGGCACCTGGGAGCTGCAGGCACTAGACTGCTGAGGGGCAACTCTGCAGGGCCCCCTGAAGACAACCACAGGGGAGCTGCAGACTGTAGGAGCACCCAGGCCAGGCAGAGCCCGGGGCGGCCTGTAGTTCCACCTGGCGGGAGGGGAAGCCATCACTGGATCCACCTGAAGTTCTCAGGACATAAGAGGGTTGGCAGGGCCCAGCAGTAGGCGCCTGAGATCAGGCTCTTCTAGATCCCCACCCAACAAAAGTTAGAAATAAGCATTGAAAGAATCAAACTGATGCATAAACACACTTTAATACCTTCTTAAGGGAGAAAAAAGGAACTAGACACTCAACAACACCCCAACACAGTACTCTAGTATCCATCAAAAAATTAATAGGCAAGTCAAGAAAAAAATGTGACCCAATGCCAGGACAAAAACATCAATCAATAGAAACAGACCAAGAAATGACAGAGCTAACACAATACTGGCAGATATTTTAGAATTGTTCTTATAAATATGTTCAAGGTCTTAACAGAACAAATGATCGCCATAAGGAGAGAAATGGATGTTATAAGAAAGAACCAAATGGAATGACCAGAGCTATCAAATGCAATCCATGAAATGAAAAAACATCCTGGACAGGCTTAAGGAAGCAATGACCAGTGCACCTGAAGACACAGCTATAGGAACTGCTAGCAGAAAGAGGAAAAACTGCTGGGAAAACGAGCAGAGCCTGAGCGACCGGAGACCACAACCCGCAGCCCAACATTCAGGTACTGGAATCAGAAGGAAAGGAAGGGAAACAGAAAAAACAGTAAATAATGGCAAAAATCACCCAACTCATGAAAACTACAATCCACAGATCCTAGAATCTGAATAAACCCCACATAGGAAAAACACAAAGAAAACCACTTAAGAGACATCACATTCAAATTGTAGAATATGAGCAAAGAGAGAGAGAAAGATACAGAGAAACAAAAAATGAAATGACTGTAGAGTTTTCATCAAAAACAGGTCAAATGCTGTCCTTAAGGTGATGATACATATCAAAAACTACCAACCTAGAATTGGGTATACAGAAAAACATCCTTCAAAACAAGGTGACTGCAGGGTGGGCAAAGCAGTGGGCAGGGAAGGCAGGTGGGGTCAGATAACAGACAACACCACCCTCAGAGAAGATGGGCGCCACAAGGCTCCACAGCCTAGCAGGGTGACCGCAGATCACCACTTATCACACACTTCCCAAAGACTACAAGAGAGGAAGTGAAGGTTCCCAACACAAATAAATAACGATGTCCAAGGAGATGGTATGCTAATTATCTCGATTTCATTACTACACCTAATGTTTCTGTATTGATTATACTGCACCTGTAAACACCTAACGAACATGTCAATTAAAATGGTGAAACAGGGGCTGGGACTGTAGCTTAGTGATAGAGTGCTTGCCTAGCATGTGCGAGGCACTGGGTTCAATCCTCAGTACAACATTAAAAATAAAAAATAAAAATTTAAATGGTGAAACAAAGACATCTGCAGACAAACAAGAACTGAGAGAACTGTCACCAGCAAACTGACACTTCAGAAATGTTAAAGGAAGTTCTTTAACCAAGAAGAAAATGACACTGGATTCAAACCTGAATCAGCACAAAAGAGCATAAAAATTGGCAAATATTGGGCCATGTTCAAAAAAAAAACACCAACATTGTTTAATTTTTATACACAAGAACTGATTTTTAAAAAAAGAGTAAGAACATATTGTGAGATTTATAATACTGAGAAATAAAATGTGTGACAAAAATAACACAGTGCGCAGGAGAGGGGAACGAAGTCCACGGTGGCCGAGTTCTTACAGGTGAGGCGTCATCGCATTTTCAGAGTGAGAATGTGTTCAGACACAGATGACCACTGTGCACCTGTGAGCCATCGTGGGCAGAGAGGGAAGGAGGCTGGGGAGGAGGGCAAGAATAAGCGGGAGAAAGGACATGTGTACGGCTAATAAGCCAATGACAATGACATCGAGGAATACTAAAAACAATTCAAAAGAAGGCAAGAAAAAAATGAAGCAAATGATAGATGAGGGAAAACTAGAGAAAATACCAAGACGGCAAACTAGAACCACATCAAATCAGGAGTCATGCCAAACGTGAACGGCGAAACACTTCAATAGGCAGATGGTTAACTTGATAAAAAGGAAGGCCCCCTCTATGCTAGCTACAAGAATGCACTTTTAGTATGAAGAGACTGAAGACTTAAAGATAAAATAATGACAAAAGCAGGAAAGCAGGAAACAGAGGATACTGCTGCTGGGCTCCAGCTCACAGTGGGATCCTGGCTAGGGCAGAAGCAAGCAGACACATCTTTCTACCAGGACTGACCCTATCTGCCTAGGTGACTGGCTGCATTAAACACCTGCCAGCGGGACCAAGTTTCAGGGTCTCTGGACACCTGCACAACCTGACTCTAGATATCTGAGGAAGCAGCAGAGAAGCAGGTGGACACCACTCCAAAACCGCCACACAACATACGAGAGGGAAGCAGAGAGGAAGCAGGGTGATACACGGGTCCTTTTGAGGATGATAATTAGTGCTAGAAAAGGTCAATTTAATGAAATAATACTATAAAAAGTACACAACTGTTTAATAAAAAATCAGTGGGCAAAAAATCTTTAGCCTCAGAAAAGATGGAATAGTGGGTCCTGCATTTATCCTCCTGCTTTAAATAACCCAAACACTGGACCTAATAACTTTAATACCAAGTACAAGCACTCACAGGAGTGGACAACAGACAGCACAAGACAGAAACCTGGAGAGGGGGGAAATGAGGCCAGCCCAGGAAATGCCCCAGTTTAATGCTTGGACAAGTCTTCAGGGCACAGTACACAGAGGGTCACCCGGATGAAGTCTGTCACTCTCTCTGCAGAAGGGACTTAGGTTGGGAGTCTGGGAAGGCCAAGAAGCCTAGTTCACATAGAAGAGGATGGGAAGAATGTGTTCTGAAGCTCAGTGGATGGACCTGAGTCTCTAAGTGGAAACTGACTGCCACAGGCATGCAAGAGAAGTGCTCAAGGGTGGAGAGAACCACCAGGAGGAGTGGGGAGCCACGCCGGAAACTCGGTGACACACAGTCACTGCCCCCGTTATTCAGACAGGTACCCCTCAATAGTAGGTACCTTAATAACTGGTACCCCTTAACAGCCCTTCACTAAAAGTTGCCCTGATCTAACCTTCAAAGCAAAACTTAAAAGGAATCATCAAAAGAATTGAACTATTTCTAAGTAACTTATCTGTATCCAAGAACACAGATCAAGAACGTTTTGAAAAATACATGATTATCCAGAATCCGAAAAGTAAAGATTCACCATGTCTACCATCCACCAAAAATTGCCTGCCATGAAAATATCTCCAATTGAGAAAGAAGTCCACTGACACAGAATACCGAAAAAGTCTATGATAATAACTCTATCATCTGTGATAATAAAAGTATTAGCATAAATTAGATATTATAATAAACATTGAACTAAATTAAGTAAACAATAACAAGTAAAAACAACAATAAGTCTATGATAACAAAGAACTCTAAAATTTATTTTTTAAATGATCAAAGTCTGTCACAGAGCAAAATATCCATTTACTACAACGTGTATGCACAAGGGTAAAGGTATTTTAGAAACACCTGGAAGAACACATACACAATAATTAAAAACACCCTGACAACAGCAAAGGAAGATAAAGATGGTTTTAGTCTTTTACTCTAGATATATTTGGACTTTTTTCTTTATGAACATATGAATTGTTTGGGTAATTTAAAATAAATTTATTCACTAAAAAGAGAAGATAATAGCTACAACAAACTCAACCTTAAACTAAGCACAGTATTTGTTCAATTAAAATCTACTGAGGGGCTGGGGATGTGGCTCAAGCAGTGGCGCGCTCGCCTGGCATGCATGCGGCCCAGGTTCGATCCTCAGCACCACATACAAACAGAGATGTTGTGTCCGCCGATAACTAAAGAAAAAAATAAATAAATATTGGAATTCTCTCTCTCTCTCTCTCTCTCCCTTTCTCACTCTCTCTTTAAAAAAAAAAAATCTACTGAGTACTTTAATACCAAGTACAAGTTACCTAAAAACAATTATTGTTTAGTAATAAAAGTTTGCTTATATGTTTTACCTAAGTCAGAAACTTTATTACTATATTATATTCTTATGTATTGGGGGCATTTTTGCAGCCTTCAGTAAGCAAAAAACTGCATGACTACAAACTCTAGTACAGTGTGTATAATGTAGTATCATAGTAAAGAAATCAAGTCACAGAGATGAGGATAACAAAGTGGCAAAGTCCCAAAAAGGACTTTAAATTCTGAGAATTATAACCTAATACAAAGCAGTTTTTGAAGTTTGCTAATTTAGACATTTCATGATTTCAAACTAATTTCCACCTCAGTTAGTTCAAAAGACTGTGGTTTTAGAGTTTTATGAAATTCTGACACACTTCTTTTAAACCACTGGAGTCAAACAAAATGAACAGTTGGTGAAAATGTAGAATGGTACAGCCACTGTAGAAAACAGTTTGGCAGTTCCTCAAATCTAACACAGGCAGGGCATGGTGGCACAGGCCTGTAATCCCTGCAACACTGGAGGCTAAGGCAGAAGGATCACAAGGTCAAGGCCTGCCTTAGCAACTTGATGAGGCCCTGAGCAACTCAGTGAGACCTGTCTCAAAATAAATTAAAAAAAAAAAAAAAAAAGGTCTGGGGATAAAGTACCCCTGGATTAAATCCCTGGTAATCCCCCACCAAAAAAAGTTTAACTCAGAATGACCATTTGATCCAGGAATTCTACTCCTAGGTATATGCCCTCAAAGAACTAAAAGCAGGGGCTCAAACAGATACTTGTATGACAATACTTGTGGCAGCATTACTCATAAGAGTCAGAGGTGAAAGCAACCCAAATTTCCATTAATAGATGAATAAATATACAAGATATATGGCATATTATTCAACCATAAAAAGGAATGAAATTCTGATACATGCCACAACGTGGATAAGCCTTGAAACATGCTAATTGAAATAAGCCAGACATAAGAGGATAAATCATATGAGAATCCACTTATTTGAGGTATTTAGAGTAAGCATCAGTTACCAGGGCCTGGGGGAAAAGGCAACAGGGAGTTAATGTATAATAACAGCACACAATTTCTACTTATAGAAATTTCTGGAAATAGGTGGTGGTCGTACAACACTGAATGCACCTAATGTCACTCAATTATGTACTAAAAATGGTTAAAACAGTAAAAATTCATTACGTGTATTAAAAACTGTTTTTAAAAGTCTACAAGTAAGTAAAAATATACAAATGTGAAAAATGAATGGTACCCTAATTTCATTTTCTTCCTTCTGGAACACTCACCACATTTACAGCAGTTCTGCAGGGAAAAAGTCAAAGAAACTAAAACATGCTCTCCAAAGTGGCTGTCAGAGCCTCAGGAAGGGTAAAATACTTAAACACAGCCACTAGGCATGATAAAGCAGACATGCTCAGCTTAACTCTGAAAAAACACTGTCAGGTTTTTGCTGTAGGGCCCTCTTAGGGGTTACAGGTAAGCACATGACCCTGACTTCAACTCTGAAAAAACAGAGGAAGAAAGAAACCCAAAAAGAAAACTCCCCCAGCACACTCCAGAGAATATGCTGTGACCCTCCTGACCTCTGGGTCAGTCCTTTCCATCTACTCCTTGGACCTCTGCCTCCTGTCGGCTTCTAAGCTGCTGTCTATTCCACATCTTTAAAAAGGAAAAAAGACTTCCCTCCAGGGCCGGGGAGGTGGCTCAGTGGCAGAGCGCTTCCTAGCATGGGTGAGGCACTGGGTTCCATCCCTCGCACCACATTTTAAAAAAATGAAATAAAGGTATTGTGTCTATCTACAAAAAAATAAATAAATAAAAGACTTCCCTCCACCCCATCCATTCCTCTGCCTTCTTTTAATCTCAAGAAATCAAATTTCAAGAAAAACTGTCAGCATGCCATGTCCACACTTTCCAAACCTCACTTCTTGGTCAGGTTTTGTCCTCATGTGACCTTGAGATGGCCCCAGCCAAGGATGCCCACAACCTTCTTACTGCTAAGCCCAATGGACCAGGCCAGTCCTCATCCACCTTGCCCTCATGACCATGTGTGAGACGGTGTCCATCTCTTCCTTCTCAAAACACTCTCCCCTCCCTAGGCAGGTTTCTGGCTTCCTTTCCCCTTCCCTTTTTTTCCTCAGGCTTCTCTTTGGAGATGGGCCATGCTGTCAATGTCCATGTCCCCCACAGTGCCCTTCTGACTCTACATACCACCCTAAAGGCTTCTCTTGCCATATTCATACTGAGGAATTCCAATCTATTTCTCCATATTTCAGAGTTTTAGACAATCTATTTTCCACTCAACAGGCCCAGAAATGACTTCATCAGCACTCCACCACAAAATCCACTTTCCCTACAGTGTTTCCCACTGCAGCTGGAGCCTCACTATCCACCAAGTGCCCAGAAAGAAACCTCAGTTATTCCCGACTCCTTCCCTCACTCCCTTCCACATCTAAGAAAGGCCTGACAAATCTACTTTCCAAACACTTCTAGAATCTGCTCACTGCTCTCCATCCCAAGTATGAGTCCCAGTCTAAGTCATCATCAGCTTTTGTCTTTACTTCAAAAGCTTCCTGCAAACCCCCCACACTAACATGCCTCACTATCAGGTATAAAAAGAAATAAAATAAAAACAAATGTAATCTGTTTTTTAAGTCCTTGGGATTTGTGTTAAGACAGTGGGTGGAAACTAGAGCAGAAACAAACAAACAAGAAACCCAACTCTACAACACCATGCTAAGCCAAATGGAAGATTCCCATCAGGATGGCTGGAGGGCTCTGCCTGTGCCCATCCTGGGCAGGATCTCCTCCATGCCTATGGAGAGGTTGTCTTCCCCCAGAGCCTGGTCTTTTTTGTGCATGATACTGTAAACATGAGAGACAAGTAGACAAGGATGGTGATATATTAAAGGAAGTGGATTGAGTTACAATGAGGAAAAAAATACTGAATTCAACATTTGCCATCAGTTCTTTACAAAGCTATACTACGTTAGAGATATATTCTAACCTAAGTAAACCCAGACAGTCACAAATCACAAAAATATGACTCATTAACAGGAGAGTAGTGCGCAGCCTTATCCCACATTAGCAGCTTACCAGATTCACCACCACGCTCTGCTCTATATGAAGCATGGAGCGGCCTGGATTCAGCACCATAGTCTGATAAACAAGGTAATGTGATCCCACCAAGTGAAGCACAAACTTACCAAGAACTAGTTGGTAAACCTGTTTATGCCAGGTGTGCTTACTTTTGTAGCTATGCAACTGAACTACTGCATTAGCTAATGAAATGAGTGTGAAAGAGTAATTGTAGGAAATCTAAATAGAATGTTTTGAGAAAGCTTGGTAAAGTTAAAAAATAAATAAATTGCTAAAAAGCTTATTGTCAAAGTTAGTTGTGACAAGTTAAAATAAAAGGGAAATAATTATTAAGAATCTAGGATTCTGCTCCTGTAGACTGTAGTCTCAGGTGGTGGCCAAGACCGCAGCTGAGGGTTGACCGCCACCATTGCCTCCACTACCACCACCAGGGATCAGGAGCCACGGCAAGATGTGGGTTTTTGGTTACAGATCCCTGATCTGGAATGGGGACAACCCCTATGGGGACAAGCTGGTCGGATACATCACAAACTACACCAGTCGCTTCTGGCAGGGTAGCACCAACCACCGCGGGGTCCCATCAAGCCATGAAGAGTCGTGACTCTTGTTGAAGATCGTGGGGGTTGTGTATGGGATGTTGCATACACACTGCCAGTAGGAAAAGAAGAAATAAAAGCATACCTTATTTCGGAGAAAAAAAGCCAAAGAAACATAACAGTCATTTTTTATCCAAAAGATCCCACAACAAAACCATTCCTAATTATCTTGATCCTGCCCCCCTGGATGACACTTCTGAACAGATTTTTAATGCAGCTGGGCCAAGTGGAAGAATATAGAGTATCTTTGTGAGCTTGCAAATTCTATTTGAAGACTTATACCAGAAGATGCACATGAGCATCTTTTCTCCTTGGAAAAATTAGTAAAGGAACATTTAGAAGAAAAACAAAACCTCAGATGCATATAAAGATCTAATCATTAACTTATTCAAATAGAGCATTTAGTTTTCAAAGAATAAGTTCAGCACACAATGGCAATATTTTGGTTTACTTGAAGATCTTATTGTTTTTAATGTTATAGCCAGGATATCACCTAAATACATAATTTAATTGCAAGTATCTTGAAACATATATTAGGAAGACTGAAATACAGAGAAAGAAAAATTCAAGTTTTAATAATATAATGATTTCCTAACTATATGATATTGAACACTTGGTCATCACAAGTGAGTTCTTTAGAAATATACAAAGTACTCGCTTCAGCAGCACATACACTAAAATTGGAACAATACAGAGAAGATTAGCATGGCCCCTGCACAAGAATAACAGGCAAATTTGTGAAGCATTCCATATTTTTAAAGAAGCAAAATATAGAAAAATACAAAGACTTGGTTCGGTTCTTGTTTGTATCAGAGTAAAAATAATCTTGTTTCATTTCATAATACTAATTTGAGATTATAGAGAATTAAGCCAAAAGTCCAATATATTATAAGATTTAAAAAAAAAAAAAACCACTAGGATTCTATACTCACAATGATTAAAAAAAAAAAAAACACTAAGATTCTATACTCACAATGATTTGAAACTCTTCCAATTCTTTCTTTAAACTAAAAATGGGAAGAGTAGGCAAGGCACTGAGTATGGATTCCAGAGGCGGATTCCTTTATTCGAAGACATGGCTTTCTACCTAAGGACTGGTGGACCAATGCATGTTTATGTATTTGTATTTCCTCTTCCATCTTCCTTTTCACCAACTCTGCAACCCACCACAGGCACCATCTGGAGGAGAGCGGCCAGGCCCATTGTCCACTTACAACATAATAAACGCACATAATCCGGCTCCTCCAACTCGCCACAACTCCCTCCTACCGTTGGCACCACTAAGCCACAGGAAAGAAGGTGTAAGAGGGTCTTGTCCCCTGAGGATTGCTAAATGCAAGTCCCTATTTTTGGAAATATGTATTAAAATTTTTACCACAAATTGTCTAAACTTTGTTTCAAAATAATGAGGGAAGAGAAAGATATGGGGGTTTAGAGGAAATGGAATGGGCCAGGAGTTGATGTTTTGTTGAGGCAGCTAAAGGGTCCAGGAGATTCATGTACTGCTCTACTTCTGCCTGTCTGAAATTTTTATAAATAGCTAAAATAAAAAATACTGAATTATGCCAAACTGTTGATAGATTCATAGACCATTCTACCTAAGGACTGGTAGATCAATGCATATTTATGTATTTATATTTCCTCTTCAACCTTCCTTTTAAAATACAAACAATATAAAATTCCACTAACATTTTATACTTAAAAAAACAAAACAAACAAACAAACAAAAAACTCACTGAAAGGATCCAGGGAAGAAGAATCCTAAGCCAGGACCATCCTAGGCTATTCTCCTAAGCCCATGGGAACGCTGTGACCCAACTCTCATTATTCCAGCTCTTCTTGGGCTGCTCCACTCAAGGCTGGGAAGCTTCGGAAAATTTATACCTTAGCCCGTCCCAAAAAACCAAATGCCGAATGTATTCTCTGATATAAGGTTGATTCCTAGTGGAGTAGGGAGGGGGAGCGTGGGAGGAATAGACAAACTCTAGATAGGGCAGAGGGGTGGGAGGGGAGGGAGGGGGCATGGGGGTTAGAAATGGTGGTGGAATGTGATGGACATCATTATCCAAAGCACATGTATGAAGACACGAATTGGTGTGAACATACTTTGTATACAACCAGAGATGTGAAAAATTTGTGCTCTATATGTGTAATATGAATTGAAATGCATTCCGCTGTCATAAGAAACTAGCAGGCAGTAGTCCTCCTCAGGAGAGGGATGCCATAGTTCTGACTGATGACAGGTATTTTGACCTCTGCCTGAAGTCTGGCAGTCTGAAACAGGTCACTCCTGTCTGGTGGACCCTGGGAAACTTAACAGGATGACAACAACACCTAGAGGGGCAAAGGGTCTGATGGCCATGTGCTTACTTTCAGCAAGTCCAGGAGGCAAGATCTGAAATTTTCCATTAGGGAGAATCTCAAATTAAGTAATAGAGGGGTGTGTGTGTGTGTGTGTGTGTGTGTGTGTGTGTGTGTTTGGGGAGGGTCTCCTTAAACTTTTTTTTCAACTGATTTGACTTAAGATTCTCCTAATGTGTAAAAGGTTAATCTATCAATCCCTTTAAAACTCTCTCACTGACTGAATTAAGTGGAGCACAGGATTTTCCCAGTGTGGTTTTAATTAGATACAATCAATTAAATTTTAAGAAGGAAAAAATAAGATCTAAATCCAACATCAAAGTAAACAGAGCATTAACTTCCTGGAGTTAGTTCTGGCAAACTGGGGGAAGGGAGGAAAGGAGGGAAGGAAAGAGGGAGGCAGGCCTGTGGGTGTGGTGGAAACCCTCCAGGGTTCACACTGCTACATCAGTTCCAAGGCCCCCACCACTCCCTACTGGCCAGCCACCTCCCCAAGCCCAGCTTCCTCTCCAGACATTCACCTGCTCATTCCTTAGGCCCACTCCTTCCTTCAGGTCTCTACCTGTCACCTTCCCTTTAGGGATCCTTGGCCACGACTACCCTCCTGCCCACACACCCCACCTTACTGACCCTGTGGATGGCCATCCACCTCCACTGGGAACACAGCTCATGAGCACAGACTTTTGTCTGAGGGCAGGGCTTTTCAGTGCTGTATTTTTAACATTTCAACAGTTTCTGGCCCAAAGCAGATGTTCAACAAATTTACTGAAAGAAAAAAACAGCATGATGATCTACTACCAAGGGGACCCATGAGATTTGCTCTCTGTGAACTCAGTATACGGCTCAGCTCAGCTAAACACATATAGGTATTATAGAGTTTCTAACAATGCCAGTGTACTTTTCAATCTCACTCATACTTTTGTCCTCTAGGCTTCTAAGGACTTGCCTTGTTTTTATCTTGATTTGATGTGTGAGAATAATTTACCAGAATTAACAAAACACTGAGGCAAGAGCAAAGGGATCAAACATAAACAGCCAGACACCAAGATCTGGGTAACTGAGTTAAATTTCAGGCAAATAAGGAAAAGCAAGAAGAAACATTCTCACCTTTACAAGAGTAACTTGAAATCATAAAAACTGGTTTCACCCCCCAATCTGAGGTGTAACAGATCCTAGTTTATATTTTATTTTTATAATAATATGAAAATCACCACCCAACCATAGCAACTATTCCTTGCTACAAAGCCAGACACTCTGATAAGTCTATCATGTAAAATGTTACTTAATTCTTAAAATAAATTTGGTAGAGATAATACTTTTAAAATGTTACTTCTTCATTGTTAGCTCCTTTATTTTTAATCCCACCTCTCCACCCCAAACCAGCAAAGCCCACAGCCTTGAGAGAAGGGTGTGACGCCAAGGCAGAAGCCACAGTCCTAACTTGGGCTTCCAAGGCCTACAACAGAAAGATCTCTAGGTCCAGAAATAATAAAAAGAAATACTGAGAGAAATACTGCAAAAGAGGCAGAACACAGGCATGTCTTACCCACCCCACCTGTGTCCCAGCCCCCAAAGCCTGGAAAGGCAGTGAGGAAAAGACAGCATGGCTGATACCGTCTGTATGTATTTTAACCACAGAACTGCAAATATGAAGAGGCTGCACAGTCTGTAAGAATGTTGGCTCATCCCTGAAATCTCACCAGCTGGAAATCCCTACTCCAGTGTAAGCTCTGGGGACCACAAACCAGGGACAGTACAGAAAATGTGCCAGGCATTTTAAGGAAACTGCTTACCTGGAGCAGACCCATTTCAACCATGCCAAGACCCTGTCCTGAGCCATAAGGGATACAGAATGAAGTGGGGCACAGAAACACTATTTACCTAGCACACGCTGCTCCCTAGTTCTAAAGTGGCTTAGTGTGATGAGTTCTTGATAAAATTTTAGAGCAGGACCAAGGTGAATGGACAATTCTGTCTTCTCTGAAAAGGAACTTCTATCCTGCAAGGCCAGTGATTATAATGAAGAACACCCAGGAAATATCACAGTCCTCACTCTCTCACCCACCACAGTACAGAAATGATCCTCTCCTAAGTCTGGACTAATGCAGTATGTTTAACTGGAACTTTAATTTTACATGTGATTTTCAAGCTACGGCCTCTACTGATGTAAGTTCATTCTGCTTTCACGTTCCCAAAGGCAGCGAATGGGGGAATAGAGAGTCTAATGTCTAACTGCTGTGCCATCACTGTGCACAGCATGAACTTCTCCTGCCGCAACTGCAACTCCCAAGGGAAGATCTCAAACTTCCCCACCAGACAACAACTCCTTGAAGCAGGAAAATGCACATGCATTTTCATTTTTAATATAAATTTTGGAGAGACCACTGAATGAAAAAACAACCTGCTTTTGATTTTTAGTAGCAATGTGGCATGCTTAACATGTCCTGTAACTATCCCTTGAAATTCACGTACCTTTCTAATGTTAACACAGACAGTGAAAATGAAACATATTCCACCTATATGGAATATGATGTTTATAAGTCCAACAAGAAATTGAATGGAACACGTGTCACCAAGAACTCTGCAATCATCTTCTGTACTTTCTTATTTAGACATGTTAGTTCTCATTGATATTACAGAGTTAAGTTACAGCAAGTGTTTCTCAATCATAAAGCTACTTTCTAGAATGCGAACACACACACACACACACACACACCTTCGTGCATATGAGTCCTAGATGGATCAAATTAAGATTTATCTAATTTAGGGAATACACCAATTTTTTCCTCTGATTTTTGACACATTTTTCTTTTTACTTCCTTAAGATTTCTAAGTGGGCTGAAGCTGCTAAAATTCAAATTCATCAAAATTAGGTACAACAGTTACTAGTATGGCATTATGTAAAAATGTGGACGTGTAACCGATATGATTCTGCAATCTGTATTTGGGGTAAAAATGGGAGTTTATAACTCACTTGAAGCTAATGTATGCTAATGTATGAAATATGATATGTCAAGAGCTTTGTAAGGTTTTGAACAACCAATAAAAAAAAAATTAGGTACAGGTACATACCACACTAGTAAAACGAAAATCTAGAAATCATAAATTATCTGAATTATAAATTAAACAGGATTCACTGACATAGTAATGCCCTGACTTAAAAATCATTCTCATTATATAACCACTTCAGAACCACAATACAAAGCAAATTAATTTGGACTGATTAATATGACCTACAATGATATAGAGAGATAGATACAGATAGATAGATAGATAGACAGACAGACAGACAAATAGCAGGCAGGCATGTTTTCTGGCCAACTTAAAAAGCAACAGGGAAGGACTGGGGTTGAAGCTCAGCGATAAGTACCTGCCTAGCATGTGTGAGGGCCTGGGTTCGATCTTCAGCACCACATAAAAATAAATAAGTAAAATAAAGGTACTGAGTCTACCTACAACTTAAAAAAAAAAAAATCAAAAAGCAACAGGACAGTGATATCACCAGCCACAGCAACATTACTGCTAAAATGATCTGTGACTCTAACTATGTTGAACATTCTGCACACACAGGTTGAGCATCCCTATCCAAAATGCTTGGAACCAGAAATGTTTGGACTTTAGATTTTTAAAAGTTTAAAGTATTTGTATGTACATAATGAGATATCTTGGGGACAGGATCCAAATCTTAAATATAAAATTCACTTATTTTTCACCTACATCTTATATACACAGTCTGAAGGTAATTTTATACAATATTTTAAATCATTTTGTGCATGGAACAAAGTTTCATGGTGTGGAATTTTCCATTTGTGGTATCATATCACCACTTCAAAAAGTTTCTTTCTGGAACATTTCAGACTTTAGATTTTTGGGTTAGGTACATATGTTCAATCTGTAATACAAATGACCAATTAACAGAATGCTAAAAAATTACCAAACACACCAGAGTAGACCAGAAATCAAACTGCCTTTATTTGAGAATACTTATCAATCATTTGAGTTCAGAAGAATCCTTTACTCAAGACACAGCCTGGTGGGCTGGGGGTGTAGCTCAGTGGTGGTGTTGCAGGGACAAAGATAGCAGAAAACAGTTTTAGCCAGGTTCAGAGGGCACAGTTTTTGCTGTAATCATCAATCAATCCTCTGAACCCCGAGTTCAGGGAGTTTCACAGTTTTATACCCAGCATGTAAGGCGAGGGGCTCAGAAGTTCACAGTCTGCAGAAGTTCACATAAAAGCAGGTTTTTCTTTTACTGTTTTGGGCAAGTTAACCCTTCAAGGACAACACCTGAGAAGAGGAGAGCTGCTTCTCCCCCGTCTTTCCTCCCCCTGCCAGCTGTTACCATGGAGCTCAACTGGTAACTTCTCTTAAAAATGTGGAGGTCTCTGTGAAGCCCAGCTCAAGGCCAGAGGCCTTGTTTGCACATTTCTACAAACTACTATACTGGATACGTGTTTATGAGAAACTAGTAAGGGGATGTCTAGCACCTGGAGTGCTGATTTCTTCCTGGCCAGTGGCCAAGTAAAACAGAGCAATGTGAAAATAGGAAGTTTATCTACATTGAACTCTTCTGCAGAGACTCTTTTGCTGAAAGTCCGAAAAATCAGTCATGGTAAAGATTTCTGGAGAAGCCCAGTTAAGACTTTTCTGTGGAGAGAGGGGATGCCACTTCAGTGGAGCATTTGTCTGCACGTGTGAGGCACTGGGTTTGATCCTCAACACCACATAAAAATAAACAAATAAAATAAAGGTACTATAATTTAAAAAAAAAAAAAAGTTAATGCAGCCTACCCAACCACAGTCTCAGATTTGAGGACCAACCTTAAAAGTTCTTTTTGCACTCTCCACAGCAGTAGCCCCCAAAGTGTGATCCTGAGACCAGCAACCTAGCATCACTTGGGAAATGGAAGAGAGGCATGTTTGAAGTTCTACCTCTGACCCCTGGTCAGCAACTCTGGGGGGAGTCAGTAATGCATGATTTACCAAGCTCCCAAATGGGGTGACTGTCGCATAGCTCCACCATTAATGCCTACAACTCAGGAAATACTATCATTACTTGGAAAATACTGATGCACTTTAATAAGAACCCAATTTCTCTCTGAGGGAAGCTTATTACCGTTGCTATAATCTTTCTGTATAGCAAAGATGCCTTATAAGTGAGGGGAGTTTGGGGGAAATGTTATAATTGCTTTTTAGAAAATACTGCCAGTCTCCACTGTGCAAGCTACAGAAAGGGCATGGGAGGCTCTGACTCCTCAAAGGGAATGGGTTTTCTTCTTTACTTTTTGTTTGTTTATTGCAGTACTGGGGATACATGTCCAGGACTTTTTATTTTGAGACAGGGTCTCAGCTGTCCAGGCTGGCCTGGAATTTGTGATCCTCCTGCCTCAGTCTTCAGAGTAGCCGGGATTAAAAGGCTGAGAACTTCAATTTGGGACATCATAGACAGTAGTAAATATAAAAATTTCCAATAATATTTAAAATTGTTTTATCTCCAATACTTTCTTGGTTCTAAAGGATTACATAATCAATCTAATATAACTACCAGTCTCTACTGATCTTCTTGGTCTTGTGGTGACAAGGACATTGAATTAACTTTACTTACTTGTAATGGTAATCACCCAACAAAGTACATCTGTAATCATCAGATTGTTAATGCATCAATAAACAGCTGTAGAAGTTTAACACTTCTACACTCTGAAATTTCTCCACTCTGAAATCTGAGTACTAAGTGATCTTTGAAAGGTGGAGGGAGGACAGAGTGTTAGACACCACTGCTGAGCCACAAGGGACTGGCCATTCTGCCCCCTCTAAGCTCCACAGGAGAAAGACACACAGAGGCAGGTGTAATTACAATGCATTCTTTAATTTTTTTTTTTAAGCTGTAGTTGGACACAGTACCTTTATTTTATTTATTTATTTTTGTGTGGTGCTGAGGATCAAAACCCAGAGCCTCGCACATGCTAGGTGAGCCCTCTACTGCTGAGCCACAACCCCAGCCCTGATGACAATGCATTTTAAGGCAGCCGTTTCTAAGAACTCTGGGTTTAGTGCTGGTTGCCGTGTAGGCTTTCAGTCTTGTGTTTGTATGTGTTATCTGCTCTGCCTTGTTCTTCTTGTGGTGTTTTGTTTTGTTTGGGTGGTGCTGGGGGTCAAATCCAGGGTCCTGAGCATGCTAGCACATCCTCTAACCCCAGCTATTCCAAGTTTCCAGTTATTTTTAAAAGTTAAAAAACAAAAGTAAGAGGGGCTGGGGATGTGGCTCAAGTGGTAGCGTGCTCGCCTGAAATGCGTGCGGCCCGGGTTCGATTCTCAGCACCACGTACAAACAAAGATGTTGTGTCCACCGATAACTAAAAAATAAATATTAAAATTCTCTCTCTCTCCTCTCTCACTCTCTCTTTTAAAAAAAAAAAAAGTAAGATACTTACTTTTGTTATTTGCAAAATAGTATTTGTAATCCTGAATGCAAGAGCTTTTTTTCTATTCAAGAGCCACTTATTATTCATAAGTATTAATTAAGTACTTTTTTCATCTCAGTATACTTTTAAACAAATCAACAGAAGGTAGATAAAGCTGGAAATGTACTTTAGATGTCTGGTTAAAAACAAGTTTTTAGGGCTGGGGTTATGGCTCAGCAGTCCAGCACTTGCCTAGCATGTGTAAGGCCCTGGGTTTGATCATCAGCATCACATAAAAATAAATAAAGGTATTGTGTCCAGCTACAACTAAAAAAAAATAAATATTAAAAAAAAAAAACACAAGTTTTTAAGTTAAAAACCATGAGCTTGCTTTTTCCTTTTTACAGTGGCAAGGGAAGTTCATTGCTCAAAAATTCTGAGACTACAAAAGAAGCTAAAAGATGAAAACTTGGCCCTAAGTGCTGCCACCATGAGACACACACTCCTCTTAAGAATCAGGTCCTAATACTATAGGACTTGATATAAAGATACTAAAAATAGCTTAGAAAAATTGAGTCATACTAAAACCTTAAATACTGTAGTTACAATGCCTAAAAATAAAAAGGGGCAAAACCCAGCATGTTTAGTCAAAAGAAATGAGAGATAGTCAAAAGAAAAAGAGAAAGAAATAAAATCGGAAAACTGAGGAATGCCACAGTGTATCATTTTGACAGCTCGACTGAAGTTTCTCCACCTTCAGAGACCAGATTCAGGAGTCAGGTGCACATACCCTACCTACTCCTTCCCTTTCCTGCTACCAGGATGCTCTAGGTTGGCCGCTGTTCCAGCAGGCTCTGCATGCTAATTCCCGAGCCACTGCCAGACTGAAACACCAGAAGCATTGAGTAACTAGTAAGAGCCCTAGCCTTGTCAGAACAAAAGGAAAGGCTCTGGAGAGGTCCTAAAGGTAGCCAAAGCACAAACCCAGGGAGGACACTTGCTAAGGCAGGACTTCACCCTGGACTTGTCTGGAGACCTGAGCTGGCGCTCTAGGACTGCATGTGGGCAGGGAGGTAAGAGATAAAGCTACAAGCTGGGACTGCAAAAAGACCCCAAGGTAAGGATGAAGGAGAAAAGCCTGTGTGCACAGTGGGCAGCAAGGAAATGACTTGCCACTGGTACAGAGCCGGGGGACTCCTCCCGAGTTGCCGAGGCCCACATTTATGCTACTCAGTATGTTTGGAAAACCATTAAGCCAGTGACCCCAAAGATGTAGTGCTCCTGAGGAGTGGTATAAGCAAATACAAATTCTTCCTAAGAATACAACTTCATTCTAGCTATCAGAATTTAATCAGATGAAGTTCTGAGGAAAAAATAAACTAAAATCACAAAATACAGAAGAAAACAAGGTACCATGAATGCAAATAAGGAGAAACATGCTGAGTCAGAATTCTGATCCAAGAATCAACAGACACCAAACTATGAAAATACAAAACTATGAAAATGTGAGCAGAAAACCAGAGACTATGAAGAACCACCAAGCAGATTTGAAAAACAAACATAATTTCTAAAAATAGAATACGACTGAAAAAAAAAATTAAGGATGGATAAAAGAACAGATTAGGCCTAACTGAAGAATAGTGAACTGCAGGTAAGGGCCAAAGAAGTCATCCAGAATGCAGCACAAAGAAAACGGGATGGTGAGATGGGAGGCTGCATGTCCTTTGGGCCTTTTCATGCCAATTAAGAGTTCCAGAAAGAGAGAATGGAGAAAAGGCAATTTTCATAAAATGATGGTTGAGAATTTCTAAAACTGCATCCTTCAAAACAATTGCCATTAACCACCTATAACTATTTTAATTAAAATGAACTCAGTTCCTCAGTTGCACTAACCACATTTCCAGTTCATGTTACTGACATGGCAGGTGACTTCCACAGGGCTGTACACAGATGGCACATCTCAGAGCAGAGAGTTCTACTGAAAGCTCTACTGCTGCACCAGGGAAGCACCCATTCTCAGACCCAACACACCCAGCAAACCCTCAGCTGCATAAATCAATGCACACAGAGACACACCACAGTGAAGCTGCAAAACGCTGAAGACACAGAGAAGGTCTCAGAAACAGGCTTTTAAAGGAACAATTAGACAGCTGGCTTCTCACCAGTAAACACGAAAGCCAGAAGAAACTAGAAGCAACAGCTTCCCTGGGCTGAGAGAAAACACTGCAGCCTAAAGCCTACATCTAGTAAACAGTCTTTGATGACTAAAGCAAAGTACATTTTCAAATATGGCAGATTCACCAGCAACAAAATGAAAATTTCAATTTAGTTTAGGAAATAGAAAAAATTGCCAAAGACAAGACTGAAATATCAGAAAATAGCATGCAAAGACATGGTGCAATGGGGTTAAGTCTAAATAAACAATAACTGAATAAAAAAGAGATGGGGGTGAAGGGCACAGCTTCCAAAAAGTTCAGGATTGACTGATTCTCAGAAATCTAAACACTTCAGTAAACATGAATACAGACAGACAATAATCTTTAGTCACAGAGACAAATTGGACAAAAGGTAAAATTCAGCCACAACATTTTATATATCAAGAAAACATTTACCAAATGAAATCATATTAATGGGCTGGGGTTATGAATCAGTGGTAGACCTCTTGCCCCACATGCATGGGGCACTAGGTTTGATCCTTAGCACCACATAAATAAATAAAGGTATTGTGTTCATCTACAATTAAAAAAATTTAAAAAAAAAAGAAATCACATTAACCTATTGGACAAAAGGAAAATTCCCTGTAGGTTTTTATGCATCAGTTCTTACCAAAAGAACTCTAATGAAATCACGTTAACAAGACAAAGCTGTCTTTAAGAAAAATATTCATCACTAGGAATAAAGCGGGTCACTTCACAATAAAAACTTGAATTTATCTGGTAAATAATACTAATACTAAATTTAGAGAAATGGTTTAAAACCTACATCCCCATCCAGTAGAAAAAAAGATCAAGTAGAGAAAATAGATTAATAGGATGAAAATGGGAAGAGCACCTAATAAGTTCAGTCTACTGGAAATATACTGACTGCATACACATGATTTGAGAATACACATATTCTTTCCATGCACATGAAGAACATTTATGAAAACTGTTTGCTAGGTATAAGGTTAGCCTCAACAAAACTCAAAATATGGTAGTGATTATTAATCAGATTCCCTGGTCACAATGCAATCAAGTCAGAAATCTCAACAAAAAGACAAAAAAACGGGGCTAGGGATGTGGCTCAGTGGTAGAGCGCTTGCCCAGCACCACATTAAAAAAATAATAATAATCAAATAGAATAAAGGCATTATGTCCATCTTCAACTAAAAAAAAAATAAAAAGACAAAAAAAAAAAAAAAAACCCTAAACTTATGAAAACTAAGCACACTCCTGACACTCAGGAGTTAAAAACCATCTTCTTAAATTCTCAGAAGTGTGAGGCTAGTTTCAAACACCTTGAAACATAATTTCTCATGTAATCATTAGTAAGGCTAAATTATTTATATTTTAAAAACATTGCACTGCAGGTGAATTTTGCATTGGGCATGTATACTTAAAAAATTTTCACTGAAACACACAATTAAAAGAACCAAAACCTACAGCTGGAGATAAAAGTTCTTTTATCTTTAGTTTAGTCATTATCTCACTGGAATCTCTTTTTGCTCTTTCAAACAGGTCCCTGAGGACACAAAGGTGAGCAAACACAGTTCCAGTCTCCTGGGGCTGAATGCAGCCAGTAGCCAGTAGTCATAGAAACAAATGTAACTACCAGCCTGGCCAGATGATCTGGTAATAGGGGTGGGGACATCAGGAAAGACTTTCCCAAGGAAGTGGTGCCTTGGGCTAATGTGTAAGAAGGGGTACCTAGAAGACGGCAGAAAACAGCAGTTCAGACCAGAAAGGAAGTGTGCAAGCAAAGCTACAGAGTTACAAGGGGGCACTCAAAGGAAAAGTGTACTTTATATGCTTAATATAAAAATGGTGCAGTTAAAAAGTGCATGCTTTCTGAAGTGGGGAACCATGAACTGAAATCAAATTCCATGCATAGATGAGTTTGTCAGGATGAGCCCAACTATTAAGTATAACTTTAATATATAGCTCTAATTTTTAAAAAATTATGTCTTCTATTCATTCTTTATTAAGAAACAATTTCATTGTCTCAGAATTTTTCTCTATACAAATTTTTCTCTATATAAATGCTAAACATTCTATTTAAGACATTTTTAAAAATTACTGTTAAACTGGGCAGGGTGCCTGTAATTCCAGCTACTGCTGGCAGCTATGTGGTAGTTTGTGTCTGCATACGTGTAACTTACTTAGTGGAGCTAATCTTTTTCTTCAAATGGCAATGATTTGCCACTCTATAAACATGAAATGAGTACCAGGTGGAACAGTGATAAGAAAAGTCAAGGCACTAACAGTCAAAGACCATTCTCGGCATTTTAGCAAGACTCTTCTAAATAAATTAATTAATTAAAATTTTTAGAAAGTGTTGGGGATGTAGCTCAATGGTACAGTGCTTGCCGAGCATGTGCTAGGCCCTAGGTTCAATTCCTAGCACACTGAAATTAAAAACAAACAAACAAACAAACAAAAAACTGTTACACAAAACTGTATAGTGAGCATTTTCCATGCTATTTGTAATATATATATATATATATATATATATATATATATATATGAAAAAAAACCCTTAAACTTCCCTTATAAAGAGTCTTCTTTTCTTCAAATAAAGAGGTTTCTACTTGGGAGAAACTACAACATATACTTTCAAAACTGTTCTCACACATATGCACCAAAGGAATTCACTTATTTCCTACCAGAATTTCAAGGTTCCACACACCCTTTTTTTTTCTTAATATTTATTTTTTAGTTTTCGGCAGACACAACATCTTTGTTTGTATGTGGTGCTGAGGATCGAACCGGGGCCGCACGCATGCTAGCCGAGCACGTTACTGCTTGACCACATCCCCAGCCCCTCCACACACCCTTAATTCAACCAGGGCTGTAAGAAGTACATGTGTAACTTTAGTTAGTGGAGCTGGAAAGGCATTTTCTTAAAAAAAAAAAAAGAGAGAGAGAGAGAAAAGAAAGAAAGAAATAGAAAAAGGCATTAGGAACTTCAAGAATCTGGTTAGAGGGGCTGGGGTTGTGGCTCAGTGGTAGAGTACTTGCTCACTTAGCATGCGCAAGGCACTGGGTTTGATCCTTGGCACCATATAAATAAAATAAAGGTATAAAAAAAATGTTGTATCCAAAAAAATCTGATTAGAATGATTACTTCTAAAAGTGACTCTGTAAGCACAAAGGACCTAAATTAGTTACCAAAGGTTAACTGTGACGTGGAAATGACAGCTAAGTTACACAGATATGGATAACTACCACTATTTTCCTTAAGTCCCTTTTGATATATGTAGAAAATGAATTCTTTCTCAACTTGGTCTTTTTTAAAACAAAACTTAAATTTACCCAAATTCACCATAGGACTGTGTCAAAATATAAACTTTAGGGGCTTGCAACAGAGGACAAGACTAAAACATTCTTATCAGCCTTTCACTGTATTTGCTAAATGAGGCAAGACTGGACTTCAGAGTGGTGTATGCATTTAAACTGAATTCAGCATTCTACAAGGAAAGATTAGAAACAAAAAAACAGATAATCCCTTTAAAATGTGCAGTTACTGATTACCTATCTTCAACAGTGAAGAATGACCCAATTCTAATTCTTTTTTAAGAAACTATTTTATTTATTTTAATTTTCTCTTAGTTGTAGTTGGACCCAACACCTTTATTTTGTTTATTTTTATGTGGTGCTGAGGATCGAACACAGCGCCTCACGCATGCTAGGTGAGCGCTCTACCGCTGAGCCACAACCCCAGCATCCAATTTGAATTCTTTTAAAAGAAAATGTCTTCATTTTTCTATTGTGAATATACAAAGAATTTTTAAAACCCATGATTGAAGATAATTGCACCTTTCAAACAACCTGTAAGAATGAAAAAAAAAAAATGAACTGAAGTCATTCTCTGGTAAATTCAAAGCGAAACCCAACATGACCTCAAATATTCAGATACTGAATATATATCTCATCACTTCTTAATACTTATAGCAAGAGCCTAAGTGCCATTTGAGCCTGAAATTTTTATTACAAGTTACTGGTCATTGGTTACTAAGAATATTCCAAAAAAAGAACAGGAAGGAAAAGAAATCAAACTACTCAGATGTGGGGAAGGACAAGGGTGTGCTTATAGAGGGTCTGGGGAACCCAAGAGTGACACCTTTACTCTCTGGGAACAATTCAAAAAATTAGACAGCCTGGTAAGGTGGTGCACACCTTAATCCCAGCTACTCTGGGGGGTGAGGCAGGAGGATCACAAATTGGAGGCCAGCCTCAGCAACTCTCCCTGTCTCAAAATAAAAAATAAGGGATGGGGATGTGGCTCAGAGGTAAAGCATACCTGGGTTCACTCCCCAGTACAGAAACAAAGAACAGAGAGAACTTTTGATTTGACAGAGAATCACCAAACAGTAGGGAAACCAAACAAAACAAAACCCAAATTTGAGGAAGTGTCCTCTTGATAAATGCTTCACTGCTGGTCTTTTTCTTCAAATAGCAATGGTCTGTGGCTCTGTAAACAGGGAAACTGAGCACCAGTTTTCTAACCGTGATTAGAAAGTTGAGATCCTAACAGAAGTCTGGGATTTGCCTTCAGAGTAGCACAGATAACAAAAGTAGGAAGAACTCAGAAATGCTGTGAGGCTTGTGCTTAGTGAGGACATATTCATTTCAAGTTGGGTACAAGAACCAGTGTCCTTTTTAATTTGATGAAAAAACTAAGCTCAGACTTCACCATCAAATAAAACTCAGTTAGCACCTGCAGTTGCTAAGCTGTATCCTACCTAAAGCACACACTGGTGCCTCAGAAGAGGCAGGTGGGAAACAGCACAAACCAGACCTCTGTGTCACAAACCACTCTTAAGGTTGCAAGACAACTGTGAAATAGGATGTGTAAGTGGCAATTTCTGGAGCATGTGGCAACAAACCTCAAAATCAAAATTCCCTTTGAAATCTTTGGCTTGCCTTAATTTTTCTTATTAAAAAGGTCGGCACAAAATCATTATGTTTAAAAGTTGGCAAGTTCTACCAATCTAATAAAACCCAGGAACGCCACACTCGAAATATATTAACAAGGTAATTATTTCAGCGACAGAAGCAACAGGTTCCCAGAACCCTCGTTTCTATACAGCCTGCACTCGCGGTCCAGACCCAGACCTTGGCACCAACTCCAAGCTCCGCAGTCACCGACAATTCCTGTCTCCATCGAAGGCCCTCCGACAACACACACCCGGTTCTCACCAACCCAAAAGTCGCTTAGATGTTTCGAAAACAAATATGGAAAAGGGTGCTCATGTTTATAAAAGTGGCCTCCCAGAAACGACGTGCCCAGCCCGCACCGCAGGCCGGCCGCAGCCCGGGACGCGCCGCCTACCCGGTCCCCCTTCCGCGGCTGGGGCAGGAAAACCGCCCCGGGAGCGGCGCCGGGGAAGGCGGCGCGGGGGGAAGGCGGCCCGGCGGCCCGGGAGCACGGCGGCCCCGGCGCCCGCTTTCACACGCAGTCACAGAACGAGCAGGCACAACTCCCGGCCGCGCGGGAGCCAAGTCCCCCGCGTAACTCGGGCCTGGGCCCTTCTTCGAGCGGGCACCTAACCGAAAGTACAGTCATTTCCCTCTCGGTACCGATTCGCGCTGGCAGTGCCATTCAAACCGAAAAGGCAGCAAAACAGAAAGCGCGGAGCCAAGGGGCGCGGGGGGCCGGCCGCGCGGGCCGGGCTCCGGGGCGGCGGCGGCGGGCGACTCCCAGACACTCCGGGGCTGCGGGAACTTTCCGCCCCGCTCCCGCCGCCGCCCGCGCCCAGGCGCAAACTTTGAGGCGGCGTCGCGCTGGGGTCCCGACCAGCCCCGCCGCCCCCCGCCTCACGGCGCCGCCACGCCGGAGGGGGCTGGCTGGGCCGCGGGCCGGCCTTGGGTCCCGCCGAGCGCCCTCCCGGCCTCCTCGGGCCGCCGCCGCCCGCGCCCCCGACCCTCCCCGCGCCGCCGTGGGCCGAGCGGCCGGCCGGGCCTGCTCCGCGCGCCCCTCACCTTGGTGGCCATGGCGGGCGGGTCCCCCGGCCCGGGACGGCCGGCTCGTCTCCCGCGCCGCGGCGGGTCGGCCCAAGCCGGGAGGGCGCGCGAGGACGGTGGCGACGGCGATGGCTGGGCCCCGGCGCGGCGGCGGCTCCGCCTCGGCCCCGAGTGTCGGCGCTCAGGCCCGCGGCTGGGCGCTCGGAGACTCCAGCCGCCGCCCGCCCCTGCAGTTCCTGAAAGTCCCCGGCTGCGCGGCCCCCGCCCCCGCCGGCCGAGCCTCCCATTTACCGCGGCGTGCGCGGCGCGGCCGGCGGAAGCGCGCCCGGGGCCCTCGGCCGCCGCCCGGCCTCCCCGCCCGCCGCCGCCCCCGCGCCGGCCTCCGCCCTGGCGCGTTTCATGAGGGGCGGCCGCGTCCCGAGTGCCGGCGGGGTCGGGCCCGGCGCGGGTCGGGCCCGCATGGCCGCGCCGGCGGAGCGCCCGCCGAGGGCCGGGCCGGCCGCGCGAAGCTCGCGTGCGGGGTGCGGGAGGCGGGCAGGGGCGGCGGAGCCTCAGCTGGCCCCGGCAGGCGGGGGCGCGCCCGGGAGCCTCGCGGGTCGGGGTCGCCGCGGGGCGGCGTGTGCGGACGCGAGGAGCGGGCGACGGCCGACCGGCCTGCAGCGCTCCCGGGCCGAGCCGGCGGGATCTCAGTCCCCGCGACCCAGGGACCTCTGGCGCCCTTGACGGAGTCCAAACGCTGAGGACCCCTAGGTGGGGACGACGGGTTCCCCCAAGAGCAAAGAGAGCTCCGGAGGTGTCAGAGTGTCTTTCCAGAGTTGGATTATATGGGGCTTATGAAACAAATGACATGGACCAGCACGATTTTCACTCAAGTACAGAGACAGGACTGGAAAGTGTACTCCAGCTTGTATAATAGCCCAGCTCATTTTGTTTTTACTAGGGCCTTATTAAAAGAGGCAATAATCAAATAAATCACCTGTGTTCCTAGGAAAATGGTGTTTAGGGTTAATGTCAAAGGTTGTGTCTTCTCAAGACCATATTTGACCTTCAGAGTTTGCTAGTTAGTCAATAACAGGTGTTTAAGTGGTGCTTCAGGATTGGCTACGAATATTGGAATTAACTGTTGAGCTCATTGTCAAAGCTATAGCTATGGAAATAGTCTTAAATAGCCGTCTAAGAAAAGGAAAGTAGGCGGCCAATATTCAGTAACAGCCTATTTGCTATATACTATGTTCTTATATCCTTCTATCTCATTCGATCCTTTGAAAACATTACTAGTGTCTGTTGTTTACAAATATGAACAAAACTCACCTAAATAACCTACCTGATTTGGTAACACTTTTAAAATGAAAAAAAAGACCATAAACTTGGACCAAGCTACTCTACTTCTAAGAATTTATATTCCTGTTGGATTTGTACAAGTGAGCAAAGATGCTCATCAAAGCATTGTTCTGTAATAATTCCAAACAGTAAACAACCTGTATGCTTGTTAATAGGACTGTTTCAATAAATAAGATAGATACCCCAATACAAATGAAATTCTTGGAAGTTAGTAAGAGAATGGTAATACAGTCAGCCCACTTTGTAGGTTCCCCACCCTCAGACTCAGCCACCCTTAGATGGAAAATAAGTCAAAAAGAAAAATTGTGTCTGTACTGAACATGTAGGCCTTGCGGGAGGGGGTGGAGATGCAGTGACAATGCATTATTAAAATACAGGAAACAAAGGTTTTCTTATATTCTAGATTCCTTTCATGTAACTTATCATTGAAGTGCATGTTTATCTTTTTTATATACTTTCTAATTATTGGTTGACATCTGTTTGTCTTGGATGTAATTACCAAATACACAGAATTTCAAACTGATAACTCCACATTTATAGATGTAGCTAGCAATGAGGCCACACAAAGTCAGAGATGACTTTCCATGGCTGTGAAATAAGCCAGAACTCACTTCCCTTATCATCGTCTACACAACATGTCATTTTCAAAGTAACAACACTCTAGGTGAGAAATGTGAAGGTCAAGAGAGGCACTGTTAAAAACCAGACAAGAATACCCCTGTCCTGAACTGTACTAAGAGCCACACCCACACTAGACTACATAGAAAAATTGTGACATTCCTTCATCTCATCAGGTCCAGCTGCCCAGTGGAATGAGGCTTCTCCCAGAAGAAAACTGACTTCAGGCTCATGATCACGAAGAGCCCTGGTCAAAGTGCCAGGTAGTTGGTTTTGTCTTGGGCTTTCCTCCATTCTGTGTTCCTCCTCCAGTGAGCTTCTCCTTACTGGCCCTTGGTGAGCCTGGCCTCAGGACCTGGAGGCCCAGGCACCAGGGCTCCAGCAGGCTAAGCTCAGGAGTGACCTCTGTAGCAGGAGCTTTTGCTCCTGTTAGTGAGAACACAATTCAGTAAGAAATTGGATTTGTATTTACAGACAACTTTTGGTTATTACTAGATTGCACTTTTCAAAATAAAGAACCAGAGCCAGAGCAACACAGCTGCCCAAGGAAACAGAAGGCTGAAGATTCCTGGAAGCCATGCTAGAGACATGAGTGGTGACAAGGACAGAATGGCCATTAATTTTTGCCCTGAGTCTGATGGTCAGGTGTTGTGCTGTACACTTGCAAAGTTAAGCATTTCTGTTTTATTTTATTTTATTATTTTAAATATGGAACACTTCCCAAATTTGGGTGTCATGTTTGCACAAGGGCCAAGCAAATCTTCTCTATATGGTTCCAATTTTAGTACATGTGATACTGAAGTGAGCACGCACTTCTGTTGAACAGCAGAAGTTAACGACAATTTCACTATTGTCACTCAGAAATTGTTTAGCTCTGAACTCATATTTTCAAATTGAAATGATAGTTTTTAAAATATGAATTATAGCTTAAGAAATAACTTTGGGGATTCAACAAAACATAAATACTACCATTTACTACATCAAATACCATGTCATTTGCCTTCTCTCATTTTCCCTCTTTTCTTCCTCAGGTACTGTCTTTCAATCATCAGATCTGGATCCTTGACAAGTCATGTGACTGCAGAGACAGGACTTAACTGCAGTCTTCTGAACTGCAAAATGGGCTGATGACAGTGCATGCCTCATGGACTTGTTGTTTGGGTAAAAAAAAGATAACAGATTCAAAGGAGTTAGCATGATGTTTTGCATATAACAAACAGCAAATATTAGGTATCATTATTCTTATTTCCTTATCTATCCAAAATTAGTTTCTACTTATGTTCCTATAGCTTAGAGTCCCACTAAGTGCTAGATCAACTAATGTGAAACCAGTGTGGGAATATCAATATGAGACTCTGAAGTCTAATGTAAAATAGGATGGAAAGTGTGAAGTTTCCCTTTGTACATGCTGGAAGGCTGGGGATTAGGAGAGTGTAGACCCTCAGAGGGCCAGGGTCTAGCCTGAAGGCTTCTGTCTCTTCCCACCTCTGTGCTGCAAGTTCACTGAGGTTAAAGGAAGTCTCAGGGTGACCCTGAAAATTAACCACAGAAAGGGGAGTGGCAGATGCTGTTCCAGTCTGGTTTGATGTATTCTGGCCTCACCTTGCACAGGTGCTATTTCAGGTGTTGGAGATAAAAGTCCCTGTTCACCTTAGGATTTACAATGTGTAGAGGGTGGGGAAGTACAAGAAACCATAAACAGATGTATGATGTACCAGGTCTTTCAATAAGGTACTCTGAAGAAAACTAAAGCAGGTTACCCTTGGGGACAGAGTGGTGGGAGAGGTTATTTTCTGTAAGACTGTCCCATGGTGTTAGGCTAGCTGCTTTCATACGTAAAGGTATATGGTTTTGTTTTTGTACTGGGGATTAATCCCAGGGTCACTTAACCACAGAGCCACATCCCCAGCCCTTTTAATTTTTTATTTTGAGACAGGGTCTCACTAAGTTGCTGAAAGTATACAGCTTTTTAAATTTTGTTTGTTTTAATTGGTTGGCTAATTAGTTGGTTTTCATTTTTGTTCCATTTTGACTTCTTTCTTTCACATGTCTGGAAGAAATAGGGCCATGAAGATATTGGGACATAATATCCAGAGGAGGAATATAATTGCAAGGGCCTGAGTACACCAGGGAAGGACGGTATGGATGATTGGAAGAGCCTGTGGACCGAAGCTGCCCAGATGGAGAGGGAGCACTGGCAGGTAGGGAATTCTGGGACAGAGACTATCGGTGCTTGGGCCTGCACCTATTGCTTGCTGGGTTGGAGTGGTACTAATTCCCAGGGAGAAGGCTGAGCCAGAGGAGACTGCAGCAAGGGTAAGGCTGGATCACAGTTGGCTTCCCAAGGAAGTCCAGCCCCAGGATGTCTTTTGAAACTTAGCCCTGGGCTGTGGCTCACATTATCTGGCCTGTTTTGGGTCCAGATCCACAAACATACTTACATTCAACAATTTGACACAAAAAAAGTAAGTACTAATGGGAATAGGAATCATTGGGTGGCATAGCAAGGGACATTTTCCTAGCTCATGTGTTATTGCTCAAGTCACAAACATTGGAGCGTTATCTTTAAAGTCCATGTAACAGGGCAGCACACATGAACACATGTTCCTATTTAACTCTAATGGCAGTGCTTGCTAAAGATGAGTGCCAGATATTTGCCATTACCAACATGATTGACAGACATCAAGAATTACATTCTCTGTACCCTGGAGTCCTATTCTTCCTCAGACCCTTGATCAGACAGGTCACACTGCAGAGTACTAAATGGTGAGCAGATGGCCAGGCCTTGGAATTGGACAGTACTTGGCTTGAAACTCACTTCTGCCTCTTAACCACCTTTAATCTTGATCTTTAGTACCAATTTTAATCTTGATCCTTAGTACCAATTTTTTGTCTTAATCTACTTGGGCTGCTAAAATAGAATACCATAGATGAGGCTTATAAATAACAGTTACGTCTCACAGTTCTGGAGGGGAAAGTCCAAGATCAGTGTTCTGACATTTTGGGCATCTAGTGAAAGCCTGCTTCCTGGTTTTTAGGTGGTCATCTTTTCAGTGCATCCTCACATGGCAGGAGGGGAAGGTGTCTCTCGGAGCCTCTTTTATAAGGGCACTTATCTCATTCACAAATGATCTAATCCGAATAACCAAAGATACCACCTCCAAATACCATCACATTGGGGTTAGGATTGCCACATACAGATTCAAAGGGATGGAAACATTCAGTCAATACCATCATGATGTTGCCTTAAGTTTGTTTTGAAGATTCTAACTGGAACAGCATTCTCTTTTAACAGTTCCTATTAGTTGTCAATAATTTTGTATTTGGTGGGCTTTACCTGTGTGCCAATACCTTTTTTTTTTTTTTTTTGGTACCAGAGATTGAACCCAGGGGCACTCAGCCACTGAGCCATGTTCCCATCCTTTTAGAGACAGTGTTTCACTGAGTTGCTTAGGGGCTTGCTAAGTTGCTGAGTTTGACTTTGAACTCACAATCTTCCTGCCTCAACCTCCCAAGTTGGCCAGTATCTTATTATAGTTCTCAGTTCTATAACAAACGACCTGGTATGCTACTCCATAATTATTCCAGCACATTCTTTATTCAGAACCTGTATTTGCTCACTCCTATGGTATTTCTCTGTTTCATTTTTCATGTTTTTTTCTCTTTGAAATCCTCTTTTCTTGACCTCATTGTGTTGCATGTTGTCCC
This sequence comes from Callospermophilus lateralis, assembly GCF_048772815.1. Taxonomy (NCBI): domain Eukaryota; kingdom Metazoa; phylum Chordata; class Mammalia; order Rodentia; family Sciuridae; genus Callospermophilus; species Callospermophilus lateralis. The sequence goes on from NC_135310.1 coordinate 10,358,609, forward strand.
TTAGTACATTTATACTCTTCTCTAATGTATCTAGTATCTGTACTGTAGTTCCTTAGAATTCTCACAGGCATTTCAGCAATTTTTTATGCTTCTTAACATTAGTAAACCTTTGAAATTTCAATATGCAAAATGTTATTCTAAGTAAACAAATACATAGAAACTCACAATACAAGCTAAACTGTTCTTACGTAGAAATTCCAAGTTTAATCTTAAAAAGGATTAAGTAAATAACTTCAGAAACACATATGGTTCTTAGAAAAAGTCTCTGTTTTCTGTCCATATAAATATTTGTAAAGTAAAGGTTTGAGGGTTTTTTTTGTTTTGTTTTGTTTTTAACTTGGTGACTGTGTGTTCATTCACTTGAGAGATGCACATGAGAGCCCTGGCCCTGAGCTTGGCTTTGATTATGGTCAATTTGGTCTATTAGCTGCTTTTTATTTCATTCACAAGATATTTATTGAGAGCCTACAATGTGCCAAGACTTATGGTAGGTATACTAGAGAATGCATTTGTGTGTTCCTAGCATTTAAAATATCTTTAGATAGGCTGAGGATATGGTTCAGAAGTAGAGTGTTTGCCCAGCGTGTGTGAAACCCTGGGTTCAATCCCCAATACTGAAAATCAAAATAAAATAAAAAATTATCATAAGAGAAAAATAACATCCATTCTGCTACCACAGAGACAGTTCTGGCTGGCTAATTACTCTTACTTAACCAATGTCCTCTGCTGCTTCCTGCAAACAGAACTCTCCTGTTATGGCAATGAGAACCACTAGGAGAATCGCCTGTGTTTCAGAGAACCTGCGGTTTTAGAAGTAGAGAGGGGGAAAGCTGTAAAAGCAGAACAGTGTAGGGGAATCAGACAAGCCACAGTACTCCTACCCCAAACCCAACACAACTGCTCCAGGGCTAGCAGCCTGCAGCTGGCCCAGCCTCTAAAACCTTCCACCGGAACTTGACAATTAGGATCAAGTTGGCATATTTTTGTGATTGTAGTTGTGTTAGGAGGAATTGAAGACCTGTTGGCTCCTTGGATAAAATCAGTCTCATGCCTCTTTGATCGATTAAGTCTACGGAACTGAGGGGAAGTAGATGCTTTTGTAATGTGGTAACTGGCTCTGTGAGGACTCTGACGCCCGTGGTCTGAAGTACGCAGCCTGGATCATTTGAGAGAGGGACACAAGTTTTGTCCTTAGAGTGAAATGAAGGGGGTCGGGGAAGAAATTAAGAATCTCAAGACCCAGCAGCAGAGCATTTAGCCAAGTATGAGGCCTTTTAATCTGAGGCCCTGTGAACTGTACAGGCCTTTCGTCCATGATGCCAGCCCTGACAATTGTGTTTTCACAACAGCTAGTTGTCACCTCTGATAGGTATAATCAGGAAGCTGTGTCTTGAAAAACGGGTACATTTTCAGTTTTCCAGGTGGAAGGGATGGTCTGCACAAAGATTTAACAATGAATCAGCTTAGGCTATATTCCCCTGATGTCAGGCAGGCCAAGTTTAATTGAGACAGAGGTTTTCAGGCTAGAAAGATAGGTAGAGGGCAGACTCAGTGTTCTTGCAAGATGAATTTGGTGGTGGTGGAGAAGGGGCATTGATGCAAGCCCATTCTGGGAAAGGAGACCATTTAAAAGGCGCTTGGGTGCTTGAAGTCATTACTAGTGTAGTGATCATGGCTATACTATTCTGAGATGGACGCTTTTCTTCTCTTCTCTTCCCCAGTACTTCCAACTGTAAAGAGAATGTATCAGAGGCCACTGGTTTGCTCTGAACTCCTGCAGTAGGCCCAAAAGCCTAAACCAAAATGGAGTTAGTGATAGGACAGAACGTTCAAAGAAATCTTTCGAGACAGTTCAAAAACAAAGTTTCATGACGGGGAAAGCCTGTCAGGTTGCCCAGTAGAGTGGCACAGCAGACAGAATTATCTTAATAGGGGTTTCTTTGTTTTGGTTTGGTTTTTAAATTGTCAATGGACCTTTATTTTATTTATTTATATGCAGCACTGAGAATTGAACCCAGTGCCTCGCACATGCTAGGCAGGCACTCTACCACTGAACCACCACCCCAGTCTCTTAAAAGGGTTTTTATATACACATATTTTTAACAAGGAATCAGAGCATGTTAGACATGGCCTTGAGTGTAGCAGCTAGAATTGACCTTGAGTGCAGGTGGCTGGGCAATAACAGAACTTTGTATTTAGGGACCTTGGAAGGGGCAGGGTGCTGAGGAAACAGGGTATTTTAAGTTTCTTTTTCTTAGTAGCTTATAAGCCACAGCCCCAGGCCAAGAGGCAGTTTCAGAACCCAAATGGAGTCACTAATGTTCAGGATATCTCATTAGTTAGTTGTGCTGAAGTTCCATGTGACTAAGCCAAAACTACATTATCTGACTTTGCAAGAAGTCAACAGGTAGAAAGATAATAGCCAAATCTCTGAGCACACCAGTTTTAGCCAGCGTGATAACGAAGTTCCCTCTGCTTTAACCTTTACAAAGAAAGTTATTTCAAATACTCAACCAGCTTTTTGCTCTGATTTCACTTTCCTCAGCCTTTTTCTGTCTTTAAGGTCAACCTCTCCTACTTAGTTCATCAGAGAACTCTTCTCTCTTATGATACAAGGTGTTGCCTTATTCTAGAATTGCAAATAAAAGCCAATGAAGACCTATAAACTGTCTGGGGATGTGGCTCAAGTGGTAGCATGCTTGCCTGGCATGCGTGAGGTACTGGGTTTGATCCTAAGCACCACATAAAAATAAAGCTATTGTGTTCACCTAAAAAAACTAAAAAATAAATATTAAAAAAAAGACCCATAAACTAAAGTTTGTTGTGATTTTTGTCTTGTGACAGTGTCCAGCAACTGTGAACTGAAAGATACTTCTGGCAGCTACTGAGACCCTTTGAGGAATGCATGAAAGGCATTTTCACCCTTTTGATGTCCTCTGCCTTTCTCATGGCATCCCAAGGGTTGTAAATTCCTCTCCTGTCAGACTCTGCCTTTTTAGCATTGAGCCCCTAATCAATTTGACTTTCAAATCCAGGGTTGACTTGTGCTAGGAGACAGCATATAGCTTTGGGGGTTTGTGGTGGCTGATGATTTGCTGGCAAGAATGGGAGCTCACCAGTCCGGGTCCCACAGGTCTCAGGTGTCTGACTGCAGCAGATGGGACTGGCAGTAAATGGCAATTATGGCTTGGCACATGGACTCCACCTTTCAGAAATTCACAGTGATATTGTATTCTTTCCTCTTTGTTTCTTTTTCTTGCACACAGATTGCTGTGATCACAAGCAATAGCTATGCTTACATTTAAGTCATTGTAGGATTGCTTTTATGCATGATGACAGGAAATTATTTTTAATTTCTTAACCATGATTAGCCAGTCATCAATCAATCACCATTACTTGTCCAAGCCATCATTTCCTCTCCTACCTGCAATGCCTACGGCATCACACTGCATGGGTGGGTGAGTTTCTGGCTTCTTTAATCCACTCTATTGGTGTATTTCTATCTCTTTGTCAGTGCTTCGTTGTCTTTTTTTGTTGTTGTTAATTTTTAAAATTTATGTATGACAACAGAATGCATTACAATTCATATTACACACATAGAGCACAAATTTTTCATATCTCTGGTTGTATACAAAGTATATTCACACCAATTCGTGTCTTCATACCTATACTTTGGATAATGATGTCCATCACATTCCACCATCATTTCTAACCCCATGCCGCTACATTGTCTTACTTACTGAATTCTTACAATATCTTCTTACTTAATGTAGCAAAAAAAAAAAAAAAAAATCTTAAATTTCAGTGATTTAACACAATTTTTCCCCTACTCACAAAGACATGGCATGGTGGGGAGGGTAGGGTGGGCTCTGCTCCATGCAGACATTCAGGCTTTTCTGTGTGGTGTCTTTACCATTTCCAAGTCTTGAGAGTTCTCCTCTGGACCAACTGCTTCTGGTAGTGATACACAAGCAGGGAAATATTCACACCACTTTATGTTGGCCACTTGACCTCATTTAATTGTAGACAAGGCTGGAAAAGTAATCTGGTTGTATGCCCAAAGGAAACAGGAAACAAGCCTGGTAAATATTCAGTTTGTCCTAATCTCACACAAGGACCAAAATAGGATATGTCAAACTGAACACAACTGATCTTACAAAATTTTCTCTCCCTCTTACTTTTCTTTCTCTATTTTCCATCTCTTTCATTCATTGAATACCTATTTGTGGACAGTCCACTAGGCTTCTGGGATAGGCTGCCTCTAAGAGAACCCCTAACAATTCCTTTTCCTATACGCATTCCCTTATGTAGTCCCTTCCCCTTGAATGAGACCTGAACTTACGGAATTGCTTTTAATGAATAGAACAGGGTTGAAGGGATAGATTCACCTCCAAGGTTAGGTTGTAAAAAACTATAGTTTCCATCTTGGTGCTCTATGATTCACTCAGTCTCTGTCTTTTGGATCACCAGCTACCATGTCATGAGGATGCCCAGGTGGCCCTTGGGGAGACTTCCACATTACAAGGAAATGAGGTCTGCCTGCAAAAACATAAATAAGCTGAATCTTCCTGAGATCTTCTGAGGTCCACCAGCGGTCTGTGAGTGAACTTGTGTGTGGATTCTCCAGTCCTGAGAGGACTGCAGCCCTGCTGACTCCTGGCTGCAATCTCCCCTCAGCCAGAGGCACCCACTAAGTTATCCCCCAAATAAATGTCAGATAATCAATATAATTTTGTATTAATTACTGGGGACAAAGGAGTTAAGAAGGCATTTCTTGACTAAAGAACATCTTGGCTAAGACATCATCTTTTCCATACCAACATGAAATCATAGGGTTATCTCTGCCTCCTATTTCAGTTTACAGTCCTGACGGACCTCCATACCCCTAAATTCCACATTTGGAGGTAGCCCACTGGTGTTCCCTATCTTGTTTTTGTACATTTTCTTTTACTTCCTGTTGCACTGTATTTGTAGCAGTGAGTTTCTAGCTACTACAATAATACTTTATTGAGCACTAAATAAATACACTGAATAATTTTATACAGCAAAACAGGCCCATAAGCTTCTGGATGACAGAGTTGGGTTGACCCCCTGCAGTGGCTTTAGTGTAGACTGTATCAGTGACTCCGTGTCCACAGACCTCTTAAGGAATACAGAAGGACCATCTCTGTAGAATACACAAATGCAGACTGCCAGGAAGTTTGCATTTAGCTAAACCTTTTTTTTTTTTTTTAATATTTTTATTAGTTGTTCATGAACCTTTATTTTATTTACTTATTTATATGTGGTGCTGAGAATTGAACCCAATGCTTTGCACATGCTAGACAAGCACTCTACTACTGAGCCACAACCCCAGCCTTTTTTTTTTTTTACTTGTTTTTAGCTGTAGTTGATACAATATCTTTATTTTATTTTTATGTGGTGCTGAGGATCGAACCCAGTACCTCTCACGTGCAAGGCAAGTGCTCTACCACTGAGCTATAGCCCCAGCCCAGATAAAGCTTTTTGATTAGTCATGATTCAAATTATCTGTACTTTTCTTTTTTTTGTTAGTTATGTGAAGGTATTGGTGGTAGTTGCACCTTAACACTTTAAGAAAGTTGAGTCTTTTATCCCATAAATAGGAGTGACAAAACACCAAGAAACAGTAATAGGAAATTCCTTAGAAAGGATAAAATAGTATCAAACTCTAGTTTTAAATGAGCTTTGTCAGAAAGAGATTCCCATCAATTGCTACTCAGCCAACATTTAGGGAATTCCTTCTGTTGTGTCAGGCAGTGGAAATAAAAGGAGAAGAATAACTGGAGGATCTCTGTTCTTGAAGAATTCTTAAGTCAGCAGGGAAATATGCAAATGACTACCAACACAATAAAACTCAAAATAAAAGATTTAGGGATGTTGCTTCTGTCAGACTCTTAAGGATGACTCTGAGTACAGAAAGTTTAGAAAGTCACCGGGTGGGGCTGGGGTTCTGGCTCAATGGTAGAGCTCTCACCTAGCACGCATGCAGCACTGGGTTCGATCCTCAGCACCACATAAAAATGAAATAAAGATATTGTGTCCACCTACAAGTAAAAAAAATATTAAAAAAAAAAGAAAGAAAGAAAGTCACCTGGGGCTAGGGTAAATGAAATCTCAGCCACATGGAGGCTGAAGCAGGAGGGTCTTAAGTTCAAAGTCAGTCTCAGTCACTTAACAAGGCCCTATGCCACTTAGTGAGACCCTGTCTCAAAACAAAAAAGATAAATAAATAAAAAAGGGTTGGGGATGTGGCTCAGTGATTGAGTGCCCCTAGGTTCAATCCCTGGTATTCTGCCCCCCACAAAAAAGACACTGGGAATATTTCATGGTAGAGTTGGGTTGACCCTCTACAGTTAATTGATTCAGCAGTTCAAAAGTTTCACCAAGGAATTTTTTCCAATAGCTTTATTAGGGAGTGATTTATACACAATAAGATTCAGTGATTTTAAGTTCACAGAGTTTCAAAACGTGTTCTGTCTTGTAACCACTACCACAGTGAAGACACAGAACATCCCATTATTCCAGAGAGTTTCCTCACACCCCCTTGTGATCAATTTCCTGCCCCAGCACTTTCTCTCTCAACCCTTTACCTTACATCACACACATAAATCAGCTCAAAATGGATCATGGACCTAAACGCAAGAGCTAAAGCCATAAAATACATGAGAAAACCTTGAGATCTTGGGTAGGAAATATATTTATTTGCCTTTTCATTTTTAATGGTATTTTCAAAAAAATTAAAATTAAAATTTTGAAGTTCAGTTATCTTTTTTTTTTTTTTTATGGTTTATGCCCAGTCTAAGAAACCTTTGCCTACCACAGATCACAAAAGTTCTCTCTTGCATTTAGATTTGATCCATTTTGACTGTGAACTGGCATTCTTGAGGGAAGCCAAGAAGAAGGTAACAAGTGCTCATATACTTGGAGGATGGAGGGGAATTACTAGATGGTGCGGAGAGGGAAGCAGCTTTGCCAAGAAGGGAAAGTGGTAGGAACGCACAGCCTTAGGAAAGGACTGGAAAGTTGGGGCAGTGCTGGGGGGGGGGGGTTGTTGGGATAGCCAGTGGGAACCATGGGGTGGGTATTGAACACCCTGGAGGTACTCTCATTGTTGGTGATTAGTGATAACACTTTTGCTCTGCAGTACTGGGTTTTGTTAGCGTTAAAGCCCAAAGGAATGTTTTGTTTAGACTGACATATGAAGGAAGTTGGGTCCAAAGACATAGTTGTCCCAATTTTCTGTTCATCCAAATGTTCTGTTGCCATGATAATCCGAGTTTCAATTTCAGAAGCAAAATTAATGTTTTGCAATCGATTTAAATGATCCACTTTCAATGACATCAAAATAAAGTGTTGGTTTGGATGCTACCAGCTGTCACATTTTACTTGGTTTTAAGAGCACTTGGTAGAGAGTAAGGTACAGATGTCTGTTTGATTTGCTTTATGTTTTTTAAAAAATGAGATACCTTTGGGTATTTAGAGAGAAACATTAGGATATTGTCTTTATTTTTCCCAGTTAAAATTTGCAATACCAAAATTATATTCATGGAATATTTGTTTCACAAATGTGCTTTTCCCCACAATGACCAAACATTTTGGAGAGTGTGAGTGACTGTTGAAGATATCTGTTGAAGATGAGTGGCTCAAGAGCCCATGGTAGTGCAGAAATTAAAGTATAGAAAGAGATGATGGCTTTACCTTCACAGCAGAAAAAGAAGCCACAGAAAGAGTTGCTATTTTTTTTTTTTTCTTTTTAAGATGATTTTCTTTTAAAGAGCAGCTTAGTTTCAGGCTAACCCTGTCCTGGCTGTTTGTCATTCTTGTTCAGAGTCCAATTAAAGAGATAAATGTGGTTTTTATTAATTTTTGTATATGGAGTTTCCAAAAAATATTCAAACAACCTCCAACTCAGACTACCAGTAGGATGAGTGCTGTTAGTGTGGCAGGCACTCAATAATCTTCCTTAATACTAGGCCCAGGGCTAGGAAAAGTTGACGTATGTGTGAACCTCTACTACCTGGATCTTTTCTTGCACTTTATGGATACAGTCAGCTCCTGACGGTGCCCAACAGGATAGACACTCGATGAAGTTCTGCTGAGTGACTGAACAAATATGAAGAGAGGACAAGTAACAAAAATGTATATTTAAACAACAGGGTGTACAACGGGGGCTGTGAGCAAGCAAGTGAGGAAAAGTTTTATCCAGAAAAATACTTTGAGCAAAGTGGAGTGAATCTTAGTATTTTACCTCATTGGATGGGAAAAGTGGATTTATTTAAAATCCTAAAGGTTCCTGCTCTCTATGGGTGTTATGTGTTCTGTCTCCTTTGTGGTAGGAGAGAATGCACCCCAGAGCCCCACCTACCTCAGTGCACTCCACGATTCCATCAAGAGTCCCCTTCACCTGGGAACCCACAGGACGCCAGGCTAGTGGCAAGACCAGAACGGCTGACCATGGAGAGGAGGGCTAGCAATGGTAGAGAAGGAAAGGGAGGGAAGAGTGACAGGGAGGTTCAGGTGGGAGTGCAGGTGAGGGGTGAGGCAAGTTTGGGTCAGGGGAGTGGCTGCAGAGTCAGAGAGGAGGGATGCCTGCAGTGGCAGGATTGGTGACTGCTGGGATGAGGCAGAGGACAGAGGGAGGGGCAGGTGGAGACCAGGCTGCTGGCCTGGGTGACCGGGTGACTTGTGATCCATAGAGAAGTGAAAAAGTGCTGTGTGGGAGGGGCTTGTGGATGAAGTCATAGCACCACGCTGACATGACTCACAGTCTCTTCATCTCACAAGGGCTTTCTGGGGATCTTGCAGTTTCTTTGCAAGGAAAAACCCCAAAACCAAAAAATAACTCCCACCCCCCAAAAAACCCTGTTGTTTGTAAATGTAACTTTTCCAAGTATTTGTCTGGCTCCTTCCTGCTTCTGGGGCATCTCTCTACATGTACAATGACCGTCCACGTATAGCACTGTGGGGCACAGAGCTTTGCTTCTCACCAGAGGGTGAAGGGTGGGCTGCACCTCTCTCACATTTCTGCACATTCCCTAGGTTCTAGCAGTTACATGCTGCAAGGGTCTATATATAACTATACTATATGTATAGTATATATAACTATAACTATATAGTATATGTATATAAAATAGAGCAAGTGAGGGAGAGAGGTATTCCTATTGGCTGTTTCTCTGGATGCTCTTCCTTGATCTTGAAACTGCATAAAGAAATGTAGAGGCTAAGAGACTCGTCCCCAGTAGTTTCTGCAGAGTAAAGGGGCAGCAGTGTATACTTCTTTCAGGAATATTTTGGAGCCAATTTGTCTCTGCTATGAATAAGATCAGGACACAAGCACCATAAGCAAGATGCTCAGGCTGCTGCTCCCTTGGGCAAGTCCTACAGGCTTCCCCTTGATTCCATGAACCTCCAACAGCCTTCTGATAGAGTCAGTTGCTGTTGCTGGCAGTAATGAGCCCTGACTGATACACCACAACACATGCCCACTGTTGACAAACTGCCAGCCCCAGAAAAGGACCCAGAAAGAGAAGTTCACACACCAGCAGGGACAGCTAATTCAAATGACTTTCTTCCCAGAGTCTTCTAGAGCTGTTTCACACCGTGGCATCCACGTATTTGGGTTTTATCCTGTTTGTATACCATAAAGCATTTCTCTGTGTGAGTAGCTTCCAAGAATCTCACTGGTCCTCTTTTTCCTCCTTCAGCCATCTCAGTGTATGTTCTCTTCCTTCTGTTTCTTAGTTTTTGAGATGCTGGGGATTGAACTCAGGGCCTCTCCTCAAGAGCTTCTCCCCAACCTTTCATGATTTCTGTTCCTTATGCTTCTTTGCTATTTTCTCTGTTATCATCTCTTGTCATCTGAGATATAAACTCTCTTATTTGCTTTCATAACCTAAAGGGTTTGGAGGTATACTGTTTTAAGGCTATTTGAGATTACCATAGGTTTATGAGCTACTTACTTAAGTCTAATAAAGTTAAGAGTAATGTTTGACCTTTGGAACAGATGCCCTTCTTCCACGCCCTCTCCCTGGTTGGTTGGTTGTTGTAATATAACCTATGTTAGTTATCTACTCATACAGATATTTTTAAAAGAGTTTTTCTTCCCTTAGTCAATTGTGAAACCATATAAGAAAAAGAATGCATACTTTCAATTGGTTTCCACATTCCCTGCACCATGTTTCCGCTCTTTGAATGATGTTTTCAGGAAGGTGTTCATTCAATGATACCTTTCGAGCCCTTGCCTGTTTGAGACCATCTTGTTATTTTCAGACGTAAATTGCAAGTTGGTTTGCTTCTCAGGCTATTCATAGGAACTCCTAACAGAGGTGAATCTGGGCCTCTACCTTCTTTCCAGCCATCCGATCCTGAACTGGCTCAGTGACCAGTGAGGCATGGCTTCCAAGCCCAGTAATTTCCAGCCCAGTCCCATCCAACCTGAAGTTAGTGGAAATTTCCCCACATCCTGGCTCCTGGCTTCCTCCCCTCTCTAATGTCCAGTGATGTTGCAATTCAAGTGTTTTTGTGTCTACTCACAGGTATTTCAGTGAGAAGCTTGGAGAGGGTCTACCATGAAAGCTGTTAGATCTTCTGCCAGTCATATTCACCTCCCAATGCTGGCACTGTGTCAGCTCTTCTTAATTTCTTAGTCCGATTTTCAGAAGCTATTTTAGATCTTCTTCATCTGTATTAGTTAAGCTTCCTTGTAACTGGTTGCAGGTAACTGAAAATAACTTGAATGATCTTTAACAGAAAAGGGAACTATCATACAAGAGTACGGGGCAGTTTCATGGAACCTAAAAGTGTACTCGGGTCTCAGTAGGGAAGTGGAAAGTTTTTAGGACTCCCTGCTTCTTATTTTCATTTCTCTCTGTGGTGTTTGGTAAACATTAATAGAAATAGCTGACATCAATTGAGTACCTGGTGGGTGCCACAAGAACCCCTGGAGAAAGGTGTTTTTTAGCATCTCCATTAGACATGAGAGGAGACAGGAACTCAGGGGAAAGGAGTGGCCACTGTTACGCCATTAGGAGGTAGCAGGCAGGCCCAGAGTCTGGACACCAGCACCCTAAGCTCTACATACTCAGATGGGTCCAGAGTAGGACAGCGTCTCGGGACCTTCCCTTTGTAGCATCCAGTGTCAGTCCGAACACCTGTGGTGGTGGCCTGGGAGCAGGAAGGGAAGATGAGGAGGCCTCTGGGTGGCACCAACATGTGCCTCTGTGGAAACTTTTCTGTTGGCCAAATCCCTGTCCCCTGCAGCCACCTGGAGCCTATTCAAATTCAACCTGCACGGCTACCTTTGGGGTATTTGAGGACCGAATGTGAGGCTGCTTGAGACATGACATTCTCCACTCCTGCAGCTTCCCCCTCAGGTTTCACTCGCGCTCATAATGAATCTATAAGTAATTGCCTAGATGTTAACTTAAAAACACATGTAATGTACTATTTATAAAAATTAAGTGGGAGTAAAAAGGAAGTACTTAATGAAAACTAGTGTGTAAACGCTCAGACCAGCTGCACTCAAGATGAGTGGATGTTTGCATCCACTTATCATAAATGTCTGCATTCACAAAAAGTGAGAAGATCAGAGCCCCTCTGTAAATAAAGGGCAGAATACAAAAGAATAAAGGTCCAACTATGCATGAGGGTAATTAACAGGCCCAAACTGCTTGTATCAGATGAAGGAAAGAAGAAGATCACAGAAGCCACCAGATGTGTCCAAACAAATGGTAGTTGGTTGGAAGTGAGCAAGTAGGGATCCTGGTGGGTGAACCTGGAGTTCACATGCAAGGGCAATGTCAGGATAATTTCCTGTTTTGGCACACAGGATGGTGTCAAGACACAGTGCTGCCAAGAACATATCTCCTAGATGGGTCTCCTTCAGTTCACTGCAGAGTAGCTAAGCACTGGAGACACGGGCTTCACCAGACAGAGGGGCAGAGAGAGGATGGGAAAGGGTCAAATAGGGGAACCGAAAAATGGTGACTAAATGAGAAATCATTGTAATATGTAATTTTATGATATATTTCTTATCATTGAGTTAAAAATATACAAATCTGACAGCAATCATGTGAAATATTTTAAAATAATACTTTCAGTGAAATTCAACTAGATGTCTGAATTTAATAATTTAATAATTTGGTAATTTAATAATTTGTTAGTGTAAGTCAGGTAAGAGGAGACTCCGAACAGCTGTTACACAGTGGCATATGGAAATTGGGAGAGCAGAGTGATAAAGGTGTGTGTAGTGAGCAGCATGGCTACAGGGAACCTTATTCTTCAAAGTAGCAAGCAGTTTCTTGGTAGAGTTTAAAATAAAAGAAATTACGATATTTTCTCAAGTTACATGGTGGTTGTGTTCATGGAAAATTCAGCAAATGTGAAAACTGTGAGAAAAATTTTTGCCCTTATATATAAAAAATGGAGCTCTGGGTGCAGACATTAACAAGAAGTTTCTTTCCCCTCAGTAATGTCTGCAGGACACTGGAGGGTTGAGGTTGACTAGCATCACACATTGCCACCAGCTTAGCGTTTCTAGCCATCACCTACTAAATTCCAGGAATACCCTTCTTCCTCAATAACAATGACCATGGAAAACGTCCCCTCAAAATTCCAAATGGCCCGCAGGGCTGCTGCTGCCCCAACTGCCTTAGACTGCCTCATTCATCCTCTTCTCTAGGATACAGGCAGCATGAATGTGCACCAACACCTACACACACACACACACACACACACACACGTGTGTGTGTGTTCTCACTTGGAGAACGCACTGCTTCTGAATGTGTTTCCTGAGCAACCATCTTGTTCTGTATTTTTCATTTACTGTTTTCCTAGCTTTTGGAAAACATTTGTGACTAAATACACACAACAGACATTTATCACTTTAAGTGGACAAGTTGGTGGTACTGAAGACGTTGGCATTGTTTTTGTGACCACCACTACCATCCATTCCTAGGTTTTTTGGTTGTTGGAAAGTTTTTAAAACTTAGAGAAAGTTTGTCAAAATAATACAAAGAATATTTCCTCCTGAGCTTGTGAAGAGTACATTGCTGCCTGATATCCTATCACCCTTGAATGCTTTAGTGTGAAATTCCTACCTGAGCTGAATACAGCCATCACCAGCAGACATTTAACATTGAGAAAATGCAGCCAGTTAGTCCTGGGAGGCCATTCAAGTTCCTCCAGCTGCCCATAATGTCCTTCACAAAAAAGCCCCCAGCCTGGGACCAGCCATTGCATTTATTCTCATTTCTCTTTGGTCTTCTTCAAACTGGATTACATGCCAGTTATTTTCTAGAATGTTCTCCGTTTGGGTTTTTCTGGTGTGATTAGATTCAGATAGGCTTTGGGGCAGGAACATCACAGAAATCATGGTGGGTTTGTTTCATTTCTTTCTTGCACAATATTTAGCTTTATTACAGGTGATACGGAATAAACTTTTTACATTTATTTTGAGATGGTGTGTCCCTATGATGCATAGGCTGGCCTGGAAACTGTGATCTTCCTGTCTCAGCCTCCTGAGTAGCTGTGATTATAGGCACAGCCTGCTATGCCCGCTTCAGTATAAATTTTGATTCCTTGATTCAGAATATGTTGTCTTCCAGATTTTCTGCTATATGTGTGTGTTCTTCTTTGTTGGTAACCAATAAGACTGTTATGAGGAGATACTTTGAGACTGGAAATATTTAGTTCCTCATCAAATTTTAACCCACTAGTGTAAGTATTATGTTTGCTGCTGCCCTGATAATTACTGTGTTGTAAATTGTGCTTTTCTAATTCCATTACTCCTTGTACAATTTTAATTGGATTTTATAGTAAGGGAAAGCTCCCCACTCCATTTCTTTATTATGTCTTCTCATTGTACCAGTAGAGACTTATGGATTCCTGCTTTACCCAGTGGGTTATTGCCTATTCTCACAATTACTTAATCTGATGTCAAATTGTCTGGATTTGTGAGGCTCATCAAACTGATTTCTGTATTCTTTAAGTATGTTCCTGTCATTCATTAAGCCTTTCCCTATTTTCTGGCATGAGAAGATGTTTGTGTCATCTTGTATTTTTTCTGCTCCATTCCTGGAATCTACCATTTCCCCCACGATCCCTGAATCTTTTTAGCAGAGAGTAGTATTTAGATACCAACCTTTAGACATGCATATTGTTAATAAGTCATCACTGCTCTCAGGCAGAGCTGGGGATATCTCTGTCCATCCGTCTGTCCATCCATCCATCCATCTATCCATCCATCTATCCATCTATCCATCTACCTACTCATTCATTCCTATATCCATTTATTTACCAATCATCTCTATTTTTTGTGGAGGTATCTATCATCAATCATCTATGTATAAACAAATTATGGCTCTATCTGTCTAAATAAACACATGAAAGATCCCACACATATATACAAAATTAACATTTATATTTATTTATTTATTTGGCTCTATTAAAAACCGTAAGTTCATGCCAATATTTCCAACCCCAAATCTAACACCATAGGATTCATTCTAGTTTTCTTCTTTTCTATATTTGTAACTTCTTTCTATTACAGTTAGAAGACTGACTCTCATTTTTCTCAATGTTTACTTATGAGATCAATGCCCTCCATAAGTAACCAACCTGTCACCTCCTCTCCTTCCTGGGCCCCTTCCTCATCCTGCTTGGGCCTGTGCCAAGCCCTCAGACATGAACAGTCAGTATTGTTAGGAAGGAAGGAAGCTTCCTAACAATTTAAATTCTGTTTGTATGTTATTTTAAGAAACCTTAACTAGAAATTATTTGTATATTTTACATTTACAGAGTGCTTGCTGTGTGGCAGATCCTCTGTGCATTGTAGACACATCATCTCATTTCCTCCTTGCTATCAATGTCTATGGTACATATTATTCTTTTTTTAAAAAAATATTTTTTAGTTGTTAATGGACACAATGCCTTTATTTTATTTGTTTATTTTTGTTTGGTGCCGGGGATGGAATCCAGTACCTCATGCATGCTAGGCAAGCCCTCTACCACCCAGCCACAACTCCAGCCCCATATTACTCTTTTAATAAAGGTCACACAGCAGGTGGCACAGCTAGACTGAAAACCTGGTGTGTCTCACTTCAGCATCATCCTCCATAGCATCTGTAAAAAACTCAAACATTTCCAATATGTAACACCATGTAGATATAGATCATCTATATGTCAGCAAGAGATTTATGTCTCAGTCCATTGAGTTTATACTTTAATTCCTGTGAGCAATACAAATGCTGAGTTACTATATGCTGAGGATAACAGAGCTCCTGAAAGGAGTGGAGCTGTTTAGTTGATCTCTGAACTCTCACCAAGCCTAGAATAATGCCTACATCTATGAAGCATTGATGATAATGAAGTAGACAGAGAGTTCACCAAACGTGGTTCTCTTATGTAGGGGGACCACACCTCCTTGTCCCCTTGCAGTTTGGTGGGATCACGAGCCCATTTCTGGCAGAAGGAATGTGGGTAGCCAGTGACTGATGAGAAGCCCCAGTCTCTTTTGTCTTGCAGAGGCAAGTTCCAGATGGCACAGCTATAGGATGGGGAAGGTTCTGGCAGCCTGGCTTCCCAGCCCTTTCTGCTTGGATCCTCCCCAGCCCTGCTGACCAACAGTGAGGTCTTTGTGAGAATTGAGACTTTGCAGTTACTGAGATTTTTGAGGTTGTTTCTACAGCATAATCTAGCCTGTCCTGACTTCCATCTCTCTCCTCTAGTTTCATAGATTCCATCAAAATAGAAAAAAGGGGGCTGGGGTTATGGCTTAGTGATAGAGTGCTCATCTAGCACATGTGAGGCTCTGGGTTCCATCCTCAGCACTACATAAAAATAAATAAAATAAATGTATTGTGGTCCAACTACTTCAAAAAAATAAATGTTTTGAAAAAAATAGAAAAAAAAAAAAGACTTAGGGTGTGGCTTAGTAGTAGAGCACTTGCACAAGACTCTGGGTTTTATCCCCAGCACTGCAAAAAAGAAAAAGAGAGACAGATGTCATCTTCCCTCCTGAATGTCTAAACACTTGATAGCGTAATCAGATACCAAACAAACGAACAAAAACAGCATTGTGAGCTTATTCATATAGTGGGTGCCACACTCCTGGAACTCAAGGCATACTGTCAGAGAGCCTTGCCTTATAATCCCCTGTGAATCATTCCTGAGAGTGCCTGACATTCTAACTTCCTCTGTTCCGATAATGCCAGTTCTTCAAGTCACACTTGCTGTTTGAAGACAATACTGATTATGATTATAGTTTTTACTTTTTAAAGGTCTGACATCTTTTTTGCTTATACAAAAGTGAGAAATACAACTTTACATCAACAGATACATCAAAGACACTTTTACTCTTTTACTGTGAGAACCATTCTAAAGATGGTTCCCACGCTGACATGGTGCTTAAGGTTAAGTTAGGAAGGCTAGTCCCTTCTCCTAATATGCCTTTTAATGCTATTTCTACAAAAGCTTATAGCAATTTTATGCATAAAAGTAAAGAAAATAATATAATTCATTCTCATAAAACTTTCATTTAAATTTTATAATTCTTAATATTTTATCATTTCTACTTTATCTATTTTTCCCTTTGCTGAAGTATTTTAAAACTAGTCCCAGATAACATGAGATTTAACTCTTAGATACTTCACTATATATATTTTTTTCACATATATTATATATATAATAAGAATATTTTTCTTACATACCATAATACCATCAAAACAAAAATTATAACAAAATTAACAATATAATTTCCTCATAATATCTGTTAATAGTCTAAATTCATATTTTCTCAATGTCTCTAGCAAGTATTTTTATATTTAATTTACATTTTTAGTTTGATTTGTCATCTAATCAAGGTCCACATATTGGATTATATTGTTTAATTTTTAGTCTCTGCTAATGAATTTATTTTACTTTAAAATTTATCTCAATTTGTTTCCTTTGACTATTTTATTTTTTGAACTTCTAATTTTCCAAATATTTTCCTTTTCTTATGGGGGAAGTTTGAGCAAGACATGAGTTTCGCCTTGCATCTAGAGAAATCTAGCATCATTTTTAAGCATCTCATGTCCCTGGTTCTTTATATATACATATATATGTATATTATAATATAAAATTATACATATATGTAATTATATATATTATTATATAGAAGTCATATTTTATTATATTATATATAAAGATATATTACATTAACCAACTACTCTCTTTCTAAAGTAAATCATTCAAAATATCTTAGTTAATTGGGTGCTGGAGAATAAGAGCAAACATTTTCTGGATCATATGGCTTAAGTTTTGTTTTTCAGAAATAAGACTTTTCTTAACTATCACATAAGGATATTTCCTAGTAATAAATAAATGAATAAGAGAGATAGACTTTTTTTTCCACTACAAGACAGGGTCTTACTATGTTGTCCAGGCTGTTCTCAAACTCGTAGGCTCCAAGTTCTGTAAGTTTTCTAAGCTTTGGTTTCTTCCTGAGAAAGCTTGGCCCAGTTGATGGACAGAACATACTTGTAACATTCTAAATCCGCCAGATCTCAGGCCCTCAAATGAGGCCCTGAGAGCCAGGATCCCATTTCTCTGATGCTGTCACCACTCGAAACATTATTGTAAGTACTTTTAGTTTACAAGCCACACAAGAAAATGAGTATACCACTCCTTGATGGCCATGTCTTTATTTTACTTAATGAGTGTCTATAGTAGCCCCACAGGAAGAATCCTGCAGGGAGCAGGGGTTGCTATGCAGGGTAGGCTTGGAGGCAAAGTGCTTCCTGCTGAGAGGTGAGCAGTCTACTAGAGGGAGGAGCAGGTGTACAAAGAACAATGAAGGAGAATGGACAGACTTGGAGCCATGGAGCATCTTCAGCACAGCATTAATATTGCCAAAACCAAGGTCCTTGGGTTTGATCACTGGGTTTCCTCAGTCATGAAGATACAAACTTATATTTTGGAGCTGATAAAGTTACTCCCACTTGACAATTATCAAAAGTGATTCTAGTGCCATCAGACTAACATGAGGTGGGTATATGAACAATAGCTGGCAGTTAAAAAGTTCAGAGCATCCTTTGGGCAAGGTTGAAGGCAAACAAGCACACTACACACCAACTAATTTGAATAATGAATACGTGCTGTTTTAAGAAGTGAGAACATTGAAGGGTTATCACAGTATGAGTACCAGGGGCTGCCTTATTGCACTTTCTTATTGCAAATTATTTCACCTTTACTTGGTTAGGTATTCCAGAAGTAAAAGTGCAAAGATGGAATTGAACATGTAAGGATTTTATTAGGGAAAGTATCTGGAGAAGAGAGAAGAGGGAGGGACCCCCCTCCAACTGGAAGAGACGTCAGACATTGATGTGAGGAAGTAGAGGAGAGAGGAAAGTTTTGGGTAGAAGCATCCTGGAAGTCAGTCATCAGAGGAGTCCTGTGACTGTGGTCAGTTTCAGAGATCACTGCCTGGGGCTGTTGTCAATTATATTCTCTTTGGGGGTAGGTGTGCAAAGTATAATCTCATGGTCACCACAGACCTCCAGTACAGTGTTTAATGGAAGTTATAAGGGGACATCTTTTTTTTTTTTTCCTGATCTTTTGAGGCAAGTGTTTGGTATATCACCATTAAGTATTGTGTAAGCTATAGGTTTTCTATAGATCTCCTTACCAGTTTGAAGATGTAATCTTGTATTGGTAGTTTACTGAGAATTTTTCTTAAATTCATGAATGAGTTAATTTTTGTTAAGCGATTTTTCTGTACCTATGAAATTATCATTTTTTTTAGTTGTGGATAGGTACAATACCTTTATTTTACTTATTTTTATGTGGTGCTGAAGATCAAACCCAGGGCCTCACACATGCACTCTGCCACTGAGTTGCAACCCCATCTCTGATCATACATTTTTTGAATCACTTATTCTATTAATACAGTTGATCACACTGTTGATTTTTTTTTTTTTTAATACTGGGGATTGAACCCAGGGGTGTGGGTCTTGCTAAGATGCTTAGGGTCTCGCTAAGTTACTGAGGTTGGCTTTGAACTTGAGATCCCCCTGCGTGTGCCACTCTGCCTGGCCACACTGTAGATTTTTGAGTGTTAAACCAACTTCACAATCCTAGAGGAAACACAATTTAGCCATAATCTATAATCTTGTTTACATACTGTGAATTGATTCACTAATGTTTGTTAAGGATTTTATTCATAAGGTATATTGGTCCATAATGTTTCTTTTTTATAATGTCTCTGACAGGTATTGGTATCCAGGTTATGTTGGCTATATAAAATTTGTTGAGAAATGTACTTTCTTTTTTGGTTTTTAGGTGTTTGTATAAGATGGGCATTATTTCTTTCTTAAATGATTACTATGTTCATTAAATGTTTAATATATCCCTTAAAATTTTAATATAGTATTATTTTTTTCTTAAATGTTTAATTCACCAAAGAAACCACATGGATATGTTTTAGAGTGTGAATTCAATTACTCTGATAGATATAGGGCTATTTAGATTTTGCATTTCACCTGTATTAGTTTTTAAAAGTTGTATTTTTCAAGGAATTTGTCAATTTAATCTGTGTTATCAAATTTATTGTTGTAAAACTGCAGATAATATTCCCTTTGGTAATATAGGGCCTAGTATGATGCCCTCTTCTTTTATTTCTGATAGTGAAAAATGATCTTTTCTCTTTTTTTTTCAGTCTTATTAAGCTTTTATCAATTTGATTAACCTTGTCAAAGAATCAACTTTAGTTTTGTTAAATTTTTCTATTTCTGTTTATTTGTTATTTCACTGAATTCTGCTCTGGTTTTTATTATTTCTTTTCTTCTGCTCACTTTGATTTTATCTTGTTTCTTTTTATGACTTCTTAGGGTGGGCGCTTGATACTTGATGACTAACTTTAAGCCTTTTTTTCTTTCTAAGGTAAACATTTAAAGTTACAAGAGTTCCTCTGATCATTGCTTTAGTTATGGCCTATAAATTTGATGTCCTATTTCATTGATATTCAGTTTGAAATATTTTCTGATTTATATGTGCTTCCTTCTTTGACTCAGGCAGTGTTTTGAACAATGTGTAATTTCCAAATATTTAAGTTTTTTCTGGATATCTTATCATTATTGATTTATAATTTAATCCATTCACTGATGGACTTTAAAGTTTCTGTCTTCCACAATGGGTTAGGTATGCATGGCTCGGCATGTAGTCTAGCTTGGCAAATGTTCTGTGGGCACTTGGTAAGAAAGGCTGATCTACAGTGTGTGGGTGGTGTTTTATAGATGTCTACCAAGACAAGGTATTGATTGTCCCATTCAGATCCTAATGATTTTTTGTGAACTATCAATTTTTTTTATTTTTTAATTTTTGTACCAGGGTTTCAAACCCGGGGTGCTTAACCACTAACCCACGTCCCCAGCCCATATTTTTTGTTTGTTTGTTTTGTTAAATTTTGAGTCAGGGTCTCACTAAGTTGCTCAGGGCCTTGCTAAGTTGCTGAAGCTGGCTTTGAACTCACAATCCTCCTGCCTCAGCCTCCCAAGCTGCTGGGATTACACGGTGCCTCACTATACCCGGCCCTATTCATTCTTGAGAGAAGGGTGTTAAGATCTGCAACTCTGATTGGAGATCTCTCTGCTTCTTCCTTCATTTCTGTCACTTTTTTCTGTGGGTACTCTTTGAAACACTGTACATTGTTGTCTTCCAGATGCATTGACCCTTTGGTAGCTGCAAAATGTCCCTCCTTCTCTTTAGTAATACTCCTTACCTTGAAGCCTATTTGTTCCAAAATTAATATAACCACCCCAATTTTCTTCTTCTTTTTTACTTTGACCCTATTTGAATGTCTATGTTTAAAATACCAATAATGTTCTTGGAAGCAGTGTACAAGTAGGTCTGGCTTGTCTGATCTTGTTGGGGTTAAGTCCACTATCTTCATATTTGTGTCTTAATTGTCCCATCTCACTCCCCCTTCACTTTTCCTTCCTTATCTTCTTTCACATGAAATATTTTTCACACTTAAAATAAGTCAAAATAACATTTAATATCTGTCATTTTTTAGTAGTGACCCTACTGTTATATTCTTTTGTCACAGTCCACTTAGAGGTAATACTGTACAGTCTCACATTCTTTTTTTTTTTTTTAGTTGTTGATGAACCTTTATTTTATTTATTTATATGTTGTGCTGAGAATCGAACTCAGTGTCTCACACATGTGAGGCAAGCACTCTACCACTGAGCCATGTCCCCAGCCCTCACATTCTTTATAGTACCTAATAGGGGGCAGTTCCACGTCTGCTGCAGAAGAGGCAAGGAACCTCTTTCTTCACCCTCCTAGGCGCTCCAGCTGTGCCCCTGGGGATTGATTAACAAGGGAAGCCCAGACAGTTGGTTAACACTGTCATGGGAGGAAGAGCTCAAAGCATGGCCAGCGTCTGGGGCTGGTTTAGGACCTCACCAAACAACAAACAGTTTTAGAGAAGTGCAAGACAAGAAAAAGGGTTCAAACTGGTGGAAACTGACAGTAGATAAAAGTTATTTCAGTAAGGTTTGTTAGCAGACCCGTCCTGGTGGCAACTTTCTGTCTTCATGGCCATAACATGCCCTGGGAGAGGGGATGTGTGGTGGCCTCCAGTCCTCAGAAGTTTCTGCTTTTTGTCAGGTAGGGGAACTGTAGGAAAGATTCTCTCTGCATCTGTTATTTTCATTTGTCTCCGGCTCAAAATAAAATAATCCTTATGCCCAAGTGGCGTATTCCAGGGTACCATATTTGGATACCCTACACACACACACACACACACACACATACAGGGTTATTGTTGTTGTGTACATTACATCTGTCTAAAGCCAGTAAGGCTAATAGCTTCTGCTCATAAGGGGCAGGAGGTTTGGAGAAATTCTCTTAAGAAAAATAAGAGAGGCTACAGACTCCCTGCCTGGCCAGATCCTGAGGCCCCTCTTCAAGGGAGAGCTGCTTCTCAACGCCTGCCTGTTTTGCTCACTCTTGATGCCTTCAAATATTGTTTGAAAAAATTGTCCTATTATCTTGGTGTTTAGTTTCACTAAGCTATTCAGTCATTACCAGAACCAAATATCCTAATTTTTAGAGAATTTTATAAGAAATTAAAGCCTTCCATTGAAATCAGTAAGAAAATACCCCCTTGGGAAAATGCACGAGTTAGAGGATTCGTCTTAATATGACAAGCAAATGCCCTAACAGATGAGACTAGGTGGTCATCCAGAGGTGGATCCCAACTGGGCCACTGAGAAGGGCTTAGCACTGGGCAGCCTGCTCTCATCATCCATGACTTCTTGACCCCACAGCCTTTGTGCCTACAAAGGACGAATCTTGGGAATTGCCACTGTTGGGTGCATTTGACCTTGAAAACCACGAATAGTACAAGTTCAACCAAATAGGTTCTAACAGAGTATGTTTAATCCTTCTCAAACATTTCTCATCTTCACAAAGTTCTAGAGTTAAACACTCTCTATTGCTGTATGTAGACACACAGGGTAGACATGGACAGACCATTAGGCTGCGACTCCAGAGGACAGAAGTAGGTGAGCACCCCTATTGGAAGCATTCTGCCTTAATAAGGAGTGTTTACAAAATTTTGGGACCTTGTAGCATGTCATACATTAACATCCCACCAATGACAGATTCCCATGTTCTTGAAGACAGGAGCTGATAGTCAAGCTTCTTCTCAGTGTCATGGTCCTGAGAGGGTACCACACAATATTCTGGACCACTACAGAAAGAAAGAAACAAATAAGAAAAGGATGCTCAGTTAAATTTGAATTTCAAATAAATGATGAATAATTTTTAGTATATTTTTGTTTTATGTAATTGCTGTAAGAGAAGTGAAACATTTATACTAAAAATATTTTTTTTGTCATTTATGTGAAATTCAGATTTCACTGGGAGTCCTGACAAAGCAAACTGGCACCTTCCTGGTCTCCATTCAGTGCTGCCAAAGAGGACAGAATTCTGGCCCTGGAAGCCCACATTTTAGCAAGTCAATGGAGATGTTCACCAATTCTGTCCCTGGGTGATGGAGGCACATCTGGCCTGAGGCCAAGTTCACAAGCCAACCTTGAGTCAGCAGTGGATGTTCATGAAGAGCAACTTCCTTGAGAACTCCTATGAAAACAAGATTTAGCTTTATCAGGAGCTCTCAGGGTGCGTGCACTCTCTAATTATTCATTCATTCATTGCTCCAACATCCTGTTGAGGTTGGTAAACATTTCCACTGCCTCATTCTCAGTAGAGTAAACAGGGACAAGGCGAGAGGCTGACTAACCAGGCAGCCCAGCCAGCCAGTGCAGGACAGGGCTCAGTGCCCTGCTGCTGGTCTACAGTCTGCCTGGCCTCGGGCCAGTCCTGGGAACATTAGAGTCCTAATAAAAAGCAAAGAGGATGCTTTGGAAGGCTCAAAAGCCTCACATTCTGAATAGCCCCACATTCGTTGTAAGAACGAAACAGACTAGAAAAAAAATATATGCACAAAGACATACCAAGACATTCCCCCAAAGGAGAGAACAGTTTCCTTACTCTTTGTTTCTCCCCAAGCAAAGGGGCTGTTTCCAATCAATGCCTTGGCAACTCAGTAAGGTCCATTCTTAGCCAACTCTCCCACTTTTTAAATTTTCAGACGTGGCCTGTCCTAATTCGTAGACACTCAGCACTAGTCTTAGCGCTCCCTCAGCTCCCCGTGCACCCCATTCTTACAGGTCTCATAGGCATGTTCCCTGTAAACCCTTCTGCCACCCTCTGCCTGGCTCCTCCTAATGGTTTTTCCCACCCTCCTACTCAGGGCTGAGTTAAATGTCCTTCATTTGTGCCCTTGGAGAAATTTGCCAAAGAAAATTTAGCACCTGAACCATGAGGTTGCTGTGATTTGAATGTGTTTCTCACAAGTTCATGTATTGGAAATATAATCACCAAATTCACATGTTAATGGGTATTTGGAGGTATGACCTTGAAGAGATAATTAAAATTCAACGGAGTCATGAGGCTGGGCCCCCAATGATGGCATTAATGACTTAAAAAGAGGAGGAAGAGAGACCTGAGCTAGCACACTTGCTTTGTCTCACTGTAAGATGCCTTCCTCCATGTTATGATGTAGCAAGAAAGCCCTCACCAGGTACTGGCAGCTTGACATTGAACTTCACATCCTACAGGGAACCATGAGCCAGGAAAACTTTTTCTTTATAAATTACTTGGTCTCAGGTAAATTCAATTATAATAAGAGAAAATGGACTAAGACAGATGTCAAGAAGGTGAGTGCCAGCTAACTGAGTCCTGTATCTCCCAAGCAGCATCACTGGGTAGGATCAATTCAGGGCAGAGCCTGGCTCCTGGCCTTGAAGGCTGGGGAACCCATGAACAGTGCACATCTTACAGGACTGACTCCTCATTAACCCAGCTCATAAGACTGACCATTTGTAGCTACAGTGTCACTTCATTGCTTTAGAGTAGAACTCTAGTGGGGACAGGAGGACCCTCTGGCAGCACATGCTCTCCTATCTTCCCACATGGAAAAATAAGTTGTTCTCAAGAGGGTGCTTGAGCCTGGAGTCAGACAAGAAGGATTAGCCACAGAATCTCCAAGTTGTTCTGTGCCAGGCCTGTTATCTTGGAGTGTCCTTCACAGATAACCTGCCCCTTGACCTGACAGGGAAGCCTCAAGCAGGATCCACTTGCACCAGAAGATGCTGGAAGGGTCCTGAAGCTTTACTTAGTTCACAGCTTGTGTGGTTGAAAGAGTGTGTTCAATATAAACTGACATGGAGAGAGGCGGAAAGTGAAACGGGGGAGGGTTTATATGCTAGAGCTTTCTGAACTGGTGTGCTAAGAAGGAGCTACAGATGTGATGCTGCAATATTCATCCCTTGAGGTCACCAGGCAAGCCTGCCCTAGCCTGGCTAGTCACCTCCCATTGCACTTTGACTGTGTCTATTGTGTGTTGAATTGTGTCCCCCCAAAAGATACACTCAAGTAGTAATGCTCAGTATCTGTGAATGTAGACTTACCTGGAAATAGGGTCTCTGCAGATGTAATTAGTTAAGAAGAGGTCATAACCCTAACCCAGTGACGGATGTCCTTATAAGAAGAGGAAAATTTGAACACACTGAAACAAGAATGCTGTGTGAAGACACAGAGAGAGAGAGAGACACAGGGAGGAATGCCAGGTGACAATGGAGGCAGAGATGGGCTTCTAGAAGCAGCACAACATGATGAGGAGCACCCAGGATGGCCAGCATACGCCAGAAGCCAGGAGAAATGGCAAGGGCCAGAATCTCCCTAGGAGCCCAGAAAGGAACCAACTCTATCCATGCCCTGATCTTGGACTTCTGTCCTCCTGAGCTGGGGGAGGATAAATTCCTGCTGGTTAAGTCACTCAGTTTGTGTATTTTGTTGCTACAGCCCCCAGGAAACCTCTGCAATGCCACACAAATATCCCTTTATCTGTGGGACAACCTAGGGACATACTGGCTTGCACCAAAGAAATGCAAACACGTTTTGCTCCTTAAAGTCTTGGCTGGCCATCCCGGATGTCCCTGTGATCTCTTCCTATGTGGCCCTCAGTGACATCACACAGAGTCTTCTCTCCCATTCTCTCCATTTAATCTCTTCTTCACCTCCTCCCTTCCAAGGGTCAAGGTCAACTCATTCATTTCTGGGTGATACACAGAGCAGTTAAGCAGAGTTCTTGTCTCAGAGATAAGAACTTACCAGAGTTCAGAGGCTCTAACTTAAGTGACTTCTCTAAGAAATAAAGGCTTAGTTTTTGAGGCAATTCATAATGATTTACCTAGGTAACTGCATTTAATTGCCTTTTAACACTTATATTTTAAAAATATACAAATGATTAGATGATCTCAATATACACATTACAAACATACATCTGTTCATATATGGGAACGCTGATGTCAGGTAGTTTAAACAACTTGCCCACAATGGACCTAGGGTTTGAACCTAAAACCCTATGACTTCAAACAAATTCCCTTGAACTGTAACTAGACTTCAAAAGATATAGTCTTATAAATGGAAGGGCTCCCCAAATTTCACCATTGTTTCTATAATTCTAAATATTTTATAGAACTTAGCTGTTGCTTAAAGGGAATATAAAACAACTGAAGAAATTCAGAGTGGTGATCCACATACCTCAGTTATTGATAATCATTTATTTTCTCATTTCATAGTAAAAATGACAATTATTATTTGGTTCAGATTCTGCAGACATAAGTTTTTTAAAAAATATTTATTTTTTAGAGGGACATAATATCTTTATTTTACATTGATGTGGTGCTGAGGATTGAACCCAGTGCCTCGTGCATGCTAGGTGAGCACTATACCACTGAACCACAACCCCAGCCCAGGCATAAGATATTTTACATAGCAATTCTAATGACTTACAGATGGTTCCTTGAATAATCAGCTTTTGTGTTATATTTTAATTTTTGGTAAAAATCTCTCACTTTTGTTTCCCTGAAATAAAAGTATACATGTATTTTATGGTTTGGATGTGAGGTATCCCCTAAAAGCTCACATGTGAGACAATGCAAGAAAGTTTAGAGGTGAAATGATTGGTTTTGAGAGCCTTAACCTATGCAGTGAATTAACCCCCTAATTAACTTGGTGGTAACTATAGGCAGGTAGGTTGGGCTAGAGGAGGTGGGCTTCTGGGGGGCGTGCTTTTGGAGTATATATTTTGTCCTTGTTGAATGAAGGTCTCTCTCTCTCTGCTTCCTGGTGCTGTGTTCCTGGCTACTTTCCTCTGCCACACCCTCCGCCATGATGTTGTGCCTCCCATCTATCCCAGAGCAATGTGTTGATCATTTATAGACTGAGACCTCTGCAACTGTGAGCCCCCAATAAACTTTTCCTCCTCTAATTGTTCTTGTCAGGTCTTTTAGTCACAGCAAAAAAGCTGACTAAAACTGTGTATTCTCAATTTTCCTTTTCTTTTCATTTGTGAGACAGGGTCTTGCTAATTTGTCTAGGCTGTCCTTAAACTGACAATCCTCCTGCCTCATTATCCTGAGTAGCTGGGATTACAAACACATGCCACTGTGCCAGTTATAATTTTTTTTTAAAACTTGTCAGTAATAATTTTATTTTAAATGCAAATTTTGTTTCAAGTAGGTTAAACATCTTATGAAATTGTTAGCCAAATACAATAATAAATCATTTATTTTTAAAAAGGATTTTTTGCCAAATGGCAGACCCATTTGGCCTTGGCTTGAACCCATGGAAATTTTTAGTTTGACTTATTAAACTAAATAAAACTTGGGTGAGGGAAATTCCTGTTTTACTCAAGCAGTGAATTCAAAGCTCATGTTATTAAGGTCCCTCAGTGTCCTCAATGTCTACAGTAACTCTTCTGTGTTTACCCGACTTGCATGAGCTTTATCCCCAGACCAGCCTCAATGTTCCCAGACATGAACCACACCGAGCTAGGGTCTGGAGCCTTCTCCACACTCATGTCCTGCCAGAAGGGGTAAACACACAATCTGAAGGGCCTGGATGGAGTCCATGTGCCATTAGCTAAGCAAGATTCTGCAGAAACACGCAGTAGACTTTTATCTTTGGGCAGGACCAGCTATCTTGTTTGCAGGTCTAGAGCAGAATGAGAATGCAGGGACACTTCATATTCAAGATCAGTAAGCATTTCAAGATGGGGACAGTAAAGCATTAACCCAAGTGTGGGGCCCAACTGTGCAGCAGCTCAGGTCACATGCCATGAAGTTGGTCTGCCCTGGAGGTTTCCCTTGCTGCTATTGGACCCTGGGCACTTTCCTTCTGCAAACCAGGGTCTGAATCCCAGTGGTTCTCATGCACACATAGTCCATGATCCCTAAGTTCTATGCAGTCTGTGGCCCAGACCCCACATAAACACACACTGTTTCTCCCTCTCCTCCTCAGGATGCCTCTCACCTTTCTCTCCTGCATCCATCTGCTCCCCAGCCTGCCCAGCCCACAGCAGAGGGCCAGTCCCACCACTGTGGAAGAGCCCTGGAAGATTTCTCATTGCTTGTGGGAAGAAGACCAAAAAAGCCTGCCCATGAACCTCAAAACCTGGCTCTTTCTGTCCCCTTCCTTCCCTGGCATCCCCAGCCCAGGCCATGTTCTCTACAGCCTTGGTGTGTCTGTCTGGACCATTTCCCATGAGGCCTCTCAAGGAGGGATGCTCTCCAGGCTTGGAGCCTTCTCACAGCCGCCTCCTTCCACCCATACCATTTTTCTCTTTGTCTTCACAAAGTCCTCAGAAAGCTTTCCCTGCCTCCCAGACTAGGATAAACCCCTGGCTACATGCCCTTTCCTTGATACAACTCATTATTCTTGTTCAGTGAATTTCCTGTGCATGAAGACAGCTCCTGAGCCTGCCTCCTTCCCAGGGTTCCTGCATCATAGTAGAACTTGTCAAGTATTTATTGATAGATGGATGGATGGGTGGGTGGAAGGATGGATTCAAGGCTCTCTCATGAATTCAGTATCATGGAGGGAGAAAATTGTCATCATTTAGCAATGAGAGAAATGTATTCACTGCTGCTAGTATGTGAAAGGCCCATTAAACATCCTGGCAACGGTGGTTCTGTGGGATTACAGTGTGACTCATCTGACCCCACTGCTTGTGTTGGTATTAGTTGTTTTTCTTTTTTTTTTAAAGGTACCTTCTGGAATTATGTGTGATTTAAAAAATGTCCCTATTCATGTTTCTAGTTGCTGATAAGATGCACACATTATTTTGATCATAAAGACAAACAACCCCTCTCCAGCAAAGTTTACTTTAAACAAAATAGTAGGCAAGAGGAATTTGCTGTTAGGGTCATTTTCTTTGCAAATGTATTTCCTCTGGCTGGAAAGGGGAAACAAGCTTCACACACTATAGGAGAAAGGGTGTGAAGAGGAAGTTAGGATGGAGTAGATAGGCTAACGAATCTTCCTTTAAATGGGTTGCACTCCATGTACTATATATCAAAATGCACCCTACTGTCATGTATGTCTAAAAACAACAAATTAAAAAATTCCTATAAAAATAAGAAATCAAACATGGCGTCAACCTAACCATGAGTCCTGATTACTGCCTTTCAGGTCCTGAGCTCTGAGGAGAGCAAAGACCCTTGCCTTCTGTTCCAAGGCCACAGTTGTGCAAAGCCGTGATTTCTAATCTCACTGGATTGTCTGTCCTCAAACTCTTTTTTCCTTCTGTTTTATTTGTCTCCTATACAGGTAAGAAAAGGGAAAAATTTAAGAAAAGTCTATGGAGTAGATTAGACAGAGATTAGAGTGTATGGTGAGGCTGAAGGGTCAGGGGAACATGAGATGGGTCAGACCTGTGGTGGGACCGGCTTTCCTCACCCTGGGACTCTCAGTTTTAAAATGAGATGGTCCTGGAGAAGCCAGGATGAGTTGATCACCCTCCCTCGATAGCTGGTGAGGTAGCAGAGGTGGACCTCAGAGTGTCCCAAGAGCCCCAGTTGGATGTCACTTGCCACATCCCCCGCATTGCCACCTGAGGACCTCACAGCATCATCATTTTCAGAGTCATTTTGAGGATCAATTCTGGCCAGGAATTGGGACCCCAATCATATGGTTATTTTTAGCATGTCACTTTCTTTTTTCTATAATAAAATCCCTTTAACCTTTGCTTAAAATGATTTGAGATGAAAGAAAAGACAGTATCCTGGCATAAACTGAGATTTTGATATATCTGAACTCTCAAAATTGTTCTTTTTAACTTGCATTGAATGCAAATTTCAGTTCCTAAAAAAACCAAATAAGGTAATAAATATCAAGGGAAGGAGGTTGGGATTATCTGTTTTTCATAAATGATGACCTAGTAGGAAATGGCTGATTGAGGAAAAACACATTCCTGGTTCATGCTAACACAGGGACACATGACAGGCTGCTGGAAGACTGTCATCAAAATAATTAGCGCCCCTTTCTACACATCCGCTCTACAGCTTCTAATTGGTCCAGGAGGGGTACCATCAGCATCCTAGTTTTACTGTAGAGAAAACAGTGGTTAAGTGGCCGAGGAAAGGCATCCAGGTCTAACTGCCTCCAAGGTCTGTAGCATCCTGGAAATTTTGCTGCATCTCCTTCCCTTCAAAAGGAGAGGGATGTTTTATGTACGCCCTGTGGCTCTCATGCCCCATCAACAGATCACAGCAGGAGATTTCTAGTGCAGAAAGCCGAGCATCTATCTGCAGCTGAGTAAGAAAGATGAGCCCTTCAGATACCACTTTTTGTTTGAGAGAGATTCTTTGTGTGCACTCCAAATTTGGGATGCAGTTCTTTGTAGATTATACAATTTTTACCTTCATTAGGAGGAGGAGTAAGAGCAGTGGTCGTAATGGAAGAGTAGTAATAGGAATATTCATAATAAAAGGGCTGTATTTGTTACTTGACACATGCCAGATGCACTTAGCTATATCATTTCTAATCTTCAGAACAACCCGGCGAGGAACCTGAGGCTCTGAGATGTGGTCTATCCCAAGGCTAGCCCCCAGAGTTCAAGCTTTTCACATTATCATTTAAAGATTTATTTCTTTTGCTTTGCAGATGTGGGAACAAAGATTCACTGAGGCTGAAGAATTTGCTAAATTCTTGTTGTTAGAATCAAGAGTGCCAGGTCTCACAGCCAGACCCCCCCCCCCCCAGACCTCTTCACACAGAACAGGAAGCCAGCAGCTGAGAGAAGCTGAAAAGCTGGATGTCAACCACCCTGGAGTCCAGGCCCAGGGAGGGTGTGATTCCAAGACACAAACTCATACTAAGTGGAATGTTCTGGTCATATGAGGCAGAATCACCCAGAGTTAAATGATCGGGGAGAACTACTCAGGAGTATCAGGCAGAGCCAGGACTGAGCTGAGGCCAGGCTTCTGGATGGGCAGATATGGCTGGGAGCACCCCAGGCTTTGTCTTGTTTCTGGAGAAGAGCTTCCGTGATCCTCAGCGTGACGGGACATGGTTGTGGGCAGCACCCAAATTTATCCATTGTAGGCCCAGTGATGGGAAAGTGTTCTGTGTTCGTAAGCCTGGGTAGCATGGGTAGGGTGGGCAGGCCGGTCTATACCGCTATGGACGGGAGGCAGGTGACTTGGTGCCAAAGAGTCCAGTCCAACACCTTGGAATCATTTTGAGCTGGACAGATGACTCAGTAGGTGTCCCTTGTGTGTCCAGGCGTCAGATTCAAAACAAGTCAGAAGGGAGGATTACAGTAATACCCAGATGGAGTCCATGCCACTGTTGAGCAGTCCCCTAACTACATCAACACAACTAGTGACAAGATACTTAGCCATTTAATTAAAATCTTCTGGAATAGATATGCGCTTCTGGAAAATATTTTCTTGATGATTACAATTAGCTATTGAAAAATTTTTTCTTAAGAATTTTTGTAGGGATAATTTAATGGGGGACTGTGTTCCTGATCAACTGTGCTCATGGGCTTAACACCATTTATAAGGTTTTTGAAGCAATGAAGTCCACAGTGACAGGCTTTCCTGGCCAGCGTCTTACTCATTTCCAAAGCTTCCTTGTGAATAAAAATTACAGTCCTTTTGTCAGAGAGACGGATAGAATATTAGCAGATGTGGAATTTTTGGCTCTTGGTGTCAGGCTACCTAATCTGTGCCAGGTTCTTTTTCTATGGAAAATTACTCAACTACACTCAAATGATAAAATAAATAAATGTAAAAATGAATGTCCAAAGTTTCCACAGTTGTGACTGTGAGCCTCTGTTCATCTCTGTACTGTGGTGGGGCTGAGGATGTCAATGCGTAAACACTTGCCCCCTGGGCTGGGATCTAATTCTTGGTGGAAGAGAGTGGGGCTGGAGGTTACCTTCTCTGAGGATAAGGTCCATGGTGGAGCCAGTAGCAGCCTCCTTCGGGTCCTATCAACTTGGTAACTGCTGGCCTTCTTCCTGGTCCTCTGCAGATCATCCACGTCAGGTTTATATGCAGCCTTTGTTACTATTTTAGGTGGATGGGAATTATTTCCATGCAAGCTCTCAGAGCATTGGTATCTGTAATTATATTTTGCAAGAGCTATTAGGTGCTTCCAGCATGTTTTACTGTTTAGTGTCACAAGGCGGTGACTGTATTTTTGACACCTGGTTATTTAATTCCTTACAGTACAGATAAGTCCTAGTGCCATTTGGCCTCCGTAGAGAACCATCAGGGCCACCTCGCCATAGCTTGCTTCATGCATTCCTGCCCAAGCTTGCTTCAGAGGTGAATTCCATGCCTGGCCTGTCAGGGCTCCAGCAACGTCAACACGGGCTTCATTGTCAGCTCAAGGGAAAGACAAACCATATGGGAAGGTGCCAATGTGCTACTACTTCCGGGGGGTTTTCCTGCCTCTGCTGGGTCATCCCGACCTTGTTATCACACATTCGAGGTGGAAATGTGACGTACTGAAACTGATTTACAAAAACCACCTACAGAAACCAGTGAAATGTTTTTAGCTTCAATGTGGTTACCGCTTACTTCCGCTACGTATTTATAACCAAGGCTTTTGAACACGGCTGGGGCAGAGCCAGCTTATGGCAGGCCGGGAGGAGGTTTGTCTTGTAGTTACTGCTTCTCCAATTTATTTCCCTCTTAGTTTAATCACAGAGAGGCCTTAGTGGACTCAATTGTGTTTTTCTGTACCCATTGGCCATTCCAGTGAGAGGGCCAGGGAACAGGGGCAGCACGATGAATGGAAACATTCAGAGGGGCACAGAGGGGAAAGGCCACAGCAGACTATTTTAGATCCAAATATCAAACTTCAAGCTAACTTAATTTGGTGCATATACAAAGCAAATATGAATTTGCATTGTATGGGCATGGAGCTTTACAGTGTGTCAATTTCCAGAAAGGGATCAAATGAGACTAATGGAACTTGACACCTGCTTAGCTTTCTTCCTCTGCCTTAGAAATCCTGCCTGCTGCAATTCCGACACATAGCGTAGATACATTATTTGGAGAACAAGAAACAGTGAGGCTGGGAGTTGATGTACCATGCTAGAAATGTAAAGAGGCTAATTCCAGATTTGCCAGCCATCACTGGGAGCTCTTGGCTCTGTTTCTTAATCCATTGAGTTTTTCAGGATAAAATCTCAGATTCCCTTGCTTCAGTGTTTTGAGGAATCGTGAATATCAGAGGTCATGAAGCCTGTGGGAAACATAAGCCGCCACGTGGCATGGCGGGGTTGGGCTGCGGGAGTGGGGCAGGTGCACAGAGAGGAGGTGACTCGTGGAGAAGGAAGGGCTCCACCTGGGGTGATGTGCACCTGGCGCTGCCAGGTAGGAAGTGAGTCACTAGCCTTGGAGCTCCCCGTGACCTCCTTCTGGGTCAGCCTGCGCCCCAGGGCTGCCTGTGTCCCCTGGGTGGCTTGTGTCTTTGAATCTGACCTGCCCGTTCCCTTCTTAGCCTCACCCTATTATGCACTAAATGAAAGAAGGAGCAGGCTTTTTCCACAGGGACCAGTGTCTCCCTTCAGGTGTCTGAACTCCGTGGAGAAGACCTAGAGATCTGTGTGGGACACTCCTTCTCTCTGGGTCTGGCCTGGAAATGCAGGACAGCCTTCGCAGCCCTCCACTGAGCACCCAAGAGGGCAGAGGTGGGCTGTTGTTTGGAGGGGTCATGGTTTGTCACCATGCCAACATTAGCCCCCTCTGAAAAGGGCTTTCCATTATTTTTCAGGCATGAAGAAAAAAAGGCATGTTTGATATTGAAGTGCATGATCCCCGGGTCAGGCAGGAGATCAGAAGTTCTTCCTGGCACAGGGATTGCTGAGCTGAGGGCAATGAAGAGGCAGGTGCGGGCGAGCTCTCTGCTCCTTGTACTTGGCTAAGTCCACACATAAATTCACAAGATGGAAGACACCCTGACCCTCTACCAGGGAGGACAGAGGTCAACCACTAGAGACTACTTTTGGCCGCCGAGGGCCTGGAGGTGGCACCAGAGGGATGGACACTAACTCGCTGTACCGATGGCCCTTATCTGCCATTTAACTGTCCCCCATTTGCCCATCTCTAGAGACTGAAGTTCTCTTCCTTTGTATCATCATTTTTCTAGAAATGGACTGTTGATGATGCTATATAAGCTGGAATTCAAAGCCGCCCCTTTGTGAATTTCTCATTCCCTGGGTGTCCTTCCACCGTACATATGAAGTGTATGTGATAATTGAACACCTGCCTGGTTTTCTCTTGTGAACTTCTCTTGAAGGTTGAGGAAGAAATAATCTTTCCTCTCGTACAGTAGTGAGCCAGAGAGAGGCCTGAGTGAGTGCGTTTTGTTCGTTTTCTTTTCTGTTTGGGACATTTGGTGTGTCTGCAGGATTTCGATCGCCCTCTTTTATGAAAGAAACATCCCAAGGCAAGACAATGAAGATAGCCAGGGCTTCTGGCTGCGAATCACACCTGCCACTCGGTATGTAGGGACTCCCCCAAAGCTGTCCAGCCTCACACAGGGTGCGGAGAGGGGCAGCCCCCACTGTAACATGGAGCTCTCTCACAGCATCTTTTACCTCGGTTCCCTGGAGTGAGCCCCACTCTGGGGAGCCCTAGTCCCAGGTTCCAATTGTCACTCTGATGTCCTCAGGCTTTTCCAAGCACACTGTATCTGTAGTGGAAATTGAAATTCTGGACACAAAGCAGTATTTTCAGTGCCCAAACAAGCTCTCCAGGGGTTCTCCTTCCCCTTCTGGAATCCCAAGGAACTGACACAGCTAACGGATGCATCGTTCCTTCCTGTTCTTGCTTCTGCTGGACCCTGCCACTAGCCTGGAAGTAGCTAAGGAGTAGCTGGTACCACATTTTACAAGTGGAGAAACTGAGGCTCTGAGCAGTTGAGTAGAATATTCCCCCTAACACTGTTCAGTTCATATGTACCAGAACTTGCTTCTAGGCCAGCATTTCCACATCCTGCATGCTCATGTCTTTTTTGAAAGCCCCCCTTTTTTCCTGCTATGCAGGGTACAATGTTAGAATAATAGGAAACTGGTGACTCATAGTCGCTCCTGACTTATTTCACTGTACACACAAAACAATCTCTAGCGACTGTTCCAGAGCCCATCTTGTGTCTTTAAGGATGCTCTTCAACTCTGAGCTAGTTGAACAGATGGCACATCATGGGCTGCTCGATACACGCTGTCCTCTGAATGGAAAATGAAGCAAGCCTCCAACACTAAAAATAAGCGATTCTACGAAACTAGCATCACAGAAAGGAACTGAAGAAGGATGTGTCAGCTCTTCTGACACAATCAACGGGTTACCTAGGATGTAGGCAAAACTGTACATTTGGGGCGTAACCAGTGTGTGGGGGTGAAACTGCCATGGCTTCAAATGGCCACAGAGGGTGATAATAAAAAGCAGACCCTGGTGGGGATTTTCTTATTTTTCTGTTTCTCTCTAGACAATGCACTCAGCTCTTAGGGCTACCTCCTCCCTCTTGGGTAACAAGTGATGCATGTTATCCATTGGATTTCTTAAACATAATTTTTAATCAATTAGTTTTTCCTTTTTTGAAAAAAATTAGTCTTACTTCCCAGTACTTGGTTATCAGGGGTCACCCTCCCCGCCTGGCTCCCCAAAGCCTCTTGCAGGTTTGCATCAACCAGGTGGAGGCCATGGGGAGCGGGCCTGTAAGTGGATTGAAGCTCCCCACCCTCATATCAAAGAAGGTGGCCTGGGGTCAGTCAACTGCTGCTCCCTGTCCCCACCCGATTATAGTACAGGTGACCAGGCCACCAGCTTGGCTTCTGCCCAGGTCCTGAATTTCTTCTGGACCTGAAATTTAGCCCTGAATGTCAGTCCAGGCAACTGGAACCCACTTCCTCTGGGCCCCCAAATCCTCTGTCTCCACTCTGGCTGGCCCCTGCCCCTGGCTCTGCACTTGTACCTGGATAGAGTTCTCTCATGCAGTGACTCTGACATCCCTGAAGTGGAGAACTATCCTTGTCTAGTCCTGCTACCTTCCCCCATCCCGCCCCTCCCCCTCACCGGGCAGATGGAGATCAAGGCCACTCTCTGTCAGACAGGATTTTGTAATTTGGACCATTTGATATTCCCTGGGAGAGAAATGGGAGGGCAGCACCCTCTGGCCTGGTTTCAGTGATGTGCTGATAAACACAGTTCTCTGGAAAAAAAGAGCCTTGGAAAGTACATTTGCCGATTCCCATGGTGTAAATTCTCCTGCCAAGGCCAAGTTCAAGCTGTCCACACAATGTCAGTGAACGTGAGCTGGAAGGAGGTGTGAGAAACACAGGGTACATAGTATTT
The DNA here is from genome assembly GCF_048772815.1 of Callospermophilus lateralis. Taxonomy (NCBI): domain Eukaryota; kingdom Metazoa; phylum Chordata; class Mammalia; order Rodentia; family Sciuridae; genus Callospermophilus; species Callospermophilus lateralis. Next base: position 10,394,896 of record NC_135310.1, read on the forward strand.
CCCTCTGCAGGCAGAATAAAACACACATAAATGACATGGGCAGCACAGATGATAGCAAAATGCAAAAAACAGGAACTGATGAGTTACTTTTGCTTCAGTATAATTTATTCATTTTTAAGTTTGTCGTTTACTTTTTAATAATGGCTGAATTTACTTCTTAGTTCTCCTGAGCCTGTCCAGGCCCGTTCCATCAGATCCCTGCCTGGTTTGTTTCTCAGGCCCATCTCTGTGGCTTCAGCTCAACTTCATCTTGCCCTCTAGGATAAGATTCTCCCACCAGCCAGGGCCATGTGACCTTTCTTCTCTCAGTTGCTGAATTTAATGGCTAAATTCCGGTCCATATTATAGTTGGCTTCCCAGGGGCCTGCAGCATCCCTCCTTCCACTGTCTACAACTCCATTCTTTCAAACCATCATCTGATAGCTCTTTAACCATGTGTTCTTTGGGTGCGACCGTGATTTCTTTTGGTCTTCAGTTCTCCACATTCTGAATGTGAGTGCTGAAGTTTCTTAAATCCATACCTTCAGCCCAGACTCACCTTTGAACTCCAGTTGCCACGTGCAGCTTCCTGCTGCTCAGCAGCCCCTCCCTTCTTGCTGTATGTCCTCAGGCAGTCACACCATCTAGCGTCCCATAAATATTTGTAGAGCAATTTACTATGGGCCAGTCACTGCCGATAATGAGGCCCTAATAAGCTGCAGTCCTGCCCCTCCTGGAGCTTATCTGGGGGTAATGATGTCACCATCTGCCCAGTGACCCAGGCCAGAATCCTGAGTCATCCTTGACTCCTGACCCTCTCACTTGTTTGTAAGCATTTGGTCAATAAATCTGACCTGCTGAGCTTCCTAACCAGCTCTGAATCCTCCTCTTCCTCAGCCACCTTTCAGGACTGTCATTTCTCTCCTGGATTAGCAGGAAGCTGCTCACTGCTTTCCCCACCCTCAGACATGCTGGATTCTAATCCATTTTCCATACTGCTGGAAGAGTGATGTCACTGAAGTCACAGTGACCATATTGCCATTTTCCTCCAAGTCTTCCAAATAACATCTTGACACGGTGTAAAGTACTTTTAGGTGACCCGGTGCCCATTTCTTGGTCTTCTCATCATAATCCTCCTCAGACTTAGGCTCTAGCCACAGAGACCTTCCTGGGCCTCCCCCTTTGGCCAGTGTCATTTCTATCTGGAGTCCTTCGGCCCCCACCACACCCCCACTTCACTCCACCCCACCCCTATTCCCTTCTGATTGCCTGCTCCTCCTAGTCAGCATTCAAAACTTGGCTCCAGAGGCAAGTTCACCAGACGGCTGTGCAGGGAGAGCACACCATCCTCCTCTGCACACTGTTTGTGCACAAGGTTTGTTGAGTGAGTGACCTTCAGTGCTGACAGTGAGGTAGCGGAGGGCACAGGATTCTGAGTCTGCGTCGGTGCTGCCTCTCCCGTAGTGTGACCCATCACTCCGCTAAGCAGCTGCCTTGTACAGTTGGTGTGAGGCTTAAGTGATACTGTCTGCGAAAGGCTACTATCATGACTGCAAATTTTTAGGTATTTAAGTTGCTTCTACATTGTGCTTCACAAGTCCACTTTTCTGGACTTCTCCCATCAATTTGCTTATTACTATTTTAATTCTCCTGATTTTTATTAGACAAACAGCTTATTATAAATAATATATACTAAATATTTTCAATGGCCTCTTCCTTGGGGTGGGGGCATTGAGTGTAAAAGACATTGCTCTTCCAAAATTCAGTGTGGCGATGGAAAAAGAATATGTAATTCACATACATTACGCCAACATCCAAGGGAACAACTCAAATTAGGTGGCCTGTCTGGATATTCCCAAGTGCCTGGGGCTTGCAGCCCTTCCTGGATTTGCATGTTGGCACAACTTCCTTCTTTGCAGAAATGCTCTGCTTCTTATTACCATCGCCCTCTACTGGCCAGATGCAGAACTTTCCAATGTGCTTGACTATGTTGCCCCCTGGGGATCCTTCTCCAACTCACCCAGTTTTCAAGGAATACTACATGGGGGTTGCAGGGTTACCATCTGTGTGTGGTGGTAGGAGCTGTGGGAGTACAGAAGCCATTCTGAACCTCGAAGTCCACATTCAAGGAGGAAGAGATTTTGAGAATCTTGGAGGGAAGAAAACCTAGGAAAAAACTGGAAGATCTTTTCAAGCAAGGAAGAAGGTTTTGTGCCAGACATTGTTTCCTGGGTTGCCATAAATAAAGACAGGGATGGTACTTAGGTAGAACTTTGAAGTTGATAGAGTACTGTGGCATATGTTTTCAGTTATGCCACTGAGGATGGCATTCATGAAATCAAGTAGAAACTGTGCTGGGAGACTGACATTTACTCTTGTCAGATGCATCTACTGGCAACAGTCTTGCCAGTCAGCTGATGTTATGTCTCTTCTTAAAGGTCACACTTGAAACAAAGTCTAGTTTCAGAGGAAAGAGATCCTGTGATCATGACTCACTGGTGTTATCTTCCCGTAGCACCTGAGCATCCCCTGGCCTCACCGGTTAAGGTTGAGGTAGACAGATAGCTAGAAAGACATCCAATGGTTGATTTCCAATTTCTGCTTTGCAACCACGATCCAAGAGATTACAAAGGGGCACTTTTAGGATTAAAAACATTTAACTTGGCTTCTTCCTAGGAATGAAAAGTCAAAAATCATTCTGAAGTAGGGGTTTCTTTTTAAGAAGCAAAACCACTTCTTTCAAACAACTCCTTTTCAAGCTCTCACATTTGAACTTAAACCAGTGACACTGATACATTGTACTCTGAATGGAATAGTGAGAAAGGGGCTTTTATTTATTTAATCTGTGAGGAAAAAGGAAGACTCCTAAATTATGCCAAGGAGCCTATCTGTCTTTATATTCCAAACACTCAAAGAGAAATGTCTATACACTCAGAGCCGGTATTTTTCTATCCCAGATGTATTTTCTTCCCTTCCAAGCGGGGAGGGGTGACTAACCCTCAGGAACATACGCCAATTGAGGCCTCTAGGAAGGAGAGAGGGCTGAGAGAGAACGTCTCCCCAGACATTGTGAAATCACTTTCTTTAGGAGAGAATCTAAAGAAAGGATCCCCCAGCAGGCTGTGCCTCACATCTCGGGGACCAGGGCTGGGCCTCAGGTCTAGTCCATGTCTGAAGCAGCCAGTGGCCAGGAGAAATGGGTTACTGTGAATGGTTTGAGTAACTATTTGGGGGTAGAAAGGACACTAAGGAGCTAACTGCTATTTTGGACGCTGCATCTGGAAATCTTGAGCCAAAACAGCTGTTCTTTGGCTTTTGGCAGACCAGAGGCCTTTCTGTTTCCCTTTAAAGTCTTTGGTGATTAAATTAAAAAAGCAAGAAAGAGATGAGATTATACTTATCCTCCAAATTTGAGGAGCATGGCATACCTGTTACATGTATATGGCCAATTTATGGACTCGGGGAAATCCTCAATCCAGGAGCCTTCCATCAACGAGCAGGAGGTGTGACTCTGAATGGTGTGACTCTCTCCTGACGTTGAGTACAATGGAGAGGCTCCTGTCTGGGCAGCTCCTGGGGTAATCATGGCACTGCTCGATATCTTCAACTCCAGGCAGGTTACTTTTAGCCAAATTTAAGGTCCTTTGATTTGGGATCAGAAGTACATTAAAAGGTAGATAAATCTTTGGCCTTATTTTCAGAGGAGCTGCCGCCAAATGCAGGACAATTAGCAGTGTGTTTCCTCCCAGAAGTCAGCTCAGACACCATCTGCCCTGTGACCAGCCGGACATTGCTGTTCAGAAGCATCCGGCTCAGGGCAGCATTTCCTTTCCCTGAGGATGTGGCTCTTTCCAGAAATGCTTTCACCTCCTAAAATAGCTTCCAGAAGTCGGAACTGGAGCACATTCCAGCCAGTGGAGATGCCGCGTGGCGGGGCAAAGGCGAGGGTTATTAGGAGCCCTGTCGGGTCTCCATCCCTGTCTGGGCCCTCTCAGTTCCGGTGATCTTGGGTTACAATCTACTGAGGAACGCACCTCTGAAATATGTCCCTAGCAGTATGTCAACCTTCTTGGGTGGCAGCACGGCTGCCTTTCTCCCTGCACTGTTATTCCAACTAGAGCATTTGATGCCTTGGGGTTGTGATAAGAGCAGTGAGGAGAGAGGACTCTCGCTCAGGAACCTTTTCCCAGAGGCACGGGGTCGAGTCATGGTCTGGCCATGGCCACTTTGATGCCATGTGTGAATGCTCATTTGCACCACTTGTGATGCATGCATAGAACCAGTTTCAAGGAAGCACTTTTCTGTCCAAACAGAAGGTGTCCAATAAATGCAGGCACTGTTAGCTGAGTACCCAAGAAACACCCCAACTTCTTCCTTGTTTTTGGCCAAACTCTGCCCCCTCTGAGCTTCCCATATCCTGCCCTATGTGCAGAATGTGAACAATGATGCCGGACCCAGGGACTGTTTGGGGAATGGAGATGGCCCAGTTCTGGCTAATGTGCCATTGGAAGGAATCTGGAGGCTTCTGAAAAGTTTTCCTATTCCTTAGAAAATAGAGAGTGAAGAAAGACACAGGCCTGCTTCTCTGGACTTGGTCCTGACTGTTTTATCTGTGGTAACTGTGTTGAGACTGTGAAGGAAGGGGGTCACCAGAGACCAAGTGGTCTATCAAGTCTGGTCGATAGAAGGGATATATGCAACTTGGACCCTGGACATTTTTAAAAATATCTTTATTTTATTTTATTATTATTATTTTTTATGTGGTGCTGAGGATCGGACCCAGTGCCTCACATGTGTGAGGCAAACGCTCTACCACTGAGCCACAACCCCAGCCCCCTCCCCAACCCTGGACATTTTTGAGTTGCTAAATTAACCCTAAAGCTTCTCACCTCTAAACTTCAAATTCCCTTGTTTAGGCCATATTGAGTTAAATCAGAAAGCATCCTACATAATAATCCATAGTTAGCCATACCAGTCTGACACGGAGACAATATCTCCATATCGGTTCTTTTTTTGTCACTGTTATAGTTAAAGCTTCATCCGGAGTTTCATAAACTGACTTCCAGACCGCTCACGTATAATTGAATCAAGCCTTTATTGAAGCACATCAGTGGCGGTTGACCAGAACATAAAGCTACTCCCCCCATCAGCACTGAACAATTGCAAGGGCACTCCTTATAAGCCTGAAAACCGCAAAAGGGATGTTCTGGGGGGTCTAGCCAATTCGTTGATGGACTTTTATTTTCATTTATTTACATGTGGTGCTGAGAATCTAACCCAGAGCCTCACACATGCTAGGCAAGTGCTTTACCACTGAGCTACAACCCTAGCCCGATCCCTTTGTTTTTTATGGCTGTATGGTATTCCATTCTACATATATGCCACGTTTTCTTTATCCATTCATCCATCTGACATTTAGGTTGTTGCTACATCTAGCATGCATGAGATACTGGGTTTGATCCCCAGCACCACATAGAAAATAAATAAAATAAGTATTGTGTCCACCTATAACTAAAAAAATATTTTAAAAAGTGTGGTATTGGACAAAGACAAATTTGAATTATGCAAGGGGAAGTTGTTTTATTTTATATTGGTGTTTATTAGACATAAGAAAGATGTACTTTTTTTGTTGTTGTTCTAGGGTTTGAACCCAAGGGTGCTTAATTATTGAGCCATATCCCAGTCCCTTTTATAATTTATTTAGAGATGAGGTCTTGCCATGTTGCTTAGGGCCTTGCTACATTGCTGAGGCTGGGATCCTCCTGCTTCAGCCTCCAAAGTGACTGGGATTACAGGCATGTGCCACTGCTCCCAGCTAAGTAGAAATTTTTAGAAAAAAATTTCTCACAGATATCTAATGTTGACCTAATTTTTCTATTATGTTACTTAAATATGAGTAAATATGAAACTAGACATAGAATCATTGAACTGGTAGATCTAATACAATTATAAAACCAAGATAAAATTTCAAATTAGATAAAAACAAAATGACAAAATCAATTAAATTCAGATTAATAACATTATTTTAAATGACAGATAATGTTTCATCGAATAAAATAAATTGGGTTTAAAGCATAAACTTTTGTTTGGTTCTACAGTTCTAGATTCAGACTTCCTATGTTCAAATCCCAACTCTGCCTCTTACTGGTTGGTGATTGTGGGCAAATTACTTAACATCTCTGAGACTCAGTTTCCTAATTAGAAAATGGATATAAAGTATGCATCTCAAAGAGATCTAGTAAAGATTAATGATGGTAATGTTTCCTACTTATTTGGCAGAGTGCCTCAAACATAATAGGGGCTCAATAATGTCAGTTATGATTGATATCATTATTTTATGTTATTAATACTAATGAACATGATTCATATTTCTCATCAGTATGCTTTATACCATTTGTATTTTTCATTAGTATGCTTTATATACAATCTCAATACTTTGTTCTTTTATCCACAATGATCAACCTTATATTTAACCAAACTCTGCAACAAGCAATTCTTTATTTTTTTAGTTGTAGTTGGACACAATACCTTTATTTTATTTATTTATTTTTTACGTGGTGCTGAGGATTGAACCCAGTGCTTTGCGCGTGCTAGGCGAGCACTTTACCAGTGAGCCACATCCCCAGTCCCTACAAGCAATTCTTGGTTGCAGTTTTGTTACAGCAACACTTGTTGCTGAAGTGCTGCTTGGGACTGGAGCAAAGCTGCCTTGTCATTTGGAGATCAGCTTACAGTGTGAGGAAGTCCAGCTGGTCACAAGATTCCATTACTGGAATCTCCCCCATGCTCTGCAAGTCTCGATTCTTTGACTGCTTTTTAAAAAACACCAACTATCCTTGCAAGGCACAGCTTGGTCAGGCAGGGCTAAGAGAATGACGTTGATCTCTGTGTGTTCAGGGAGAATGTTTGTGCATGTGCACAAACACACTTTTCTTTTTTTCTTTCTTTCTTTCTTTTTTTTTTTTTTTTTTTTTTTTTGACAGTTCCCTGTGGCCTCCTCCTCCTCCTCTTCTTCTTCTTCTTTTTTTTTTTTTTAATTTTTATTTTGATTCCATGATGGGGCTCAAACCCAGAGTCTCGTGCATGAGAGGAAAGCACCCTGCCACCCAGTCACATCAAAGCCTGTGGCCTCTTCAGTTCTATATTGGGGTCCTACTTTTTTGTGTGGTGCTGGAGATTGAACCCAGGGCCTTGTGCATGTGAGTCAGTCTACCAACTGAGCTACATCCCCAGCTGGGTCATTCCTTTTTTGTAGGTGGTTTCAGTCTTTGTTTCAGGAAACAGACTTGCTTAGTTCATGCTTGGAATAACAACAGTCTTCCTTAATTGTAATTGCTGGAGTCAGGTTCCTTCCCAAAAGCTCTGAGGAAATGTCACTTCACCATGTGTCCACCCGGAAAGAGTCCTTCCTTTTTCTAACCAGGCCTTTCCAGGCTCTGTATCTTGTCCTGAGCCAAGGTTGGGAGGGTGTTTTGTTGCTTTCCATTTAGCAGAAAGAATCACTTCCTGAAAACTGATTGCTCCATTGGACAGAGCTGAGCCCCTTGGTGCTTATATTTAAGGACCACTTGGTGTCTTCTGCTTGGAGACAGAAGCTCAGGAGCATCACCTGTTAATTCCCTTGTGCTCAGCATCCTGTAGAATACAGACTCCCACTACTTACCTGTTGTGCAAATTTGCATTTTCAATGGTTTTCTTTCTTTTCTTTTTTTAAGAAAAAATCCAATTTTGGATTCCGTAGATATCTTCTTATTTTCATGTGTCCAGGAGAAGTAGAATTTCATGGCCGTGGAATTTAATGAAGAGTAACAAATTATTTATGTAATATATCTAGATGACAAGATTGACCATTCTTCTCTAACTGTATTCATTTCCATGCTTTCAGATACATAGTTGGATAAGGGGGAAAGGGAACTTTTTTAATTGAAGCTGGCAGGAGAAGTTCTAAGTTCAGGAGAATTCCCTGATCCCACCCAAGAGGGGCATCTGCTCTTGGGATACTGTGGTTTACTTGTGTTTCTTGTTAAGTAGATCGTTCATGTTATTGTCTTTGGCTTTATTTAAAAAAGAAAAGCATGAGATCTTCCAGTGCCTTGCTCATTCCTGGCCCGGGAAAGTGAAATTTAAGACTAAAGTTACCCCAGGCAGAATGGAAATGCCAGACTTTCCAAGTCAACTTTTCCTGGGTGAAAATCAGACAGGGCAATGAAAGATGGAATCTTCTTTTCTTGGCTCAACAAATCATAGAAGGAGCAATACAATGTCATTTAATATATGGGGAAGGTTTGCACTAGGAGAGTTGATCAAGTTGGATAATAGAGAAGGGTAAATAAATAAGAGAAGAATAATAAAAGTTTCTGAAGCAGACTTTTAAATTTTTTTTTTAAATTTGAAACAGGGTCTTGCTAGGTTCCCCAGGTTGGCCTTGGAATTGCCATCCCTCTGCCTCAGTCTCCTAAGTATCTGGGATCACAGGCATGCGCCACCACACCTGGCCTACACTAGGTCTTTGACGTCTCTGTTCACAAGCTCATCTTGTGTACAAGCCATACACCTCTGAAATCAACTCTGATGATCCTCTCATCTCCAAAATAACTCTCATTGTCTTCCTGGGCAGGGCTGTTTGGGCCATTAGACAGGACTCATGGGTGCCTTAGGCTTGTACAGAAGCTTCTAAAGTGATGGAGACCGAAAACAAATAATTAAATCCAAAAAAAAATAAAGCTTGAAGTCAACACTAATAAGCATTTAACTGAATGTCCGAAAAATACAACATAATAGGTTCACTCTTCAGCTGCTAAATTTGGTGTTCACAAAACTTTCATTACATTGGCAAATTATTTGTGGGTTATATTTTTTCTTTCACTTTGCAAAAATTCCTGAGTACCCAGATGGTCTCTAAGAAATGAATGTGAACCCTAAGTTAAATGAGACACTGAGAGCAAAACAAAAAGATTCAAAATGGTATGATAAAATTCTATTTAGATGGAATATGGGTATATGCTAGTATGTTTGATGTGCTAAGGGGGTCCCCAAATCAGAATCCTAGCATCTGGGCAAATCCTTAAGTGGTCCTGGCTGTGAGGATTAAGGGCTTTACAAATGTGATTATTGCACTTTAGAAAAATGCATTAACTTCGTAAAGTACTTGCCCGGCAGGCTTGAGGGCTTGATCCCTAGCACTGCAGGGGGGAGAGAGAGAGAGAGAGAGAGAGAGAGAGAGAGAGAGAGAGAGAAGAGAAAGAAAAGAAAAATTCACGATGCATTCAAATCTGACAAATCTACAGAAGGAACACCATTGCCCCAGAAGGCCATCAGCCGGAACCCTGGGGAATCTCTAGAGCAGCGAGCTCCCACATCTACCTGACTGTGCACGTTGCTTTCCATTTAGCAGAAAGAATAACTTCCTAAAACTGATTACTCCATTGAGCAGATGGCGATGGAGGCGGGTGGTGCTGGGAGTTGGGGTCTTAACCAGACTCTGTGAGTCTGACAGTCAGCCAGGTTTGGGAGCCACTGGCCTTCAACCAAGGGTCCTCCCATCTAATTACATTTCATTTTGCCCTTGGTTTATCCTTTTGGAAAAGAACAGTTAATCACTCTCATCTGACCACAGTTCTGTATAAACTTGACTATGCCAAGTCTGTCTCAGGCAGGCAGGATGAGGCCAATGCCATCCATAAACCATGGACCGCCGCTTTGTCTCCTGCCCCTTCCTTTTCAACCCTCTCCCAACCCATAATAACTTTCTTCCCAGCACACACTTTCCCTGTCCTTTCTCAACCTTGGCGTCCTCCTTTCCTGTCCTTCTCTACTCTCACAGACTGGCGGGAGCATCTTTTCTCTTTCCTGTGCTTTTCTTCCAAGTCACAGATTTTGCAAAATGTCTTCTATTCTAGTTTTGCAATAATAGCAGCAGAAATCTTAGAGCTCTTATTTGCTGGAGGGAAGAGGCTGGAGAGAGGAAAGAAACCTTATTACATCCTCCTGAGCCCTTGGGAGCTCACAGTTGTAGGGAGAGGGCAGGGAGGAGGGGGACCTTTGCTCTTTCCTGCACTGCTCCTTTCCAGAGGCAGTAAGTCAATTCCATGGACAGAATTAGGGAGCTGGGTGTGCCAGTGCTTCACTAGTTTAGGCTGGAGGCTGGAAGGAGCTTCTCTGCCACAAAGGTGATGCTTTGGTAATTTTAGTCAGAGTCTTATTTTGGCTGCAAAGGTGGAGGTGGAGGCCTTTCTTCCTACAGGGCTCGCCATGTCTTGTGCTTGGCTGATTTGTGCAGGGGGAATTCAGCATAAGAAGCCCATGGAATACCTCAAACACTGCAGACTTCATTATTGTAATGGAATGCAGATAATTACAGATAGAAAATTAAAATGAAGATGAATTGTCTTATGGTGGGAGATATTTGTCATGCTCGGATTTCACCTAAAAGCTACACAAAGACAAGAGCAGTAGGAGCAGCAGTACCTGGCTGCACCTCCACCTGTGGCCAGTGACTCATTTACGTCAGAATCTCTGGGGGCAGTTATTAAAAATGCAGATTCCTAGGCTCACACCTCCTGAGTGTGAGGCCCAGGAATCTGCATGTTTACCTAGATTCTTTGAGGCTCTTAAGGACAACTGGAGTTTAAGAATTTAAGATTGCCTCTTTTGTGCTAGATACTTTATGCGATTAGAAAACAATCTTCACAGAAATCTTACAAAGTAGCTATTTATTATCTCCATTTTAAAACTGAAGCTTAGGGCCATTGAGTAATCTCTACAAGGTCATAAAGCTAATGGCAAAGCCCAGACTCTAGGCACATCTAATTTGAAGGCCTGTGTCCTTGCCAAGTCACCCCTGCATTCAGGACATGGAGCGGCCAAAAGAAGTGTTAACCGGACGGGCGCGGCAGAAACTCAGCTTTGTGGGACCCAGAGCAGTTGTAAATTCTCTTCTCCAGCAGTTGCTTTCTTTGTTCTCCTGTTGATTGTGGGGTCTTAGAGCGCCCCGGTGTCCACGCTGCCTTTCCTTGACCTGGACACCCATCCTTTTGGAAACTGATGATTAGAAGCAAGTGTGGCCGAGCTGTTGGGAACCCAGCTTGCTTCACTCCCCTCTTTGCACTGCCTGACGTGTGCTCCAGGCAGGGACAGGACCCCACTCCAGTACTGGGGTCTGAATCCTGATAAGCCATATTGTACTTGAGTTCCATTCTGCTTGCCAGTGACTCAGCACCAGGCAAGTGACCTGCTTCAAAGAGATGTGAGGGAAAGTGCTAGAGCTTCTGAGTGGAGGCCTGCTCACCAGCACCGGCCCCCTGCCCAGTAGGAAGAGGTTGGGCCCACAGGCTCTCCAACTCTGGGGGCTCCAGCGCCTGGATTCTATGTGGATGGAGCCCTGAGGCACTAGACAACCAGAAAACAAGGTGAAGGGTGCCCTCTGGAGCTGGGCGATATGGGGTGCACGGAGAGAGAGTTCAACCTTCACACACTGAATTATGAACCACTTGGAATTTCCAATCCCTTGTTTGCATGTTGACATCGACTGAATAATATTGTGTAAAGCAGAGCTATCCAGACAGTGCCTTTCTGGTGAAACCATGCCGCTTAACAAAAGCCATGTCTTAACCTCCCAGTAAAACCCCAAATGTGCCTGCGCTCTCACAAGACAGCTTCCCTAGAACCTTGCAAGACTCTAGTGGCATGTTCCTGGCTCTGATCGAGCAGTCACAGGCCCAGCCCTGTGACAGCCCAGGTCATGGCTGACTGGGTGCCTCTGTGGGAGCCAAGCTAGGCAGAGACTTGCAAACCCCAGGGTTCAACTTTCATCATTTCCTTTGGGACTTTAGACCTCCCAGGTCGTTCACCTCGAGGGCCAACTTCCTTGCCGGGCACTCTCCTGTTAGTTAGTCAGTACAGGATGGGGGTGGGGACATGGCAGGACTCTGGGAATCACTATGTGTCCCTCTGGACTCCACTTGAACCATGCTCTTCCCTGACCTGTCAGAGGATAACCCTCAACCTGCTGGCAGGTCTCAGCTGATCTGCTGGAGTTAGAATCCAGTTCAAAAACTCTGAAGAGTGCTAATTATTTTCTTTGAATAATATGCAGTAGAGCAAATAATTTTTGATGGTTTCTGAAAATACAGCTTTCCTCTCCAATTAGTGCACTTACATAGGCTCACTGCAGAGAAGGAGGAAATCACCGAAGAGAACACACGAAAATAAGTTCCACACCAAATGTCATCCTGACCCCTGGAGGTCACCTGGCTGAGGTTTTATGTGTGTAATTATTTCCCATCACCTTAGTGGAATATTATCACCCTTAAAATTGTTGCTGTTCATGGCTTGATGATGGTCATCATGGTCACCATCACTGTTGCTGTTCATCCGTGTTTATCATTCTTACCATGGGTAATCGTTGTGGTTTCTGTCACATGACACAGGGGAGTTTCTCTGTTCACCTGGAGTGTCAAATCTAATGAAGGTGATCGGGAATGTTATCTTAAAGACATAAGCTGATCCTGGGCTGTCATGGTATTATCCTGGGATCCTTAAAAGCTGAGCTTCTGAAATAATACAAGTCCCCTTTGGAAGCAGGAACCATCTCACTCTTGCTGGGGAGACTTGGGGAGGGTAAGGGACCTTTCTGAGCCTATGGAAAAACTTAGAGGTCACCCATGGTTCTAACAACCATATGTTCTGGCCTGAAAGGCAAAGAGAGGGCCTCCTAGGACAAGCCACAGTCAACTAGAAGGCTTTCAACCTGGGATGACAGAGAAGGGCTTGACCTTCCACTGGATGCCCCCATCCCCTCCAGTTTTTCTAACTCCATGGAGGAGTCCGGAAATGACGAGCCCGGAAGGCATCCTGGGACTACCTGAGCTTGGGAAATGTTCTGTGTCCCCTCAGGTGGCCTTGGAAGGAGGAAGCTCTACCTCAAGGCACTGAGGTGGCCATCTGTCTGCCTGAGGAAGCTCAGAATTTTCTAAGTGCTTCAAGGAAGCCCTGGAATGGCGGGGGCCGGCCTGTTTCTCGTGGATGCACTTCTGAGAGGAAGCTCTAACAGCCCTGGGAAGGGTATGGAACCGAAATGCCCCCACCCTGAGGGCCCAGGAAAACTCGAGAACCGCAAAACTGTTTTAAAACACGGGAGCTCGACTGCCCTCTATAGTGAGCACTTGCTTTTCTTTCTTTCTTTTTTTTTTTTTTTAGTTAACCCACAGTACCCCAATTTACTTCTGGTTAACAAGGCCCTGTCTCACCCTGCAAGAGCCTCATGGTCATTTCTCAAAAGAAGGCATACAAAAGTCCAGTGGGCATATGCAAGAGAGCTTGGCATCACTAGTCATTAGGGAATGGAATCCAAAACACCTCATCCCGGCCAGGATGGCCACTATCAAAAAGACAAAAATAACAAATGCTGGTATGGATACAGAGCAAGGGAACTTGTACCTTGTTGCTGGGTATGTAAATTGTTATAGCCATTATGAAAATCAGTATGAAGTTTCCTCACAAAAATAAAAACCAGAGCTATCTTGTGTTCAGCAATTCCACTTCTGGATACATAGCCAACGGAAATGAAGTCAGTATCGCAAAGAGGTATCTACTTCATGTTCATTACGGCACTGTTCACAATACCCAAGATATGGAAATAAACTGTCCATCAATGGATGAATGGATAAAGAAAATATGGTATGTGTAGGTGCATTCACACACTGGAATATTGTTAGCCTTACAAAAGAAGGGAATCCTGCTGTTTTTGAAAATGTAGAAGAAGCTGGAGGATATTATGCTAGGCAAACAAAGAGAAGTATTCCAAAATCTGGTATCTAAAACTGTCAATCTCACAGAAGCAGAGAGTAGAGCAGTGTCTGCCAGGGTCTCAGTGGGTGGAGGAAATGGGAGCTATTGGCTGAGGGGACAAAGGGTAAGTTCTGTAGTGCCCATCCTGGTGACCATGGCTGACACCAAATTGCATACTTGAAATTTGCTAAGGCATTGATCTTATGGGTTCTTACTACATGATTGTGGTAATCATTCCTCCGTGTAGACATTTACCAAAGCATCACATTGTTCACCTTAAGTATATGCAAGTTTTATTTGTCAATATACCTCAGTAAGTCTGTGGATAAAATAAATGAATAAATACCAAAAATTTTTAAAAAGGGGTTGAACATGAGACCCGAGCGTCCAGCCGTTAGAATGCTGGGATAAAAAAATGCTGTTTAGCATTAGAACGTGCTGTGCTCTCCAAGAGCAGCTTTGTGAAGCCCTGTGCTCTCGTGAGAGGGGCTGGGGGCCAACAGCTGTTGAATATGGAGGGTCTCCCTGCCCCTGTGCAGTCTGATCTCACTGCTGAACTTCCAGGCAGGCTCCTCACTGCCTTCTGTAAGGTCAGGCAGCGGCGACTAAAAGGAGGCAGGTTTGAAAAGGCTGCTGGACCAGGCTTTAATGAGATTTTGCTCCCAGGCGAGACTCTCAGACCAACAGGGTGGGTCTGAGGAAAACTGTGTGGGACTCCATAGGACTGGAATTTTTATTTGGCTTAGGGCAGGAAGGGAGGGCTTGTACAGGAAAAGGGGTTTTTAGAGTCCCTTGTCCTACTGGGTTGGTGGGGGGTGGCTGGGTGTGGGGAGCTGGCTAAGATCCAGGATTGGCCAGGAGACCCGCTAATTGACAGGCGGTTCCGTCAGCACCCGATTGGTGTTTCTCTCTGTGCGTGGACTGCTTGGTGCTTTGCTCCTCAGCCACCTCCATCCACCTGACACCTTCTAGGCACCTTGCTCCAAAGCATCTCACCCAGGAGTCGGGATGGTCATTTCAAATACCAACAGCACTTTTCTGCTGGGAACCCCTCAGCAGGGCCCTTCCTTGTCCCCTGGACGTGGGAGGAGGTCTGAACTGTCCACCTGGGCCCTGGAGGCTTTGGTGGCTGGGTGCCCGCTTTCCCACCTGACACTGCCAGGCCGTCCTACGGTTCTCCACCGTGCCGTGAGCTCTGTGAGGACAGGGTCACCTTGGTGATTGCCAGCCACAGGACAGAGTTCCCATGAGGACATGTAGCTGGGCACTGAGCTGGAAGTTCCCAAACACAGGACGCAGGAGAGATTCTCTGAGTGGGGAATGGCATCTTTAATAGATTTCTATGATCAATCCCGCAGGTTGTTCTTACACTTAGAAGAGGGACTGGATCAAGCTGGACGAAACCCAGGAGGCCAAGCTGGATGTTTCCCAAGTAGGAAACTCATGCTCAGCAAACATGGTAGAGCTTTGTGAATTTACCCTGGAAACTAATTGAACCTCCTAATCTTATGCAAAAACTGAGGTAAGGTGTTAGGTGCAGCACAGGCTGAGTAAGCTGTCTGTAGGGCATGCCAAACAAAGTCAGCTGCAGGATGACCTGACCTCTCAAACCCTCTGTCTGGTTCTTTATCAACTATTTGCTTCAAGCCCAAATGCCCCAGCCCCCGCTCAAGGCTGAACACTCAACCCCCTGCTCAAGGCCGAGCACTTAACCCCCTTGTGTGCCAACAAGGCAGCTTGCAGACCCAGAGACCCCATTAGATTTGGGCTATAAATACTCCCTCCTGCGGGGCCCCTCTCTCTCTTCTCTCTTGCGCTCTCTCTCTCTCTCTCTTGCTTTCTCTGTCTCTCTCTCTCTTCTCTCTCTCTCTTTTCTCCTCTGTTGCACTGCTGTAAGAAAGATCTCTTGGTTGCTCTGAGTGTTGTGGTCACTTCCCTTTCATAAGGGAACTTGTTCCTCAGTGTAATAAGAGGAGTCATCAGAGCGACTTGAGCAGTCTCAGGTCATGGCTTCCCCCTCTGGCGTCTTAGGGAAAGAAGCAGGTTCTGCCTTCTCCCTCCTTCTTCTCTCCCTCTTTCTTTCTTTTCTTCTTCCTTCCTTCAGCTATTGATAATTTGGTTTATATCCCTGGATTATTCTCTTCTTCTTCCTCTTCCTCCTCCTTCTCTTTAAAAATTTTTTTTTTTTTTTTTTTTTTGTACTGGAAATTGAACCCAGGGATGCTTTGCCACCAAGCTACATCCCAGTCTTTTTTAGTTTTAAATTTGAGTCAGGGTCTTGCTAAGTTGCCCAAGCTGGTCTTGAATGTGTGGTCTTCCTGCATCGGCCTTCTGAGTCACTGTGATTCAAGTGTGGACCACCACTCCCGGCTCCATTCTTCTTTTTTAAAACAATGGTTTTATTGAGATAAAATTCACGAGCCATTCTGTTTACCCATTTAAAATGTACAATTCAATTTCTTTTAGTGTGTTAATGGAGTTATGCATCGGTTACCACATTCAATTTTACAATATTTTTATTTCTCAAAAAAAACCCCACCCAGTATGCACGCCCCCCTCCTCACCAAGTCCCCGCCCCCATGCCCACCTCAGCCCCAGGCAACCACCCACCTGTTTTTCTATGTCTGCAGATAGATATTCCAGAATCCTGCATCCCACGTGGTCCTTTGTCTCTGCATCCTTCGCTTAGCTCGCTGTGTGGTTCCTCTGTGTTGAATGTGGGCTGGGGTAGCAAGGTTATGCTTAGAAGATCTTCCTCATTCTCAGCTACTTAAAGATTCCATTACATTTCTTTTTATCCTTTCATGGTTTAATTTTTAATATTTAAGCCTTAATTGAAACTTTTGTTTAAATCTTTTTTTAAACTGTAAAACCTTTGCTTTGGTGGATTTATTTTAAGTAAGAAATGACTTGGGAATGCAGCTGTGCTTTACGCTGAGTCACTGCTAATTTTGCTAGCACCCATTATTGCCCAACACCTTTATTCCCCGCTGATGGGAAGTCTGTCTCCATCAATTCCAGTCCCAGTTCCCATCAGTCAGGACTCTATGTGACCTCCTTAAGAGTGCCTCCAACTTAAAAGCAGAAAGGCAGAGAAGGAAAGGTTTTGCAGAGGACCAGGATGCAGGGTTGCTGGGCTTTGAACCTCCCTCCAAATTCAGCAGGGTGGTGCTGGGGCTCAGCTACCCTTGACTGCAGATTGCTCAAGGCTCGGTGAAAATGGGGGCAATTGAAGGTTTTAACTCAGGTTTGTAATAAAGTATTTTAAATAATGCCTTCATTGGGGGCTTGAAGATTAGTAGGCAAGAGGACATGTCTTGTCCACGCCTTCATCTTCACCAAGAAAGATAACCAAGGGCAAAGTGTAGGCCCGCTGGTGGACAGGCAGGAAGATCTTAAAATCTGCTTGAAGCCCCTGTCAGCTGTGCCTCCCTAGAATGTCCAGAGGCACTGGTAAGGCGAGTCTCTTTTAGGAGGCAGTGTCTGCCTGCCGGGCACGAGGACATTCTAAGCAAACCTCAGCAACTCCATCTGTGGCTCTGGGACCGAAGCAAGGAATCAGGTACAACCTAATCTTGAAGGGGAACAGATAAGATTGCTTCTGGACTGTTCCATGACATCATATTTGTTGTAGAAAACAGATAACATCTGAAAATACCTTGATGGGTCACTCTGGTTGGGAGGCGAGGTTTCAACAGTTTGGAAGAAGGCCACGAAAAAAGGGTAGGAGAAATTTGGGTGTCGGGGAGAGAAGTTAATTAAAGGAGGGGAGGAGAGGAGAGAAGGGAGACAGAAGACCAGGCAACACGGAATCCAGGAGAAATATGGGTGTTTTGGTGAGACAGAAACCCTCGATGAAATGGACAAAAGGCCAAAGGAGGGATTTCAATTTTAGATTTAATTCAGATTTAGATTTTAGATTTAATTCAGATTTAGTTTCAGATTTTTGATTCAGATACCATGATCTAGGCCTTTCCATGACCTCAAACTGTTGGTAAAAGTCAGCTACAAATGCAGCCTTGTCTAAGGCATTTTGGAAAATGAGGTTTTCCGAGTCATGGCCAATTAGGGCACTGTGCTGCAAATTGGAATGAAGAGATATTCCATAAGCAGAATTGATTTTTAAAAATCAGAATTTCAGAGCTCCAGGTAATGAGGAAAAATGTAACGCATACGACCCTGAAACAGGGGAGCAAGCCTGAAGCATGGGGTGGCCTCCAGTTTGACATAGAGGTTAAACATGATAAATTTTCAAATTAGTGACATCAATAACGGGTGGTAGGAATCCAAGACGGACTCTGACAGTATGACATGGTTAGCTGCTGTAGCCGTGGGTCTGAAAGAGAATGTGACTTTGCCTTTGCTCTGCCCCTTGGGATAGCTGTTTTAGCATTAGAATAAATTCACCTGTGGCAGGTCGACAGGGGATTGGCTGGCATATGATGGCATCAGCCAGGATGATTGGGTCTTCTCTCCCAGTGGTCTCTCATCTTCTCGTTGAGTAGCCTGACCTTGCTGGTGGCCTCAGGGTTCTGAGGCAGCCAGGGGGCCAACCCCAAGTGGTGGGGTTTCTCTCCAGTGTCCACTTGCTCCAAATTGCTACTATCCTGTTGGCCACATGAGGCACACAGCCAAGCCCAGGGTCAGCATGGGCCAGTGGTGTCAAAGGAAGTGGTGCAAATTGGAATGAAGAGATATTCCATAAGCAGAAGAAGAGTGTGTGGCTGTTTTGCAAACTATCACTGAGAAATACTAGGATCGTCCTCACTTTACAGAGAAGGAAACTAATTGGATAACAGGTAGGTTAATTTGCCCACGGTCACAGTCAATAGTTGAAGGAGACAGATTTGAAGCCAGGAAATAGGGCTCAGAGTCTGCATGAAATGGTTCTGTAGAATAAGGAGGTGGGCAGGGCAAGGCTAAGGGGGTTTCATTTCAGGCCTTTTAAAAAGGGAGTTATGAGATGGCCTGGAACCCCCATGTTGGGGAAATATATTAAAGAGGCTTATCTTTTACCAAGTCACTGGGTGTATATATTCATGAACATAGGTATGATAACCTATATTCAAAACCAGGAAATCTATCAACGGTTGTACTATTACAGATATAAACATGAAAAAAAAAAAAACACTTTTGTGAGTGTGTGTGTGTGTGTGTGTGTGTGGTGCTGGGAATTAAACTCAGGACCTTGTGTATGTGAGGCAAATACTACAAACTGAGCTACATCCCCAACCCCCCACTTGGTTTTACAGTGGGAAAACAATACCAATTATAGTCACATAGTATTTGAGAAGCGATGATTATTTCTGTTGATTACCATGATTCTTTTTCTAGCAAACGCATATTGAGCACACCCAATTTGCAAGGTGCCATGTGCATTGTTGTGAATGATGAGAAGACAGACTTTGTCTTCATGAAGCTCACCATCCAGTAGGACTGAAAGAGTGTAGGTGATTATACATCAGAGTGCTGCATCAATTCCCAATGTTTGATTATAACAAGTTGATTGAATGCACTCCATCTTCTTATGCTCCTACGGGTTGATAACTGATGACTACTGAAAAACTAGGAGGCAAGACTGTCAAGAAATGATGGGGTACAATGTGGCATGTCTCTAATCAGCTGCAGACACTTCCACAGATTGAAAGGCCTCACTCACCCAACGGTGATCAGCAGGTGGGAGGTCTGGACCTTGTCCCAAAGTGTGACAATAAAAAGCATATATTTGTCTTTGTCTGAGAGCCTCATTTAGAGTTCCTAAAAACCTTGGAATTCCCTGAGTGATAAAATAATGCTTTTGTATGCTAATGAGATAACTCTTGGCAGAGGATCCCCTAGGTAGCTGGTGGACCTGCTGCTTGAGTTCTTACCACCCATTGTTGATGTTACTCATTTGGGAAAGACTAGCCATATGATTAATTAGAGGTTGGAACTTTCAGCCCATCCCTGGAACTTTGGAAAGAGGAAGGGGCTGCACATCGAGTTAATCACACATGCCCATGGAATGGAGCCTCCATGGAAACTGCTAAAAGACAGGCCTGAGGAGCTTCCTACTGGTAAACGCATGAGAGGCCCTGGAGAGGCCATGGAAAATCTGTACCCCTGCCCCCACACCTTGCCCTCTGCATCCTTCCATTTGTTGTTTCTGAGTTGCATCTTTTATAATAAACTGGTAATCATAAGTGAAGCACTTTGTGAGTTGTATAATTTGTTCTAGCAAATCATGGAACTGAGGAAGGGGCTGTGGAAACCTCCCTGACTTCATAGCCAGCTGATCAGAAATACGGGTGGCCTGGACTTACACCTGGTGTCAGAGTGGGAGCGGCTTTTTGGGACAGAGCCCTCCACCTATGGGATCTGTAATAACTCCAGTAGTTAATATCGCAGTTGAATTGAATTATAGGAGGTGTCTGGAGAATTGGGGAATTGGTTGGTATAAGGAAAAAGCCCACATATCTGGTGTCAGAAGTGTGAGTAAAATCAGTTCCGATGAAGGGAGGGAAATGTCAGTATGGTGCTTGTTCCTGAAGTGACTGGAAGCTTCCCAAGGCAGAGATGTCCTTGGGAATGTTGTTCCATGGTATTGGGAGCAAGATGTCCTTCCTCCAATTTTGAGTCCTGGGTCTCACTTTTTGAAGGATATCCAGAGTTCTCCTGTGAAATATTCATGCAAACCCAAACGGGAAAAGCTTGCCAGGCTCCATTGGATTGGCTTTCTTGGTGCCTGAAGAAAACCTCCAAGGACTGAGCCCCAATGACAGATTCAGCACCGGCAGGCAGGTAGAGCTCAGTGGTGGAGCATTCATATGCAGATTTAGCACAGGAGGGAAAAACCCAGGGTTGGAGGAAATTAAGTGACAAGAAACTGAGTTTGCTGCAGAACAGACCTGAAAGTATTCATAGCAAGAGTTTAGTTTTTCCAGGCTCGGGGATTATTATTTTTTAATGTGATGCTGAACTATTCTTTTAAGAGAATGTGGTTTCATAAGATTAAGGAAACAGTGAATATTGTAAAAAAAGATTTTTTTAATCATTCATGTCCTGTCTATAAAAAGGCTCCAGGAGGTTCAAAATAATGATGCACGTATAAAGTAGAACAGTGAAGATGGAAATTAGGAGGACCTTGGAAGGTAGGGCCTAGGATGTGCTGGAGAAATTTAGTACTCATTTTAGAAGTTACAAATTCAGAGCATAAGGGGGTTGTGACAGAGTGTGTGTTTCATGTCGCCTGATAAAAGAAAACGCGTAGAGGGATGAATATTTTACAGGTACTGAATTTTATGAGTTTTTTTCCTTATGTGGTGAATCCTCTTGTGAGGGGTCCTGAACAACGTCTTTGTAGTGGTTTTGTCAAAGATATCAAAACTTAGATGGAGAATATTGAAGAAGGCATTACTTGCAGCGTGACCTGAGTTTTATCTTTTCTGAGCTCCTTTTCCTTCACCCCCTGCCTGTCTCACAAGGTGAGATACCTGGGCTGAAGCTGCTGTATGGAGGAGCAGAACAGCTGCAGGAGTTATGAGACTATGGAGGGAAAAGCGAATTTGTAACAAAATTATTCCATAGAGTGCAAAATACAGAGTACAGACTTCTGATGGCTGGTGACCACAGACTCAGGTGAGAAGTAGCAAGGGTTTCCTCTTGGCTTTGGTCTAGCACTCTTAAACCATTATTGCAAAAGAAATTGAGGTTTCTTTGGGGGAGGGAGCTTATTAGCATACAGAGATAACAAAAGAAGTGATTTTTACCTTCATTTATCCTGGCTCCCAAGAAACCAGAGAAGGCAATTATTGGAGAGACTTATTGACCTTTGAATAATGGAGAGTAGAAGAAGAAATTACCCCCTCAGTTCAGGGTTTTGGATGAAAAAAACATCAAAATGCTTTACTTCTTGAGCTGAGAGCAATTGTATCAGATCTGGTGGTTTGAAGGGACCTCTGCCAGTGCCCAGTTCCCCAACCCCAGGTCAGTCTTGGAAACTGAACCCTCTGGGGAAATTAACTTCAGGGTTATAGGAACACAATGTAGCTCTCAAGGCAAAGGAGTCAGGAGGGACATCTGGTCTACCCTTGAGAACCTGGAAGACTCCACCCCCAGAAATGGGTTCTCCAGGATTTCCATTGCAGTCTTAATCTATGTTCCTAGGACTTGTTCACTGCATCTACATGTCCGCAGGTTCTCTGTGTGGCCAGCTGTTGTGTAAGGAGCTAACAGCACAAAGGAAGACACAGACAATCCCTACTCACATGTGGTCACACTGAGGACCCAGGAGGATCAGGAGGAGCCGGGGAGGAATGGCATCTTGAGGTTCAGTGGCAAGGGGGCTGACCCAGTGGTGGCTGGAGGGACGAAGGGCAGGATTCCTGAGGGATGCGCACTGGAGTGGAGAAAGGGCTGCTGGGGCTGGTAAGTCAGGAGGTGAGTGGGGAACAGTGTAGGCAGGGGCCAGGGGAGGAGCCGGGCCACACAGGGCAGAGCTTTATCCTACAGAGATGGGGCACCTCAGTGGTGCTTTAGGCTGATCAGGAGATGATCAGAGCCAAGTTTTCGAACATCACTTGGCGAAGTTTAGAGAATGAATTGGAAGGGGCCTGAGTTGGGTGATTTTATTCCTTTGACTAACTCTGATTTTACTTTTCTTCACCTTAGGGTGATCCATTTGGAGACCACTGTGGTTCCTATCCGTGAAGGCCACAGTGGCTGTGCATTCCTGCTGATCTGAGGCAATCCTGGCGTGATTTTCAGCAGTGCCCCCTCCACCTTCAGTAGTGGCTGTTTGTATGATTAAAGTTTGGTTGCTCTCGCTAGAAAGTGCTGGAAGTGCTGTCACAGCACATTATCAGGCCACCTGCTTGGAGCGGGCAGCTCCAGAGGCAGCTGGGTAATGGCTCCCTGGTGGCTTTATCACCCCAGAGTCTCCTGGTTTCTCAACTCTGCCTCCCGAGCGTCAGTGTGACATCTCCAGCTGGCTGCTGCCATGGTGGCAGCACTGTCCCAGCAGTCCCAAGCTTGTGTCTACACAACACACCACCCGGAGAGACTCTCCTCCAGCAAGTCTCTGCTGTGTCTCATTAGCCCAGCTGGGTCACAGGCCCTTGCTGAGCCACGGCTGTGATTGTCCAGATACCAGACTTGAGGCTGTACCAACGGTGGGGTGAGACAGCCGGTCCATTCTAGACCATTCTGCAGGGGTAGCCCACCTCTCCTTGAGGCAGGAGGCCCCTCTCTTAGGAAAGGATGGATCCTGGCACAGAACTCTGGACATTGAGCTGCTTCTGTTTGTGAGTTTTGGGGGTGTTTTGGAAGGATCTTGCTCTTTATTATTAAAGGAACACAGAATTTTTCATTACTGGGATTTCATAGAACAAATCCTTT
Source organism: Callospermophilus lateralis (assembly GCF_048772815.1). Lineage (NCBI taxonomy): Eukaryota > Metazoa > Chordata > Mammalia > Rodentia > Sciuridae > Callospermophilus > Callospermophilus lateralis. Next base: position 10,418,038 of record NC_135310.1, read on the forward strand.
TTTTTTTTTTTTTGTGGTGGTGCTGGGTAGAACCCAGGGTGCTCTACCACTGAGCTTCATCCTCAACCCTTTTGTTTTGAGACAGGGTCTGGATAAGTTGCTAGGGTGGATGTTGAATTTGTGATCCTCCTGCCTCAGTGTGGACAGCAGGCTGTGCCTATCCTGAATGTCTCTTTGAAGTACAGAACAGCAGTTTTCAGGCTGTGCCTAAACCGGAGCTACTCCATTGTGTAATTGCCATGAGCTCTTCCATTTAGAGTACAAGTGCCGAGGTAGAATGACTTCCTACCTTGTTTGTACAAGTAAATAATCACCATTTGTCCGGCAGCACCATAGGGACAAATAATAAATGGCTTACATGTGGCAACTCTAACTAAATCAAGGCATATCTGGACATGTGGACATCCCTTATCATGCCTGGAACAGCAGACACGGAAACTTATTGACCTCACCAGATGAGAACCTCTCACTCAAGACCTACAAAAAGAGGAGCCCCCTACGTCTGAACATGGTGGCACTTTAACTCTGTTGCCTGGTCACTCAGCAGGGGCCTTCCCCAGGAAAATGCCACAGTGAGAAAACCTTTGATTGCCTGTCCCTATTGGGCTTCAGCCAAGTATGGTTTCTCCTGCCTGTGATGACCATGCACGGCTACCTCCAAGCTGACCTTCTGAAATGGAAACTGCCGTCTGTCCAGCCCGGAACCTTTGCTTTGACAACTCTGGATCTGGTTCATTAAGATCCTTATGTGACCTGCTGCAGTGACTCTGGCCCTGCATCCCTGTCTCCCACTGCCTGGGCTCTTGGCACGGCATCTGTAACCCCACAGCCACTTCAACCCTTTCTTAGTCTTTCTGTGACCTATTTATACATCACTGTGTGAAGCACGTGTGACTTGAGTGTTACACATATTAGAAATTAAGGCTGGCATAAAAGAACCTGTGATTGCCTGGCCTATGACTATAAAGTGACCCACAGATATTCAGTGAACTGTCACTGTTGAAAGTGGTGTCACCTGTGAATTGATTGTTATTCAAAAATAACACTGTGGACCCAAACGTGGTTTGTCTGTTAACGACACAGCACCTCACAACACTCCTGAGTAACTGGGGCGGCAGGTGTGTGCCACTTCACCGGCCATCATGGAGCAAATTATGACCAGATGCACTCAAGAATATTCAAAGAGCATCTAAGAATGAGAAGACTTAACTCTCTGAGGTCTGTTCTGGAAGCTCAAGTTCACCTCCACACTATCTGTTTTGTTTTGTTTCTGCATCACTGTGTTCCTCTCTCTCTCTCTCTCTCTCTCTCTCGGCTAACAGGGGTTGCACTCAGAGGCACTCAACCACTGAGCCACATCCCCAGCCCTATTTTGTATTTTATTTAGAGGCAGGGTCTCACTGAGTTGCTTAGTGCCTCACTTTTTCTGAGGCTGGCTATGAACTTGCAATCCTCCTGCCTCAGCCTCTCAAGCTGCTGGGATTATGGATGTGCGCCAGTACACCCAGCTATATGATTCTCTTTTATGTAATAAATAACAATAATAAATTGTGACTGCCCTTACAGGTCTCTAATGAGGTGCCTTCAAAATGAGCTGTGTCTGACCCAATCACCACACTAGGGCCAAGAGAGACTGAGGAGCAAGAAGAGGCTAACCCGAGCCCAGCCTGTCTGAGTTCGGTGCCGCCTCTGAATCCCTGGCTGAGCTCCAGAACAACAGGAAAGTGCTTTCGGATGGACCTTTATGTTGTGCTTTCTGACTTTTGGCTCTCCTCCATGAACACGGTGGCCAACCTTACACTTTTCATGAAAGAATGAGATGATTTTACCCTGAGCTTGGGAAGGGTGGAGACAATGCTCTTTTCTGAGCCACCCAGCAAGTCCATATTTTCTTATCATTGCAGACCACTTGAAATGGCCACTGATGGGGTCCACCCCAGAGTCACTGCTCTCTGACCAAGAAGCGAGTGTTTCTGTGGGTCGAGGGACTCACTAGGAGGTGGCTGTATTCCAGTCCTTTTGTCTGTCTCAGAAGCCAGAGGCTGTAAAACAGACCCTGGGAGCAAGACATGAGGTGGGGTCTGAGTGGGCCAGGCCCAGCGCCCGGGTGCACTGGGCGTTGTGGGTGGGAGGCCCCTGCAGAAGCTTCCAGAGAAGCCCCCACCAGGCAGAGATGGCCGCAGCAGCCCTGGCTGAGTGAAGAAGTTTGCCCTCCTCTGAGCGTCTTCCCCTTCAGAGCTCGCTGGAAGAGGGGGCCAGGAGGAGAAGGCAGTGAGAGCAGAGGGCAGTTCCCTCACCATCTCTGGGGCTGGAGCCCTGGTGCTGCAGGCAGGAGGTCAGGGTGAAGCGGATCCAAGTGGATTAGACAAGACTGATTTCATTTTTAAAAATAATCCTGGGTGTCCAAAGAGACCCAGAATCAGAATAGGATGTTTAAGGAGTTGGACATTGATGAGCAAAATAAAGCAATTTTGTGTTTGTTGCTTGTTCAGTAAAGCAGTTAGCTCCATGTGTTTAGGATGAGTTATGCTAGAGCAATCTGGCTCTTATGATTAAACTCAGGATTTCTAAACCCATTCGTGCAGAATTTCTTTATGAAGTGTCTTAAATCTTCCATGCCAGAATGTCTTTCTAGCACACGTGGAGTAAGAGGAACATAGGACTTGATCCACACAACTCTAAAGGTGCTTCCCTGGCCATGGCTCAAGGCCCCATCCTGAACCAGGCCCTGCTCATCCGGTTACTTGCAAGTGAACTATCATTTCAAGAAAGCATTTATGGAGCACCTGCTGTATATGGGGCCTTGTGTTGGGAAGGTGTTTGTTATACTCTTGCTTTCTTCTAAATGCTTCCCATTGGGGAGCACTGGGCAGCAGGAACAATGCAGGGATGGGGTAACTGCTCTGGGAAATGGCGGGGGGGGGCTTCTCCTGCTTGGGCTGGGAGGGAGGAGCAGGGCCTAATCTAACAACCCAGGAAGGCCTGCTGCCAGAGCAAAGGATAATAAGGAGTGATTCCAGCTGTCTCCTGTTTCACCCCAGCAGCTCCCCTCCTGTCAGCTACAGAGACTGCAGGTTAGTAGACGAACCCCCAACTTGCAGCCTCTGGTTAACGGCAAACCAGAAACCATAGCCTTTGCAGGTCAGTGGATAAAATGCAGCCCGGTAGGTGCGCAGCTGATGGGCTGGGCCTTGGACGTGATTCACGATGACACTGGACATTGAATTGGCTTTGTGTTAATATTTTCCTCCCTCTTTCCAAAAAAAGAGGCAATCATGGAAGCATAGCATAAATCACTTACTGGCAATACGAGAATAAATTTCTTAAAAGGGCTGCTGCGTGCGACCAATTTCACATTGAGAGTGGCTCCTTGTAAATGCTGAAAAGCTATAAATCAACAAGCCTAATGGATTTTGTCCTGTCTATTCAATATCTTCCAGGGCATTGAATTCAGAATGTAATGCATTAAGGGGAAAAAAAAAACAAAACACCTCTCCGGCAAATCACACCAGCTTGAACGTTTTCAAATCAAAATCCGTCACACTAAAAGCTTTCCTTCCTTTTTGGTGCCAGGCCATGGCTGGCTACTTCTTTCTTGCTGGTCACTCTATCACAGACTCACAGCTTGTCTCCGAGGGCAGCAGGAAGAACGCAGGCATGAACTCAGCCCTGGAACTCCTGCTGTGGGACCTCGGGTCACCAAAATCAGGTTTTGAGCCACTGCCTTCTTCTCCATCCTGTGAACACTTGGGTTCTTGTGATTATTGATGGGAAAGGTCAGGGCTTCAGACAGCCTCTGCCTGTTAGCAGCTGCTTACAACATGGTGGTCATCCTGAGCCTCGGTTTCAAATTCCCATCCCCGGCTCCCTTACCCACTGCTTCCTGGGGTCTGGATTAGAGAACAGACGCAGTTTCCCTGCTTTGTGTCTGTGACAGGAACAAAACCCAGGAAGAAATGTCTCTGCTTCACTCAGTAGCAAAACCCGTGATGACTGCCACCACAGAGATATTCCCGAAGGGCAAGGGTCCACCCAGCTCTGGTTCCAGTTCAGCTTCTGACTGAGGAGGGGGGCCCAATGTACCGGGCTCCTTTTCTGGGGGGAATGGCTGGCTGTTTTGTTCACTGGGTGGGGTTGTTTTCCAGAGAAAGAGCGGTCTGGCCCTCACTGCTCTGAGACCAGGATTCTCCCTGCGGGGCCTGGTCAGGGCAGCCAGCATTCCAGGCTCACCCATCTGGTCACGAGGCTTGCTCTGCCCACTGTTTGGGAAACGTGGCCCTGGAAAACCGAACTGTCTTGCAAGATTTCTTCGTTCCTTGGTTTGCATGCCATCAACTTACTCATAGATTCAATGTAATTTGAGCTTTTCTCAAAGGGATGTCACAGGGCAAGCACCCAGAGCAGTTGACCAGACTCAGCCAGACTCCTGTGTTTAAGACTTTATGTTTTCCCTCTGTTTATAGACCCCTGATGCCAAATCTTCGTAAGAGGGAATAATAAAGACAGATACAGATAAAACTAATATGCTTTATGCCATTGACACCCTGGGGCTTAAAAGGAAGCTGAGTTCAGAAAAGCATTCTTTGTCTTCTTTATTTGGTGGTGCTGGGGATGGGATCCCGGGCCTCACTCCTGCTAGTGGGTGGTCTGCCACGGAGCTGCATCCCCAGCCCCTGGAAAAGCATTCTTGATCCTGTCACTGGATGGAGGAAAAGCGTACGGAAGGGAGGACATTTGCTCATGGCCTCAATTCCGTCAGCAGGCTCAGGGTTGGTTCCTATACCAGTCACATCCAGGTGGAATAGCAATGCCTGCTTTCTTCACCTTGGACTCTGCCACAGAGACTCACTGTGACCGGAGCAGGCCATGGAGGTCAGACTTGGGTATTTGTGCCATTCCTAGCCTTCAAGTGTGGCAGACACTGTGAGTGGCACAGAGAGCTCTTCCTTGTTTAGCCTCAGAATCCTCCTCAACCCAGTTCTCTAGAGAGTCACTCACAATGCATCAGCACAGGCTGAAGGAATGATTTTAGCTGTTATTTTAGTCAGCCTTTTCACCTCGAGACCCCAAAGACCCAACAAAAACCATTACAGGAGAAAAAGTTTATTTAGGGCTCATAGTTTCAGAGGTCTCGGTCCATAGGTGGCTGACTCCATTTCTCTGGGCCTAGGTGAGGCAGAACATCATGGTGGCCAAGCATGGGGGAGGAAGCAGCTGAGTACAAGGCAGCAAAGGAAGCAGGGAAAAATATAAACCCCAAAGCCGAGCACCCAGCGACTTGCTTTCTCTAGTCACACCCTCCCTGCCTACAGTTACCACCTAGTTAGTTCCTATCTGGGCATTAATGCACTGTTTGGGTTGGGGCTCTCATAACCCGATCATTTCACCTCTTGACTGTCTTGCATCATCTCCCACATGAGATTTTAGGAGACACCTCTGTGTCTAAACCATAATAAGTTGTCCTCCTGGGGGTCAGACTGCACGTGAACCTGGGCTTATGAGATGGGGTCAGTTACCTTGGGGTAGAGAGTAAATAGCCTGGTCTCTTCTAAAGCACAAACTGTCAGCTGCTTCTCCCAGAGGAGTTGGCCCAGAGTAGTTTTGGAGGCAGTGGGTGATGAAATTGTTTCCTGAAGTCATGTGTTCCTAGCTGGGCCACTGTGATTCCAAAAGGAATGCAGGACCGTGAGGAATTGCTCTTCTGAGCTGAGCAGAACTCATTCAGGTGGGAAGCAGGCATCTGCTGTCATTGGGGGTGAAGGTTGTTAAGGGCCCCTTAACAAGGAAGGGGGTGAAGGTCCAGATGGAGGATGATCCAGTGCAGCCCCTGGCAGGCAAAGCTTGCTGTGAGCTTCCTTAAGCCATGAGAGGAGATGAGGGCTGGGGCTGCTGCTCAGCGGTGGAACGCGCACCCAGCATGTGCAGGGCCCTGGGTTCATCCTCAGCACCACATACAAATAAATAAATGAAATAAAGGTATTGTGTCCAACTACAACTAAAAAAAAAAAAAAAGAAAGAAAAGAAAGAAAAAGAAATGAGAGGAGATATGAAGGGTGAACAAATGGACCAGAGGACCAGGGGATGTTGGATGTCCAGGTCTGATGGACTCCCCTGCTCCTCCTGGTAGAGCAGGTTTTGTGTGTACCATAGCAGCTAGGGGTGGTGACAATGGGCTTAGCCCTAAGAACCTTCCAGGACCTCCCCAAACTTGCATTCTCCTCCGTGGGTGCAAATAACTGGAACCGGCTGTGCTTCTAGCATGGACCACCCTGCACAGAAGCTCTCTTCTGGCCATCACGAGCTCTTCAGCTTCAGAGAACACTGTCAATCTCCTGCCAACATCCTTCCTCCTTCCTAGCAGAATCCAGTTTCAGAGGAGGACTCCAATAGGCCTAGCCAGTTCTCCCTCCAGGAAACAGCCACCAGCCAACCTGTCTGCCCTTCCCCACTGTGGTTGGGGCAAGTCCCCAGATCCCAGAGGTTCCTTTAGTCTTTTAGATCTGCAGGAGTTAAGGGAACATTCCTGGAGTCCAGGAGTGAGGAAGGAATGTGTAAGAGAAACACCCTAGTCTCCCTCCTCTCCTCCCACAGCATAACTGTGGTTGGTTCTAGAGAAGGAAAATCACAGGGAGCTTAGGATGCTGCAAAGTCCCTTCTCTCCAAGGCTGTGGGAGTCCAGGAAGCAGCACTGACTCTCCCTGTTGCTCTGCCCACACTTGCCAGCCAGCTCACCTCAAGCTGCGGCTCTTCTCTGGGGTCTGGCCTGGAGGCTGGAAGGTGGAGAAGCTGGCACTGATCACTTAGCCAGTTCCCTGAAGAATGGGGGAGAGTGTCTTAAGCTTCTCTTGAACTCCACCTCTGGGACCTTGGCCATTTTTATGCAGCTGAAACAGAAGCCCAGAGATGGAAATGGTTAGTTTGGCAGGCCATACCCTGTAGGCCCTGGAAGACAAATGTGACTCTAACTTAATTGAATGCTGACAACAAAAGGCTCATCATATGGGCAGGTGTGTGTTTGTAGATGCCTTGGGGGAAGCCTTACAGGGACTCAGAGATGCTATTGAACATTATCTAAGCACTTGGCCAGGTGAGGGGAGATTTGCCCTCAGAAAAGGTTTGAGTGTTTAGGCCAAGGGTTACAACAAACAACCTAGCACATGCCTGACATTTTTGGAATTCTTTTTTAGAGTCTGGAGAATTATCTAAGTTTCTCATCTATGCCTCTGTCCCAACAAACCTGTGAGGGAGAGGCTGGTGGTGCCATTTTAAAGATGGGAAATGTGAAGCTCAGGAAGATTGAGTAACTTGTCCAACGCCATGTGTCCTATAGGCAACTGAAGTGGCCTTTGATTCAGAGCTTCTGAAAAATCAAAACCCACTTTCTCATCATTTGTTCAGATTCCTTATTGCTTGCAAACTCATTTTTTTTTTTTTCTGGAAACCAAAACAAAGAAGACTACCTAGAAAAATCCAAAGGATGATTAGAAAGTCACTTTTTTCCATATTGATAAGCTTGGGGATAAGGTGCCCTGGTCTGGGTGTAATGCCAGATTCGTGGGACCCCCAATAGACCTCCAGGAGCCGAATCCGATGCAGTCACACAAGAGTCTTTATTGCAAGCTTGAGTCTGGACTCACAACTGTTTTCGACGCAGTGGTCCCAGGGAGTGAGTCCTGGTCCTTTGTTCAGTGAGATTTTATAGGTTTTTTGGGGGGATACTCTATGCGTCACTACATCACACAGAAAATCATTTCATACTGCGGGAAAATCAAACAACAACTCTTAACATTGATTAGCACATTCACTGGCAGAAACAAGTTGGGTGATTGGTGAGTTCAAGAGGTGGATACGTTTGAACTGTTCGGTTTAAGCCATGAGGGCTGTACGTGCTAAACTACAGGGTTTTCTGTTATCAATCACTGAAACTACTGGGAGGGTCACCTGGCATTTCAGGTATTTTCCCTGTTTCACGCTGATTGGTGGTTGCTAGGGGGTTGCTATGGGTCCTCACCTAGCCTCTGTAGATCTCTCCTGTTATTTACAAACAAACAATTCAGCAGTGGTTATGTGCCTAGGTGTTAAGGTCTGTAAACAAGTCCGGATGGCACCTGGTATTTTGCCAGAGAAATGTTAGAGTCTGTAAACAAGTCTGCATGGTGCCTGGCAAAATGCCAGAGGGAGTGGTTTGTGAAGTAACAAAAGCGAGCCATTAAGTGTGGAGATTCCTTATTGGTTGACTGCTGTATCTAGTTTATGCTAATTAGATAAGCTGTGTAAAATGTATAAATACTGCTCCTGTCCTACAATAAACGGCTTCCACTCCTGCTGTATCAATGTACACAAGTTGTTTGTCACCCACCCCCCCTTAGTTTGCTGCAGCCGGACTGCGGCACCTAGGACCGCTCTGAGGGTTTTTCCAAGGACAAGGGTCACGCCTCCCTCTGGCAGGCCTTGAAGTGGAAGCTGGTTTCTCAAAAATGGAGTCACATCAGTTTTTCATTGGAGTTCAGCCTAACTCCACCTGGAGGAAGATGCACTTAGATCCCTCACCTGCTTCCCCAGGGTGATAACAGTTTAGTGGATCCACAGAAATCACAATGGCAGCTGGGTGCAGTGGTGGATGCTTGTAATCCCAATGAATCAGGAGGCTGAGGCAGGAGGATTGCAAGTCAGAGGCCAGCTTTGGTTGACTTGATGAAACCCTCCCTCAAAATAAAAAAATGAAAAGGGCTGGGAGTGTAGCTCAGTGGTGGAGTGTCCTTGGGTTCAGCCTCCAATACCCCCTCCCCCCCCCAAAAAAGCAATGGTTTTTGTATTGGACTGATTTATTCCATACCCTCCAGCCCCCAACATTTGGGTTGAATCTCCCCACTGTGATTCTATTTGGGGACAGGCCTTTAAGAAAGTCAAGGTAACATGAGGTCATTAGGGTGGGGCTTTAACCCCAGTAGGACTGTGTCCTCATAAAAAGAGACAGTGCTTGTGAGTCCCTCTCCCACAGTGAAGAGGCAGCTTAGACAGGCAGGTGGAGAGACCTTGATCTTGGACGTCCAGTCCCTGTGACTGTGAGAACGGGATTCTCCTCAGGCCTCCCAGCCGGTGGGATTTAGTTATGGCAGCCAGAGAAAAACCCGAATCCCGAATCCCACCCTAGCATGGGGATCCCAGCCCCCTGGGGCGCTGTGGTCTGGGATCTGTAATGGCACCTGGTTCCCTGCAGCTGACCCTGGGTCTGACAGGAGCACAGACTGCAGGGACACACAGGAAGGGCTCACCATGTGCGGGGGACAGAAGGATGTTGCTAATGTCCCCACGAAGCCATCTTCCCTCTGCAGGAGCAGGTGATGGCATCCGTGGCTGGTCAAGGAGACTTGGGCTCACTTGCTCTGGGTGTCTTTGGCTGTAGTCCTGCGCTTTCCAAGCACAGATCCCTTGACCCTCAGGTGTCCAGGGTAAGCCCCTGGGGACTGCATACCCCATTTCTGTAGTCACCCACTTGCCTGCGATGACAACTCCCAGGCCAGCCAACACATTATGTCCCCTTGCTTTTGGATAGAATTAAACAAAGTCACTGTGAAAACCCCGATTATATTCTTCAGATGAGTTCGATAGATTTATAAGAAAATAGGAATATAGAATAATTATTATCTCATCATGGACCCCACAGGATCCATAGGGAGGAAAAAATAAAAGAAAGAAGAAAAACGCTTCTGACTGGTTGAAAAGGGGAGGGACCCTGCTGGAAATTGCTCCAATAGTTGTGGGTATTTTTCCTGGAAATTTTACGAACAAGTAAGTTTATAACATGTGCACTGTCACGTTCAAGGACTATTTACGTATTAATAATGACGTAAACATATGACACTCCTCAGCTACACTGTTCTGATTCACCTAAAACCAAGGATGAAAGAGCCTGTGAAAGCCCTGGATGCGCTCCTCACACCTGCCACCATGTGTTCCTTGTGATCTCAGGCTAGTGAGCGCCTTGCTACAGCTGCCACTGGGATCTGCCACAGACTCAGCACCTGGGGAGCATGCCACTCCATTGCTGGGCAGCAGGCTGCGCTCCACACAGAACTTAGGATTCTTGTAATGACACATTCCTTTAGTGCTTTCTACGTGGAGGGCATGCTGGGGTCCTCCAGAGCAGCCTCTTGATTAACCAGATTTGGCATATTTGATGGCCCCAGGAAAGACTCTGTCCAGGGTGCCTGTTTTGCTTCATGAAGCAAAAGTCCCAGAATGCAGCGTTTGTGTGACCCCGGGTTACCCTCATCTTTCCTGTGTTGTCACATCTTGGGTCTTGATGGTCCAGGAGATACTGCCCTGCCCAGGGCTAGCCAATTCCCCCAGATCATAACCAGCCATCCCAAGCGCCCCTTTCATGTGCAAATAAACCAATCCGGAGTCCACACCGCCAGTCCCCCACTTCACTGGACTCTCACACTTTGGGCCACTATCCATCTGCTAGAATCACCCCAGGGCTAGGTAGCAGACCACGAGGGGCCACCCCTATGCCCCAGAGCCTGCTGACATTGTTTCAAGATAGCGCCCCCCCCCCCCAGCCTGTGTGTTCCCTAGGTAGCCCCCTGGGCACTGTGTCTAGGAAACCAGGAGTTAAAACTTCCCCCTTAGGGTGGTCATTTCTGTTTAAATCTGATTAAAACAAATCCTGGGGACCCTGACAATAAGTCCTCGAGTTCTGGGGATCAGTTCAGATGCACAAGTCCAGGCTGGGATCAGACCTGCAGTCCTTGTGCTCCCCTGTGGTGGTCGCAGCAGGTCACAGCCTAGTTGAAACTCGCTGCAGGGGAAGGGGACAGCATTTGGTGACAGAGAAGCCATGCCTGTGAACAGAGGTGACAGGATCCCTGAGGGTTATGCTGAGGAGTCTGGATTGGGACCCGTGGATGCCATGGGAGTCATGAAAGGCTTGTGGGGGAAGCAACAGGGTTGGAATTGTATTCCAGGAGAATGATCCGGCTGGTTTTGGAGACTAAGTTGGAGAGAATAAGAAAGGACCACCCAGAGGCCTAGGCCGAGGTGATGCCGTGGGTTGAATGGTGTGCCCCGACATTCATGGGACTCTCTAACCTTGGGACCTGTGAAGATGACCTTGTTTGGAAATAGCGTCTTTGCAGAGGTGACCTAGTTAGGATGAAGCCATTGGGATGGACCCCATCCAACTCCACTTGGTCCTTATATGAAGAGGAAGAGGCCATGTGGGGACAGACACGGGGAGAACACTGTGTGACACAGGGCAGGGACTGGAGTGATACAGCTGCAAGGAACACCCAGAGTGGCCAGCCACCACCAGAAACTGGGGTGAGGCAAGGAGGGCCCCTACCCGGAATCTCAGAGGGAGCCCCGCTCTGTGTGCGCCTTGATTCTTGACCTTGATGTTGACTTCTGGTCTCCCGAGCTGGGAGGAGAACTACTGCTGTCCTTCAGCTAAATTTGTTACACTTTGTGACAGCATCCCCAGGACACTTGTTCAGGCAGCAAGGAGGAAGGTCACCCTGCAGGGCTTTGCCAGGTTGAAAGAGCAGACAGAGAAGAGTGGGGGAGCTCTCAGGCCACCGCCCAGGCCTGGGGCCTGTCACCTGCCCAGTGGCCTCCTGTTCCTCTTCAGTCAGCCCTGCTAGTCTTGGTCAGCTCTTGTCAGCCACCTGATTTTGCTGCTCAATGGTTTCACACTGCTGTGGCTGTGTACAAGGAAAGCATAGTGGACAGTCGTTTCATCTGCCCCTGGACAGGCCATCCCTGCCCTACTCTCTGTCCATGAGGTTTGAGGGGGGCTGACCTCTTGCCCTGCTGCAGGGGTGGATGGTTTCTTCAGGGCAGCAGACCCCCTCACCCCTGCATCCTCCAAGCTCTGTGTTTGGTCAAGGACTGGGCATGTGACCCCAGTGCATCTCAAGAGATGGTGGCAGCCATGGATGGAGGATCTGTTCTACTCTCCTTCAGTGGGTTGCTCCCAGGAGGTCGGGCACCCGAGCCACCAGTGAGCATTTGTTACTCTGAGGGGCAAGACTATCTGCGTGTGAAGTTGAACTAGATGAGACCAGAGCTGAGAGGGGGAAAGAGATGGGGGGTCAATGTGGAGAGCCACCCCTGAGCTATTTGAGTGTCTTCACGGGGCCTGGGAGCCAAGGAGATTTTGGTTTGGCATTGCCAGCTATTTTGTGGCTCCTCCCACTTAATGGATTGTGCAATGCACGTGACTTCTATCCTTAATGGGTTAGGAAGACTGGTCTGTAGCTCCGGAGTTGGGCGTGACCCACTGGGAACTGGACAGCCCACCTCTTACCTCAATTGGCTAAGAACATGCTGTAGAGAGCCCCTGAAGTTCCCCATATACGTAAAGCCAACGTGGGCTCTCACGCTCTCTTTCCAGCGTGGAAGATCCACCCTTAAGGTCAAACAGCCGTCCTGCCCCTGCTCTTTTAAACCATTTTCTGTGTCATGTGATTTTTCCCCTTGTTTCTCAACTAGCCCATTCCACGCAGGGGAACCAGCTTCTGTCCCCCGAGTGGTCTGCGGTCAAAGATCAATTCCATGAGATGAACTGAGCGCTCAGGTTAAATTGGGTCTGAGGCTAGATGGTCCCTGTGAAGCAGTGACTCCTCCTTTGTTACTCAAGCTACTTTAAGTTGGGTTGTAACCAAATGAGCCCTGACAAATGTCCTGACTAATATATTAACCTTCCTGGGGGAAACTTCCTGTGCTAATGAACTGGAAAGAGGAATTGCAAATTCTGGGGAACACGCTCAGCACAGCTCTTTGGTTCCTTTTCTGTTCCTAGAATTGCCTTGTCTTGGGGTAGGGTTAGCGCAGAGGAATTTCCTGGAATCATGAGTTACCTTTTGAAGACCTAGTTTCTGCACCACAAATTTTCTGTTACTCTACAGAACCATTTTATCTTCTTTTAGGGTTGGAAATTGAGGCTACAGAATAAATGTCCCTCGATACTTGGTGGGGTGGTGGTGAGAGGGAGGCAAGGTGCCTGGGCCTTTTACTCTCTGGTCTAGAGCAGGGACTCCCAGGGTAGGGGAAGTAGTCCACACTAATTTAAAAAGTTTTTTTTTTTGATGCTGAGGATTGAACCCAGGGGCGCTTAACCACTAAGCCACATCCCCAGCCCTTGTTTATACCTTATTTAGAGACTGGGTCTCACTGAGTTGCTTAGGGCCTCGCTAAGTTGCTGAGGGTGGCTTTTGAAGTTGGGACCTCAGCCTCCTGAGCCGTTAGGATTACAGGCATGCACCACCACACCCAGCCCACACTAATTCTTAGTCTGGCTAGGGATTTAAGAAACCACAGTCATTTGTAGAGACATTGGATTTCGGTAACTATCAAGATTCTAGAAAGTGATTCTAGGGAGACACACATTACAAAGAGGCAGGAAGGCCCTTTCTTCTTACTTAGTCTTCTGAAGGCCTCAGATACAAAGGGTGTCAGCCTCAGGAAGTAATGTAGAGAGGTTCCTTTTTTTTTTTTTTTTGGTGTGTGTGTGTGTGTGGCTGGGGATTGAACCCAGGGCCTTGTGCATGTGAGGTAAGCACTCTACCAACTGAGCTATATTCCCAGCCCCAAGGTTTTTACCTTCTTCAACACATTTTCTGTCTAAGGTCCCCTGAGGTCCCTGTAAACCAGGCTATGGGATGCATGCAAGTCCCACTAGGGCTTCCACTCGGCCCAGCTATGGAGAGGGAGCCTGGAGCACCCCAACCCAGGAAGCCCTGAGTGGATTTCTGTGACTGCCCTGGCTGATTCTTGCCAGCATTCCCATCCCCCAGGAGTGGACTTCAACTCCTATTCCACTGTCCCTGTCTCTAGACAGCAGTGGACATGAACAAACAGGGCCTGAGCCTTGGGAAAGAGCCTGCTGGTGCTGCCCCAGGCCCACCGTATGCCGAGGGCACCTTCACATTTGCTGTGACTTTGCATGGGAGTCCTTTGTTGGCTTTGTGATCTATTCCCTGTGTGTGTGTGTGTTTGTGTGTGTGTGTGTGCGTGTGTGTGTGTGTGCGCGTGTGCATGTGTGTACTTTTATCATTAATATTATATCATCGTTTTCTTAAAGATGTGATCTTTTATTTCCTTTTTTCTCCCTCCCTCCTTTCTTTCTTATTAAAAGAGTTTAATTTTTTAGAGTGGTTTTAGGTGTACAGAGAGGTTGAGCAGAGAACAGACAGTGCCCATGTACCCCTCACCCCAATACATGCAGAGCCTCCCTCACCAACATTGATGAGCCTACCCTGACACAGTGTGACCTCCAGGGTGCACAGTTTGCATCGATGCCCACTGTAGTACATTTTTGGGGTTTGGACAGACATATGATGACATGGGTCCATTGTAGTAGCCTGTAGGGTAATTTCACTGCCCTAAAAATCCTGTGCTCCATCTATTCATTCCTCCCCACCCAAGATCAGAGCAACCATCGACAATTCTGCCTTTTCCAGAATGTCGCATAGTTGGGCTTGATAGTGTGCAGTCTTCCCAGACCGGCTTCTCTCATCTAGCAATCTGCACTTATGGGTCCTCTCTGTCTTTTCATGGCTCGCCACCTCATTTCTTTTGAGCACTGAGTCATGTACTGCAGTGTGTTTATCCATCAGCTACTGAAGGATATCTTGGCTGCGTCCCATTGGGCTTTTATGAAGAGTTGCTCAACATCTGTGTGCATGTATTGTGTGGACATAAGCTCTCAGCTAATTTGGGTAAATACCAAGGAGGGTGATTGATGGGCCCTAGGTCAGATGACGTTGGGCTTTATAGAACACAGTCAAGTTGTCTTCCAAAGTGGCTGTATCCTTTGCATTCCCACCAGCAACATGAAAGATTGGATTGCTGGATCCCTTCACCTGAATTTGGTGCTGTTGGTATTTGGATTTCAGCCACGCTCGTAGGTATTTAATTTCAGTGTTTCCTTCAGAATTATATTTTGGACATTATTTCAAATGCTGATTTTGAATGCTAACAGTCTGTCATCTTGAATAAAAGAGAAATGGAATAGAACAACTCATACTTCCTTCTTGATTCACTAATCAATTGCTTTTGAGTGGCTGCTCCATGCCAGACACTGGGGATTCTCAGATAAAGGTGCTCTTGGCCCTCAACCAGCTCAGAGCCTAGAGCGGAGGGTGTGCCCAGGGGGCAAGGCAGGAGAGAGGTGGGAAGGGGGAGACCTCCAAGGGGGTTACCCCAGGAAGAAAGGGGCTTGGCAGGGCTGCCTCGAGATGGCCACCACCTCTGGGGGAGGTGAAGGGCTGGCTGAACAGCAGAGGCCTGGGAGTCCCAGGGGGTGGGCATGGAGGGGGCAGGAGGTTCTGGAACAGTCGGACACAGGAAGGCAGGGGGTGAGTCTAGGGTTTGAGGAAGAGCTCAGGAGTCAGCCAGGAAGGAGTGGCACTTACCAGGGTGGGAGGATGCGTGGGCAAAGGGACAGCAAGGTGGGAACTGGCCGGGGGTGGGAGCTGCAGGTGGGGGCAGTCCTCCCTCAGCAGTTCTGCCAAGCTGACACGGCACAAATCTGCCAGGGCGAGCTTCTGGTCCAGCCACGGATTATCCAAAATCTCACTTCAGAGAGAATTTTCCCTCTTTACTTCTCAGAGCTGAGCTGGAGCTGCTGACACGCTCATTTTAAAAGGCTGATATAGGGCTATTCATTTCCCTCTCCTTGACTCACGCTCCAGGGAAGGTCAAGGTCATGAGATGGCCATGACAGCCCATGGAAATCAGGGCATGGGGCTGAACTGGGGGAACCCAAGGGCTAGGAGAGCCCATGAGTACTGTCACCACCCCGTCCCTGGCAAATGCCAGGGAGTGACGACCCCAAGGAGACTGCGGAGTCCACGCAGCATCCTCAGGAGCCTGGCTGCATTTCTTCTTATTTCCCCACTGGATTCTTGTTTCTCTCTCTCTTTCTCTCTCTCTCTCTCTCTCTCTCTCTCTCTCTCTCTGTCTCTCTCTCTAAGGAACTCAAACCAGCAGCTTTTACACACCATTAAGCCTTAGCAATTATGAAAATCCAATTCATGCAGTTAAGAAGGCAGATCTTCCCACAGACACAGGACGCAGGGGTTTCCGGGGCCAGTGTGTGCTCAGCACGGAGGGGAGTGATGGGCTTGCTGGGGAGGGAGTGTCAGGAGGGCGCAGAGGTGACTCCCTGTGGTGTGATTTCCTCAAATGATCTTTCATCCATTCTGAAAACGCCGAGGACCTGCTCTGTGCCATGTTTGCTCTGGACACCAGGATGCGCTATCACTGCCGTATCCAAGTCGAAGTCACTTCCTTTAAGTGGAATTTATATTCTATGAGCAGGGACAGACTACAGATGACTTTACCACCGTACGTAATATGCTGTCGGGAAAAAAAAAAAAAAACTGCTGGAAGAATAAAAAAAAAAATAAATAAACAAAGCCAGGTAAAGCCTAGAGGTAAGGAACTTCCAGAGGGGACATGGCCAGGCCCAAGGGACTCCTGGGGTCCACGAGTGAGGACAAGGAGAGAGGTGGTCCGTGCAGCTGCCCTGGTCAGGAGCCAGTTTCATCCCTGAGTCCTACTGAGGTGGCCAGAGGCCCAGCAGTCACAAACCTGGGTGTAGAGTGTGCCGTGATAACTACTGTATTTCCAACTCGGAGCTCCAAGCTGCGAGGAAAGAACGCGCCCAGGCACTCCTAGGTAGACTGGGTCGTGATAGCGTTTCCCTCTCGCTGGGGTTTTCTCTGAAATGTGTGTGGCGTTGTCATGGTGTCCTCTGGGAAGATGCTGTGGGTCCTGGATCATGTCCCTGCTCAGTGGCTTCTGTAACGCTGCACTTCCTACGGCCCCCAGAGTGCTGCTACATGGAAGACACCATCGATCCGTGTATTTACTCAGAATATTTTATGTGTATGGCTGCAGAGTGCCACCTGCTTACAAAAGCCAGTCTACGAATGACATTTCCTAGTAGAAGGAAGAAACAGGGACCCTCATTCTGATGTGCCCACAGGTGCTCCTCCAGGTGTGGCTCGGGTCAGGGGCGTGGCAGGTGCCTGGCTGGCTCTGTCTCTCTGCTGTTTTCCACCAGTGGCTCTGAGCCCTGGGAGACCTGCCATTTCCTTGGACTTGACCCAGGAAGCCGGGCCCTGTCCCTCTGCTCACAGACTCCCCACACACCCAGACAGGGCAGGGTCCCTCTGGTTGCTCCACACTGGGAAACACCCCTCCCTAGGTCCTGACAAAATCCTTGCCCCTTCTCCCCAGGGGAAAAGAAACAGCAGGTGGCATCTTGCAGGTCTCTGTACCTGGGCTGAGGAGCCCTGCGTCTTCAGGCCTTTGTCTCTGCTCTGGCTCCACAAAGCTCCTGTGGAAGCTCTGGGATGCGCACTGGCTCAGTGAGGCTCAGTGAGACGAAGGACAGCAAAGGCCTGTTCGCCAGCCTATAGGTCATCTTGGCCGTGGTGCACACCCTTCCTGGGGCCAGGGGGCATGAATACAGCAGCCACGGTGTGGACGCTGCTCACCCAACCCTCGGTGATGGGCTGAGACTCATGGTGATAACCATCCATTGCACCAGCCAACTGCTAACTCAAAGCTTTAGAGTTTGAGGCTGCTCAGCTTCTTGAGGAAGTGAGGTGTCAGGGACTGGGCTAGGTCCACCCAGAACCTAGAGGATTCTTGCATCTGGCTAGTACGGGACCACCCTGCCATTTTAATTCCATTTAAAGGGAAGGGGACTCCCCATGGAGGACCTGGGAGAAAGCAGTGACGTCGTGGTTCTGGGGTCTGTCCCCTGTGCCCCTGCTCTTGCCTTGGACACTTAATCACCTGGTTTCCTGGCATCTCCCTCCCCTTCCACGGAAACAGGCCAACCTGCCATTCTGCAGAGCAGGGGTTCTCCAAGTGAGGCCCCAACCTTGCAGGGATACTTCTTAGAAATGCAGTCTGAGGTCCCATCCCAAGCCTGCAGTCCCCCAGGGGATTCTGAGGCCCCTAAAGTCCAGGAGGACTGCTCTGAAGTCCTGCTGGACACCTCCCACGATGCCTTTGCACGGGTCAGGAGGGGCAGGGGTTGTGGATGGGAGGCCTGAGGCTGATTCCTCCCATCACCGGGGTTCTGGGGGCACCCAGCGGTCCTGCCTCACTCACCCCCACTTTCAGTGTGTCCCATTTCTTACTGGCCTGTGACCTTCACCACAGTGGTTTCCAGTTTCTGAAGAACCTCAGGGTGGTCCACACGGCCTTCTAGTGAGTGTCCCGTCGGCAAGATTCTGCCTCTCTATCCTCTGGTCGTGGCTTAGTTCAGAGCCAACACAGCCACCAGGTTTTGAAACAAGGGGAAGAAGACAGGCACTGTTCTTAAAAAAGGCAGGAAGAGAGTGGCTGTGTGGCCCAGCAGCCTGCAGGGTTTCCTTCCTCCTGACCCTTGGGCCCACCTGAGATTGGTCCTTCCTCTTGGTGACATCTTAACATGCCACAGTCTGGGACACCTCTTGACATGTTTTTTCTTCTTTAAGTGTTTTATCATTTTCTCCAGAAAATTAGGAAGGAACTCCTCCCCTCAAACAATCCCCTTCATTCATCCTATTCTTTCATATTTCTAAGTAGGTTAAACTTGACACCAGTAAGAGCAAGACAGAGTATATTCAATATATTTTCTTTTTCTTTTTTTTTTTCTTAAAGCTAATTAGTCTGGGTCTATAATGGCTCTTAAGAAGATTAGCCTGATGTTTACAATGACATCCTGCCAGTTCCTCTCCATTTTCCTATCACAACCTACTTTCTCTCTTCCTCTTGCTCTTTGCCAGTTAAATATTGTTTTTTCAAGAACTCTGCTAAGTCTGCACTGCCGTGGGCCTCCTCTGGCCCTTGGATAGCACATCGCTCTGCAGGAGAGGCCTCCAGAAGCCACACCTCCTGGTATTTGGAGGGATGAAGCTGGTAGAATTGGGGCGTCATAATGGGACCCTTCTGAACACAGCATGGGTGGGTGCCTATACTGTGGGCAAAGTTGAAGCATCTCCAAGGCCACCCTCGATTCTGACACCACTGTAAGGTCATCAGTCCCAAGACTACCCTCAGGTTTGAATGTTTCCTAGAAGGCCTCACAGAACACAGAAAAGTCATTGGAATGGTTTTATTGTAGTGAAAAGATCAAAATTAAAGTCATCAGAGTGAGGAGATATGTAGGGCGGGGTCTGGAGACGCCACAAGGGTGGCAGTGCACAGGAAGTGCTGCTGACCAGGGAAGCTGGCCAGGCCTGCAGCCCAGAGCTTTGACTGGATGTCAGTCATGCAGGTATACTGAGCATCTGCTCACCTTAGTCCCTATTCCCTCCAGAGACTGAGCTGACACTGTGTGGCCATAAACCACACTGCTCGCCTGGATTATGTGGCGTGGCCCCAGGCCCCAGGCCCCCACGTAAGCCAAGATACTCTTACCAGGCTGTTTTAGTCGGCTTTTTCGCTGCTGTGACTAAAATACCTGACCAGAACAATTGTAGAGGTGATCAGGAAATCACAGCAGGGGAGTGTGGCAGAGGGAAGCAGCTCACATGATGATCAGATTTCAGAAAGAGAGAGACTCCAGCTCCAGATACAAATATATACCCAAAGCCACGCCCCTAATGCCCCACTTCTCCAACCATGCCCCACCTGCCTTCGGTCACCACTCAGATAATCCCATCAGAGGATTAATCCACCAATGTTGGGCTAAGGCTGCCATAACCCAATCATTTCTTTTCTGAACTTCCTTGCCTTGTCTCACACACGAGCTTTTGAGGACACCTCACATCCAAACCATAACACAGGAGAACATTCCAAGGACTTCGACACTACCTTCCAGTAGCCTAGGGAAGAGGCCAGATCTGGCTTTGGGTAGGGCCCATCTTTCGCTGGACACGGGGCTATTCAAAGTGTGGTGTGCACAACAGTGCCATCAATGAGCTCTTTGATTCTGGTCCATGATGAGATAAATATGGAAACCAACATTCCTTTTAGAAACTTCTATAATAATTTAGTAGGGTGTTTTATGCCTATTGAATCTGATGATGAAGTATTGGGGCTTTTGCATTTTAAACTTCATTTTTCTATTATCTCTTTGAGTCATGATTTGTAAAAGTATTCATGTGCAATACATAGGACAAAGTCAAAACTGTTTATTGTTGATGGTTAGAAGAGCCGTCACCTCTGTTCTGTGCAAACTCTGTCCTGACCAGTTATGGATCTTGGATGTGACAGTTCAGATTTCTTGTTGCCATGGTTTGGATCTTGAATGTCTTGCAAAGATGATGTGTTGAAGGCTTAGTCACCAGCCTGTGGCCTCACTGGGAGATGTGGAACTTTTAGGATGTAGAATCTAATGGAAGGAAGTTAGGTCATTGGGGTTTACCCTTGAAGGAGGTTTTGGGATGCTGGCCCCCTCCTCTTTCTTTTCGTTTCCAGGCTACTGAGAGTTTTGCAGATTTGTTCCACCACACACTCCCCACCATGATGTTCTGCTTCACTCAGGCCCAAGAGCAATGGGGCCAGCCAATCTAGGACTAAAGACTCTGAAACCACGAGTCAAAATAATCTTTCCACCTTATAAGTTGTTTAACTCAGGTATTTTGTCACAGTGATAGAAAACTGACTGATATACTAATTTCCAGTGTTCACTTTTATAAGATGAGGCAGGAGTGGGCAGATGGGATCAGAATTTTTTCAAGCTTTCTTTTAGAGAATGGTAAAGAAAAAAATATATGCATACATAGATAGAGAGATGAAAGATTATGTATGTGTATGATACTGGGGATTGAACCCAGGACCTTGTACATACTAGGCAAGTGCTCTGCCATTGAGCTATGTCCCCAGCCCTTTTTTAATTGTTATTTTGAGACAAGGTCTTACCCAGTTGCCCAGGCTGCCCTTGAGCTTACAATTCTGTCTCAGCTTCTCGAGTAGCTGTGATTATAAGTGGGCACCCTGCCTGGCCAAAGAAATATGCTTATATCAGTGCATTGCTACCTTTGTTACAGGGAAATCAATCTGGCATTTCCTATTCCAATCCCTGTATTCTCATCCATTCCATCTGAAAAGAATATGTGAATCTGGACCCCACTAAACCAGTGTCGTGGTACCAGGGACCAGGCGGCTGGCCTGGTGTGGGAAACACTGGAGGGTGTCTTGAAAGCGATTCTTGCCATTGGCAGGACCTTGAACAAGGTTCCTTCATGTCTGAACCTAGGGCCAGGGTGAGCCAAGAACCATAAACAAGACTCTGGCTGCTGGCTGCTGTTGAGTTCCACAGATTACCGACTTGCTCGTGACCAGTGACGCTCTTTCTTATGAGAGGCTAGGCACAGAACTTTCCCCTTTTGTTGCTTAAAAAAATCTTCACGTGAGAGCTTCACTGCTCATCATGTATCTGTGCCAACGACGTCGCAGGCGTGTGAGTCAGCAGAAACGACTGATGCTCACCTCTTCCCCGGTGTGTCCACGAGTGTGCTCAACTAGGGGTCAGCCAGGGCCCGGCCTAGCTTTGCAGGCCACTCACCTCCTCTCAAGTGCACTGTCACTGTTGCTTACTGCTGCACATCAGCTCGGCATGCAGTCCACAGCGAGTCCTTCCTGAGGTCCCCTGGTCCTGGGTACACTCACTGGTGTTTATATAAGCGACTGAGCACGGGCTGAGGTTCCCCTGGTTACCAAGGGTTACAAAAAAGGGAGAACATTGTGCTCTTTAGAAAAGGAAATAAGAGGAAAAATGAAAAAGACCTGTTTCTCCCCGAGAAAAAGCCTGGTCCCTGCACTTCTCCAAGCAACTCGGTCTCCTTCAGGGTGCTGAAGAACGGCCGGCTGGGGATGCGTCTCAGCCCCAGGTGCCACCTCCAGGGGACGTCAAAGAGATGTTTAGCAGAAACAAATGCTGGCCCCCCCCCCTTTTTTTTTTGATAATGTAGAATTCAACATTTGTTTAGTGCGTGAAAGGCCCTGGGTCAGCTCCCAGTACCACAGAACAACAGCAGCAGCAAAACACTAAAACTAAAAATGGATCAGCGCATCTTCTGGAAGCTGGACTTCGGTTCTCGGCAACACTTAGAACTCTGTCAGTCATGAGGAAGTGCGAACCACAGGGAGCCGACACACCCAGAGGTGACCAGGTTCCTTTCACAAGTCCCTAGCTGATGTCCTGTGCAGTACAGGAGGGAAGGGGCGTCCTTAGGAAGAAGGGGACAGGTAGGGAGATCTAAACCAGCGAGGCAGTGGTTACGAGCATCCTCAAGGAGCCCCTTAGGGTTGTCAGTTTCCGGCATGTTCTGGGGTTGGGTTTTCTTGCAGGAAGTTAGGTTTGACCTAAACCTAATGAGGACAGCTACACAAGACAAGGTGCGTTATGTTTCTACTCAGGGAACAGCTTCAGTTGGCAGGGTGTCTGTGGCCTCAACACAGCTGATCTGTGGTTGTTATTTCAATGCCCTGTTTGGTATTTCCAGGAGAAAGAGGCTGGAACAATCTTTGGTGGCCTCTGAAACCATCTGTTTTCTAGAGCAGCTGCCAGGCTGACCTAACAAATTAATTAAATTTCAATCCTCAGGCTAGATGGCAACCAGAAAACACAGATGCCACAAACAGAAATGTTTGCTGACCACATGTTTCAAAACAGGACCTAAAGAACCACTCTGCTGCCATCTTCCTTTCCAGAGACGTTGGTGGGGTCCAGGAAACTCTCCTGAAGGCTTCATGAAGTAACCGATACGTTTTCAACACGATGCTCAGTGTCAGGTAGCCGGGCTCAAAGCACAGTGCATGATTTGGTTCAGGATATTAACGATAAATAGATAAATCAATCTTCAGTCCCCAGGGAGATGTTCATGTTTGTCCCAATTAAATCTAGCTGCTGAGTTATCTGGAATTTGTGCCAGGAAATTGTCTCAGCCGGACTTCCTGGAGGCTCTCACAAAAAAGGAAAAGTTCATTTTTCAAGAGCAAGTGAGTTTATTTTCATGAGAAAATACACCGTAAAGGAGATTTTACCTATTTTGAAATCTCAAGAATTGGAAAAATTTGCCAGGTGCTGTGGCACCTGCCTGTAATCCCTGCAGCTTGGGAGATTGAGGAAGGAGGATCACAAGTTCAAGACCAGCCTCAGCAACTTAGTGAGGCCTTAAGCAACTTACTAAGATCCTGTCTCAAAATGAAAACTAAAAAGAGCTGGGGATTTGGCTCAGTGGTTAAGTGCCCCTGGGTTTAGTCTCCAGCACCAAAACAAACAAACAAAAAGAATGGGAAAAATTTAAAGATTTTTTTCAGGCTTTGTTTGTTTCCAGTTGAGATTTTTCAAGAAATCCGAGGAGCTCTTTCTTTCTTTAGATTTACTTTATTTGGCAGTGAGGGAGAAAGACCAGCCTCTGGGAGTTCCCGTCATCCTTGGGGAGTGGGGCTGGAGTCAGAGGGTCTTAGAACCAGACTCAGGGCTCAGAACTGAAAGCAATGTAGGAGCTCAGCAATGCTCAGAGTTGTAGGCTTCTCAATATTATTTCAGGTCCAGTATGGACTACTTGTGGATTGGCCCAGAGTCCCAACACCATTCATGATTTTTATTTCCATGGGAAGATATTCCAAACTTTAAACCAATTTATGGAATATAATCTGTTGGTAAAACTGACACATAGTTTAAATGACTATATGTGGTCTGTACTGATATGTGGGATACGTCTGACAGTCTATGGTATAAGAAGTGTGCACACACGGTTATTCACGACTATTCCTGTTTTGTGGGCTCAGCAGGTATTTGTTAATGGAACTGGCTAATGGATTTTTACTTAGAAATTTATGCAATTCTCAAATAATCCAAGCATTCCTACTGTGGATCATAGATTAAATTTCTTGAAGTTCGGTCATTTCTGTCCTTTCTATTGGGATTACATGAAATAACTGACTTAAGACCCCAACTTTGTCACGAGTCAGAATTCTGGTCTTGCCACAGGAGCCACCTCCGCAGGACTTGCAGGGCTGAGCCCCTCCCGTCATTTCCGGGGAGCATCTGCTCCTTATCCAAGCTGAGGGAAGCTGGCTCTTCTCTGAGGCCCTTAGGTCTCAGAATGAGGTCCTTCCCCAGCTCTTGAAGCGTCCTCATGGTTTTCCTATCACCAGCCACCTCCGCCCCATGCTCAGCTTTGTCAGATGTCTCTGGCAGCCGCCCCAGAGTCCCGCACTGTCACAGCCAGGCCCGGGAGAACTCAGGGCTCTCCAGGTGCTCCCAGGCTTTCCTTGGAGTGCCATAGAGCAAAAGGGAAACTCGAGCAGCTCAGGAGCTGGCAGGCTGTGGCTTTGCACACTGACCCACAGAGCTCTGCACAGTGACATTGAACCATAGGGGTCTGCAGTGGTTAGCGGGTGCCCACAGACCACCGCAGGAGCACAAGAGCAGCAGAAGCAGGAAACAAAGCAATGGGAACAGAACGACCCCCTTCAGGGTTAGTGCAGTAAGTCCCCAGGCTGTTGAGGAGCCTGTGTGGAATGCGCCCTCCAATAGAAATGCACCGACTCCCTTGCCCCGATGTACCCCAGACTTGCTTATGTATACAAGTAAAGGCTCTGCTGTGCTCAGGGCTCGGACTTTGTGAATTATCCCTCTGGGACATGGCAGCACTAACAAAGTGTTGCTTCCAGATCTTGGTGTCTTGACCCTCATTTCCAGTTATAGGAGACAGTGTGAGGATTGAGTATTTAGGAATTCAGAGGAAAGGGAGTGCCTCAGGCGATGGAGAAGATTGAGAGGTCAGTTCTTGATTGTTTGCTTTTTTGTGGATGGAACCCAGGGCCTTGTGCATGTGAGGCAAGCTCTCTACCATCTGAGCTCTCTTCCCAGCCCAGGTGTCAGTTCTTGAAGACAGGAAGGACTTAGAGAAGAGGGTGAGGCAGGGGGAGGATGGAAGCACACGGGGTGCCAGCCAGAAGAGTGGGCTGGTCAGCAGAGAGAGAAGCCCAGCGAGAGGAAGAGAAGGCGGGAGACGCCACGGGGCCAAGTTATGAGACACTGCTCCCAGCAGCAAACGGGAAGCAAAAGCCTCTGCCAGTCCTACTCCTGGGATCTGACCGGGCCAAAAAATGGCTGGAGGACGTTATTGCCCGAGTCCTGCGGGATGGACAGGTCTGGGGAAACTGAGAGGAGGAAAGCTGTCTGCAGCCCTCCAGTATCTGGGTAAGAGGGTGAAGGTGACATCAAGAGAAGGGAGGACAGGTGTGATGGATGGTGCAAAGGGAGGATGGAGAGCACCTGGCGCCTGAATAGGTGTGCAGAAGAAGGAAGCATTGAGACCACTTTGGGGTCGTCAGCCCAGAACTCTACTCAGAAAGCATCAACTGCAATAAGGACATTTGGGGTTTGGGCTACTGAGAGGACATCTAAGCCAAGCACTGGCCAGTAATAACATGGTGGCCCCAGACTACTCTTGCTTTTTTTTTTTTTTTCTTTTTCCTAGTACTGGGGGTTGAACCCAGTGGCGCTCTACCACGGAGCTACATCCCCAGCCCTTTTTGTCTTTATTTGGAGACAGGATCTTGCCAAGTTGCTGAGGCTGGCCTTGAACTTGGGATCCTCTTGCCTCAGTCTCCTGATTCACCAGGATTTCAGTGAATTCCTACTTGCTAAAGTAGGCTTGACCCTGTCTCCTCAAGCCCCTGTATCCTCCATGACCCCAGGACCCTGACCTCTCACTCTCCATGACCCCTGAACCCAGCTCCTTCTCAATCTATGTCCCAAGGACTCAGGAATTCTTTCTAAAAGAGGGAGAGAAAAGTTGGCAGGTGAAGATAGCAGTTTTTGGAAGAGAGGAGAATGGGCGACATCAAGTTAGAGTGTCTCATTTTTTCAATAAAGAAGGCGGTGAGGTCATCTATTGTTTTACCTAGCGAACACTCATTTCTCTCTTCTTCCTCCCTGACAGAACCCAGTATCATCGGGGCAGCAATGTGTCTAGTTAAAACATCACATTTCTCAGGATCTGGTTTGGCCAGGAGTGGTCATGTGACTTGACATCTATTGTGGAAAAATCACAAGATGGATGGGAATGTTTCTCAAAGGGAGTAGTCTCATTTGTTCTTTCCTCATTCTCCTCTTTCTTTCCTAGATGGTTTTGATGGTTGGGGCTGTAGCAGCTATTTTGTGATTGATGAGTGACATTGTAGAGCCATCCCACTGAACCCTGGATTGACTGCATCTGCACTCATTTCGCATGACAGAAAAGACAGCTGTTTTTCTAAGCCATTATTATTTGGGAATTGTGTTACCCGTAGCCAAATACAACTCCTAACTCATTTTGTTGGGAGTTCGTGTGTGCATGTATTTGTGTCTGTGCGCGCGCACACAAATGTATTAGGTGTTTGAATTTTTAAGTTGCTCTAAAGTTGCTTATGAATTGAAAAGTCTGAGAACCACTGTAGGAAATCAGTCTGAATATGATTGATGGGAACACCCACACTCTTCTTGGATGGGCATCTATAGGGGGCACCTTCTTTCAGTGCAAGGTGATTCTGCTCCTTCTTGACCTGAGCAGCGTGTCTCATACAGACTGAGGTTTACATTTCATGTCGTTAACAGTTTTCATTGAAGGAGGAAAATGCTTTCCCAGTTCATTCCAGATTTAGGATCAGTTCTGCAAACACTGATGAAACATGAAAGGCAGTTAATACATCTCTGTGAAAACATGTTATATTTTATGTCTTCACCATTGTTCAGATTCAGGGTTTTGAATCCAATTAGAATTAAAAATATTTGCCTGCCTTCCTTCCTTTCTTTTTCATGTCAAAATGTTTGATTCTTATAAAATGCCAATCTAGAATGCTCTGGCAAAAGGTTAACAAGGCTTCAACATTTTTTTTTTCTTGCTGTAGGCTAAAACCATTTCCATTCTTATGGAACCCAAAACATGCCTCCTTTCCTATTCCATGTGACCTCTTGGTTTAACGACAAATCTTGAGATATTTGGGTCAGTTAAGAGAGAATGGTCCTCTCATATCTTCATTATCAAAAAACTGAGTTTCCTTTAAAAATTCAACAATTGATGGAAAAAAAAATATCTTGCAGTAGCACAAGCTATTCATCTGTCTTCCAGTTCATTCTGGGTGTAATTCCTGGGGCTTATGAGATCGAAAGATAATTCCAGTCAGAGCCATTTATCTAGTTTTGTGGCAGCTGAAAACACAGATGCTTTGGAAACAATGTAATCTTCCATCTCCCAATTATTTTTAATGGCTGGATGAATGGACTAAACAGTTATATTTGAAAATCCACCTTGGCGGTACTATCGGGATCATATACAATGGGCAATAGACAGAGGATTTACTGATTTACAAAACTATTAGTATCTTTGACATTTATTTGAAAGAAAATGACACTTCAGCTCATTTATTATTTCAATGATAGCTTATTCTGAGAGAGGGAGGGAGGGAGGGAGGGAGGGAGGGAGGGAGAGAGAGAGAGAGAGAGAGAGAGAGAGAGAGAGAGAGATAGATAGGGGAAGATATTTTAAGGGAACAGTTGAGAGGCAATTTTTTAATGAGGTAACATGGAAAAGAGTATACAGTGCCATGCACAGACCTCCAGAAGAGGTGGAGGAGACCAGGAGGAATAACAATTCATTTGAGACTCTCTCTTTTAGAATAGAATACACTAGATTTCCACAACTCATATGCATTTAATAAAATATGTAAACATCAATTTGATTAGGCTCAGCTTCAGATCAGTTATAAGGCATTAATTAGAAAATATATTTAACATTTGCTCCTCATTCTCTTCTTACCTGGTCTTGCACTGAGTGGGCTAAGCAATGTGCTCTTTGCAGTGGGTGGAAGACAACTCCCTTTGGAGAGATCCATGGGACAGCCAGCATTCTCCTGCCACCTCCCAACAAACTCCAAACCCTGGTGCCAAGGCTGAGAAGCAGGTGGCTCCTGGCTTGAAGAGGATGGGCGTGAGTTCAGCTCTGAACAGGAGTGTGTGCTGGGCAGCGGGCAGGAGGCTTGAGACCTTCAGGGAGCAGCCCTTAAGGGCTGACCCACGCAGGTCTCTGTGGTTCACAGAAAGGAGTTTGCCCTGGTTCTGAAGCCCAGCCAGCAACCCTGGAGAAGCCCATGTAGTCATGGGAAGGGGGATCTGAAGACCCTTCCCTGAGTTACTGTGGACCAGAACAGCTCTCTGGCATTTTGCTGGCTCAGGGTGGGGGTATGCATCATCTCACAGGCTGAACAATCACATGTGGAGTCTGGGATGAGCATTTTTCAAGAGAGAGCTGCACAAAGGCTGGGCTGACTACTGCAGGCAGAGTGAAAGGTCAGCATGCCCTCTCAGCTGCAGGCTGACTGCCATCCTCATTTCCATCCAGTCTAGGGGCCAGGGTGCTCATGCTGAATTCAGCCTTTGAGTGTCTGGGAGTTCTGTTGTCCCCAGAGCATTCCTGGGAGAACGAAAGCAGATGAAATTTTAAACAACAGAATGAGTGTGTGTGTGTGTGTGTGTATGTGTGTGTGTGTGTAGTGTGTATATGTGTGTGTATGTGTGTGTCTGATAATGGTCCAAGCCTTAATAGCATGGTAAAATATTTATCTTACTTTTTTCTAGCTAATATGCAATCAACTCATTGGAAGCATTTAGAAATATCAAGGTCTACTTAGCCACTTTGAGGGCTCACTCAACAGATATATATCAGTTAATGGGAAATGCAAAAGCCTGACCTCACCAGGCCAGTTACCCTCCAGACCATCTCTTCTGCCCCACAGGGGAGGGAGACTCTGGGAGCATAACTGCTTCTTCTTCAAAAACCACAGAGGAAAAGGCTATGGACATCTTTGTGCTTTGGGTTTTTGAGATGTTAATTGCAAATTAATCAAGTTAATCTTTTTCTTGATCCTGAATAACTTTGATTTATTTCACCAAGATTCTCAAACCCTTTTGATAAAAGATGCCAAATGCATTCAGGGGATAGGATTGGGGTTGATATGGGGTGGGATGATTGATAATAAATACAGTTGTCTCTCAGTGCCCTCAGAGAATTGGTTTCAGGGCCACCTTGGATGCAAAATTCTTGGAGGCTCAAGTCCCTTACATAACAAGGCAGAGTATTGGTACCTAACCTGTGCACATTCTCCAGGATACTTCAAAGCGTCTCTAGATTATTTACAATACCGAATACATAGTGTCAGTGCTGTGCAGTGGTGTGATGTTTAGGGAACAATGCTAAGGGAAAACATCTACGTGGTCAAGTACAATTTTTTTTCCAAATATTTTCAATTCATGTGGTTGAATCCACAGATGTAGAACCAGAGGATTCAGAGGGCTGGCGGATTCAGGTAACCAGTCATCATGCGGTCCTCACTTCTTGGATTTTTTCATAACAAGAAGAGGAGAGCTGGTCATGGGAAATGAGCAACCTCTGGGTTAGAGACTGTCCGGGATGAAAGGGCTCTGAAGACAACTGTCTTTGTCTTCCAGAGGCAGAGACTGGGAAGGGAACCACCCATTCCTGATCCCAGAAAGAAGGCTGAGCTGGCCCTTCTCATCAGGGCCAGTTCTCTCCTGGGGTCTCCAGGGAGCAGGTAGGAGGAGGCCAGAGGAAGAGAGTGTCCAGAATGCTCACAATGCTCAGAGAACCTTCAAGGAACATGGGGTGTGAGTATTTGTGGTTGTGTAAGGAGGGTCGTGGCCTAAATCCCCAGTGGGTACAAGCAGTCAGGTAGTCTAGGAAGTAAAAAAAAAAAAAAAAATGGCCACACATAATTTACCTTTCCATTTTCTAAACTTGCATTCAGTATGAAAAATAAAGATGGCTCAAAGATATCATGAAGCAAAAATCTGCAGGATTTTCAACACAATTGATTTTTGACTCAAATAGAATTGGTTTTATCCCAAGTAATATTTAAAATTGTGCTTTTCTTTTTTCTACTTCCCTTTTATTTTATATAAAATGGCAATTCTTTCTAGGAGAAATAGCCTTTTCTTACTAATGCACATCATTTGTGGTTACTTGTATTAATGAACAACGTACTTGCTTTCATTTGGTTGTAAATAGCATGAATATGATTTTGAACTTGAGTGGATTTGGCTGTTGGAGAGAAGCCAGGAGAGAAGTTGCTGAGTTCCCTGAGGGTGCCTCCAAAGTGACTTCCTCCCAAGTACAAAGCCAGTTCCCTTAGCTGATAAATGAAAATGAAGTGGTAACTTCCTTAATTCCATTTGAACTAGTGTGTAGCTAAGAATATGATCTCTGAGATCTCAGCCTAAACTTGGAGCCAGTTTCTCCTCCTCATTTTTTTGGATACCTTTACCAGGACCTCAAGTGGCGCTTGTGAGGTTTGGTGACAATGAACACAACATGGAACCAGGAAGATGGTCAGGTAACACCCCTGTTCCCTGAGCATCCCCTCCCTCTACCTGTGGCAGATCATCTGCTGCAGGGCAATCTAATCGCAGAGCAAATTCCCTCAAGACTGTGTCAAACAGAGATGATTCAAGGTTGGGGGTGGTATGGACAGCGTGTCCCTTAACTAAGAAATCATTCCATCACCGTCTGATACCCCACAACCCACAGCTCTGAGTTTTGGTTGTTTTTAAATCATTGCAAGCTAGGGGCACTTAAAAAAAACACACACTCTGCAAGTCCTTTGGATGGTTTTGTTCTCACATAAGCTGTTAAGGACGACTGTACGCAGATCCAAAATAACAGAGGATGTCATTTTATTGGCTGTCCACAGGGAGTTCATCATACAAGGAGGTGAAGACTGCAGGGGGCAGCGCAAGGCAACACCCCGTCGGACCCCTAGACAGAAGGTTAAATGGCACTGGATAGGGTAAACCCCCAGCAGCCCTCCGCAGCCCAGACG